>NW_024061998.1:0-664166 GCF_006381635.1 Hibiscus syriacus | reverse complement strand
TCATTATTTTCTAGTAGATAGTTGTTTGATTTTATTAGATTTCAGATATTTTTTATCGCATTTTTAATAATAGACCTTTTCTCTAATAAAAGGTATCATGTTTACCTGTACCTTCGAACTTTCGGTGCAATTTTCTTCTCTTGGTCTTCTTTTTGATCTATAATTTTACAGGTTTCTTTGATTGATTGCTTTCTTGATGCGTGGTCGTTTATATATGATTTGGCTTTCGGATATAAGTGTCAGAAGAGATTACGATTAAGGGATGATTGATTTTTTATTGGTCCACTTTGGATACTCTTCAAGTTCTCCTATGTATGTCTAGTGTTCGGGGACATCAGAATGATTTGTCTCTGGATGTCATTGTCTCAACTATTTACGATTTTGCTTATCAGACTGTCATGAGTCACTCATCGTTATATTTTACTTATAATTGTCCTGAATGTATGTATGATATTATTCTGCATAATATCTTTTATAGTTAATGCAATCAACGTATTTTTTGAAAAAAAATCACTTTATAGTATTCTAAATGCCAATTTTTTTAAAAGACAAAAGGTTATTATAAAAATAATGTCACATCTCAATTTTATGGCTCAATTGTTTTTAGTGTATAGGGATCAATATCATAATTTTTAGAAATTAATAAATTATCTTATAAATTAAAGGAAGTTGTAGAAGACTAAATTGATAAATATTGAATTCTGAGTTCCAAACTGAAAGGGAATTGTAAAAAATAAGGATCAAATTGAATGCAGGGTAAAAGCTGATACTTAAAGAGATAACTGTAGTGAGAGTAGGGACTCTGGGTATAATTTACCCATTTTATTTTGATATAGCTAAAATTTTGGTTTTGGGTCGTGGGGACAATAGAACTGATGGCCCATAAGTAAATATACTAGGGCTACAGCAATTGTGTTGTTATATCCTTAAGCTATAGGTTGCTTTAAACTGTTTTCCGAGTTAAACCGACTTAATAGAGGATATAAAAACCCAAATTTTCTATCTTGGAAATCTTTTTGTTTCCCAGATATCTTTCAAAGCCTCTCTCTATAGCATCAAATTTTGATCTCCTTTTTTGTCGTACAAATCGTCCGAGAGTTATACCGTTAATAGAGACAAATACATAATTTTACATTAAGAGGTGAATTTAAACTTTTAAAATTGAGGAAGTGAATTTAAACTTATAAAAATTTATGATGATGAAAAATAGATTTTTAATAAAAAAATACATAAAAAATATAAAATATATAGTAAATTTTAATTTTTTAAAGGTCAATTGCTCTCACATGCTCCTTCTCTGGTCCATCCTTGACTGCTAGCGTCCTCGATTTCAACATGTCTCCCCCAATTGATTTGTGCCCTTGGGTTCTGCATCGGCATCGTGCTTGAAGAATTCGAACGAAAGAGACATCGATCTTTTGTGATAGGTGTCTCCTACGCTCTTGTCCCGAAATAAGGTTGATAAGAGGTTCATAAGTCTTTAAAATTTTCTGAGCTCTAGTGGACGTCGCATGCCCCCCGTCCCTACGTGTGAGCTTTGTTCACCCATGGCACCATTCTGCGTCTGACGCGTACCCTACCTATGTTTAACCCATGGACTATAAATCTATTGGGCCCGCCTACTTTGCTCAGTTGGACTATTGAGCCTACATGGCCCGAGTTAGACAGTCCAACCAGATCAAACCGGTCTAATTTGAACTGAATCGGTCCATTTCAAGCAAGCACAAACCGAACTGAATGATCCTGTCCAAGCCAATCCAACCAAGTTGCACTGAGGCATGTTAACTATTCACTGTTGATCATTGACTATTGACTTTGACTATTAGCCAACGTTGACTCTTTGTATTGACCTCTATCTTAATTTTTCGAATGAATTTACTTTTGTAATTCGTTTCGCTAAATTAAAATTTACAATTAATATTTTTTTCACGAAATACATTTATAAATTGTTGAATTAAATATTACAATTAATATTTTTATAACCATTGTTGATCGATTCATTGATTGATTAATCTAAATTTAATACTATAAATGTTCATTATTTTGGTGACTTTTCCAATCTAATTTAGGGTCACTTTGGTATAGTTTTTGAAAAGTGACTTTTAAAAGTGATATAAAAACGAACTTTTAAAAGTACAATACAAAAATACAATTTACAATTTAATTACTTGAGATTTCTGTTAAAAATTGAGTTTGAAAAATCAAAATATCCATTATAGATGTTATGTTGTAAATTAAAAATATAACACTTAAATTATATTTATACTTATGTATGAATCATATCAATTTAAACTATAATAAATTCAAAAAAATATTATTATATATGAATTATATCAATTTAAACTATAATAAAAATATAAAAATATAAATAAAAAAATATAATTATAATAAACATATATTTTATATAACTCACTATTAATATTTAATACATAAATCATGAATTTTATTTATTTTAAATAATTAAAATAAGTTATTAAAAGTAATAAATTATTTTTTAAGGATGTTAGTATTAAATTATTAAAATAGAATGTAAATACATAATTAAGTGGAGCTTATACATTAGTAAGGGTAAAATTATAATTTATTTCTAAATACAGTTGAAAATAAAAAGCTAGAAATCATAACTTTTGCGGTTGGTTTGAAACCACCGTTTCCACCACAATTTTTTTTCCTTTTTTATCCGTTTGGCATTGATTTTGCGGTCAAAATATACTTTTTAACTAAAAGTGCTTTTAGAAATTGCATTACCTAACAAGCTCTTACTTTATTCACAATGTCACGATTTAAACATATATTCATACTTGAAAGATCTAATACCCCGACCAATTAAATCATTCAACTAATTAATAATTTGTTAACACTAAAAAAAATTAGTTTTGACATATTCCAAAGGGGAATTTTAACAACTTTTAAGTAAACCAATTGTATTGGCATAATTTAATTTTTTAACAATATATTTTGTAAGAAAATTGTTTTTGGTGTTCATATAGTTTGACCATATTGTATTTTCATAATTTAGTTGGTTTAGTCGGTTCATATTATTCAAGCTCAATTTATTTATATGCTAAATATGAACCGATTAAATTTAAAATCAAATAATATGCTATTAAATTCAACTTCCAAGTAAAGCAAAGGGCGTTTGTGTTGGTTGAGGAGTTAACGTCACATGCTGTACAATATTAATTAGACATTTATTGGCACAAAACTTACATCAACACTTAATTATTTATGGGCACCATGCCAAATATCAATTGCTATTTACAATATACCTTCATTTTCAGACAAAGATGTGAAACAACAAATTGATATTTTTTAGTGGAAAGTTCATGTCATGTACAAAAGAATAAGATACTAATCAACTTTCCACTTTGATGGGCGATAACATCGACCTAGACTTATTCCATCCTTTGGTCTACTATATTTTTATACTCAAATTATCACATTTTAATGGAATCATGTTACTCTTTAGGTTAGTTTTAGGATTTAGGAAGAATTTGATGGATTTTAGCATTTAAAACAATATAATTTCAAATTCTAATATAAATTTTTAATATAAATTTTTAAATTCTCATCCATATGATATAAAATCATACGTTCCCTCTTGAGTAGGACTTAGTAGATTAAATTGATTCTAATTTGAAGCCCCTAATTTCATTCTTGAGAATATTCAAAATCAAAGTTACCATGCGCATAAAAAAATAAAGGCACTGTAAATCATGGTCGTTGCCCTAACATGTAGTATTTTATTTTACTTTTAGGGTTTAAGTAAAATTAATAAAACAGATAGATGATGAAAATCATGTAAAATTCCAATGAAAAATAACCAAAACTTGGGACTAAGAATTCAATGATCTTCGTCTTATTGTTATCATCTGACAGTAGAGGCAACAGTATGAGCCCACCATCTAAGGCTGTCTTTCATATCAATCTCGTTACCTAAATCAGGAACTCTCCAATTCATCAAAGGGTTATTTTCTTTTCTTCTCTCTGAAACTTTCCACGCTTCTGAAAGATAAGGCCTAGAAACTTCAGGAACCTTATCAGCATCTTCATCAGCTTCCTTTTCTTCTTCTTCTTCTTCTTCCTGCTCTTTCTTCCTTAATCTCTGCAACCCTGGGATTATCTTTACCAACCTTGAATCCTTATTATCTTCCTCTGAGAAAACGAAGCCAAGATCCATAAACCCTTTTAGCTCTTCAAATTCCAAGTCCGACAAGCTCTTACTTTCCCCTCTCTTTCTTCTCGTGATCTTCATATCACTATGACTTTCCTGTGCATCTTCTTCTGTAATGCCTTTGCCCGACATGGTTTTATGGAGGTTCGGTGAGTGGAGAACCGAGTCAGGCGAGAAAGAATCGCAGGAACTTATTATGAAACTCGTTCTGATTAAGCTCAGCTGATCGCTCATGGATCTTGAATGGTGAGAAACCACAAGTCTCGTCGAGTTTTCTTCAGTTTGGAGATCTGGGTTCGGTTCGAAGCTCGTGGATGTCAAATGAGATGATCGTTTCTTGAAAATTTCCATCTCGAACCAACACGAATCGAAGAGATTCATAATCTCTTCTACCTCCATTAAAGTCAGCTGAAGAAGCAGAAAACAAGATACTCACCCTTAAAACTGTGAGGTTTTGGTTTAATTTCAGACCTCAACCCTAATATAGACCAAGAATGTGACCATAATACCCTTGTACACGTATATGAATAAGAAAAAAATCAAGCAAAGAAATGGGTAGAATGGTAACAAAATAAAAATTATTTAACGTTGAATTGGTAAATGTTTGGTATAACAATTAAATTGTCGGACCCCAAGTGAGTCGCTTTTTCGTGGAAGGCAAAGTGATTTGTAACCTGCGGACTTGACGTGGCTTTAAGAAGAAGCAGAGTCAATCAACTTTGAATTATTGCGTGTGGTGAAACATATTATCGAAGATTTTTTTTGGAAACCTTTATATATTTATGTAATATATAAAAAAATTTAAAAAGTAATATATTGATATTTTTTTTTATTTTTTTAAAAAAATTATTTGATAGAATAATAAAAATTAAATAAAAAATGAAGTAGTAAAAAGAACAAGAAGAAGATAATATTTAACATTACACAGTGTTCTAATCGTAATAGACATTCACATAAAAAAATATTCGTAACACTCTCATTTAAATGTATAAGAAGATAATATGTCTGGTTAAAACTTTATTAAGCTAAAAAATTGTCTGAAAAAGAATCTTAATTAAAGAGAAAAAAGTGCACATATATTTTTATATATAACATGTTGTGTAACGACCCAAATCTCGGGTTAGTAGTTTCAGGCTAACCCAAAAAGATTTGAATAAGCCCACTAGACTTGTAAGAAAGCTTAGACCAATTGAGGATGGGTTTGGGCCTAGGTTTGGCCCAGATAGTAGCATAAAAGATACATTTTTAATATTGGAGTGAAAGAGGAAGGACTAAGGGAGTTATTATGCCAACTTTCAACCAAAGGTTGAATTTCTTTAATGGCCACTCCCCATTTTCTCTCATTTTCATCATTTTTTGTCTGGTATCCATTCTCTCCATCTCGTTCTTCTTCTTATTCTTCAAGTAGGATTAGTAAATGCGAGAACTTTTTCAACTGCTCTCAAACTCTCAATCTTCTACCCTACAAGCTTAGTATGAAAATACCAAGGTAAGAATCATAATCTCCTTACCCCAAGCTTTCATTCAAGCTCTCAAACTCAAAGTTTAACCATGATGGCCATAGGTGGGGGTTTAGTGGTGGTTTAGGAAACTAAAGACTTCTAGCTCATTTTTGGTAAATTCGAGTTAATAAAATGTTTTAGCTTTATTTTGGTCTTTTAAATGAGTTAGTGACTCATTTTCATTATATATGATTAGTGAAAAAAGGTGGAGAGAGTTCTAAGGCAAGTGACAAAGAGAAGTTGGTACTTGATTGAGGAAAAACGTTTTTCAATAGCTTAGTAACAAGGTAACACATTACTAACCTCTCTATACCATTTGTGAGTCACTATGTGTTCTTGGTTAGTTTGCATTAGTTCATGGATCTTATTAGCATGCTCATGGTATATTCTAGTTTATGAAGTTATTGATTATGAAAAATGACTCTTTATGACCCCTAAAAACTTTCATAAGACTTAAACACTTTTTAATTGTAATACCCCCAACCCATACCCGACCCGAATACGAGTCTGATGTGTCACATTGACTTTTCAAACTTTGACTCTTTACAAAATTCAAGGAAAATTTAAAACTTTCATTAAAATAAAAGTAATTTATTTCATAAATTGACCAAAATAACCAAAATCGATCAGAGCATTCATAACCGACACTTTTCTTACATGCCAACACACTATACACAACAAAATACATAATTTATCAGTTACTTCTGATATGATCTTCTAGCAGTGTTGCTGTTCTACCCACTCCTATCTATGTTCTTCCCGATTCCTGGTACCTACGTGTAAATCACTTACACGTTAAGTCACAGACTTAGTGAGGCATAGCATAAATATATGTATATACATATATAACAATGAATTCATGAACATGCATTATTACCATTGATCATGGCATTTCAACTTGCATGTATCTATTACACTATAACATATATGATGATAATATGCATATATATATAACTTGTATTCTTATGCTAGTTTCACTTTAATTTATCTTTGGATCACTCATGTACGTTATTGAGAACAGAAGGTACGCGAGTACACTGAGGTATTGCACAATGCTGTCACCACAGCTCGAATAAAATCCCAATAGGGGCACTGAATATTTGTCCCGAAGGACCACTGACAATCCCTCGACTCTTGGCATGCCAATTATACCTACAACTCTCACATTAAGTAACATGGGCTTAATTATAATACAATTCTCATTTTCATATCTCTTCTATCACTTTTCACATAAACACATAATTCACTTCATATGAGTACACATGATCATTTTCATTATTTCCCATACCTGAATGGATTCTTATATAATTGCATTCATTCAAATAAGTTCATATTAAAGCATGAATAAATTATGCATGAAAGCACTATAACATTAATACATATATAAATATACATGTACATGAATGTGAAATCATAAGTTTAACTATAAGAGATAGACTCATCGCAAGTCTTATCTCAATTCAAATTTATATAAGATATGCACTCACCTTAGCCTTGCTTTGAGTCAATTCTAATCCTTTGATTGTTCTGGAACAAGATTACATTCTATATCTACATAGTAATACATTGGCACATATCAATATACTAATTGATATATTCTAAACTATCACTCCTTAGGCTAAAAAGAAAGTTATTTTTATCTTTTAATTAAGTTATGCATCGATGCACTACACAGTGTATCGATGCATCCCTTAACGTGTGCATTGATGCACTATCTATGTATCGCTACACAAATCCCATTCGATGTTTATATTTTAAGGGGGTGCATCGATGCACTCCTCATGCATCGATGCACTAATTGCATTCGATGTTCATTTATTTGAGAGTGCATCAGTGCACATTGAATGTGTATCGATGCACACATCCCAGAAATATTATTTTGAGCACGAAAATTCCTTCATAATCCTCTCAACACTTCCTATTTTACCTCCTTCTATGCCTCTAACTTGCATACACCTACTTAAACTAATTATTATCCATTCAATACCTTTAAAACTTAAAAATCCAATCCTCCATATAAAATTCAAGAATCTCACTCAAATTCCAACATATTCTAAATCTAATTCTAACACTTCGTATCCCTCAATCAAGTTGGTGACATGTCAAATTCAACTTCCAATTCTCATTATGAACTTTATTTCAAAATTTCATTCAAGAACTCCTAACCTTTAATTCTTCCTACAACCTTTATCTTGTTGTTTTAAAGCAAATTAAACTTTCCTTAAGCTTAATTAGCATTTAATGATCAAAACTAAACTTAAATTTCAACTAACAATCAGCTTATAAGAAATCTTACCTTTGATATGAGTCTTCACGTGTGGAGAATAGAAGAGAAGAAGAGAACTCTGGAAGCTTGTGTTTTACTTCATTCTCTTCCACGTGTAGCTAATATATATCTCTTCTTTAATTATTTTCCATGCAAATGAATATTCTATCCTTCAATTCCATCTTCCTTGCAATTTAACCCTATACCAAATTACAATACTATTCAATTATTCTGCTTTAGTCTCTAAATTCTTAAGTTTTACAATTTAGTCACTAACCCGGTATTGAGGATGTTACAAATCTCCCCCTAAAGAAAATTCGTCCTCGAATTTTCATTACATGAAGAGATGGGGGTACTGATTCCTCATATCCTTTTCACGCTCCCATGTTGCTTCCTCTACCTTGTGATTCCTCCACAATTCTTTGACTAATGAAATAGTCTTGTTCCTTAGTTGTTTAATCTCATGAGCTAATATTCGAACCGGTTCTTCTGCATACGTCAAATCCGATTGAATCTTGATCTCTTATGGAGTCACAATATGGGAGGGATCAGATCGATACTTCCGCAGCATTGAGACATGAAGACATCATGAATCTTTTCCATCTTAGGTGGCAAAACCAATTGATATGCCACTGGTCCAACTCTCTTAACGATCTCATACGGTCCGATGAATCTAGGACTAAGTTTTCCCTTACGTCCAAACCATGGAGACACTTTTAAAAACACTTTATCTCCCACTTGAAACTCAATTCCTTTTATTTTTAAGTCTGCATAAGATTTATGTCTATCATATGTAGCTTTGAGGTTATTCTGTATCGCTTGGACTTTTTCTTCCACTTCCTAGATCAACTCAGGACCAAGAACTTCTTTATCTTTAAGCTCGAACCAATTTAGAGGCGTACAACATCTTCTTCCGTAAAGAGCTTCATAAGGTGCCATTTTAATACTTGATTGATAACTGTTGTTATATGTAAACTCGGCAAGTGGCAAGTGCCTCTCCCATGATCCTTTGAACTCGATAACACAAGCTCTCAACATATCCTCCAAAATTTAGATTGTTTGCTCGGATTCCCCATCGTTTGAGGATGAAACGTTGTACTAAAGTTCAACCGAGTTCTCAACGCTCTATGTAATGATTTCCAAAACCGTGAAGTAAACCTAGGATCTCGATCCGAAAAAATAGAAACAAGTATACCATATAGACGTATAATCTCCCTGATATACAACTCAGCATACTTATCCATAGAAATGTCAACTCGTACCGGAATAAAATGAGCTGATTTAGTCAATCTACCTACAATCACCCAGATTGAATCTCTTTTATTCGGAGTCAAAGGTAACCCCGTTATAAAATCCATTGTTACATTCTCCCATTTCCACTGAGGAATAGACATTGGTTGCAATAATATTGACAGAACCTGATGTTCAGCTTTAACTTGCTGACACGTTAAACATTTGGATATGAATTCCGTAATATCTATCTTCATTCCAGGCCACCAATATCGACTTTTGAGATCTATATACATTTTGTTTCCTCCAGGATGCATGGTCAATGGACTACAGTGAGCTTCCGTTAACAAGTATTTCTTCAATTCAGCATTATCATGAATCACTAGCCTCCCTTGATAATATAGGTTCTCATCAGTCTTCAATTCATAATCGTAACCTCTCCATTCCTTATCTGTTGTAGCTTCTTTAAACACTTTTCATATCTAGCTTGTAATTCTTTAATTCGATCTAGCCATGATAGCTTGAGAGTTAACTCTACACATATTGCACCGTCTCTGCTTAACGATAGTCTGGCATCCATAGCTCGTAAGGCTGCAAACTTCTTTCGACTTAAGGCATCTGCTACCACATTTGTTTCCCCGGATGGAATTCGATCACTACATCGTAATCTTTTAGGAATTCCACCTATCTCCTCTGTCTTAAATTTAACTCCTTCTGAGTCATCAAGTACTTTAAACTCTTGAGATCGGTATACAAGTAGTAACGTTCACCATACAAGTAGTGACGCCAGATCTTAAGTACGAACACTATTACAGCCATCTCTAGATCATGCGTTGGATAATTTTTTTCTTGCGGTTTTAATTGTCTCGATACATACGCTACCACTTTTCCTTTTTGCATTAACATGCATCCCAGACCGTTATGAGACGCATCACTATATACTACAAAGTTATTGCTAGACTCGAGTTGAACCAACACGTGAGCTTCTGTCAAAATCTTCTTTAAACTTTCAAAACTCTCTTGGCACTCCGGAGTCCACAAAAATTTTATCTCCTTCCTCAATAATTTACTTAGGGGTAATGCTATTATCGAAAAGTTTTTAACGAACCTTCGATAATATCCTGCTAACCCCAGAAAACTTTGGACTTCTAACACATTCTTTGGAACTTCCCACTCTAAAATGGCTTTAATATTTTGGGGATCCACTCGAATTCCTTCTACAGAAATCACATGTCCAAGGAAAGTCACTTCCTTCAACCAAAATTCACATTTAGAGAGTTTAGCATAAAGCTTGTTTTCTCTCAAAGTCTGTAAAACAAACTTCAAATGCAAACTATGCTCTTCTTCTAACTTTGAATACACTAAAATATCATCGATGAACACCACTATGAATCGATCCAAATAGGGTTGAAATATTCTATTCATGAGATCCATGAAAGCAGCCGGTGCATTGGTTACCCCGAAGGACATTACTATGAACTCATAATGACCATATCTCGTTCGAAAAGTTGTCTTTGGAATATCTTTATCTTGAATCTTCAATTGATGATAACCAGAACGTAAATCAATATTCGAAAACACTGAAGCTCCCTTTAAGTGATCAAATAAATCGTCAATTCGGGGGAGGGGATACTTGTTCTTGATGGCTACTTTATTGAGTTGTCTATAATCAATGCAAAGATGCATGGATCCATCATTCTTTTTGACGAACAAAACTGGAGCTCCCCATGGTGAGACACTCAATCTGATAAACCCTTTGTCCAGTAATTCTTGTAATTGGGTCTTTAATTCTTGTAACTCTTTTGGGGCCATTTTGTATGGTGCCATGACGATAGGTGTAGTTCCTGGCATTACCTCAATCTGAAATTCTACCTCTCTGTCTGGAGACAAACCCGATAATTTTGCAGGAAAAACGTCAGGAAACTCTCTAACTATAGGAATTTCTTCAATCCTCTTCTCTTTAGCTCTAACATCCAACACACTAGCAATAAACCCTTGACATCCCTGTAACAATAACTTCTTTGCCGACATCACTGATATTACGTTAGCCAATGAGTTACATCCTTCACTAAATACAATAACTTCTATACCTTCTGAACTTATCAATGTTACTCTTTTCAGTCTACAATCAACATTAGCGTAATAACGATATAACCAATCCATTCCCAGTATCACCTCAAATTCGTTAAAAGGTAATTCCATCAGATTAGCAGAGAATTCAATTCCCAGAATCCGTATGGGACACCCTCGACACATCATATTGACTCAAACACTGTGCCCTAACGGATTAGTCACTACCACCTCACTGTTAATAGCTTCTAACAGAATATTCAATTCTTTTACTAACTTTCTGCAAATGTAAGAATAAGTAGACCCTGAATCAATCAGTACAAACACATTCTTGTCATACAACTGAAAAATACATGTGATAATATATGGGTCATCTCGATCCTCGCTAGTCTTGAGATTATACATACGAGTTGTAGAACGTATCTCTTGTGGAGCTGAGGACTCTGACCGACTTCTTCCTTTGCCTCTACCTCTTCCCCTCTAGGTAGCCGAGGCAGACCTTTCTGGCTGAGCAGATTCACCAGCTAACATAGGATAATCCCAAACAAAATGTCCGGTGTCCCCACATTTAAAGCAGGCTTCAGAAATCATCCTACATATGCCCGAGTGATTCTTTCCGCAATGTGGATATTGTCTGACTTGACTTGGGTTAGATCTCCCAGATTCGGATCCCACTGACTGTGTCTATCGACCCCTCATCTGATTTGATCCTCTCACAGAAGATGTAACTGACTCTGATCTCGCTTGGGGTCGAGAACTCACATCTCTGCCCCTTTTTGATGGTGCAACACTCGATGATACGCCCGATCTTTTCGAAGTCTGATCTCGGGAATCTCTGAACCTCTCATTTTGAGCTCTTTGTAGAGCTTTAGCATGATTCACCACTTTTTGAAATGAAGATAAGTTTAACACAATAAACATCTCTTTTAAACGAGGACACAATCCCTCTACAAATCACTCGCAAGTATCCTTCTCTGTAGGAATTAACTCAGCAGTGAAATTGCTCAGCTTGTTGAATTCACACTCGTATTCATAAACTATACGGTTCCATTGCTTCATATTCCTGAACACCAGACATTCTCAATGTAACATTGGTCCACCAAATCCTGGCTTGCCCTCGGAGCAAAGAGACTACACCATCCAACTTGTCAGCGTCAGAACAATGAAGTCCTTCAAGCATAATTTTCACATCATTAAGCAAAATAACCGCAGCAACAGGACCTTCTTCGACTTCACCTCTAAACTCTAGTGCTCCTAAACCCTTCAACTCCTTTGCAATATTCATTCTCGGAGTTGAAGTAACATAAGGTTGAAAACGCGCTAATACCGCGTCCAGTGTTCTGAAGAACATGTCTTGATCACTCACATGCACTCCAGAGGGTACCTGATCTTCACTCTACCTGGCCAGGGCAGGTGAATTACTGCTTTCTGCAGGCATATCGTCTCCTACTTCAGTTCTAGAACTACAATGTCTGGACATCTATATAAAAATTAACCATATTGCTTTATTAGCAAAACATCATGCTTACTCTTATATCAGATCAGAAGTTTTCACTATTTTGTTGGCATGTATACTTTATAGGACACTTTAAACTCCAATTTATGCCGAGAATCGACTAAACCGTAGCTCTGATACCATTAAATGTAACACCCCCAACCCGTACCCGACCTGAATATGAGTCTGAGGTGTCATATTGACTTTCCAAACTTTGACTTTTGACAAAATTCAAGGAAAATTTAAAACTTTCATTAAAATAAAAGTAATTTATTTACATAAATTAACCAAAATAACCAAAATCGATCAGAGCATTCATAACTGACACTTTTCTTACATGCCAACATACTATACACAACAAAATACATAATTTATCAGTTACTTCTGATCTGATCTTCTAGCAGTGTTGCTGTTCTAGCCACTCCTATCTATGTTCTTCCCGATTCCTGGTACCTACGTATAAATCACTTACACGTTAAGTCACAGACTTAGTGAGGCATAACATAAATATATGTATATACATATATAACAATGAATTCATGAACATGCATTCTTACCATTGATCATGACATTTCAACTTGCATGTATCTATTACACTATAATATATATGATGATAATATGAATATATATATAACTTGTATTCTTATGCTAGTTTCACTTTAATTTATCTTTGGATCACCCATGTACGTTATTGAGAACAGAAGGTACGTGAGTACACTGAGGTATTGCACAATGCTGTCACCACAGCTCGAATAAAATCCCACTAGGGGCACTGAATATTTGTCCCGAAGGACCACTGACAATCCCTCGACTCTTGGCATGCCAATTATACCTACAACTCTCACATTAAGTAACATGGGCTTAATTATAATACAATTCTCATTTTTATATCTCTTCTATCACTTTTCACATAAACACATAATTCACTTCATATGAGTACACATGATCATTTTCATTATTTCTCATACCTGAATGGATTCTCATATAATTGCATTGATTCAAATAAGTTCATATTAAAGCATGAATAAATTATGCATGAAAGCACTATAACATTAATACATATATAAATATGCATGTACATGAATGTGAAATCATAAGTTTAATTATAAGAGATAGACTCATCGCAAGTCTTATCTCAATACAAATTTATATAAGATATACACTCACCTTAGCCTTGATTTGACTCGATTCTAATACTTCGATTGTTCCGGAACAAGATTAAGTTCTATATCTACATAGTAATACATTGGTACATATCAGTATACTAATTTATATATTCTAAACTATCACTCCTTAGGCTAAAAAGAAAGCTATTTTCATGAAGGTATGCATCGATGCACTACACAGTGTATCGATGCATCCCTTAACGTGTGCATCGATGCATCCCTTAAGGTGTGCATCGATGCACTCTCTATGCATCGGTACATAAATCCCATTCGATGTTTGTATTTTAAGGGGGTGCATCGATGTACTCCTCATGCATCGATACACTCCTCATGCATCGATGCACTAATTGCATTCGATGTTCATTTATTTGAGAGTGCATCGGTGCACATTGAATGTGTATCGATGCACACATCCCAGAAATATTATTTTGAGCACGAAAATTCCTTCATAATCCTCACAACACTTCCTATTTTACCTCCTTCTATGTCTCTAACTTGCATACACCTACTTAAACTAATTATTATCTATTCAATATCTCTAAAACTTAAAAATCCAATACTCCATATAAAATTCAAGAATCTCACTCAAATTCCAACATGTTCTAAATCTAATTCTAACACTTCGAATCCCTTAATCAAGTTGGTGACATGTCAAATTCAACTTCCAATTCTCATTATGAACTTTATTTCAAAATTTCATTCAAGAACTCCTAACCTTTAATTCTTCCTACACCCTTTATCTTGTTGTTTTAAAGCAAATTAAACTTTCCTTAAGCTTAATTAACATTTAATGATCAAAAACAAACTTAAATTTCAACTAAAAATCAGCTTATGAGAAATCTCACCTTTGATATGAGTCTTCACGTGTGGAGAATAGAAGAGAAGAAGAGAACTCTGGAAGCTTGTGTTTTGCTTCATTCTCTTCCACGTGTAGCTAATATATATCTATTCTTTAATTATTTTCCATGCAAATGAATATTCTATCCTTCAATTCCATCTTCCTTGCAATTTAACCCTATACCAAAATACAATACTATTCAATTATTCTGCTTTAGTCACCAAATTCTGAAATTTTACAATTTAGTCACTAACCAGGTATTGAGGATGTTACATTAATGGCCTTAGAAGGGCAAATAAGTAGAGTTAGGTCACCTTTTTGTGCTCAAAGTAGGACATTTCTAGGCATATGTATTGATATTGGATAAATAGTACCGATAATGTTCTTCGTGTAGCCTAAAATAAGGTGTTTTTGGCTTAGAGTATCAATACCAGTTCATTAGGTACCGATATTGTCCCAAGGGTATCGATGGACAATATCGATACTCGAAGGTCAGTATCGATACCACTTTTAGATTTCAAATTTCAGTAGGCTATTTTGGTACCGATACTCAAGGGAGTATCAATACCATGTGGAGGGTATCGATACACTAAGTAAGGTATTAATACTGAGCGAATTTTCAAAACATCGAAACTAATTTTGGTATCGATACCCAGGGTGGTATCCTAAAGCTTCTAGTCTTCTGTTGGTTCTTTGTTTCTCCCAATTCTTTTACCCTATACCTTCACTACTCACTACATTTACCCATTCATCGACAACCTCTATCTCTCATCGGCTCTATGTCCCTCACCGACTTTGTTTCTCTTATCAGTTTTTTATTGTCACTCCAGCGTCTTCACCAGAGGTAAGTTGCACATGTTTTTTTTATTATTTTAAAAAGGCTTAAGGGTCAGAGTTGCCTCTGTAGTAGATTAAATTTATCAATTTCGCCCTTATCGTATTTTCGCATCAATTTTGCACTCGAAGTTGTTTAATTGCATCAATTTATACCTTTGATTATGTTGACTAACAGAACCAGTAGTTTCTGCTGATGTGGATGCTAGTTGTTTCCACCTCAATAATTATGTTGAGGTGTCAACCTGATGATGTGGTAATAACAAAAAATATTTTTTAAATAAACAATTACACGGGAAGTTGTAGATTAGAGAACGAGCAACGACGAGGAAACACCGTCAATTGGCTTTTCTCAAAATTTCACAAAGATCTCGGTTAAGCAAGCGGTGAAGTAAACAAAAGGTCATGGTGGCCGAAAATAACAAAAACGATTTCAGTGATAAGATTTTTGACGAACATTCGATCGACTATTCACGGCGAATGGTGACGAGTTTCGAAAAATGACCACCGAGGTTATGGTTGGGATGAGGTAACACTTTCGTTGGAGATGTCAGTGATGATCACCGTCGGGCGGTGACTAAGATCGAAGCTAATGAAAGACCGTTCAAAAAAATAATATTTTTTTGTTATTGCCACTTCATCAGGTTGACAAATTGATAACTCCATAAAAAGGTCATATTTTGGGACCTTTTCACTTAAGTTATTGAATGTCTAAGAGCTCATTTAGGATCATTTAGATGCATTTAGGAGCATATAGTTGCATGAGGTGGAATTCTATTTGCCGTGGCATTTTATTTTGTTATCTGTGTTGTTTTATGGGGAAGGTGTTTGTTTGATGATGTGCAGGATTTGATAGCAAAGAAAAGAAAAAAAAAGGAAATGCCGTGGCATAAGAAGATTACTGAGCAGAATGAAAATGCCGAGCTGGATTGGCATTTCGAGAGCGAACAAAATGAAAGAAGATATTTTTGGAGCCAGCTGTCCCTATTTTCACGGGATCTCTGATCATGACCGAGAAATCCGGATCTCTGATCATGACCGAGAAATCTGCCTGGATCAGCGCAGATCCTTACCTGCCCAGTCAACCACCGAGGCTGGACCATTGCCAGCTGCCCAGTAGAATCACTGACAGCTCTACCCGATCATCATGTGAATTAAGCATGATTTGGGGTATCTTTGGAATTTTGACACAAATCTTTAGGGTTTTTCTCCCCCCTATAAATAGAGAATGAAGCCACAATGAAAGGGGACTTTTGAGAAGCCGCCAAGAGCCTAAAATTCAGAGAAAATGTTCTTCGTCAATTCATTTTACCGTGGCATTTCTCCGTGACAAGCTTGAGAGAGTGGCGTTCTAGGCCTCCGAGAGGAGCTAGTTCGCTGCGAGCAGTTCGTGGTGGCTGAGGGAAGCTCTGGTAGTGCACGCTGAAGGCTTTTTCTCCTCCCCTTAGATCTTTGCTTTCATAGTTTGTTATTCGGGTTGTAAGGAACGAATGATACTTGCTTTGTGCTTGGTTATTTCGAACCCCACAATGAACTAATCCTATTTGGTGGGAGTTCGCTTGGATGTTTAAGTTTTTATTTCAATGAATTATTGCTTTTCTATGCTTTATTTTGTTTTGTTTATGAAACTTAATGCCTTAAGGTTGTCGGAGCTACGAGAGTAAGCTTTCCTTAGGAGGTTTTTAGGGTTTAAGAGAATACCTTGGCAAAACATCCTTAGTGTTCGAGAGAAACTAGGGAGGAACTATATAAACAAGGGGTTCTAGGTAGTAACTAGGCCTAATCCACCTTAGAGATAAGGATAGGATTTCATTCGACTAAAAAGAGTGGTGCTTGAACGATAGGTTAGATGTTAATGCTGCCGCAAAAAGGTATTGCCGAGACATATCTTGTTATCTGGACCAATAGGATCACTGCAGGGGTTTACGCTAATCGGTTTTTCCAGGGCATCTTCAATCTGTCGAGTCCCTTACTAGAGATAGCTTAGGGCACCTTAGGAGACTCTGTTGGGTAGACTAGGCATAGAAGTAAAACCATTCTGAGAAGTAAACTTAGGTTTTCCAGATTGACTCCTATCACTCATTCTCATAGTAGTTTGTCATGTAAGAAAGACAAAGTCCTATAAATTAAATCTTATATTTACATTTCATTTTGCCTTGACATTTCTATTTGTTTGCATTGAATACATTTCATTTTGTCATGACATATCTATCTGCTATCACCTTATCACCATTCCATTTTCGCAACATCCATCTCATTTTGCCACAGTATTATCATTTGTATCTACAATTATTAACTTTACTTAGGTGACAAAGTAAAGTGTCGTGACAAACTTATTTTATTTCCCCAATCCCTGTGGAGAACGATACTCACTCATCACTTTATTACTTGTTCGATTATGTATACTTGCACATATATCCGTACCATATTTTAGTATTCACAAAAAATAGACAAGTTTTTGGCGCAGTTGCCGGGGATTGGCAACTGAAGTTAATTAGTTTTGTCATAGCATTTTTTTATTTTACTTGTTCAATTTTTTGTATAGTTTTACTTGTTATTTTCCTTGTCTTTTTCAGGCTTTTATTTTATATACTCAACGTGCTCAAGCAAAGATGTATCAAATTGGAAATCAAGGATTGGGTCAAGAGGAATATCAGAATGTCGAGGCAATTCCGAATGCTGGGAATGTATCTAGGCCTCGTAGTATTTGAGATCATTTAAACCCTATCATGGACGACCTAAATCCTGGAATTGTGGCACCCATGATTCAGGCAGCCCACTTTGAGCTCAAACCGATTATGTTCGACATGTTGGACTTTATTGGACAGTTTGGTGGTGCTCCTCATGAGGATGCAAGGCAACATGTTTGGGCATTTTTAGAGGTCTGTGACTCATTTTGACAACAAGGTGTGCATGAAGATGTTCTGAAATTGAATTATTTCCATATTCTTTGAAAGATCACGCCAGGGCATGGCTCAATGGACTACCTTCAGGCTCGATAAGGTCTTGGGCTGACTTGTGCAAAAAAAAATTTCTAAGGCATAATCAACCCAATATGAACAACCATCTTAGAAATGCCATAGCATCTTTTCACCAAGGAAATGAAGAGTCTATGTATGAGTGTTGGGACCGATACAAAAGTTTGCTTCGCAAGTGCCCCAATCATGGATTCACGACTGGACTCAAGTTGTGATGTTCTATAACAGAGTTAATGCACCACGAGGATGATGCTAGATGCCTCGGCAAATGTGACATTACTTGACAAATCACCTGTAGAGGCATTTGACATTCTGGATATGATTGCTAACAAGGGTTATCAATTTTCATCTACAAAGCTTGGACTTGGGCAAAATCAAATGGAGCTTTCGAGCTAGATTCTAAGGATTCGGTGTCCGCTCAACTTGCTGCTATCACTAATATGTTGAAGAATTTGCAAAGGCCAAGCGATGTGAGAGAAGTGAAGGTAGCCAATTCTGCATGTTTATTATGCCACGTCAATCAAAATGAGAGTGATTGCCTGATCAATCAAGAATCCATCAATTATGTTGGCAACTATAATCAAGGCAACAACAACCCCTATTCTAACAATCTTGGATGGTGTCAGCGTCCAAACTTCTGTTGAAGAAATCAAGGAACCATCAATAATAGTCAACCTGCTAGGCAGTAGAACTTCAGTGACTCCCAGGGTTTTCAAGCGGATATGCCATGGCATAATTCTAATGAGGGAGTACCATCTTCATCTAATACAAGCTCTTTGGAGGCCACGATATAAGATTTTATCACAACCACGAAGACCATGTTACAAGACCATGCGACCTCTATAAAAAGTCAAGAAGCTTTACTTCAAAGCCACAGCTCTTCTATGAGGGCATTGAAGGGTCATGTTGGCCAAATTGCCACAACATTACATTTTTGCCCACATGGAAGTCTACTTAGTGATACTGAAGTCACTAAGGATCAAGACAAATAGCATTGTGGTATATTTACCTTAAAGAGTGGCACCAAAATTTATAATGATGTTAAGTTTGGGGGGAGACACTCGGAGAGCCCGATTATGAGATTATGCACAAAGATTCGAAGGTACAAGAAGATTTATATTTGTTGGAAAACAAGGATGAGGGTTCGAAGAGTACAACCAATGAAGAGAAGAAATATTTTGCCACGACAAAAGAGAAACCCCCATCAGTAGGAGTTGATGACCAAAAGAAAGCTGCACAATTTTGCCGTAACAAATTTTTATGCAGTGATAATCATTTCAATCTTGATGAAGAAGACGAAGAGGAGCTCGAGGATATTCCAAAGGAGATGAGTAAGTCTAGCTCACCCATAGCTAGACCGGGTATGAAATTTGAACCTTTGAATCCTATTGAATTTACTCATCCTAAACCCCAACTAGCTGATCATTTTTCTAGGCTAGAAATTGTGAAAGAACTAAGTAATGCAATGGAGATTAAGAAAAAATTCCCTAATGAGAAATTATTATTTGTCGCGGTAATCTTGTGGTATGCTGACATTGTCAATTTTCTCGTTAGTGTTGTTTTGCTTACTTACTTGAATAGCCTAGGAAAGAACAAGGTTATACACGATGGTGGCTACTGGCATAGGGATGACCTCGACCTCTCCAACGAATTTGCTGCCCAAATGATTGCAAGTTGCCACAACAAAAAGGAGCAACAAGAGATCTCATTCCACTACCATTCAACTTCAGGAAAATGGCACTTTGAAGAAGATAGGACTACTGCAAAGGTCCTACAAATCAGATGTGAAAGACATGAAATGCCAGGGTAAACTATTTTGAAGACAGAACTATTATATGTGTGGGGCATTTTGGTCTACACTGGTGCTCTGATCGAGCGTGATAAATCTACACTTCTCTTGCATGATGTTGAAACTGGACAAGCATCTTGAAGATGCCGTGACATTTTAGTTTTACTCCTGTACATAAATAAATGTTTATTTTGTTACTGTTTTTTTTAGCTTCCTTTTAATTGACTATTTTGTTTTTCTTTGCAAGGTTAGGGTCCACACAACCTTCAACCGTACCAACATCAGATTCTGAACACTCCATTCCTACACAATTGAGACAGTCCACGTCGCGGCAGCCACACCACCACAAGCATGAAGTCAAGGTACCTTGCATTGCATTGCATTTCATAGCATGTAGTTTTATCTTCTTTAGTTTTAGTAAGCATTGAGGACAATGCTTCTCTCAAGTTTGGGGGAAGCAGGGTTCTCAAATCATTGCATGATAGTATTAGTATAATGAATATGTCAAGACATTAGTAAATACATAATTAGTTTAATGGAATGAATTAAGGATGCCCGATGATGATGAATTTTTTATGGCTAGGATTGAATGTACATGACTATTGAGGATGCTAGAACCAACTCTAGGACTTGCTTCTTTGAACCCTTTGAATACACGATTGTATGTTTTCCATGCTTAAGGAACTTAGAAATTTTTTATAAGAGAATTCTTGCATGTCTTGACATAAACGATGAAAACCCTACTTTGTAAAAAAAAGAGAATGAAGTTGTGGATAAATGCTTCGGCATATCTGTAGAAGGACACTCCGCTATGTTATGGCATTGCCTGGAAACTACAAATAAATAAATGGCAGCTGTGATATATGAGTGAATGAAAGTAGTCACGGGATTACTCTACTTGACTAGCTCAGGGGTGGAAGGTATGCTCTCTTTCACCTAGAGTGTGGGATGGTAGGTGTGATGGGCTGACTCCCTTCATAAAAAAAAGAAAACAATGTGGGAGTAAACTTGTAAATGTCGTGGCAAAACAAGAAAGATTGCGTAGAAAATTTTTAGATTTGTTAAGCATGGACTAGATACAAACACGCACACACCCACACAAAGAATCTTGCCCTAAGGGACAGTACTTGATTTCTCAAACTAGTCTAGCATGTTGAAGCCAAATGCTGAGGGCTGAAATTTTATCCCATACAACTATTCTGCTTCTGAACTTGCCATGGTATTTTTATTTTGCTTAATATTATCCATTGCTTGAGGACAAGCAATAGCTTAAGTTAGGGGGTGTGATAACTCCATAAAAAGGTCATATTTTGTAACCTTTTCACTTAAGTTATTGAATGTCTAAGAGCCCATTTAGGATCATTTAGATGCATTTAGGAGTATATAGTTGCATGAGGTGGAATTCTATTTGCCATGGCATTTTATTTTGTTATCAGTGTTGTTTTATGGGGAATGTGTTTGTTTGATGATGTGCAGGATTTGATAGCAAGGAAAAGAAAAAAAGGAAATGTCGTGGCATAAGAAGATTGCTGAACAGAATGAAAATGCCGAGCTGGATTGGCATTTCAAGAGCGAACAAAATGAAAGAAGATATTTTTAGAGCCATCTGTCCCTATTTTCACGGGATCTCTGATCATGACCGAGAAATCCGGATCTCTGATCATGACCGAGAAAACTGCCTGGATCAGTGCAGATCCTTACCTGCCCAGTCAACCACCCAAGCGGGACCATTGCCAGCTGCCCAGCAGAATCACTGACAGCTCTACCCGATCATCATGTGAATTAAGCATGATTTGGGGTATCTTTGGAATTTTGACACAAATCTTTAGGTTTTTTCTCCCCCTATAAATAGAGGATGAAGCCACAATGAAAGGGGACTTTTGAGAAGCCGCCAAGAGCCTAAAATTCGGAGAAAACGTTCTTCGCCAATTCATTTTGCCGTGGCATTTCTCCGTGACAAGCTTGAGGGAGTGGTATTCTAGGCCTCCGAGAGGAGCTAGCTCGCTGGGAGCAGTTCGTAGTGGCTGAGGGAAGCTCTGGCAGTGCACGCTGAAGGCTTTTTCTCCTCCCCTTAGATCTTTGCTTTCATAATTTGTTATTCGGGTTGTAAGGAACGAATGATACTTGCTTTGTGCTTTGTTATTTCGAACCCCACCATGAACTAATCCTATTTGGTGGGAGTTCGCTTGGATGTTTAAGTTTTCATTTCAATGAATTGTTGCTTTTCTATGCTTTATTTTGTTTTGTTTATGAAACTTAATGCCTTAAGGTTGTAGGAGCTACGAGAATAACCTTTCCTTAGGAGGTTTTTAGGGTTCAAGAGAATACCTTGGCAAAACATCCTTAGTGTTCGAGAGAAACTAGGGAGGAACTACATAAACAAGGGGTTCTAGGTAGTAACTAGGCCTAATCCACCTTAGAGATAAGGATATGATTTCATTCGACTAAAAAGAGTGGTGCTTGAACAATAGGTTAGATGTTAATGCTGCCGCAAAAAGGTATTGCCGAGACATATCTTGTTATCTGGACCAATAGGATCACTGCAGGGGTTTATGCTAATCGATTTTACCAAGGCATCTTCAATCTGTCGACTCCCTTACTAGAGATAGCTTAGGGCACCTTAGGAGACTCTGTCGGGCAAACTAGGCATAGAAGTAAAATCATTCTGAGAAGTAAACTTAGGTTTTCCAGATTGACTCCCATCACTCATTCCCATAGTAGTTTGTCGTGTGAGAAAGACAAAGTCCTATCAATTAAATCTTATATTTACATTTCATTTTGCCTTGACATTTTCATTTGTGCATTGAATACATTTCATTTTGTCACGACATATCCATCTGCTACCACCTTATCACCATTCCATTTTCGCAACATCCATCTCATTTTGCCACAGTATTATCATTTGTATATACCATTATTAACTTTACTTAGGTGACAAAGTAAAGTGCCGTGACAAACTTATTTGATTTCCCCCAATCCCTGTGGAGAACGATACTCACTCATCACTTTATTACTTGTTCGATTGTGTATACTTGCACACATATCCGCACCATATTTTAGTACTCACAAAAAATGGACACAAATCAACAAAATTATCTGAGGTGGAAACAACTGGCATCCACATCAGTAGAAAATAACTATTATATTAGTCAACATGATCAAATATATAAAGTGATGCAATTAAACAACTTCGAGGGTAAAATTGATGCGAAAATACGATAGGGGCGAAATTGATAAATTTGGTCTACTACAGGGGCAACTCAAACCCTTAAGACTTTTAAAAATGAGTTTTGAATTTTTCTTAATCTAAACTTTTGGGATTTCTTAAAATGCAGAAGAAGACTCATGAAAGCGTTAACAATAGATTACTCATGTTATAAAGAGTGAAAAATACACTTTGATTGCAAAATTTCCTTAAATCTCTTAAAAGCTCCGAATGTATTGTTTCTTTGCCTTTTAAAAATTTTGTTTCTTTACCTTAACATTACTGAAATATCCTATTTTTAATTTTGAATATTCATAAAATTGAAGTTAAATGAATTTGCTTTTGATTTTTTAGTTGAAATAGTGTATAACTTGGATAAGGGGTTAAGATTTTTTTTTTCTGTGATTGATTTTTTTTATTAATTACTGATGCTTAATCTAATAATGTAAAGATTAAATGGATTTTAAGTGATTATCTTTTCAAAAAGAAAAAAAAATGGAAACGAGATCTAGGATTGGCAAAATCTGGTTCTTGATTGTTCTTTTTTTAGGCTTGATTGGTTTCTTGGTTTTCAATAAAACTAAAGTTCGAATTTTTAATGGTCATTGATGAGCATGAAAAATCTTCGTTTGAATTTGGAGTGAATTACAGAGATCTTAAGAAATGTTATAAGAGGCAAATTCATGGATTAGAAGAATCAAGTTCTCTCACTTTGTTTGTCATAGGTTGGACTCATTTAGATCAGATTCTTTTCCTTTGAATCTATAATTCAGAAAAGAAGCAGGGTTTAGAATCCAAGTCAAAAATGTCTTCCCCTTACCCCAAATCAGACCGATTGATCCTCATATTCAACCAAATCAGATTATGAACAAGCAAAGAACTTTATTCCCTATTTCAATTGACCCAGGTATAAAAGAGTTTGTAATATGTTGAGTTTACATACATCGTATATATATAATTCTGGTTGTCGTGGTATTTCATGTTTTTCAAGTGACCTTGATATTATAAATAACATTCCGAAGATCCGTAAACTATCAAGGGTGATACATCACATAATAGATTTTTTCCCTATTTTTTATATCATTTTGTAGTTGAAAACATTGATGTTATAGAGAATTTATTCTGAAATTCAAAACTTTCTTTGTGGTTCATTTGGATAATTGATATGACTCATGTTGTGAGTGAATTTCACCCAAATCGTTGTTTGGTATTTTGTTTCGGTTTTATTTTATAGTTGTGGCATCTATCTAGACATAAATTTAATCAATTATTATGATGACAAAAGCAATTTATTCATCCTTAGGACTGCTGAGAACCGTTATGTGGCCACTATTTGAAGAAAAGGACACAATCGACAGATTGGTGACTTGAGGTCCTCTGTTGAGGCTCTTTCGATTAATATGAAGAAAACTCCTTTAGTCTGCTTTCGAGCATGCAAGACAAGGGCTAGGATGGTTGTGACTGGTCTGAGTGTTTTTGTGATCATGGTTAATTAGGTTGATTGTTGCGTTATTATTTGGTAGAGCATGATGTTTTCTTTTTATTTGTGTAGGTTGTTGTTGAGTCTATAGATTGAAATGTGTACAAGTGGTTTTGTGTGGGAACAGATTTATAAAGTTACCTAAAAAATACATTTTATTTCTTTCCACATTACAATTTTCATTAGTTATAAATATTTCCTAATGCAAATAGATTTCTAAATAGTGCAACTTTAGAGATCATATCAACATTTTTAATTCATAATATTAACATTTATTTAATTAAATCCAAAGTATGAAAAAAAATAACAGCTAAAACACAAAGATAATACTAAAAATGTCGTTAAATAAGAATCATAAAAGTTTTCAAATTTAAAAGAATATATTTATAATACAATCAACGTAAAGTATTCATATGATCTACTATATAGAAGAAAATGAATGAAATTAATTTAATTTGATGTACTTATAAAAATAAAATATTATAATATATACAAAAATTAATATATATATATATATATAATAAAATTAACTTAATTAAAAACAAAAGATAAAAAAAATACAATGAATTCCATAAAATATTTCCAGTAAAAATTACCAAACATTGGAAAATGAATTACATAACATCTAAAATACTTTGCAAATTTCATTTTTCAGAAATTGTAATTCATTTTTTAGAATTCATTTTTTTAAAAAACTAATTACAGTGAAACAAACGACCCTAATGCATAAACTAATTTTCAGACATGACATGGTAATATCGATTGATCCACAAGTAACTTCAAGGATACAATTTTGGCACCCAGACAATGTGTTATGATCATCCAAACTTTCCTTGTTATGACCAATCTTACAGCGTCTCCGTCTATTTGACCGAGGGTTATCACCTTCGAATTAGGCCCATCTCAGTGCTAGGTGGCTGGGGCTTGTAATGGTGGATGCATAACTCGTACATAATTATTGTAATATGTATAAATTTATCGAATTAGCTGATTTTATATATAAAAAATGAACTCATTAAAAGCTGTTAATTATTTCATATTATTAATTATTTCATACACAACCAACATTTATGTTTCCCTATCCTCTTATGAATATAAATATTGATATTTTTGTGTTAGTAGAAGAGGGCGACATCAACATACGATTATACCGAAAAGAGTATAATGGCTTCTAAGGTAGTGATTCCCACAATTAGAATGATTATTATATTAACTAAGCCTTATTTATTTTCCGATTAGTTCTAACAAATTTGTTTTGCATTAGATAATTACAACATATGCGATCAAAACTTTCAATGTCATTCATTTTGATTCTCAAGTTAATCATATTGATTGTTGAATGATCAAAACAAACTTTCTAGATTGTTGAGTGGTCATAAGTGTAGTTTACTTTTTATATATAAATTATAACCGGCATACGAATGTTAGATACTTGATTTGAGCCAAAAAATTGTTTTGGTACTTAAATTAATAAAGAGCAAAGTAAAACCTATAGTGTTTGTCAAGTTGCAAGCACCATAGTTTGGTCATGTGAGTCCGGATTCCCTGGACGACAAGATAAAAGGGAAAAACAACCTCAATTTCTATACAAAAAGCAAAAGAGAAACTGGCCGTAGGAAGTAGAGCCTCCTTTCACAAACTGAGAGAGAGAGAGAGAGAGATGTCGAACACAAATGGACAAAGGAAACAGATGAAAAATATTGAAATTTCAGAAGATTAATATGTTAGGGAACAGATTTTAATATTTGATATTAATACTTTGATAGAATATGTAATGTGATACTTGCACTTTAAAAATATATAATATAACACCATTATTTTGAAATATTATTCTATGTATTATTATGAAACTAATGAAAATTCGAATCGTAAATTTTTTTCCAATAAATCTACATGAAGATTCTAATATTGTGTGAAAATATGAATACAGCAAAATGGATTCTTCTTCAAATAAACGCTTTATCAAAATACATATAAAATATGAATTTTTATAAAAATAAATATTTTCAAAATATAAATATCACATTAAGTTTTTTACAAAAATACACCTATCAAATATAATCTTATTCATTTAATTAATTATATGAGTCCGGTACTAAAAAATTTCTCTACAAAAAAAAAACTATATGAAATGAAATTAAATAATGGAAAAAAAAATCTTATCTGTTCCACTAAAAACCAAAGGCTCATGCCCTTTTTGCCTTTATGAGTTTATTGCAGCTGCATGCAAGCTTTTGAGAAAGGATGTATAATTTTTTTTTTTTTTGAGATAAGAACAAACTATCCTGTCATTCATATATTTGGCCTTTCCAGGGCTGATCAGCTCCACGACAGTAACGGATTAGGTTATCATTAATATGTTTTTATATAATCTTTAGGGTCTTAGGGCTAAAAGTAAAATCTGTATATACATTAGGGCTGAATAAGGAAACCGAAAAATAGATTTGGACGGCATTATAGTGTTTAATTTGATTTGAATTTTTTATTTAATTCTTTAGTTTTAATTTGGTTTAAACATCTAATTTTATAAATTTTTTTAAGTAGTAAGAGAAATCAACAGTGTGGTAGAACACAAACTCAATTTCCAGCATTAGCAGCCATAGACGAGCTATTATCCATACTGAGGAAACCAGCAAAAGTCGGAGGGGGACTCCGGACAAGCCTATTTCATATGAAATCTATTCATTCTAAATCAAACTAAATTAAAAAGGAAAAAAATAATTCAAACTAATTTCATTTTAAATTTTTTATAAGATAAACTTAAATAAAAAAACTTTTAAAATAAATAATATTATTTTTTTGTTAATTTAAATGTATGTGTTTACACCCTATTCAAACTTGAAGTTTTTTTGTTTTTGATGTTGAGTTTGAAAAACTGTGAATAGATAAAAACTAAATAAACTAAATCGAAATCATCTAGTGTACATAGCTCCTTATTTAAGTACTTGAAACCCCCCGAATAGGTAGACAACTGGGTTTAAAGATGGACATGGTGAAACCTGAGAAGAGAAAGAACGATTAAACAATAGAACACAAGTGAGAATGACAGAGGCATGTGAGCTACAATGGGTATCGCTAGCAGCAGGCAAGGGGTCTTACTTGCTGGATGACAAACAAAAAGAAAAACCAGTAAGGAATGACCCGTGAATGACTGAAATATACTTCAACCAGAATGGCAATAGCATATATATATATATATATACATTGACTGACACTGTGCCAATGCCCTGATTTTGACTCAAATCCCACATCTCAATATGACAACCAAATAATCCATTTTATCTGTCATTTCAAATTTTGCCTTATCATTTTGTCTCAAGGCTTCTTGTCTCGGTATTTGCTGGTTCATGCATTATTGTTGATTAAATTATTCATTTTAAGACTTCACATGATTAGTTTAAGCTCTTTATGGATCCCAAGACAAACCTTTATCTCAAAAACTAAATCCCTTTTCCCCTCCTATATAAACTAGGCCACTACATAGAAATCATTACATAGTGAAAAGAAAGCAGAGATGGCAAATAAGCTTCAAAGAAGAGCTGCATCTCATAGAAAGCTCCAACTGATGCGAACTCTCACCAACTCCAAATCTGTAAATACAACAATCACTCTTGGTTTGGAGTCATTAAGCTTTTTCTGGTTCTAAACGTTAACCCCACCTGTTTTTTTTTCCTCTTTTCTTGAAGGTTAGAGGAAGCTCCAGCATCTTAAATGTTCTTCTCCATTTCCACAAGGTTAGAGTCGAGTTGGAAGAAATGCAAAGAGAGTACCAAAACCTTATGGCTATCAGAAACGAGTACTTCACTTTATTGAACCAATTACAAATCCCAAAGGTGAACCTTGTTTCCCTCTTTATGTAATCCATGTATAAGCACTTTATTTTTTTTCCTTTGGGATTTAGTGTTTTAGCAGGCACAGTAGGATGGACTGAGGTGACAGATGGGGTCAGTCGTCTCATGAAAAATTGAAATTATTATAGTATTTTTTTATTAAAATCTATTTTCACCCGTTAAAATTTTATAAGTTTGTCCCTTCAGAAGATTTTAGAAATTTGTCCTTAAAATAAAATTTTACGTCCATCCTAGCAGGAAGTGAAGGTGGAGAAGAATGGAGAAGAGTTTACGGTTAGAGTGAGATGCAACAAAGGAGGGGATACGTTGGTGTCAATTGTGGAGGCGTTTGAAGAACTGGGTCTTAATGTTGTTCAAGCAAGAGCTTGTTGCAATCATTTCTTTGCCATGGAAGCCATTGTTGTGGATCAAGACCAAGAAACTACAGATATCAAAGATATTACTCAAGCTGTTCTTAAGGCCATCGAAAAGCAATGAAATGTTATTGTTTAGTAGAAAATGAGAAGATAAGAATCATTAATGAGATTCTCCTTTTTGTACCTACTTATCAGTTACAGTTTAGAAAAAAAAATTCCTTTACGAATGTGTTGCATGGCGAGTGGTAAAAATTCCTCATCGGCTCTCACATTCTAAGAATGGGGCAACTAGAGGAGATGTCATCGTTAGTGCCTTTTATGTCTTTATCACTTGAAATTCATCATCCTCCGTGCTATAATATGTAAATTATGAACTTTAAAAAGAGTATTTGCTTCATGTGTAATTTACCATTTGTGCTACACCACCTTTAGAGGCGTTTGGTTCACGAAAAATATCATTATTAGGGATATTTTTTTTCCGAAATAACATTCTCATTATTGGTTTAAGGGCATTCTCTCAGGGGGAATGTGGGATTCCCATGAGAATGGAATCCACATTCTCCCGTTTGGTTAGCCCGGAAATCTCATTCCTTGTAATGTAAGATTACCAATAGTGAATTTTTTTGGCTATATTACCGGGAATGTCATTACCTCCCTTTCCTTAGGTATTGTTGGATTCCCGGCGTTTTGTACTAAAATACCCTTAAATTTTTTTTAAATATCATTTTTCTGTCATTGAATAATAAAATTCTACGAATGTTAAATTACAAATTATCCTTAAACTATTTTATATTACAAAAAAATCTTAATTAAAATTTTTATGAAGTTCAGGATAAAATAAATTTTACCCTTTCATTAAACCTTTTTATATTTTCAATTTTGTAAAAAAGTTATATAAATTTTATGAATTTAATTTTTTAAAGAAAATATATAAATATTTTCCAACTTGTTAAAAATAAATAATAATAAGGCAATTGATCAAATATACATTCCAATAATCTTTTATTCCTTTAACCAAACACGGTAATCTTACATTCCTGCTAAGCCAACCAAACACAAAATACAACATTCTCAGTAATCATATTCCCTATATTAATCTTACATTCCATGAACCCAACGCACCCTCAGGGGGCTTTTGGATGGGGGAATGTGGGATTCGCCCGGAATGGAATCCACATTCCCCGTTTGGTTTGGCCGGTAATGTCATTCCCGGTAATGTTTTATTACCAATAGTGGATTTTTTGGGGTATATTACCGGAATGTCATTACCTCCCTTCCCTTAGGTATTGTAACATTACCGGCGTTTTGGACTAAATGCCCTTAAATTTTTATTTTTTTTTCAAAATATCATATTCATTGAATAATAAAAATTCTACGAAAGTTAAATTACAAATTTATCCTTAAACTATTTTAGATTTAAAAAAAAAGTCTATAATTAAATTTTTATGAAGTTCAGGGTTAAAAAAAATTTTACCCTTTCAACCTTTTTATAATTTTGTAAAAAATATTATAAATATTACGAATTTATTTTTGAAGAAAATATAAATAAAATAAAATATATAATAAGGACAATTTGATCAAATATACATTCCAATAATCTTTTATTCCTTTAACCAAACACGGTAATCTTACATTCCTGCTAACCAACCAAACACAAAATACAACATTCCCAGTAATCCTATTCCCCTGGTAATCTTACATTCCGTGAACCAAACGCACCCTCAGGGTAATGAAGTATTCCCAACAGTGACAATTTTTTAGTCTTTTCCTGTGAATGTCATTCATTCTCTTTTCTTAAGTATTAGACAATTTTCTCCCTATAGGATCATAATACCCCTAAAATAATATAGTTATTTTAAAATGATCATTACTTTTGTATATAATTATGATTATAAACTTATTTTATTTATTTTTAATGATTTCATGTTTTTAATATTTATTATAAAATAATATGATGCACATCAAAAATAAAATAAATATCAATATTTTATTTTATTTATTATATATGTGTTTGATTCAAGTTTTATTTTTGTTATATATTTTATTACATTTATTTTTAGGATTATTTTAAAAAAGGCTTTCTATATTGTATTTTTTATATTTTCTATTAGTTTTGTCAAATAATTTGATATGATATTTTGTTGTACAATTCATACATGTAGTATGAATGAAATAAATATAGTATATCAATTAACACATACTTACATCAACGTAAGTATGTGCATTTCCAATACCTAGATACCTAAAAATAAACATATAAATACACTGGTATAAGTATATACATCTCCTAATTTTTGAATTTTCAAAGAAATAAAAAAAGTAAAAATAATATATATATAAAGTTATTTGTGTAGCAATTTTTTTTAAAAAATATAAAAAAAAAGGTTATTTTTTTCTATTAATTTCATGTAAATATTTTAAATTTAATATTGAGAATTAAACTTATTAAAAGAAAATATCTCAATGACAATTTAGTAAATTATATTTTTTATAACATTATAATCTTATATTCTTTCAATCAAACATTATAACCTTATATTTCTACCAAACAAGTCAAATAAGATAATATAACATTCTCAATAATATGATAAATAATGTAACATTTTTTTGTAATCTTATTTCCAGAAGTATTCTTATATTATGTGAATCAAACGGCCCCTTAAGAGATAAGATACTTATTGTAGTTAGTTTTCTCTCATTGGTGTACCGTTCATCTTTTTTTCTTTTTCGTCTTTTTTAATCAGTGGTTGCATCAACTTTAATGTTGGTTGTCGACCGTCGGTATTCAATATCATTTATTATTTTTTTCTTTTCTATATCGTATCTCTATTTTTTTCTTTTAATAAGTATGTTTGTATGACATGTTTTTCATTTGCTTTTATGTCACGTTTTTTTAATGTTTTTTGGCATGGTTTTATTGGCTTTTTTTTATTTTTTTAAGGATTGATTTGACATCGTCATGATTGGTCAAGATGATACTTATTTGATATCTTGTTGATCTTCCTGCTTTGGACTATCATATTGGATTTAGATACTCGATTTACGTTCGTGTATAGATTTTTACGTCGCTCGAGTCTAATTTGCGATTTGTCGGGGTCCTTCAATAGCTTGATCTTCTTTTGTGGTCGTTTGTCGATGCAATCAGATCTATTTATTTGTACCTATCTTTGCTCAAGTTTCTTGGTTATATTTTAATTTTTTCTTGTATGGTCCTTATGTGATATTAAGTTGCTAGTTTTGTTTCAATAATTATAAGAAATTTTCGTAATTATGTGTTTAATTTACGATTATGATTGTAAATCTTTATTGTAATTTGAAATATTTTCTATTTTAAATAAAATTAGTTAAATACTCATGGGAGTTTTAAGCCATATTCAAATATACCGACTTCAAATAGGATATAAAATTACCTGAGGAGGCCTGAATCTTCCCACAGCTTTCTTCCAAGGGACTTTTCTCTCCATAGTAGTGAATTTCAATCGATAACTTATCGTGGATTAGCTATATAACTGATGGCATATGCTCAAGTGCGTCATCCAGTGCTCTCGTTTCTATTATCATTGTCGCTATTATGGAGCATGGACTATGGGAAGTTTCAGCTTTGTCAAAAGTTCTGTCTACCATTGCAAACCAACTCAAGTAAGAGGTTTTTAAGCTCATTTTATTCCATTCTAGAAAGTTCTATAATTTTTCTAAGCATTGACAATTGTCGCACGCATTGTTTGTGTTGTCTCTTGTTGAGTTACTACTCTTCAACTGAACACAAGTATATTCATCAACACAAGCATACCTTGAGCTACTCATTATGCAAGCTCTTTATACAAGAATTGCAAGCAGTTACTGCCACACTAACAGCCTAACTAACTGCTAACAGACTCCTAACAGCTGTTGACTCAGCTAACTGTTATTTACACAGTTTACACAACTTGCACGTATAGAACACACTCCTACGTGCATGTATATACCTCTAATATTTCCCCTACTTCTTCTTCTTCTGTTCTTCTTGATCATTCTATTACAACATGCTCCAAAAACTAATTACAACTAATTTCTAACATTTAACCTTTTTGATGAAAAGATGAACAATTAAATCGAAAGTGCCGATGTTCACTTGAATCGAAAGTGCCGATGCTTCCTTTTGTTCACTTGAATCGAAAGTGCCGATGCTTCCTTTCGTTCTTATTGAATCGAAAGTGCTGATGCTTCCTTTCGTTCACTTGAATCGAAAGTGCCGATGCTTCCTTTCTTTCTTCTTATTCACCTTCATTTCTTTCTTCTTCATCATCTTTTACAAGAGTCCTTGACGTATATTTTTTTCTTGGACACTTGACTGTGAAGCTTTCAAGTCTCATGACACCTTGGAAATCCACATCTGCTGGAAGGTGGTGAGTGATGCCACATGCCATGATTCTCATTTCTTATAGCTTCAGCAGAAATGTTACACTGAGTTGGATCATGGAAATGCATCACTCCAGTATTCCAAGGAGCTGATGATGTTGTTGACATATGTAGAGCAGGATTTTCAGCGGGCGGTCGAGGCCTTTTGTTCTTAGCTGCATTCGGTTGAGCCAGAGCTGGTGGAATTAGAGCAACAAAGGGTTCTATCTCCTATGGTGAAACCCTGTCAGGCCTCTGAATGGAGGCAGACTCATCCCATTGTACCTTCAATGAACTCCATTTTGAATCTTTCCAGTGAAGAGAAAAATCTTCAACACCAACAATTATTCCAGAAAACCTTCTCTCAGGAGAATCTTCCTCTTCAAATCTCATCTTAAATCTTAGTCCAACTGCAAACTTACCATTAAGGGCATCTAAATATTTGTTCAACCCAATGATGAATTGACTTGTCCTTGGCTTCACCGGAGAAGGAGAGCTCACCAGTTCAGTTGGAGGCTGGTAATTGGTCCGGTCCCTGAATGTCTCCGATTTCTTCAACGACGTCGTTGAATCGGACAACTCCTCGGCGTTGATATCACGGTTGTGATTCTCGCACATGTTCGATTTCTTCAAATGCCTCGTCAACGGCATTGATTTCCCTTCCGTTATCATCTTCCACGTGTTCTCCGGTGTCTCGTGGCGTTTGGGTTTTGCCACCCTTAATGCTCGACCACCTTCAGGACTGGCTTTGACGGGTTTCCGGTGACTGAATCTAGAGGAAACCGGTGGTTTCTCTACCAGAAACAGAGCATCCCATGGAATTTCTGACGAATCCATTCTCCTCGAAGGAATACACTCCGATTTCAAGATAGCAAACTCGTCACTAACCGCTACATTGTTCTTCGCCTCAAAAATCGTCGTTTCCACCTCTTGTACTCTCTCCTTCAGCTCGTACGCGACTGGTTCATCTACGTCGAAATCAAAGCTGCTCTTCATCTCGTGCTCCACCGCTGGCGGTTGATCCACAGAGATCTTCGATCTCGGCTGCTGTTGCATCTGCTCGGTCTGTTCGCTCTCGCCGTTGTTTTGATGAAACCGCGAAGATGCTTTAACGATAACATCAAGAAAACATGAGGCTCTAGGAACTTATGGCGATTGATACCATGTTGAGTTACTACTCTTCAACTGAACACAAGTATATTCATCAACACAAGCATACCTTGAGCTGCTCATTATGCATGCTCTTTATACAAGAATTGCAAGCAGTTACTGCCACACTAACAGCCTAACTAACTGCTAACAGACTCCTAACAGCTGCTGACTCAGCTAACTGTTATTTACACAGTTTACACAACTTGCATGTATACAACACACTCCTACGTGCATGTATATACCTCTAATATCTCTGTGCGTGGGCTTCGTCCGCCGCATAAAAATCAGTCTGCATCTGACTTGTGCCCTATTCGTGTATGTACTCGTACGTGTGGCAAACCCATTTTAGCACAGGCCCAATACCCCAGGCGTGTATAATATTTAGGGTATTGGGCCTACCCAAATTTTATTTAGTAAAATACGGTATATGTTACCGTCCAAACGGAACTCGTCACCTCAAGTGATTGTATTGTCGGGGTATTTTTGAGGGGTCTCTCTTATGGTTCAAATATAGTCAAAATGAACTTTAAAAAACGATTAAAAGGAGAGATGACGAAATCATGTACAGTTAATTAAATGGAGGAATTGAATGAATTGGAGTATCATCACTCTAGTTCATGAGAAAATCTTCCACAGGGGCAAAAAAATCATATAAAAATTCCGTTTCTTGATACGAGAAGAAAACCCATCATAAAGCTCATGAAATTACATACATTTGGTACGATTAAATCATGCAAACCCAGAAAACCACCATTAAAATTATTCAATCATTTTGGATCTGCCTGAAAACGAAAGAAAAAACTCCATAGTAATTCCAACAATAGAGTTTAGCACAATTGGTTCAATAAACAGATACCCTAACAATAGTGTAAGAACCTGTTCTTCTTCATAAGCCTCTTCTCTACTAAAAATACCAGTCATCAAGAAGGGAAAAGAATTATTTCTTAATGAAGAATTAAATCAATCCCTGCTCATCTCCTACTTTAGGCACTCTTAGAAGAAAATCTTACAAAACCAAGATTGAGCAGCATCCTTTTAAACAATCAGGCTTCGGATTTGTGTCCTCGTCCTAGCTTGAGCAGCAACCTCCCTTCTTCACAGACGACACGTCTTTACTGACATCAATTTTTTCTCCCTTGGAGGGCACGGCTGAACCATTCCCTTCGTCACCGGTCTCCATAGCTTTCTTGCTCACGATATGGTAGATCTGTGTAAGAACTTCAGCGAACGCGTTTTCGACATTAGTAGCTTCCAGGGCAGAAGTTTCCATGAAGTAGAGGGATTCTTTCTTGGCGAAGGATTTCCCATCCTCGGTTGAGACAGCCACGAGGTGACGGAGATCTGATTTATTAAAGATGAGCATGACTACGATGTTGGGATCCGTGTGATCCCTCAACTCTCGTAGCCACCTCTCGACATTTTCGAATGTGGAGTGTCGTGTAACATCGTACACAAGAAGTGCACCAACAGCCCCTCGGTAATAGGCACTTGTGATGGCACGGTACCTGTCAGTGTTAGAAGAGTTCAGATAACAATGATAAGAGAACCGAACATATACTTTCCACACATAGGAATGCCATGGATCTGGAATTAAAACAAATTTATCCGCAGCTCTCATTTTGAGTACCAAAGAAATATGTTTTAAACACAAGGCAATAGTATGATCATAATCTATCTGGCAACTTTATCGAACTCATCGACCCAAATTATAATTATTACCCATTGTTCCCAAACAATACAAGGGTTGAAATACAGGGCTAAATCAGGCATCTAATTACTATGATACTAAATCTATAGTGCAGGTATTAATCCCTTTCTTTCATTCCAAGGATGCGAGGATGGAGCTTTATATTCTGTATTTCAAATCAATGAATCACCTTTGAAAACATATGAGAACTTAGTAACCTTACATCATATTAGATCAGGGTCCAGGGAAATCAAACCATACCAAGGCCGTGACACAAGAAGCCACTAGCAGCTATACCGACATTATAGATACAAGACATCTCTACACAGGTTGGAAATAACTTGAAATGGAGCAATAGCGTCAATGCTTAATTACGGCCCTAAGCATCTCAGCCCTATCCCTGGATGTTCACATTAACCCTTCTGATAGTCTAGAAAGTAAAGTCTAAGGTTACTGTTTTCTCGTGCTTTAGGATATCTAAGGTTATTTTTCTTGTACTTCAATTTGACGCCTAATTAAACAAGTCAATGCCTTGTCACCATTTCAAAGCACATGGATGATATCCCAAGTGTATTTGGCCAGACAACGAATGACCGTGCCTCAAAAGAATCATATCATTTGTCAACCAAGATTCTGCTGCATCAGAGGTGGAGCAAGCTATATCGGCAATAGGGGAATTTCTCTGCCATTCTGGAGGCAGATGCAAATTTTAGATATACGATGGAAAAAAATATGGTATAGGGCTCTCTGCACAATGACTCAAACGGTCCCTCGAACAAACTATCAATTTACCACACGGTAGCTGTAAGATCACGGCAAGAACCTGAAATAGCAGACTAGAGTGATGTGAAACACTAAACTAACATATTCTACACACATGGAGAAACAAGATACTTGTAAGCAATCATCATCTCTTTGTGACTACTGATTACACATGACAAAAATAGGACAAACCGATGGTTTTGACTGGCATCATATGCAGGTCAGTTTCTCTTGGAGCCACTTGTTACAGAAGTCAATCCCTAAGAGGCGTCAACTAAATTACTATGGTGCAATCTAACCCCTAACATGAAGTCGAAACCAAATATCTTATATCTAGCAGGAAGCAAAAGTTTCAACACAAAGCATGAACATTTACTCGCAAGATCTACTAATCCGCACTTTCAAATCTATGATGGACCTATCAGCAACACAAGCCTATTAGGAAAAGAAACTAGATCTTAACAACAGATCACCATTTACTCGCATGCTGCTCATGGATCTAGATATGCAATACCATTTTTTCTCCTATATAGGCAAAAGAAAGATTTACTAAAAATCCCATTTTAGATCAAATCAAACTCTCCCAGAATCAAAGCAGCTTTCTTTTCCCAAGCAAACCAATAATTTCAAGAGGAAAGAAAATCCAATTCCCTTTTAATATTTTCTCACCTCTGTAAGCAAAATCAGAAGAAAAGTAAAAATACGCAGATCAGGAAACATGAAAGGAAAACAAGGATAAAAAGGCAAGACCTTTCTTGACCAGCAGTGTCCCAAATCTGAGCCTTGATGACCTTTCCATCAACGTTCAAGCTACGAGTAGCGAACTCAACGCCGATAGTGGACTTGGACTCGAGGCTAAACTAGTTCCTGATGAACCTGGAAAGTAGATTCGACTTTCCCACACCTGAATCACCGATCAGAACCACCTTGTAAAGGTAGTCATAGTCATCCTCAGCTCTGTAACCCGCCATCCTCTCACAACCACAGCTGTTGCACTCCTCAAACGCCTTTACCCTCTTTTTTTCGCGTCAAGTAATAATAAACGAGTGTGTGAAAGGGCAATGGCCCGTTTCTGCAACTATATTAAAGCTTTTTCTTTTAAAGATAAAAAAAATCGATTTTTAAAAAAAAATATTTTGGAAATGTAAAAGGCAGATGGAATGCTAGGTTGGACTCCAGAAATTGTGGGGAATTGTCCTTTGGAGATTTTCACTATTTTTTTTACAGTGTCTTTTTGCTGTTAGAATATGAGGGTTTACAACCAATGTCATATAGTGGGATGCTGTGTTACATTACATTATTTGTTGTTTTTGGGTTGCTTTGACAAAGGTTACTTCAGTTTGAATGTGTTAGGACAAAGAATATAAATAGTCTTCCGATTATAAAGTATATTTTATTAAATTTTTCGATTATTAAAAGTTATAAAATTGTCAAATAAGATATTATTTTGTTCAATTTATTACTTTTAAAATTTACAAAATAATCTCATGACTATTCATATATTTTAAATTCATCATTTTTCATTAAAAATTAAACGGTCGTCTGTGCTGAATGTTAATATGCTAGCTGAAATATGACAGAATCATATTTTAATGTTGTCTATTAGCACCATCATTATTTTTAAACACCGAGTCGATGACATAATATTTCAAGTATTAATTCGATATTATAATATAAATAAAAAATTGATCCACCAAATAAAACAATATTGGGATTAGATTTTATACTTCAAGAACCTCAAGTGCGTCTTCTTTTTCATAAAAAGGTAAAACAGATAAGGTTATCAAGCCCCAAAAAAATCTATATTAGAGGCCAAACAAAAGCCCCTAAAACCTCACTCGCAATGTAGGCTTTTATTGACACCATGTCGTTGCAGAGTTCAAACTGGATGTCAAAATCACCATGGAATCGATTGAAAAGTCGACAGAGGAGCCATTAGAAACCAAGGTTCTGGTGCATTGATTCCAGAGATCCCTCAATAACCTGATCCACAAAAGTTCAAGCTGCACATGGCATCATACCAAACAAGAGACTTAGTTAATTTTTGTTGGTCTTGAACGTGACAAATAAGAAAATATAGAGGGGTTTTAAAATTTCTATTGGAAATGGATCAATAATCAAATTCTAGTTTTATTAAAATCATGACAACTTTATTGTATTAGAATATATGTAAAATTTATTTATTATATATTTTAATTTTAAACTCTTTAAATCAAACAATTATTTATTATTTTAATATCTCACTTTAGATTCAATTAAGTAATGATTTCAAACTTTATTGAATTGGTTCTCAAATTATTTTTTTCAAGAAAATATTAGTACCTAAATAAATAATTGTTCACAATCTACTTCCCGTTCATAATTTATTGAAATAGTTCATAATTTAACATGCATAGCGTTCATAAGTTACAATGAGCCAGCGGGAAACCATTTAAACTTATATGATGTTAGCTAAAATAATGCGTAACTAAATTCTAACTTTTTATCTATTATTTAAACTATTCATCCTACACAAATGACCTACGATCATATTTCATTTTTATAAATCATACAATATCTTTGAGATGATATATTTTACTCTTTAATCGATCTATGATTTTGTCTATAAATGTAACTAGACCATATATGAGTTACATACTAAATATATATAAGTAATAAAGTGTGAAAGCTAAACTGAAAGGAAATTATGGACTTCAAGGACTAAGTCGAATTCAATGAAAAAGATTGGAGTCTAAAAGGTGAAGCCAAAAGAGATGGAAGGTTCCAGGTTTAATTTATACATTATTATTCGGAAGACATGAATAGACGTAAAAATAATGATTATGGGCGTTAGGTTAGAGGACCCAAATCCATGACCGCAAGTTTAATAGACAACATCCTACATCGTCTCTGTCGTTGAACTCTTCTGCAATGCTATTCACGTAGCTCTGATTAATATCGGTAAGTAATCTTTCACTTTAGTCTTCTTCGGGTTTCAAGTTTTAGGTTGTTCAACCCACGTAGTTGTCGATTTTTAACTCACTTTTATTGGATTTCAAGATCTAAATTTTTGTTCTGTTGTAAGCTCCGACAAAATAAAGATTCAATTGTTTATTCAATTCATTGTTTAATTTAGAATGAGACAAAGGATAAATATATGATTTTGTGGTACTCGTCAGAATCACCACATGATTTCCAATTTTGCAATATCAAATCCTTTTGCTAATAATGCGTCACTAACACACATGCATTGTAATGATGTTGTTGCAGCAATCTTTAGCTCGAATTCAGAATTGAGCTTCGACTTAAATAATTACAGCAGTCTTATATGATCTGTGTTTCACTAGAAATGTGTCGAATTCGGAGTCGATTACAGTCAAGGAAGGATTAACACCCTTGTACTGTCCTTTCGGTACCAATTAATTTGTCGATTATCTTAATTACTAAAAATTAAAATTAAAATTGAAATTTAAAAACCCGATTCAAATAGGTTACCTTTGATCGATTGAAATTACTACAGAAAAAAAGTCAAAATATTAGATTCAAACATACCCGATTTCAACAAAATGCATCAAACTTGTTATTCAAGTTCTTAATTAAGGTTAAAAGAGATATAATTAATCACCAAATTATTTCCTTAAAGTCTAATTATGAATAAGGATAATTGATGAGAGTGTCTAGGTGTCAAAACTAAGGTCAATTAAAATTAATTAATAATTAATGTGAGTTTAGTAACAGTAATTATCTAAATTTACAAAACAATTAATCAATTAACAAAACGTTCCAAAAATTATTATCTAATTACTAATAATTTATTAATCAAACATGAAAATTTATCACGCTAATTATTATCCATTAAAACAGTCAACACCCTAATTAACCAAATTATAACCAACCAAAACAGTACAATTTTAGGGCAATTAATGGTCACATATTGCAGGCAAGCAATCTAGGAAATATAACAGCACCTAATCATAGAGTCAAGGCAAAATTAATCCAATTAACATTAGTATATGTTTAATTAAATCAATTAATGCCAAAGCCAAAATATGAAAATTAAGGTATGCTAAATGTGCAAAGGGAAAGCTGCCACCTGTGACACTGCTTGTGATAAAGATCGAAGATTGAATTGCCCCTTTTGCAAATCCAAATCCAATCACATCTGGAGTTAACACAATCTGAATTTCACCAGCAAAGAGATTCTTTCGATGCGACTCCAAATCCGACATCACTTTGACGGCTTTGATATTCCTTTGCTGATATTTGGCGTACGAATACCACACCCCGCCTGCCGTGTTTATGACCAGTCCGGTTAAGTTCGAACCGTGAACTTAAACACCTCCCAGCAAGACAAAGCCAAGTGTCGTAGATCCAACACCTTTGAGTACTCCGACAACGGTTGTGGTTAGAGCATAGTTAACTATGGTACACAAAAAGGAGAAAGAATTGCTCTTTGCAAGTAACAATGCCAAAGAATTCGGGAACTCTCCGGTCGCTATGATGAGAAATAGCAAAAATGGAAGAGAAAGAAAACTGTTATAGAACATTGTCTCTATTGAAGAAAGCCCTTCTTCTGCACCAGACTTCTCCACCAACACGAGGTACATGGTCTGGAAAAAACACTCTGGAAAAAACACAGAAGTTAGGGCCATGGTGTATCCGGGTAAGTCGAAAGAAAAATCTCCAAAATGGCCTCTGTAGTAGATCGATGAACTTAGATGATATGGTTGTGAGCATTGCTACGGATAAATGGAAACCGCTTCAGAGTTCGCAGGATTTGCATTCAATGGTTCATTCGGGGAATTCTGCCTTCTGGTTAGCAGAGAGATTCCTCCTGGCACCTTAGGTTGAGTAGGAAATATAAACTCTAAAATCCTTGACGAGATGAAGATGACACCTTTGAGCAAAAGAGTTCAGAATAAGAAGAAGAAGACTTGGTTCCTTTGCCTTGCTTCATTTCTCTCAGCAAATTGGACTACTCTTCTCAATCTCTAAACAAAACTTGCAAGTTACAATGAACTCCTCCAAATCGGCCCCCCTTCAAGTTTTCTCCTCCACGATGAAACTGAGCTTCGAATAAGAACGAGAAATGGAGAATCAGATGAGAGAGGAAGTCAAAACGGGGAGCATTTGCAGATTCAAATCGAAGGCATTAAAAAGAAAATCAAAGATTGTTGAGATCTGCGACCATGCTGCAAGAGAAGATAAAACACAAAATGGCCGCCCTCCCCTTTCAAAAGTTTGGTTGAATTTATTTAGGATCAAAGAAAGTTGTTGGGAGGATGCACTAGCCGGATTTTTAGGGGTTTAGTGGAGTAGGTAGTTTGAGTGGTGGGGTAGTGGAATGACGTAGATAGGGGACCTGAAAAAAATTAAATAATAATAATAATAAATAAATAAATATTTTTTTTAAACTCGGATAAAAACGGATGTATACATATGTGAATTGGTTTTAAACGCCTATCTCGTTTTAGAGTGTTAAAGGTGAAACTAAAAATTACTTTTGATTCTTTTGATAACTGCTCGGTTTCTCATATAGTTTAATTTGTAATTATTAAATGTGGGACTGTTCTCTGTAAATTGGTAGGACCGGTTTGGCCGAATCATATCAGGTTTGGTTTGATCGAATCAGATTGAACTACTTTGATCGAATCTCACCCATTGATTTGATCCGTTGACTCGACCCGTTAACCGATCCGTTGACTATTGACTTTTTCAAAGATCTCTATCTTGACATTTTTCGACGTTCTGAATCTGTTTATGTAGTTCGTTTTGTCAAATTCTAACTCGAAAGTCATGCTTTTGCATATTTTAGTATTTTACAATGTAGTGATATCAAATAAATTCTGAAATTTATGAACTTAATCTCTGAAATGGTATTATGAAGGTGGTCACATGTCTCCGTATCACTCACCAGTAAGTTTGAATCATCTTTGTTCAGCTCAGCTCGACTCCGCGCGTTCGATGCAAGATATGCGTTCCAATTCCGCATGACCTTGTACTACTGACCGATGGAAGCGTAAGGCTTAATCAGCATCAAATAACTACTATAGGTGTGTCCTTTTGACCTGTTAGGTACTTTTAATATTGTTTGTTATTATATTGTGTGATATATGTACATATATTCGTATTTTGGTTACGTGTATTTGAATTATGACTGACTCTAACTACTGTTGCATTGTTTTAAATATGTACATTTATGCATTTTTATTTCTGCATGGAATCATTTACGAAGAGCATAATCATCGTTCTGATTCTGCATGGGCTCAGCCTCGTTCTAACATCTTCATGAGATATATTCTCCGTTCTGACATCTGCAAGGGATAAATTCTCCATTCTGATTTCTGTTTCTGGTCAGGATCCTCTTCGGAGGGAAAGTCCATATCCTGTTTATCCACGGTGAAAGCTATGGTTACATATTATTGATGTGACACTCTGATGGTTAAATCTTAATGTTACTATTTATGCATTATTTATGTTGTTATATATTTAATGATATATGTTTATTGTATAGGACACACTAAGATTTATAGCTAACTCTGTTTTTGTTTTTCCTTTTTAGATTATTTAGTTACATGACCAGTTTGGCTATCAGATATGTGGTCTCAATTGTATACAATATGAGTTTAGAACTTATTTTCAACCTCTTTAAATGTGGTATGATTTTATTGCTGATTTCATAATTAGTAAATGTTTTGTTAAAAGGATTTATTAAACTGATTTCGCTCGTAAACCATTTTTGTGATCAGCAAGGCTATCATGTTTTAGTCGTAGTTTCTAGATTGGTCGAAGGGGTTACATTATTGTTTCTAGTATTGTCGTTGCCGTTGTGAATCTTAGACGAGAGAAAGCCTCGTTCGTTCATGAAAGTTTCCCTCTTTCGCTCTCCATCGTAAAACAACATTGGTAAGAGACTCATTAGCCTCTAAACTACAATTCTAGAAATTTATGTTATTTTATGATGACCGATCGTTGTTGTATGCGCCGCACGCGTTACTCCTACTCACGAACTTCGTTCGTCACTCGAAAACAAGTATGTATATGATCTATACTCTGACTTGTAAATGTCTCAGCCCAAATCTATGATTAAACCCAATAACAAGCTAAAGCTTATTAGGCTCAACCTGTATGAGTTCAAACTAGTCCAAGCCCAAACCTGGTTAGTCTGGATTAAATTGGATCAAACTAAACTAGTCTAGTTAAGTTGAGCCGAATTAAATCAAGTCAATTTGTTGATTATGTATTGACAGTTAATCATTAATTTTGATTATTGATATTTGACTTTGACTTTGATCGATGTTAACTTTCTTCTTTTGATCTTGACTTTGACATATGGATTTTATATTATTTTACTGATAAGTAAAACATTTCACAATAAATTTATGTAATTATGTATACATTGTCTAAGATTTGTTAGGATAAATATGTGACTACTAAGATATGATCGTACATAGGTTAGGTCTACAAAGTTAAATGTATGGTATCAAAGTTTTTTTTTTAAATACTAGTACTATAGATGAGTCTTAATCATTATATTTATACTTAAAGATATTTTCCGGTATAATCAAAATTATTGTCAGTAAATAGAGGAATATTTTATTAATACTATGTAAGCTTATTTTGGAAGTTTAAATGGATACGATGTCTTGGTGCCAACTCTGCTATGAGATTTAATCTTTCAGTTTAGACCTTATAAATTTATCAGATAAGTGTTAGTTGAGGTCTTAGATTATTCATGATCGTGGTGAACAATTCGACCTTTCACTCATACGAACGATTTCTTGGTAGCCTCAGATCATCTTTTACCTTGAGCAGCCCTGCCGCTCTACGAATGAATCTTCGTTCTACTCAAGATTACTCATGATCGTTTATTGACAATTAATTTTGATTTTGATTCACATTAACTTTCTTCTTTTCACTTTGACCTTGATATATGGATATTATATAATAAAAATATTTCACAATAAATTTCTGTAATCAAATGATGTATACATTTTCAAAAACTTTTTGAGATAAATATGTGATTACCGAGATCTGACCGTGACGTCTAGATTAGGTCTACGAGGTTAATGTATGATATCATAGTTTTTAGTTTTAAATATTTAGACTATGGACGTGTCCTAAACATTATATTTATTCTCAAAGATATTTTTTTGATATATCAAAATTATTGTCAGCGGAGAGAAGAATGCTTTATTAAATACTCTGTCATCTTATTTTAGAAATTTAAATGGATACAATATCCTGGTTCCAGTTCTGATATTAGATTTAAACTTTTAGTTTAGTGTCTTATAGAATTATCAGAATAGTGTTAATTGATGTCGTAGATTACTCATGATCGTGGTTGAATGATTCGACCTTTCTCTCATACGAATGATTTCTTGGTAGCCTCGGATCATCCTTTACCTCGACTAGACCCCCTCTCACTCTAGGAGTGAGTCTTCTTCTCAAGATGATCCTATTTCATCAGATAAAGACGATCCATTATTAAAACCGTGTGTGCTGATATCACCATGATGTCAAAAATATAATTATTTTTCAAAAGTTTTAAAGAACAATCAGAGCTTCTAGTAGTATGCCACTATTACAAAACTGAGACTCACTATCTATTGAGATAATGCCGATTTTGAAGAAAGAAGCTCAAAGATGGTGGCAATCAATTATGTGGTGTGCACGTTAGTATTTGATATAGAAAATCAAATAAAAACTTATGTTTAATTGTTACTCAAATACAATGTTTATTTCACTGAAAATATGCTCAAAGAATAGTAGTAGACTCAGCTTAATGAGAGACGGTCAATAAAATTGTTGAAAATTTTAATACTTTGTAAATATTTTTTTAATACTTTTTAAATTTTAATAATTTCTTAAGTTTTGTTTATATTAAAGATTAAATTAAAATTTAAAATTAATTATACCTTCAGACTCAGCTAAAAAAATTAATTAAATCACTTTATCACATCGTCATTCACGTGTAAATTATTATGTCGTTATAATAGATTATCACATAAACTTTAAATTATCACATCATCATTATAATAGTCAACATTGATCAAAGGATGAAACTAATAAAATTAAATGAATTAAAAAATAAATTTGACATAATTAAAGATAGTAGAATAAAAATTTTGATTTATTATAATGTAAAATTACCCTTTACCAAAAAAGTTAAAATGCTAAAAGTAGTCGTATAGTGATGATTTGTATAAAGAAATAAGGATAAATTATGCATTTAGTATATAAATCATCAGTTTTAATCCGTTTTAGTACTTAAACTTTCAGTTTTTTCAAAAGGCTTAATACAAAAATAAGTGTCTGAATTATGCCTCGAAAACGTTTTAGTGCCTGAAGGATTTTTCGTTAAAAATTGGTGCCTAACGTTTTCTCAATTATACTTTTAGGTGCCCACCGACTATTTTTTTAATTTTTTAATAATAAAAATATTATTTTTAATTAAAAAAGAAAAAATAATTTATTTACAAAAAACATTTTTACTGAAATTATAAAAAAAACCCTATAACTAAAATCTTTCATTTCAACTCCGTTACCAACCGTCGTCGGCCATCTCCAGCCACCATTGCATTGTCGAACGATCACCCAGCTCTTGCCACCCACCCATAGATCAATTGTCATCCTTACCACGACCAAAAATCCCTAAATCTAAAACCCCAAAATCCAAATCATACCTAACATTTAGTTAATTTTAGTTAAATTGAAAATTTTAAACTTTAGTACCAAAATAGGAGTGAGAAGATGGTTAAGTGATGAATGAATTAATTTACTCATAAAAAATACAGTTACGTTTAGGGGTGTTCAAACAATTAAAAAGGCCACTGACCGAACCGTATTACCATGAACCGAATTAATCGAACTTTTTTCTTTAACTGTTTACCGAACCGATTTTTTTAAATATTAACCGAACCGAATAAAGTTTGGTTATTTCGATCAGTTAACTGAATTAACCAAAATTTTTATATTTTTTCTAATTAAATTAATTTGAATATAATAGAAGTATTTTTTTAATTTGGGTTAAAATTTAATTAGGTATTAATAATTTAATGAGTCCAGTGTGTTTAAAAAATAATTGGATCTTAATTCTTAATGGGTTTGAGCTTAAAATATATATTTAATATATATATATAATATATAACATTTAATAATTTTGGTTAATTAGGTTAATTAATCGATTTCGAATCGAATTAACCGTTAATCGAATATAGAATAAAACATTAACCGTTCCCTGACCGAACTAATTAGGTGGTCGACCGAATTAACCGAACTAATTCGGTTCGGTCATTTAATTCGGTTAAAACTAAAAGATGAACACCCCTAGTGCCGTTAAGTATTTAACGGTGAGGTACTAAAGTGAAACAAAAACTAAACATTAGGTGTGGTTTTGAGCAAATTGAAAGTTTAGGTACTAAAAAAATCAAAACTGATAGTTTAAGTACTAAACATATAATTTACCCAAAAATAAGTTAAGTGATTTGATCTAAATGAAATTAGAATCATGACTAAAAGTGATCTGGTTCTGTATGTCTTAAAATATCTATAAAAATATTATTTAAATATTTATAAACTATTTTTATATGTATAATTTAGGTCAAATTTACCTCATTTTCCACCTATCATTTTTGGCTTAATTGTAAAATAATGCCCTATCTAGCGCCATCCCTCTCTAGCATAGTCCAGTCCGTCGTCCCTATCTAGCGTCATCCCTCTCACTAGTATGAAGCGCCCTCAACGAAGCCTAGAAGCCTAAAAGCCTAGAAGCCTATTTGACGAATTTCAGGAGTAGTTGTCGGTGACCTGAAAAAAGGATAGAGATTTGGGCACCTAAAGTACGACACTAACGACCATTATAGACACTTAAATTGATAACATTTATAATGTTAAACATTTGAATGATTCAAAATAAATTTAAACGTCTATTTAAGAAAATCGATATAATTTGAACACTTATTTCATAATTAAGCCATCATTTTTATATCCGTTACATCTCCTAATAAACTCTCGTCATTTCTTTTTTAGTATTATTTTAATTTCTCTCTTAATTTTTGTAAAATCTCTTTTCGTTCTTCACTACCGTCGCCCTCAACAGTTGCCCCTTTAACCCCCTATTTTTCTTTTATTTTTCCTCTCCTCTTCCCATTCAATGACCAGTCCCTTACAATGAAAAAGTCAAACGATGATCAGTCTCCTCTTTTAAATTGTTATTGTAATCGTATTTATTATAAAGGTAAAGTATATTAATGGTCACTGAACTTTTTTAAAGTTTTCATTTAGGTTCTTCAACTTTTAAAATTTGTAATACAGTCCTCCAACATTTATTTTGTTTGTAATATGGTCCCCGACGTTACACTGTCGTTAGTACATTTGCAATATAGTCACTAAACTTTTCAGGAACTTGCATTTAGGTCTCCCAACTTTTAAAACTTACAACACAATCATCAATTTCATTCTAAACCCCAAATTCCTTTTCGATATTAAATTTTCTTTAGAAAATAAATATGAAAATTTTATCTTAAATATTACTATATTATAGTCTTATAAAATCAAAGCTTATAGATATAATCTACAAAACTTATTATAAGAGAAATAAAAAAGAGAATAAACTTTAGAAATTCATATACTAAATAAAAAACCATGAAATTCCTTCCAAATAAAGTCAATAAGTTAATGAATAAAATAATAATTTCATTATGATAATCCCTAATAATTAATTAAGGATTATAGATCTTTATACTTAATGCGTACATGTTAATAATTAATTAATGATTATAAAACTTTAGTATGTACCTATTTGATTTGAAATATGCTACTCTTTGAACTTGTGTAAGTATGATAATCCCTAATAATTAATTAAGGATTATAGATCTTTATACTTAATGCGTACATGTTCATATTTGACTTGCACGTTTATGTATGTGAACCTCATAAAATAGGATAGAATAAATGTATACTATTGAATTTTATAAGCTAAACGTCCATATTGCTTTTGTGTGCATGTTACAAGTTTCTTTATTCGCGATAGGATATCAACATTAATGGAAGAGTCTCAATGAATCATTCGAGTATGATAAATGATTACTTAAGTGGGCATATAAATATTGAAATATTTTAGTTAAGTTTATAAATTTATTTGTATTTTTTTCTTTCAAAAATAAAGGAGCTTCGTTTTTTGTATAAACAATTTTTTAACTTGAAAATTTTACGGATGTTTAACATATTTCATTCAACGGGTTAGTGTCTAGTTCAAACGACCATTGCTTTTTTTAATATAAAGAGACAAGTTTGAACATGCGAATAATAATGTGATCATTATATAACTTTTAATAGTCGGGAACTTGATAAAAAAAACTCTTATGATATCATTTTGTAACTTTTAATAGTTGGTGAGACTTTATAAAATAATATCATGTAATTAAAGGTCATTTATATATTTTAAGCATTTTTTAATTGACTTGTAAACTAGAAGTATTTTATATAAACAAACACGATAAAATAAGTAAATGCACCTTGAGTAGATCTATCTCCTTTGATTAAAGAACTTTTATAAAGGAAATTCGAGATCGAAAAGGAATTTGGGGTTTAGAATGAAATTGAAGACTGTGTTGTAAGTTTTAAAAGTTGGGGGACCTAAATGTAAGCACCTGAAAAATTCAATGACCATATTACAAACGTACTAACCACAGTGTAACATCGGGGACTATATTGCAAACGGAATAAATATTGGAGGATTATATTATAAGTTTTAAAAGTTGAAGAACCTAAATAAAAATTTAAAAAATTCAGTGATCATTACTATACTTTATCCTTATTATAAATGTTATAGTGATCATTACATATATCATTGTAATAAAATAATAATTTCAAGTGATGTTTTTACTATTATATTAGACCATTATTTAAATCGGTACGAGTATTTGAGATTTTGATCAGCCCCAGCGCACCTTTTAGCCGTCCCTAGTCTTAATCAAGGCCAGTCTTACACTTCTTTTGATACTATGATCGTCTTTTAAGGTCAAATCTCTTGCATTGTAATCATTTTTCGAAGTGGCCCATGCTTTTTAAATGCAAAATTTTGAACAAACAAATTGCAATCAAACAACCATATTTATGTGTTGGGGGGGGGGGACTATATTCGGTCTCCAGTTTGTTTGTATATATTTAGAATTTTAGATAGATTATCAGCTGCAAAATCAATTAAGATAATCATAATGTATTTGCGTCCAAATTGTATTTCAAAAAGTACTCAAATTCGATTAAATCATCCACACGTTAATCTTGAATGGTTATCCAGTTAAATTTAGGGTAAACTATATATTTAGTCACTCAATTATCATTTTAGTTTTGTTTTGATCACTCGACTATATTTTTCCCCGAAATCATGCCTACTGTTTCGTTTTGATGTAGACATATCACTATAAGATAATTTCATATCATCATTGAAAAATAAACAAAAATGTCACATGGGCAGTATATTTTTAATGGCAGATGACCAAAACGGAATCAAGCGAAAACAAAATAATTAGGTGACCAAAACAAAACAAAAGTGATAGTCGGGTGACTAAATATGTAGTTTACCCTTAAATTTAAGCAATTTAGTACATCTCACTTGGTAATCAAACTCTATATATCAGAAGTTAAATGAAGGAAAATACAGTTGGGGTATTTAGTAAAGGGAACAGAAAAATCTTAGCTGAGTTTAATTTTTGCCGGTGCAATCTGGCCCACGAATTTAAGGGGAAAGACGCATTAATCACTTGAAAAAGATTATTCTCAACAAGTTCAGCATCCAATGAGAGCTAAAATTATTGCATCCCCAAACATTGTCCAAGAGGGCCCACTGCTTCCAGCTTTATGTCACCAGTTGGGAGTTTAAATCTTAATATTTACTGTCGTTTTTAACCGAAGATGTAATTTGGGTTATAAAAAGTAAATGAAGTGAAATTATGCTTCTTAGTATTCACATTCAATCATATAACAATACCCAAAATTAATGGCATTTGGCAATGAATCAAGGAAAGAGGGTCCACAAGAAAAGAAAGAATATATCCCCTTGATATAACAAAATTTGCAGATATGCTTTCCATTCCTCAAATCATTGCTTACCCAAATGCAGGCTTCCCTCTAAATTTCAACTCCCCGATAGTGTTTTTTTTTATAAAAAAAAACATTTTAGTTATGCCCTCCCACGACCTCTCCATGATTGCAAACTTCCATCCGAGTCTTTTTCAATAAGGTTCTTCTAAGCACCTTGACCATTGCCATTCTCTCTAATGATTTTCATCAATGTCAAACTCTGAATATGAAGTTTTTTCGTCTCCATCTTCTGATTCGGCTTCCGAGCCATCTCCGGTTAAGGTTCAACTGGTTTCTAAACTAGTATCGGACCGACTTCTCGATAAGTTCTTTGATGTGTCGGAATTCAACTTCGATTACTCCAAGAGTGGGATTTGGTCTCCCCCCGTTCAAAGAAGTTTCTTCATGAGCTCCCCTGGGAGAATATTCAATGAACAAGAGATGCTCGAAAGGCTCAAAGTTGTAATGGAAAGCCGTCGTGGTAGTAGAAGATTCAATGCTTGTTTCAACGTATGATCACTATTTCATTCATTTCGACAAGTGGGATTCGACTCGAACTCGGATTAGATTCGAGCGCTTTTGATGAATCTGTTGAACTTGTTTTTGCAGGCATCTTGCTGTTCTTGAAGCAACAGTGAAGGTTTGCTTATTACTCTGATTCATTTCAACAACAAAAGGCAAAAAAACTGAGAAAAGGAAGCAATTCCTTTATGTAAATGTTATAACATTTATGTAGAGAATTGAAGAAAGGTATTACAATGGAAAATATTTCTCTTCTATCATTGATGTGTTTAGAATGTAATTTATACAGAGTTCATGCTAAACTTAAGGAATTACATAGGTATAAAAAAGGAAAGAATTACAACTGTATTGCTGAAAACCTGCTGCACTATCTATTTACATTGATTGAAGAGATCAGAGGCATTATTCTCGGTGAGAAGATTTGCATGATTGTAGGCTAAGAATCTGGTTGATTGTCTTGTGAATGATCTGCCTTGATACACCCCCTCAAAATTGAGCTGCCATCAGCAAGAGCAATTTTGCTTCTGAGTATTTCCGTCCGCTGCCTTGAGAGAGGTTTGGTTAATAAATCTGCTAGCTGGTCTTGAGTGTGAACATGTTTGACTTGAAGAACACCCTGTTGAACCAAATCTCGAACAAAGTGAAGGTCAATTTGGATATGTTTCATCCTTGAATGTTGCACAGGATTAAAACTAAGATGTGTAGCTCCAAGATTGTCACAAAGCACTGATGGAGAGATTGAAGTTTGAAACAAGTTCTCGAAGAAGAGAGTGTAGCCAAACAGTTTCAGAGGCAGCATTAGCAAGAGCCCTGTATTCTGCTTCAGTCGACGATCGTGCCACAGCTCGTTGTTTCTTTGAGCTCCAAGAGATTAGATTGCAACTGAGGAAGCTGATATAGGCTGAAGTGGAGGTGCGATCATCAAAGTTGCCGGCCCAATCGGCATCTGAAAAGGTTGTGAGAATGGGGTTTGTCTTGCAGGTAAGTTTAACACCATGGAAGATGGTGTGTTTCAAGTAGCGCAGGAGACGCTTTGTTGCTGTCCAGTGAGTTTGAGTAGGCTTGTGCATGAACTGAGACAGTTTGTTCATAGCAAATGAGATGTCTGGGCGAGTGAGGGAGAGATATTGGAGGCTTCTAATTACTCTTCTGTATTCAGTGCTGTCAACAGAAGCAGTACCATCATTGAGTTTGAGAGGTGTGCTGGTGGAGAGAGGAGTGCAGACTTCTTTGGCCCCAAGCATGTTTGTATTAGATAGCAAATCACAGACATATTTATGTTGGGAAAGAAAGATGCCATCCTTAGTGGGTAAGACTTCCACGCCCAAGAAGTAATTTAAGGACCCCATGTCTTTTAATGAAAATTTCCGGCCAAGTTGTTCCACAATAGAACTTACAAATTTGGAATTATTTCCAGTGATTACTAAGTCGTCCACATAAACCAGAAAATAACATATAATACCTTCATGTTTATAAATGAACAACGAAGAATCTGCCTGTGAGTTCTTAAAGCCAAACTGAAGTAAAGCATTTTTCAGGGCTGAGTACCACGCACGAGGTGCCTGTTTTAAACCATAGATAGCCTTGCGAAGGCGACAGACATAGTCAGGCTTGGTTAAATCTTTAAAGCCTGGGGGTTATAGCATGTAGACGGTTTCAGTAAGTTCCCCATGCAAGAAAGCATTATTAATGTCCATTTGTCGCATACCCCACCCATTCATCACAGCAATAGATAATACAGTTCGAATTGTGGCTGGCTTAACCACAGGACTAAAGGTCTCTTTATAATCTAATCCTGGACGTTGGTGATACCCTTTTGCCACAAGGCAGGCTTTAAACCGATCCACAGACCCATCAGGTTTACGCTTCACTCGAAAAACCCATTTGCAGCCTATTGGACTGCAATGACTTGGAGGGGGAACCAGGTCCCAAGTGCCATGCCGTATGAGTGCAGTGAGTTCATGGGACATGGCCTCACACCAGTGAGGTTCAGAGACAGCTTGACTCACACATGTGGGCTCAATGGTGTCGGGTAAGGGATGTTTGGTAACAGTGTGCAACTGTTTTAGCTTGAAGATTTGGTTCATAGACCGAGTGGTCATATGATGGGTTCAGGAAGTGGATGAGTGAGGGTTTCGGGAGGGATTTTGAAGGGTAAGGTAAGATGGATGGGTAGAACTATCTCCTAGGCAGGATTGACAGAGGGAGTGGAGGAGGGATTTAGATTCGGTAACAAGTTGGGTGAGAAGGGGTTTGCAGATGTCGGGTTGTCAACATTTGAATCTAAATGCAATTGAGTTTGTAAATCAAAAGAAGTAGAGAACCGAGATGTACCTAGAGGTGCAGTGACTATTGTGGGAGAACCTGTCGGAGGCACTAGTGGCGACGGAAGTGACACGGGCGGCAGAGCAGCTGGAAGCGAATGTGGAACTTTGGAGAGACTCAGAGGAGTAGAGAGTGATGTAGAGGAAGGTTCAGTCAAAGGGTTTTGGGCCTCGTCAAATAAAACATGGCCTGAGATGTACAGACACCGTGTTGTTAGATCGAGACAACGATAAGCATTCTGAGTGAGGGAATAGCCCAAAAAAATGCAGGGTGTGGATTTTGGGCCCATTTTGTGTATGTTGTACGGTTTGGTGAGTGGATAACACAAACAACCAAATTTTCTTAATTTAAGATAATTTGGTGGTTGACCAAAAAGAGCTTGGTACAGAGAGATATTTTGGAGTAAAGGTGTGGGTTGATGATTTATAAGATATGTGGCTGTTTGAAAGGCATGTGGCTGTTTGAAAGGCATGTGGCCAATAAGTGAGAGGTAAATTTGCATCATGAAGCAAAGTAAGACCAGTTTCTACTAGATGACGGTGACGTCGTTCCGAGATACCATTTTGTTGTGGTGTGTGTGGAGCGGTAGTTAAATGACTTATGCCATGAAGAGCAAGGAAAGGTTTTAAACTCACATATTCTCCCCCATTGTCCGAGTAGATTGTTTTAATTTTGCTTTGGAACTGATTTTCAACAAGAGTTTTGAATTGGGGAAAAATTTTGGCAACACTAGATTTCGTTTGCATAGAATAAAACCACATGTATTTGGTGTAATGGTCAATAAAAATAAGATAATATCTAGAACCATCTAAACCAACACTATGAGCGGGACCCCAAACATCGGTATAAATAAGTTCAAGAGGGGTATTACTTGAGAGACTATTAGAACCAAATGGTTGTTGATGAGCTTTATTAATAGAGCATGAAGGACATAGAAAAAAATCTTTATTTTTTGTGACTGGAAGGGAAAAATTTCGCACAACATTGTGAACAATTTTGGAGGACGGATGACCAAGACGTTTGTGCCACCCGTCAATAGAGGTTCTTTCATGCACATTAGCAACCATTGGAAAAGAAGATGCCACCAGGGTTTTCGGGAAGATGTATACACCATTTTCACATGCTCCTCTTAATAGGTTCTCCCCCGAGGTCTTGTCCTTCACAAGAAAATAAGAAGGGTGAAATTCAATAAACACATTATTTTGGGATGTAAAATGATGCACAGAGATAAGATTTTTGGAAATGTTTGGAACACAAAGTGTAACTTGGAGAATGAAGGTCTTTTGTGGTGATTTTAAAGTGAGGGATCCGATGTGTGAGACAACCAAACCTGAACCATCATCAAGTACAACTTTATCGGTGCCATCATATTCAGAATGAATTGATAGATTTTTTAGATCTCCAGTGATGTTGTGAGATGCAGCAGAGTCCATGAGCCATTTGTTGTCCAGAATATTTGAGGTAGAGGTGCAATTGGCAGTGACGGAATGAGAAAGCAGTTGAGGACATGACTTGGCCGTGTGACCAATCTGGTCACAGAATTGACATTTAGGCTGATACCGTTTTTGAGAAGTATTGGGCCGGCCCGTTGATTTGTTATGAGGCCTGGAGTCTTTGTTTTGGCCCTGGTTCCGAGAGAAACCAGAGGGCTTGCCTTGAATTTTCTGGAAATTATTTCCAGAGGACTTGCGGTTCGTGTAGTTCGCCGACACCACAAGCTGTTGAGTGGCCGACTCAAGCTGCCGGAGATAGCTGTCATGACCGACCAGAAGATCATGAAGCTCTTCGAATGTTAAGGATCGCTCCCTTGCACAGATTGGTGCAGCTATTTCCCTGAAATCAGAACCCAAACCATTAAGAATGTAAAGGGTTAGATCATCATCGGATATAGGATGATCGATTAGAGCTATCTCATCAGCCAGCGCCTTTACAGCATGGAGATAGTCTGAAATCGAGCGATTTCCCTTTTGAATCAAGGTAATTTCTTCCTTGAGTTGCATAGCTCTCATGCGAGATCTGCTAGCATACATATGGTTCAATTTTTTCCAGGCCTCATGAGAAGTCTTAGCTGTAGCAATGAGAGGAGTGATTGTGGTGGAGGTAGAGGCAAGGAGGGCACTGAGAATCAGCTTGTCTTGCCGAACCCAGTGGGTGATTTTTAAAGAAGAAGATGGAGTGCCATCAGATGATGGACAGACCGAAAGACCAGTTACATAATCTAGTAGGTCGTACCCAATGAGAAGAGCTTCAAATTGGGCACGCCATTGTGGAAAGGTGGAGGGAGTTAATTTCTCATTGATTTGGGCTGTGGTATTGAGAGCAACCAGAGGAGTTTCGATTGGGGAGGGAGGTTGAGTATTTGGATTTTGAGGGGAAACCATGTCAGAGGAAGGGATCGTATTCTCGTATGAGTTGTGGTCGTCTGATACCATGTAGAGAATTGAAGAAAGGTATTACAATGGAAAATATTCCTCTTCTATCATTGATGTGTTTAGAATGTAATTTATACAGAGTTCATGCTAAACTTAAGGAATTACATAGGTATAAAAAAGGAAAGAATTACAACTGTATTGCTGAAAACCTGCTGCACTATCTATTTACATTGATTGAAGAGATCAGAGGCATTATTCTCGGTGAGAAGATTTGCATGATTGTAGGCTAAGAATCTGGTTGATTGTCTTGTGAATGATCTGCCTTGATAATTTAGTGAGAAATAGTAGTATACATTTGCTTACTAGCTCCTCTGCAATTTGTTTCATCCTTTTCTTTCTCTGGTAATTTTCTTGGGTGTGTTTGTTTTCTTGGAAAATAGTAAAAACCCAACATTGCAATATGAACAACAGCTTCTGATTGTTCATCTAATGTCCGTAAACACCTATTTCTCTTTGTTGAGCATCATTCTGCATTGTCTTTCTTTCTTTATTTACAACTGTAATGAATTTCTATTTTTAATGATACATATAAAAGGAACTTTTGATTCAAGCTATGTAGCATTGGCCATTCCAGCAACTATCTTTTACAATTTTTCTTTTGTGCATGAACTTCTAATATTAAAATATAAAATTAAAAAAAATTAAAGTTTAATTTCATATGGTACCTCATTCTATCTGGTTAATGGAAGAAAATAAAAAGATGCCAATTTGGAATCACATGGAAATCACATGTTGATCATGTGTTTCATGTAAGCAATCCCTAAAATTACAACTCATTCCGTTTGAGGCCAAAAAAAAAAACTTTGGTGGGGTCCTATTAATTGTAAAAATCTACATGTAATTCACAATGAGAATATCAAATTTGATAGGACATCCAATGAAAAATCTTGTTTTTTTATTTATTACAAAGCTGTAGACACTAAATTTTTGTCACGGTTTTATTATTTATTATTATAATTATTTTATTTTTATTATTAATTTATTATTATTACATATTATAGGCCCAAACCCAGAAGCCCAAACCAGAAATCGGCCCAAATGTGTAACCCTAAACCAGATTAGGATTTCATCATATCAGCCCCAGCCGCCAATGATCTCAGTCGTTGGATATGAGAAATCCAACGGTCCACAGAAGGTCCAACATGAATCCCTAGGGTTTCATAACCTTAGGTTATCATCCCAGCCGCCGCCTCCAAGCTTCCAGCTGCCTCTGCCGACACTCCTTTGCCAAATGCCTCGTCCAGTCACTGCTAACGTTCCACACTGCCACGACGCCTCAACCGAAGTCTCCAGAAGGTCTACGCCGGCCGTCCACGTCGCTACTACATTGTGAGTAACCACTATAGTTTGGTGACTCACCGAAGCCTCCTCCATTGCCCGGTCCGAGAGCAGTATCATGGTGGCCTATAAAGGCCACCGATCCTGCAGAGAAGAAAAAACACAGAGCAAGAACGGGTACAAAAAGAAACAACGACAGTAACCCACAAAGCAAAGAAGAACGAGACAGACAGCAAACCATAGCAAAGAACGAGAGACACCCACATCAACCAACAACCGAGGGAGAACGGAGAGCAACCAATAAATAAAAGGAAGAGAAGAGATCGAGAATATTTACCCTCATCGGAGCCTCCATACACCGCCGTAGAACTGAAAGTTCGAAGGTAAAAAAAATTAGATCTACGTCGATCTAAAGAGATTTAGGGAAAAAGGAGACTGGAATCGTCATTAAGGCGTTCAGATCTCTCTTTGGGGGGGGGTTTTGTAATTTTTCGGCCACCGTCGTTGGTGGCTGGCGGTGACGATCGGCGTCGGAAACGGTGGCCAACGGTGGCTAGTTTTCTCCTCCGACGAGAATCAAAACCAGAAAAGTGTTTATATACCCTCTCCCAAACGACGCCGTTTTGGGAAGGGTGTTTCTGTAATTTCTCTTATGGGCAAACCCTTTTCGCAACCCCTCTAATTTTGTATCTTTGCAATTTAGTCACTGGATATCAATTTATGCCATTTTAATTTTGTCTACACATTTTACATATTTTTATTTTAGTCCTTTACAGTATATTTAATAAATATTAGGGTAAATATCTAATTTAGCCCCTATAATTTTAATAGTTTATATTTTAATCACCGTTTAATAATTATGGTTAAAATACACTATTAGTATTTATATTTTATGATAAATTCGAATTATGTCCCTAAATTTTGATATTTTGCATTTTGTTTCGGTTATTTTTAATTTTATTTATTTTAGTCACTATTTAATTGCAATTTATTTATTTTATTATCTTTTTGCTTTCGATATGTTTAAATTATTACTTTAATTATTATATATATATATATATATTTGTTTAAATAATAATATTTATTTATTTTTTAATATTAAAGAAATGAGATGTCTTAAAACACCTAGAAGTCCTTTTCTGATATTCTTAAATAAATAAATATTATACTTTTTATAAATTATATATTAATTTATTCTAATTATTTTTAGAAAAATGTTTTATTAATATTTATTTATTTTTTATATTAAAGAAAAAGACTGTCTTAAAGCACCTAGAAGTCCTTTTATGATATTTCTAAGTAAATAAATATATTATTTATAAATAATATATATATATATATGAATATATTTTCTTAAAATTATATTAATAAATTTGAAATAACATGATTATGAATTAAATATATTTTTGAATTTTTAAATTTCCAATAATAGAGACAATTTATAATTAATGAGTACCAATTTTGGGCGTTATAGGAGTGCTAATCCTTCCCTAAACGTAATCGACCACGAATCCCTTCTTTACTAAAATTTTTTTGTTATGCGCAGATCAGTTTATCTTTTAAAATATGTTTTCTTAAAAACTATTTTAAAAGGTTATTTTTAGGTATTTGACATACCTAACCCAAAGGGTCAATAGCGACTCCCAAAATATTTTATTTTAAATCAAAATAATTTATTTATTCATTTTAATTTTCCCGCCAAGTAAAATTTCGTGCCCGGGCAAAAACTGTTTACGACAGCTTGGCGACTCTACTGGGGACCTGGTCAAGCTTTAAAATCAATTATAAATTGTCTCTATTAATTAGAAATTAAAAATTCATATATTTAATTTATAATTCTTTCTTTTCAAATTTTTTATATGTACTTATTATTTTCATAATATTTATATGTATATTATTTTTTTAATATTTTTATTTTATTTTCAAGTATTAAATTTCATTATTTATTTGTTTGTTAGAGGTTTGAACATTTCTCCTCACACACAACACTTATACATTGCATAACATAAGTTTTATAATCAAGCTTGTCCCTTTTAAGTGGGAGTGAAAGCGACGTCTTCGTGAGAATTTATTCTCCGTATCAGACCTAGCAAGTAGCTTTTGGGGTTTATATGCTCTATGTCTTCGTGAGAATTTATTCTCCATGTCAGGCATAGAGAAATGTATCCCGTTGAATTGAACTCGATCCACTTAAGTCTATAATGAACTAGGATTGAGGGTTTGACAGCCCATGGGGGCACCAACAAGGACAGCTTGAGTACCTTTACTTCTAGAACTGAAACCCTGCATATAATAAAACCTAGAAATTCTCATGATCTAAGACAATACTGAAACCCTGTCCGTAGGTATACACAAAGGAGAAATAAACTCTAGCTTTTTAATATTTTATTTTCTTTTTTCCTGAATAAATGCATGTGAACTAGAAATCATGCAGTTAGGTTAATTTTTCCAAACAAAGCATGGAACTAGAAAGCATGAGGTTAGGATTTATACCTTGATAGATAGAATTTTTCTTTCCAGTAGTTGGTACTAACCATTTTATTTGTTTTCTTATTTTTCCCATACATGTTATTTTGCTCTAACTTGTTTATATTGATTTCTTTTGTTTGCATTGCATGATCATGGCATAACCAAAAGGTATTGACTTGAAAGAATGTTCATCGAATTGGAAAGAAATCATAAATGGACAAAAAGTTTTATGATCAAACAAAATATGATGCAGCCAAGGAAAGACATCCTGAGGAAACTCCGAGGATAGAAGCGAGCTATGCACACAAAGATCCTGTTATATTAATACCAAAAGTATTCCACAAAGATCCTGTTAGATTGATACCAAAAGCATTATACGACAAGAGTATCAGTCAGGGCATTTAGAATAAAGGAGGTTTTTATGAAGCTCAAGCATGTTATTTGAAGGACCAAAATGAGAAGTTGAGCACATAAGTGGAAACCATGCATGAAGATTTCCAAAAGATTAGTCAAGCCTTTCGAAATGCTGGCATAGGAAACACCCTAGAAGAGTGGATAACAGGGGTCATCATACTGAAAAAGAACTGCAACATATATGAAGATCTTATCCAAGAACTTCTTGGACACAAAGGTTCTCTTACAAGGGAAAATGAGTAACTCCGAGAATTGACACAAAAGATGAAGGAAAAAGATAATGTCATGGAAGAAGTTGCAGTCCAGACAAGCAATATGGCCCATAAGTTGATAAATTAACTTGGCTTTAGAGAAGAAAAATGGGAAAGTATTCCCCTATATGTATAGTTTTGTTGAAGTTAGGACTGAAAGTTGTCCCCTACATGTAAAAGTTTTGTTTGATGCACAGAAACTTTTGTGTCCAATGAAATCTGTTCTAAGATGATCACTCTTGAGTAACACCTTTTCATACATGCATTTGTATTTTGCATCTTTGCATTTGCATTTATACTTTTATGTTTGCTTTTGTATTGAGTAATTTGCATTTTTATTGTTACAATCACATATTTACATTTGCATTTTCATTTTCATTTTGCATTTTCACATTTTTACGTTTGTATTTACATTTTCATTTTTTCATTTACATCTTTACATAATTACATTTTATTTCAAACTATTTTACAAGCATTTAATCATGACAACATGGAATAATTCGTGGAGAATTCCATGACAGAATTTTTGAAATCAAAGTGGAGCTAACTTGGTATTCCTAAAGAAGGATAATAGCCATGAATGAGATTTTAACAAGGGTTGGTAGAATCGAGAAACTACAAGAGCAACTTATCCAGACTCAAAAAGAGATGATTGATCAAGTAAAAAAGTTCCAGGCTGATTCAAATGAACAAATGGATCAAGCAAAAAAATTCCAAGATGATTAAAAAGAGCAAATGAAAAAACTAATGGATATGGTGAATATTGTGATCCATGGAGAGAAACCCTTAGAGGATCCTATTATGAAAGATTTGAATGGGATTATGAATGATGTAGCTGATGCAATGAAAACAAATGACCAATAACTTGTCAAAAGATGTGGAAATCCAATAAGGTTCTTAGAAAATGCGATAGAGATCAAGCTGAAGCGAAATGTAGAAGAGGTTCTAAGGTCATTGAAGAAAGCTAAGAAAGGCAAAAATAAAGTGATACCTCTCATTCCAATTCCAATCTCATATTCAGACTTGTTACATTTTCTCTTCAAAAATGGTCTTATAACACACATTCCTCCTAGAGCTTATTCTTGGCATCCAAGTTGGCAAAATGTCAAAGAATTATGCAATTATCATTTTGGAGATTTCAGTCACTCTACAGAAAATTGTATAACTCTGAAATTAAAGGTCCAAGATCTTATAACAGAAAGATTGCTATGTTTTGAAGATGGGAAACCCAAGCTCCTAAAAAACTCAGAACTGGTCGAAAAAGAGAAATGTTCGAATTACTGTCAATCTCATGATGATGGTCAAGAATCAAACATTGAAAGCAAACATTTTGATCATCAATCACAAGGTCTTCAAGAGAGCAAAGTAAATAATTGTAAGGAGACAATGATGTCAAGGGAAATTCTACCCAAGTTTCCTTCAATTTCGTACAACAAGTTATATCCTGAGTTACTCAAAGCCCAACTTATTGCCCCATGTCAGGCTAAGCCTTTATTGCCTCCTTACCCGAGATGGTATGATGAGAAAGTCTTTTGTGACTATCATGCTGAAGCACGAGGGTACTCCATCGAGAATTGTGGTAACTTCAAACAAAAGGTTAAAGACCTTATGGTTCAGGGAATCATAAAAGTGGATGTTAGTCAATCTGTTTTGGTTAAACAATCGGGAATCAAACCCTAAAGTGGAGTTAATAGTATCAAAACAAGTGAAATATGTGTTGTTGAGGAAGAGGAAAACAAAGTATTTGAGCCAAAGATAAAACATTCAACTCTCAATACTTTTCTGATTATAAATGATAAAGAAGTAAAATGAAAGGTAATTCGAGATTGGCCCATATGTTTAAAAAAGAATGGGGCAGATGTAACTATGAAGAAACCTCAAACACATGTATCAGATTTTTTGAGGACAAGTGAGGCAGTGGGCAATACAAAAAGTCTGGTGAATACTACTCCAATTACAGCCGCAATATGTGTTCAGAATCAGGACAAGGATATCATCCTTAGTAAAAGTTGTTCTGAATCTAAAAATGAGCTCAATTTCCAGCCAGAGAAGAAAAAGATGATGATGGGAATTTATCAAGAAACTGCTCAGAATGAAGCAAAAAGTTGTGTATCTAAAGGCTTACCCAAAGAAGTTGACACAAAAGATGATAAATAAATGGGGGGGCAAATAAGGAAAAAAGAAATCTTGGGCCGATTACACACCCAACATTACAGGAATGATGGGGTAGACTAAATAAATAAGTGGAAGTTGTTATCTACCACTGTAGTACCTTTCTATTTTCAGCATCCTGTTTAAACTTGTTTTTTATTCCTTTCTCCGTCTTTTATACAATAAATAAATTTGTGTTGCTTGTAAGGTTATGAGCATTAAATCAATTTTGCAATCTTGCAATTCTTTGAATATCAACTAGATTAAAAAGCTCTTCATGATTAGAGTTATAATTTTTGACAAAATATCAAGATTGAAAACCAGAAAAACAAGGACCCTCGACCTTACCTCAGAAGAAATATACACAAACATGACCCTTTCCACAAAAATGAGAGAGCTTTCTCCAATATAAGGAATTAGGCAAAAGGTTTGGTATTTACATATAAAGGTGTACAATGTGGGGCATCTTGTGTAAACATTGCAAATCTAACTAGATTGCTTTTCTATTAATGAAGTTCAACAATGAAACTTCGAAAAATCTAGTCTAAAGTCATTTGGTAGTGAGATTTTCTGAACTCCACCAGATACCTAGACTATAACAAGTTCTTCTAAAAAAAGAGTCATATATTCAAAGCATGACCTTGATCGGATATTTGGCAGTTCAGTGTTTGCTCCACTGTGATTGTCAAGTCAAAGACATTATTATGAGTTGAACCCTTTATTTAGTTCAATGAATAAAATAGTAATATATTCAAAGCATGACCTTGATTGAATTTTTGTAGTTCGGTGTTTGTTCTACTGTGATTGTCAAGTCGAAGACATTGTAATGAGTTGAACCGTTTAATTAGTCCAATGAAGGCTAATGTCAATAAAGCTAAATTCAGCTAGTCAAAGTGTCAAAAGAAGACCTGTTATAGTCTATTTCACACACGTACACACATAAATCTGGTTATTAGATCGATGTTTTCACATTACTTTATCAAGGATTTCAGAGAATTGAAATGGAAGTATTCTAGAAAGTCTAGTAACCGTTATGCTAGATTGTGTCATTTTGTACGCATCCGGTTAAAATACCAAATCCTTAAAGTGAGGCATGTGACCAAGTTCACAAAGAGAGAGAATAGTGATATCTTAAATAGATGTAACCATAGAAAATAGGAAAGCCATACTGAAACTAACCCAAAAATCTTGATACTTGTCAAAGAGCTATAATTCTCAAACATTAAAGAGTTGATGATTCTTTTGATATTCTTTGAATTCATGCTTATGATTTGATTCTATTGTGAATATGTGATAGGCAATATTTTACAAAATTCTTTCATTATTTGATAAAGAAATGAGAAAAAAACATTTTCAAACAGGACAGTCTCAAATGAGGAAGGTCCTTGAAGCAAATTGTTGTTTATTCTACCTCTATTGAAGAAAAAGAATGAACGAGACCAGAATGATGAAGCATTTCACTCTCTTGAAAGCAAGTGGTCCAAGAAGCCAGAAATTCTGGAGAATTGAACTTGTGACACTCTCCTGTGAAATTGTTAGTAACTCATCAAGAAAAATTATCACTTATCTTATGTTGAAGGCGATAAGCATCACCATATAAATTATTTTCCCCAGCCATCAATCCATATTCTCTAGAAGATTACATCACAGAGCTATATGTCCCATTAAGGTGTATTATGGGAATGAACAAGTCTACCATCTGCACTTTGGTTATACAGTGATACTGGCTCAAGTCTTGATACATCATTGCTACTTCTTCCATGTCGATCATTTTCCTTGTCAGGATTATATCCATTATGTTCTTCAGAAGATTGCTGAATTTGAATTTGAGAATTTATGGCATATAATAGGACATTGGAATAGATTCTACACTTATAGATCTTTCATATTGGGTAACATTGGTTACAGGATTCCAAAAGTAAAGATAACTAGTTTTACTATCAACCAAACCTTTCCATAGTTTGGGAAGAGAGGGATATAGCAGTGAGTATCTTGAAGCAGCAGAAGAGACAGTCACTGTAGTAGTCATTGTAAGAAAATGCACCAACAAAAATCTTCTAGTTCATCACAATGATGTTTATTTCTTCCGGTAAGGTTGTTACACGAAATGCCATCGACAACAAGGTCGAATTTGCTAAATCTACTCATTAATTGCTCCAACCGATCACATTCAGTTCTTGTGCATCTATTTTCAAAGGTATGCCAAGACAGTAGAAGTCAACCTTTGAATCACTAATCCTAGAGAAAAGAGACATGACATTGATACCACCGGGGAATATGTCTCTAGCAGATCCTCATCCTCGTATATGGTTTTTAGGGAAACCTAGAAGCATTTCCACCTCATTAGGTTCAAGTGGAATAACTTTATTCCTTTTAACCCATACCAGATTCCATTTTCGGCACTCATCAAGAACATACTTCTGGATACTCGAAGGTGGCTCATCGTCATAAGCTTCAAGAGCCTTACAGATCATTTATATCAATTTGGTACTTCCTGTACAAGTTTGTAAACAATTCAACTTTGTTTTTGGATCCCAGGAATGCCACCATTTTTTTGTCAATGGAAAAACATCATGTATGGTGCGTGGAGGAAGCAAAATAAGAGGAAATTTGTTCTCAATTGGCAGATTATGAATATAGCCCCTTTTCCGTGTAGCAGCACAAAAATACTTCGAATCTACAAATTATGGCTCTACATCGTATAAGTAATGTGACATTTCAGTCCAAACACCAACTGGAGCAAGTGACACGTTCTCGTAGTAGAAATAAGGAGGCCCAATAACATCTTCTGGAAGTGTTCTTTGAGTTATCTGATCTGGTTCGATAGGAACCCCAAAACCAATCATTAGATTTAGAAGATGAACTGTGTGATCGTATTCATTAAAAAGCTTCTTTTCAAGCTTCCTATGCTTATTCCTTTTCCAAAAAAAATCATAGCCCGAGTGTAACATCCTCAATACCGAGTTAGTGACTAAATTGTAAGTCTCATAATTTGGTGATTAAAATAGAATGATTGAATAGTATAAAAATTTATTTGTAAATTATTGTATGGATTTGAAATAAAGGGAAGAAGTAATAGAAGGGAAAATAGGTCATTTCTAAGGGAATAAGAAAAGAAGGGTTATATATGTATCCACGTGGGTTGAAGAGGGGAGAACATAAAGGCTTCCAGAGTTCTTTTCTTCTTCTTTCTTCCTTGTACGTGTAAAGTAAAACAAAGGTGAGTTTTCTGATTATTGAGTTTCTTATTAAATTTAAGATTTTTTTTATTATTAGATGATAACTAAGCTTAAGGAAAGCTTAGGTTATCTTAAAATCAAATGATGATGGAGTTAGAAGAGATTAAAGATTAGAGGTTCTTGAATGAAATCTTGGAATAGAGTTCATATCTAGAATTGAAAGATAAATTTGACTTGTCATCAATCTAGTTAAGATATATTAAGGGTTAGAAGTGGAATTAAATCATGTTGCAAAGTTGGTATAATTCTTGGATTTCATAAGGAGGATAGGATTCTGAGGTTTAAGATGAAATAAATGAGTATAGATTGGTTTAAGTATGTTTACTGGAGTTAAGAATATAAAAGGGGATGAAACATAAAAGATTTAAGCTGAAATGGATAAGTTTTCGGGTTCAAGAAATGAATTCTGGGCAGAATGCATCGGTGCACATTCAACGAGTACCGATGCATCAAGAGAAAATCCCAGAATTTGTTGAAGGTGCATCGAGATGGAAATAACTTTCTTTTAGCCTAAGGATTAATAGTTTGGAATATATCAATTCATATATTAATAAGTATCAATGTATTACTATGTAGATTTAGAGCGTAATCTTATTCCAGAACAATCGAAAGATTAGAATTGAATCAAAGCAAGGCTAAGGTGAGTGCATTTTATAGTTAAAGTGTATAGAGACAAGACTTGTGATAAGTCTATCTCTGATAGTTGAATTAATGATTCCATACCCATATATATGCATATATATACTATTGTAATAGTGATTGCATGCATAATTCATTATATGTTCATATGACATTGAATGAACGGATATCATTTCCAAAGAATATAATCCAGGTATGTGAAATAATGGAAAAGATTATGAGTTTATATAAAAAGTGATGAAAGAGATATGAAATGAGAAATGTATTCATATTAAAGCCCATGTTATATGATACGAGAGCTATATGTATAGTTGGAATGCCAAGAGTCGAGGGTATATTAGTACTTCAGGACGTATCCAGTGGTCCTTCGGGACGTATCCAGTGGTCCTACGGGACATAGTGGTCATTCGGGACAAATACTGAACAAATGATTAGTGCCCCATGAGGGAATTTATTGAGCTGTGGTGATAGCATTAGTGCACAACCTTAATGTACTCGAATATCTCTGTTCTCAATAATATACATGGGCAATTGAAAGATAAATTAAGGTGAAAGTGATACAAGAAGATAAGTTTCATATGTACATGACATGATTATATCGGTTATAGTAAAATGTATACATGCATATTGAAATGTCATGATCAAATGGTAAGAATGCATATTCATGAATCTATAGCTACATATTTATTTATTGCCTCACTAAGTCTATGACTTAGCGTGTAAGTGATTTACACGTAGGTACCAGGAAACAAAAAGAGCAATACTAGAAGTGGCAAGAATATCATCACTATTAAAAGATCAGATCAGAAGTAATTGACAAAGTAGGTATTTTGGGTTGTGTATAGAGTGTTGGCATGTAATAAGTTGTTAATTCCGAATGCTCTGGTCGATTTTATATTTCATGATTTCTTTTATATAAATTAACGTATTTTGTTTTAATGAATGTTTAAAATTTCCCTGTTTTTCTTTATGTGACAAAGTTTGAAAAGTCAATGTGACACATCGGACTCATATTCGGGTCGTATACGGGATAGGGGTGTTACATTTAATGGTATCAGAGCTACGGTTTAGTCGATTCTCGGCATAAACCGAAGTTTAGAGAGTCTTATAATGTATACATGCCAATAAATTAGTGAAAACTTCTGATCTGATAGAATAGTTAGTATGCTGTTTTGCTAATAGAATGATATTATTGTGTCTTAATAGATATCCGGACATGGTAGTTCTAGAAATGAAGCGGGAGATGATAGACCCACTAAAAGTAGCAATTCACCTGCCCTGGCCAGGCAGAGTGAAGAACAACACCCTCTAGAGTGCCTATGAATGAACAATATGTATTCTTTAGAACGTTAGACGCGGTATTGACGCGTTTCCAACCTCCTACTACTTCTACGAATGTTGCGAAAGAGTTGAAGAGTTTAGGATCTCCAGAGTTTAGAGGGGAAGCTGAGGAAGGTCCTATTACTGCGGACCTTTAGCTTAATGACGTGAAAGTCATGCTTGAGGGACTTCATTGTTCTGATGCTGAGAAGCTAGATGGAGTAATTTCATTGTTAAGAGGGTAAGCAAGGATTTGGTGGACCAATATTACATTGAGGATGTCTAGTAATCAAGTAACTTGGTCATTGATTTTAGAAGAATTCAAGCATAAGTACATCAGAGATTAATTTGTTCGACAGATGAAACAAGAGTTCATGAATTTGAAGCAATGGAATCACACTGTATATGAATATGAGTGTGAATTCAATAAGTTGAGCTCCTTTGCTGCCGAGCTTGTTCCTACAGAGAAGGATGCTTGTGAATGGTTCATAGAGGGGTTACTTCCTCGGTTGAAGGAAATGTTGATTGTATTGAATCTATCATCGTTTCAAGAGGTAGTCAATCGTGCCAAAGCTTTGGAAAGAGCTCAGAATGAGAGATTTGAAAATTCAAGAGCTCAGATAGTCAAAAGAACGGGTGCTTCTTCAAGTTTCGCACCATCAAAAAGGGGCAAAAATGCTGGTTCTCGACCCCAAGGGAGATCAGAGTCAGTGACATCCTCCGCTAGAGGATCAAATCCAATGAGAGGTAGACAAACTCAGTTAGTGAGATATGGAGCTGGGAGAGCTAATCAGAGTCAAATCAGACAATGCCTATATTGTGGAAAGAATCATTCAGGGATATGTAGGATAATTTTCGGAGCTTGCTTTAAATGTGGGTAGACCGGACATTTTGTTCGGGATTGTCCCAGGGTAGCCGATGATTTTGCACAACTAGAGAGGTCTATTTCTGCAGGCCAAAGGGGAAGAGGTAGAGGCAGAGGAAGAAATCAGTCAGAGTCCTCTGCTCAACAAGAGATACACTCCACGGCTCGAGTGTATAATCTCAAGACCAATGAGGATCGGGATGACCCAGAGATTGTAATAGGTACATTTATATTGTTTGATAAATATGTTATGGTATTAATTGATACGGGGTCTACATATTCATACATTACTAGTAAGTTAGTGAGAGAATTGAACATTCCGTTAGAAACTACTAGCAATGAGGTGATAGTGACAAATCCATTAGGGCACAGTGCTCGTGTAAATATGGTGAGTCGGGATGTCCTATACGGATTCAGGGAATTAAATTTCCTGCTAATCTGATGGAATTACCTTTTGACAAATTTGAGGTGATACTGAGAATGGATTGGTTATATCATTACTATGCTAATGTTGACTGTAGAATGAAAAGAGTAACGCTGAGAAGTCCAGAAGGGGTAGATGTGGTGGTATTTAGTGAAGGATGGAATCCATTGGCAAATGTAATTTCAGTAATGTCGGTGAAAAAGTTTATGTTACAGGGATGTCAAGGGTTCATTGCTAATGTATTGGATATTAGAACCAAGGAGAAAGGGATTGACGAAATTCCTATAGTCAGAGAGTTTTCTGACATTTTTCCTGCAGAGTTACCAGGTTTGCCTCCAGATAGAGAAGTGGAATTCCAGATTGAAATAATGTCTGGAACTTCACCTATTGCAATGGCACCATACATAATGGCTCCAAAAGAGTTGCAAGAATCAAAAATTCAATTACAAGAATTGATGGATAAAGGTTTTATCAGACCGAGTGTCTCACCATGGGGAGCTCCAGTTTTGATTGTTAAGAAGAAAGATGGTTCAATGTGTCTCTGCATTGACTACAAGCAACTCAATAAGGTGACTATCAAGAATAAATATCCACTTCCCCGAATCGATGACTTATTTGATCAATTAAAGGGAGTTTCAGTATTCTTGAAAATTGATTACGTTCGGGTTATCACCAATTGAAGATTTAAAAGAAAGATGTTCCAAAGACGGCGTTTAGAACGAGGTATGGTCATTATGAGTTTATCGTGATGCCGTTTGGAGTTACGAATGCACCAGCTGCTTTCATGGATTTAATGAATAGAATATTCCAACCCTATTTGGATCAGTTCGTGGTGGTTTTCATTGATGATATTTTAATATATTCAAAGTCAGAGGAAGAGCATAGTTCGTATTTGAAAATTGTCTTGCAGATTTTGTGAGATGAGAAGCTTTATGCTAAACTTTCTAAATGTGAATTCTGGTTGAGTGAAGTGACATTCCTTGGACATGTAATTTATGCAGAATGTATTGGAAGTTAGAAGTTTTCTGGGATTAGCTGGTTATTATCGAAGGTTCGTTAAAAACTTTTCCATAATAGCATTACCCCTAACTAAGCTATTAAGAAAAGAGATAAAATTTTCGTGGACCCACAAATGTCAAGGGAATTTTGAAAGGTTAAAGAAGATTTTGACAGAAGCTCCAATGTTGATTCAACCCGAGTCTGGCAAGAATTTTATAGTGTACAGTGATGCATCTCATAACGGTTTGGGATGCATGTTAATGTAAGAGGGCAAAGTAGTGGCCTATGCTTCGAGGCAACTAAAACCACACGAAAAGAATTATCCTACACACGATCTAGAGATGGCAGCCGTAGTGTTTGCTCTTAAGATTTGGCGTCACTATTTGTATGGTGAAAAGTGCTACTTGTATACGGATCATAAGAGTTTAAAGTACTTGATGACTCAGAAAGAGTTGAATTTAAGACAGAGAAGATGGGTGGAATTTCTCAAGGATTGTGATGTAGTGATCGATTTCCATCCAGGGAAAGCGAATGTGGTAGCGGATGCCTTAAGTCAAAAAGACGTTTGCAACCTTATGAGCTTTGGATGCTAGACTATTGTTAAGAGGAGACGGGTACCATATGTGCGGAATTGGCTCTCAAGTCATCATGGCTAGATCGAATTAGAGTATTACAGGCTAGAGATGAAAAGTGTTCAAAGAAGCTACATCAAATAAGGAATGAAGAGTGTACAATTTATGAGATGAAAATGGATGGGAAGTTATATTATCAAGGGAGGCTAGTGATTCAAGATGATAATGAATTAAAGATTAATCTATTAACGGAAGCTCACTGTAGTCCATTAACGCTGCATCCAGGAGGAAACAAAATGTATGTGGATCTCAAGAGTCGATATTGGTGGCCTGGAATAAAGAAAGACATTACAGAATTTGTATCAAAGTGTATGACTTGTCAACAAGTCAAAGCTGAGCATCAGGTTCCTTCGGGACTATTACAATCAGTATCAATTCCTCAGTGGAAATAGGAGAATGTAATAATGGATTTTGTGACAGGGTTACCTTTAACTCCGAACAAAAGGGATTCAATCTGGGTGATTGTAGATAGATTGACTAAGTCAGCCCATTTTATCCCGGTGCGAACTGATTTCGTCATGGATAAATATGTCGAACTATATATTAGAGAAATTATACGTTTACATGGTATACCTGTTTCCATAATTCTGATCGGAATCATAGATTCACATCGCGATTTTGGAAATCATTACATGGAGCATTGGGAACTCGGTTGAACTTTAGTACAGTAGTTCATCCTCAGATCGATGAACAATCCGAGCGAACTATCCAAATTCTGGAGGATATGCTTAGAGCTTGCGTAATTGAATTCAAAGGATCGTGGGAAAGGTATTTGCCACTTGCTGAATTTGCATATAACAATAGTTATCAGTCAAACATCAAAATGGCTCCCTATTAAGCTCTTTATGGAAGAAGATGTCGTACGCCCTTGAATTGGTTTGAGCTTAATGATAAAGAAATTATTGGTCCCGAGTTGATTCAGGAAATAGAAGAAAAAGTTTAAGTGATTCAGAGAAACATCAAAGCAGCAGCTGATAAACAGAAATCGTATGCAGATTTAAAGAGAAAGGAAATAGAATATCAAGTTGGAGACAAAGTGTTTCTCAAAGTTTCTCATTGGAAGAAGGTTATGAGATTTGGACGTAAAGAAAAATTGAGTCCTTGGTTCATTGGACCCTATGAGATTATTAAGAGAGTATGATCAGTAGCATATCAACTAGTTTTTCCATCTGAAATTGAAAAGATACACAATGTCTTTCATGTCTCAATACTTCGGAAGTATCAATCTGATCCATCCCATATCGTGAATACTGAAGAGATCGAGGTTTAACCAAATTTGACTTATGAAGAGGAACCTATTCAAATACTAGCTCATGAGGTTAAACAACTAAGAAACAAGACTATTCCATTGGTTAAAGTCTTGTGGAGGAATCACAAAGTAGAGAAAGCAACATGGGAGCGTGAAGAGGACATGAGGATCAAATACCCCTATCTCTTTGCGTAATGAAAATTCGAGGATGAATTTTCTTAAGGATGAGAGATTTGTAACATCCTCAATACCGGGTTAGTGACTAAATTGTAAAGTCTCATAATTTGGTGATTAAAATAGAATGATTGAATAGTATAAAAATTTATTTGTAAATTATTGTATGGATTTGAATTAAAGGGAAGAAGGAATAGAAGGGCAAAGAGGTCATTTCTAAGGGAATAAGAAAAGAAGGGTTATATATGTATCCACGTGGGTTGAAGAGAGGATAACACAAAGGCTTCCAGAGTTCTTTTCTTATTCTTTCTTCCTTGTACGTGTAAAGCAAAACAAAGGTAAGTTTTCTTATTATTGAGTTTCTTGTTAAATTTAAGATTTGTTTTTTTATTATTAGATGATAACTAAGCTTAAGGAAAGCTTAGGTTATCTTAAAATCAAAGGATGATAGAGTTAGAAGAGATTAAAGATTAGAGGTTCTTGAATGAAATCTTGGAATAGAGTTCATATCTAGAATTGGAAGTTAAATTTGACTTATCATCAATCTAGTTAAGACATATTAAGGGTTAGAAGTGGAATTAAATCATGTTGCAAAGTTGGTATATTTCTTGGATTTCACAAGGATGATAGGATTCTGAGGTTTAAGATGAAATAAATGAGTATAGATTGATTTAAGTATGTGTACTGGAGTTAAGAATATAAAAGGGGATGAAACATGAAAGATTTAAGCTGAAATGGATAAGTTTTCGGGTTCAAGAAATTAATTCTGGGCAGAGTGCATCGGTGCACATTCAACGTGAACCGATGCATCAAGAGAAAATCCCAGAATTTATTGAATGTGCATCGATGCACATGGAGTGTATCGATGAACTCATTTAAAATAAATGAACATCGAATGCCATTAGTGCATCGATGCACCTGCTTAAAATACAAACATCGAATAGGATTTATGCACCGATGCATGGGTAGTGCATCGATGCACCCGTCAAGGGATGCATCGATACATAGTGTAGTGCATCGATGCATAGCTTTAGTAAGAGATGTAAATAGCTTTCTTTTAGCCTAAGGATTAATAGTTTGGAATATATCAATTCGTATGCTGATAAGTATCAATGTATTACTATGTAGATTTAAAGCGTAATCTTATTCCAGAACAATCGAAGGATTATCGAATCAAAGCAAGGCTAAGGTGAGTGCATTTTATAGTTAAAGTGTATAGAGACAAGACCCGTGATAAGTCTATCTCTTATAGTTGAATTAATGATTCCATACCCATATATATGCATACATATACTATTGTAATAGTGATTACATGCATAATTCATTATATGTTCATATGACATTGAATGAACGAATATCATTGCCAGAGAATATAATCCAGGTATGTGAAATAATGTAAAAGATTATGGGTTTATATGAAAAGTGATGAAAGATATATGAAATGAGAAATGTATTCATATTAAAGCCCATGTTATATGATTCGAGAGCTATAGGTATAGTTGGCATGCCAAGAGTCGAGGGTATATTAGTCATTCAGGACGTATCCAGTGGTCCTTCGGGACATATCCAGTGGTTCTTTGGGACATATCCAGTGGTCCTTCGGAACATAGTGGTCATTCAAGACAAATACTGAACAAATGTTCAGTGCCCCATGAGGGAATTTATTGAGCTGTGGTGACAGCATTAGTGCACAACCTCAATATACTCGAATACCTCTGTTCTCAATAATGTACATGGGTAATTGAAATATAAATTAAGGTGAAAGTAATACAAGAAGATAAGTTTCATATGTACATGACATGATTATATCGGTTATAGTGAAATGTATACATGCATATTGAAATGTAATGATCAAATGGTAAGAATGCATATTCATGAATCTATAACTACATGTTTATTTATTGCCTCACTAAGTCTATGACTTAGCGTGTAAGTGATTTACACGTAGGTACCAGGAAATAAGAAGAGCAGTACTAGAAGTGGCAAGAATAACATCACTACTAAAAGATCAGATCAGAAGTAATTGGCAAAGTAGGTATTTTGGGTTGTGTATAGAGTGTTGGCATGTAATAAGTTGTTAATTACGAATGTTCTGGTCGATTTTATATTTCGTGATCTCTTTTATGTAAATTAACGTATTTTGTTTTAATGAAAGTTTAAAATTTCCCTGTTTTTCTTTAAGTGACAAAGTTTGAAAAGTCAATGTGACACCTCGGACTCATATTCGGATTGGATACGGGTTAGGGGTGTTACACCAAGTTTCACCTTTGCTTGTAATTGGGGTCATTGCATAATAGCTTCCTATCTTCTACCGGAAGAAGTGCATCAGCAGCCTTAGCCATTTGAGCAGTACATATAAAATCTGTCAACTCTACAATTGATGAATCTGGTCCACATCTCTCCATGTCTATTGAATCCTCAGCCTCTGAGTACCCATTTTTGTCAAGTGTAACAATTTATTTTTCTTATCAGAATCAGAATTCAGGATTTCTTCGGTATCAGAAGAACTATCAATATCTGTGAAATCATCCTGAAAGATCGCTTCATAATTAGAGAAAAGTATATTCCATAAATAACCTTCACTAAAAACAAGGTTCACTGTGTCGGTCTGAAATGAATTACCAAGCGATTTATACCACTCTGTCCGACTAGATCCATCCAGATCCAAAAAAAGGGCACCTCATTCATAAGAGTCACATATCTCAGACGTTTCTGTCAGAATGATTGATTACTTATTAAGTCTGTTACAACATGAAGAGAATTTCTCAAATTACTTGACAACACTGCTGTTTAGTGACACCAGAATGAGAGTATTCAAGATAAACAGATTTGAGGCACGGATAAAGCCACAAGTACCCACAACAGTACATTATCAAAATTGGACCTCGTGGGGATCATGATATTGAAATCAAACAAACATTGAAAGTAAACCTTACAGTTTAGAAGGTTAGAGGCATTTTGAAGCCCAATTCATACAGATCTATGCATTACATCTTGAAAACCCATTTCAACCAGAAATAGAATGGTGGGGCATTCTTGGAGGCTCATCTCAGCAAGAAGTAATGTTGAGCACACTTTTAACATATGTATCAGCAAATGTTGGGGCATTTTAAATGTTACTTCAGACAGATCCATGTGGGGCATTTTAAAGGCTCAGATTAACAAGAAACAAATGTTGGGGCATGCTGAAAGCCCATTTCAATCAGAAGTTGAATTTTAATGCATTTTGAACGTTTGTATCAGCAAATGCTGGGGCATACTGAAAGCTCATTTCAATAAGAATCAGGAATGTTGACGCATTTAAAATGCGTGTATCAGCAAATGATTGGGCATGATGAAGACCCATATCATATTATGGAAAGATCATTGCTTTGAACAAATATTTCTAATGATGAGACAGAAAGATATGAAGAATGAAAATGGTGAAACAATGATAGTCGAGCTGACTATACATAATTGCTTCGTTCATCAGGCAGTTACATTATGATCATGTTGTTGAACAAATACCTACTCAGCAAGTATGGTTTCAAATACCCAATCTTCTTAACCATGTATCACATGACAACGTGTTCTTTGTTAAGCTACACCATAGTTGTATTGATAAAGATGGTCCCCATGTAGACCATTCAATCCAGGGTTCATTTTAGTTTCAATCATGCTGTTGAGGCTACAAAATCATTTTTCACATTAGTTTTGCTTACTTGATGATATTGAATAAAGAGGCTCAGTTTATGTTATTCTTATTCCAATTGTTACTGGGTTATCATTGCCAGTCAAGATGAAATGAGTTTTCATCTATGTGGTTTATCATGTGCGTTTCATCTACAACAGTAAGAATTCCATAGACCTCCTTTTGTACATGGCTCCTATAGCTGATGTGTTTCTACTTCCTACAACACTCATTATGGCTCCCAAGGTTAGAAGTGAGATATGATGAAGATTTCTTTCCATAGAGGAGAGCTGGAATTTTAGCAACAAGAAACTAGTGGAGCCAACTAAGGTTGAACGACAGGTTGTTGTTAAACATCTCAATATGATATGGTCTGAATGGCTTTGTTCAAGATCCAATTAGATGTGGAGACATGAAAGGAATTAGGATAAGTCCTCCTTGTTATGTGTTTCAAGAGTTAAATCAGAACATACTCTACTCTCCTACTTAATTTCTGCTGAGTTTGACATATCTACATCTACATTCTTCAAAGATGATAGATATATTCTTCAAAGATGATAGATATATTCTTCAAAGATGATAGATTCTCTTTTCAAAAATGATAGATTCTCTTTTTAAAGATGAAAGCCTTATTGGATTTCTACACAAGTCCAGACGAAAAAAGCCGATGTTATCAAAGATAAAAATGGGGCATCAAGGTCATAATTCTGATTACGGTAAGAGTTCCACAAATGAAACATTTCTTCTAAAACTTTCATGAAGCAAAGAAGACACAAAGATACAAGTTGATCAAATGGTTCTTTAGAATTAGCATAAGTTGACACACCACTCCAAAAGTAACCCTGGAAATAAAAGATCAATTGAAGGAAGGCCGAGTTCAGCACTTTGAAGTCAAATGAAGATTGCATCAACATTCATGCATTCATAAGAACATCATTTGCACAATAGACAATTCATTACATCGATACATTTGATTGCATCCAAACATAAAGTTTTACAGATCTTCGTATGAAAAAGAAGATTCATGATGAAAAATACCTTACAAGAAGAAGGTAGAATTCAAAACCTCAAATGCAAGAATCACACAAACATCTGAAGAATAGATGGTCGCAATCCACAAAAGAAGTATTATTTTGGCGCATGTTACCCAATCAACTAAGTTATTTTGAAAAAAAATGAGAAAATGATTTCCAAAATTTCTCATTTAATCTTTTCTAAAAATGAAATTGTTGAATAGTAAGAAAACGATTTCCATAGTTTCTTACTTAGTAAACTATTTCCCACATCCATAAGACCTACAGTGCATGATGTTTTCAAAAAGCCTTCGGGAGCTTTTTGATGTTTTTAAAGCCTCCGGGTCATCTGTAAGACCTACAGTACATGATGTTTTCAAAAAGCCTTCGGGAGATTTTTGATAATTAAAGCCTCAGGGTCATCTGTAAGACCTACACTGCAAGATGATAAGACCTCAGGGCCATTCATAAGACCTCTGGGCAGAATGTTTTCAACATTTCTAGAAGAGTTCATAATGAGAATAACTCATCTGAAGAGGAAGAAGAAGTTCATAATGAGAAGAACTTGTTCAATCTTTTGCATGACTCTATCGCAGAAGGAGATAGATCAGCACCAACATTTCCAGAGAAAGTTCATAATGAGAAGAACTCATCTGAAGAGGAAGAAGAATTTCATAATGAGAAGAACTTGTTCAACCTTTTGCATGACTCTATCGCAGAAGGAGATAGATCAGTACCAAAATTTTCAGAGAAAGTTCATAATGAGAAGAACTCATATGAAGAGGAAGAAGAAGTTCATAATGAGAAGAATTTGTTCAACCTTTTGCTTGACACTATCGCAAAAAGAGATAGATCAGCATCATCATTTTCAGTTAGAGTTCATAAAGAGAAGAACTCGTCTGAAGAGGAAGAAGAAGTTTATAATGAGAAGAACTTATTCAACCTTGCCTTAATTCATCACATATGAAGTTGAATCAACAACACCTCTTTTGAGGATCAGTATTTCCATGAAGAGTTTATAATGAGAAGAACTCATCTGAAGATGAAGAAGAAGTTCATAATGAGAACTTGTTCAACTTGTTGATAGATTACACCACAGAAAGAAAGGGATTGTCATTCCCAGTGGAAGAGTTCATAATGAAAAGAATTTGTTCAATATTTCCATCTTAATCAAGATCAAGAGAAGTCAACTGAACAAAATTTATTATCATTTCGTCTTTGCTCTATTCTTGTTAACACAAGAATGGGCAAAAATGGGCAGTTGTAGACACTAAATTTGTGTCATGGTTTTATTATTTATTATAATAATAATAATTATTATTTTATTTTTATTATTAATTTATTATTATTACATATTATAGGCCCAAACCCAGAAGCCCAAACCAGAAATTGGCCCAAATATATAACCCTAAACCAAATTAGGATTTCATCATATCAGCCCCAACCGCCAATGATATCAGCCGTTGGATCTGAGAGATCCAACGGTTCACAGAAGGTTCAACATGAAACCCTAGGGTTTCATAACCCTAGGTTATCATCCCAGCCGCCGCCTCCAAGCTTCCAGCCGCCTCTGCTGACGTTCCTTTGCCAGATGCCTCGTCCAGCAGCTGCCAACATTCTACACTGCCACGACGCCTCAACCGAAGTCTCCAGAAGGTCTACGCCGGCTGTCCACGTCGCTATTACATTGTGAGTCACCACTATAGTTCGGTGACTCACCGAAGCCTCCTCTATTGCCCGGTCCAAGAGCAATATCATGGTGGCCTATAAAGGCCACCGATCCTGCATAGAAGAAAAAACATAGAGCAAGAACGGGTGCAAAAAGAAACAACGAAAGCAACCCACAAAGCAAAGAAGAACGAGACAGACAACAAACCATAGCAAAGAACGAGAGACACCCACAACAACCAACAACCGAGGGAGAACGGAGAGAACCCAATAAACAAAAGGAAGAGAAGAGATTGAGAATACTTACCCTCATCGGAGCCTCCATACACCGTCGTAGAACCGAAAGTTCGAAGGTAAAAAAAATTAGATCTACGTCGATCTAAAGAGATTTAGGGAAAAAGGAGATTGGAACTATCATTAAGGCGTTCAAATCTCTCTTTGGGGGGTTTTGTAATTTTTCTGCCACCATCGACAGTAGCCAGCGACGGCGATCGGCACCGGAAACGGTAGCCAACGGTGGCCAGTTTTCTCCTCCGGCGAGAGAAAATGAGAGCTTCTCTCTCTAAAGAGAGAGATAAGCAAAACCAGAAAAATGAAACAATGGCCCTTAGGGCCGGTTTAAAAGGGTTTATATACCCTCTCCCAAACGATGTCATTTTGGGAGGGTGTTTCTATAATTTCTCTTATGGCCAAACCCTTTCCGCAGCCCCTCTAATTTTGTATCTTTGCAATTTAGTCACTGGATATCAATTTATGCCATTTTAATTTTGTCTTCACATTTTACATATTTTTATTTTAGTCCTTTACAGTATATTTAATAAATATTTAGGGTAAATATGTAATTTAGCCCCTATAATTTTAATAGTTTATATTTTAATCACCGTTTAATATTTATTGTTAAAATACAATATTAGTATTTATATTTTATGATAAATTCGAATTATGTCCCTAAATTTTTAATATTTTGCATTTTGTTTCGGTTATTTTTAATTTTATTTATTTTAGTCACTATTTAATTGCAATTTATTTTTTATTATCTTTTTGCTTTCGATATGTTTAAATTATTACTTTAATTATTATTTTATATAAATATATATATATATATATTTGTTTAAATAATAATATTTATTTATTTTTTAATATTAAATAAATGGGCTGTCTTAAAGCACATAGAAGTCATTTTCTGATATTCTTAAATAAATAAATATCCTATTTTTATAAATTATATATTAATTTATTCTAATTATTTTTAGAAATTTTTTTTATTAATATTTAGTTTTTTTATATTAAAGAAAGGGGTTGTCTTAAAACACCTAGAAGTCATTTTCTGATATTTCTAAGTAAATAAATATCTTATTTATAAATAATATATATATATTAATATATTTTCTTAAACTTATATTAATAAATTTGAAATAATAGGATTATGAATTAAATATATTTTTGAATTTTTAAATTTTTAATAATAGAGACAATTTATAATTAATGAGTATCAATTTTGGGCGTTATAGGGGTGTTAATTCTTCCCTAAACGTAATCGACCACGAATCCCTTCTTTACTAATTTTTTTTTGTTATACGCAGATCAGTTTATCTTTTAAAATATGTTTTCTTAAAAACTATTTTAAAAGTTTATTATTAGGTATTTGACCTACCTAACCCAAAGGGTCAATGGCGACTCCCAAAATATTTTATTTTAAATCAAAATCATTTATTTATTTATTTTAATTTTCTCGCCAAGTAAAATTTCATGCCCGGGCAAAAACCGGTTACGACATTACAAAGCCAAACTGGTCCCTTCTGATTCTGCACTGTAAGAAATTTTTTTTTTAATTTTACCCCTATTCAAATACTTAATTTGGGAATAAAGGTAACAAAAATAGAAAAGGGCATGGGATAAAATTCACAGGAAAGGGCTTTCAGATTTTCAAAATTTGTACTTTTACTATTCTCTTCAAGCAGTGAACTTTCATAAAGTCCTATGAAGCTATGGAAGTACCTGTCAAAGATTGACAAAATGTAATGTATTTATCATCTATGGGGGAACAATGGGGCCCCTAAGGATGTGCGCCAATATGAACATGTATTTTTTTTTGTAATAATAGTTCATGGAGTCATCACCTTGCAACTTGCAAAATGTTCAACAGAGATTCTCCATCCCCTACTTTCAGTATTATTTCCATACATTCCCTACTCTCTCTCTCTAACAGGTACCAAAGTATTAGCAAGAGTTTAGGTCTAGGCAGTGTTTTGAGGTATGTAATTATAACAATAAGACCTTTGATGAGCTGAACATAGCATCAAGCGAACTTTTATAATGCACCACCCATCACATTCATGTGTAATTGTCTAGAGGTGCTTCAAAAGCGAAGTTCCCTGCGATACAGCCATCGATTTTCAGACAGGGGCACTTTGTTCCAAGCTTTCTTTGCCTGTAATGCCATCTTTCAACGTTTGGAAATAAATATTGTAGTCCTTCACTGGGGGTGGGTTTTCAGGGTCCACTGTGAATGGTTCACTAAATGGAATCACACTTTTAACCTGTAAAAGGCCAAATGATATACATGAACAATATCGAAAAACATAATGCCGGGCAGCTTACATTCAACCACTGCTCAGGATATAGTAGACAACAGCATAAACACAATGTGAATATTGCTAAACAATGATAGTTAACTCCTCAAGCTTTGATTCGTGTTCTTTTTAATGTCCATACAAGCTCAGGATTAGTGACTTCCGATGAATTTTAACATTGAATTTTAATTCGTTCTCGGCAGTTTAGTTAAAGGGATTTAAGATTTTTAATGCCTTAACCAAATATGGTGCAATCTGATTCATCACAATGTAAAGCTACAATCATCTGTAGTGAAAATATGATCTAGCATGGTAGCAATAGACTAACCTCAAATGTCTTGTCACATGCATACGGGCTCTCCAACGCAGCGATGCATATTAGAGCAATTTCTTCTCTCGATATCTTTCCCTGTATAGTCAGATAATATATACAGTTTTAGCAAGAAAACAGAGTTTCCACCTCGTAAAAATGTTTATACTTGGGATACAAGTTACACGGTAGGACTGTATCCACCTTATTAGCGGTCAAATGTTCATGCTAGCGGAATTATAACCACATGTTAAGAATACTCCGCTTAATCACAACTAAATATTCCGCTTCCATTCAATGACATACCGTTATATTGTCTCCTTGATCAAAAATGAGATCTGCTCCTGCAGGCTCTTCGGTTAATGCACAAGGCCTTACAATTGCGTAAGGAATTCCACTCTCACGTAACAAATCCTCCCCCTGCTCTAGGAATAAAAGGTCTAAGGAAAAATGCTGATTCCTACTAGTTCGAAAATACATCATATATAGGGAAAATTATACCTCAAATATCATACATTCAAGCATCTTTACTGTTCAATTGCGGAAACTTTCTAGTTTTGAAACCGATACAATGTTCATATACTCGATATTTTGTTTCATAATGAAAAACATTATACAGCTGATACTTTGATCACTTCAGCAAATAATTTAATGCTTATAGAATGATGCACAGATAGAATTACACTCGTAGAAAATAACCTTCAACTTGAATGTTAGGACAAAATCCAATTCCTTATTCAAGCGCACAGCAGGAGGTTGTTTGCTCAGGTCAATGCCAGGCCTGTCGGGTCTAGTAACTCCTGCAGAGCTCACGTGTACAAACCTAAGAGTGAAGCAGAAGGTAAATAATCAAAAACAAGAAAGTCTAGACAAGGGTAACGGAAAAAATCCGATAAAATGAGAAGAATGTAATGTTAACCTGGTAGTGATAGGATCCTTCATGTATGCTTTTATGCTTGAGAGTGGAAGCTCAAAAGGTCCTTCTACAAAAGTGGGATTCAGTTTCCCATCATATTCAAACTTGCTGAACATGAGCTGGAATGATTTTGCATTCCTTGTAAACAGTTTGGTAAACCGAAAAATCTTGAAAGATCAGCAAAAATAAACATACACAGTGGCAAACCTGGAACGATACAACATTTCTTGGATCGAAGGGTGGGGCATCAGATACAGTCCGTGCTCGAAATATAGGTCTCAGTGTAGAGAACGGCAAGCGAATCTGTAAAGAAATAAAAAGTTACAAGCTGAATGGAGAAGATAATTTGTTTGATAATGCTGATGTGTAGAATGGTCATGGTGTTACACACAGACTGCCATTGGCCTCCAACAGTGTCAAAGCTTGCTGTATAACCCACAGTATCCCAATCGGTGCTAGTGCGAACAATTAGTTTATATCGGCAACCATCGCCCTTTAAGCGCAACTCCAAACCGTCATATGCTGAAAGATCCACAGGGGAGGAAAAGTTCTGAAAATAAGAACCAACAAATATTTTACTTCTTGTATATGAAAATGGAATAAACATGCTTGGGGTAAGAACAAAAGCTATTCAGGTTTATACCTTTGTTCTGATACTGCTAAATCCACCATTGTTTGCTGTTGAAACAATGCCTGACAAAGACAAAGAATCACATATAGAAAAGGGAAAGAAAAGAACAAAGAGATGATAGAGCCATAATAGAGGTTTATAGTTCACTGCTGGTTCTCAAAAGAACAAACCTTTGAAAAGACCAGTTGGTTTGCCATTCTCACCACCAGTCCGATCAATTCGAAATGTACTTTCACTAACACCTCCCATTACAACATCATCTAAAGCACCCCAATCAAGTTCTTTTGAAATCCGATCTGCTTAATGGAAACAAGAAAAAAAAAAGCCAATAACCAAATTCTGTACAAAACCAGAGAAACAAGATTTCACATCTTTCCTAAACTGTCAATTGGCTGGGTCACCAGTGTTTTTCCTGCACCAATTTCATACGTTAAACTACATAGTATTTTGTTCACATCCAAACATGGCTGGACTCTCAGAAATTGTTGCTAGTAGTTCATAGATTTTACACCAACAATATGTCACAAGTTTAACAGATGTTACTTGAAGTTCAATGTTCTATATGGAAACTAAATTCAAGGTAGTTTGTCTCCTTTGTTCCGTTTATAGGACAAAGTAAAACACTTTACACTAAATATTCCTTCCTCTCTTCATTATCTATAATTATAACCAATTGCAGTTTTACGCTAGCAAGAAATTTGGAGACCATACCTTCAAATCCAAAAAGCAGTTTTCCTGTTCGAAGTCCAACACTCTCCCTCACAGCATTAATCAAGTTTTTCATTCCAATATACTCAACCATTTCAGGTGAATCACCTTTTACCTGTTTCATCAAACAAACAAACAAAAATCATAGATACAAGTGATAATAAATAGTGATTTTAACTCTAGGGGAAAAGAGAGGAAAAACAAAAGAATTCTCAAGTATAAATTCCTTAGCAGAAACTAAAGAGATATAAGATTGCAATTGGTTTGCTACCTCTGGTTCAAAAAATTTGACTCCCTGAAAGAAATAACATTTGGATGTCAGGATCTTAAACCATGAAAATAGTTATTAAATATAATCCAAGAAAACACTCAATATTCTAACAGAACAACATTGAAATGGCAGAAAGTACTAAAAGATTTGAGAAACTTGGCCAACTTCTTTATAACCTATAAAATTTATTACTTGGAGAATTCTTGAAATCATACTTGACTGTATTTTGCTCGGTCGGGAGTATCCCCTTCCTTTGGGCCAATAATGACAGAAGCAGCATTTATGACTTTCTTCACTCCTCTAAAGTACTCGGAGGGCAGTGTGCTCGCCTTAGTAATGTCTCCAACAATCTCCAATTTGAAGGAAAAGGGAAATTAAGAAACATGGAATGGAAGGATTAACAGATAAAACTCCATCAACTGTGAAGAAAAATATATTAACATAGGTCTAATTAGGATCACATGGATCTACACCATGACAGCACTAAGAGTTAAGTTTCCTTGTCCGAGAATTATGATAAATACAGAAAACAAACACAATTCTTTTATGAAATACCTTAGTTACAAGTGTCACCACATTATAAAACAATAATGATAAAGAGATTTACATTGAGTGAATAATATGAGAAACTAGCTCACCAATTCAATATCGGTACCGAGCATCTTTCTTGCTTTGTCTTCATTCCTGACCTGAAAGTAGGTACGCATGAAAACAAAAGTTACAAAGGGCAAAAGGCTAAAGAAGAAAGAAGATAAAACAAAGAGAAACACACGTAGAATTTAACAAGAACCCTTTTCTTTTGGCGTTCAAAGGAAGCAAAGCTCAAAAGAACACACTAACACAGGCTTCATGACGCACTTCAGAAGGAATCAATTCATAATTCAAGGAAATAGCATGATAAACATGTGCAAAGTTTAAGAAAAATACCAATGCTTTAATAGGCAACCCTTTCTTTCTTAAGTTATCAACAATTCTTCTACCTACACCACCAGTAGCTCCAACTACCAGAACATAGCCGGTAGTTCCCATTTTCTTCTCTGATTCTTCTGACGACGAACCAGATAATTTCCCGATTATGAATTTAACAATCTTCAGGAAAAACCAAATTACATATTAGTGCATGCACACAAATTCCAGAATCAAGACACCATGACTAAAAAAGGGTATAGAAATTTTGTCATACCTTGTCGGGAGAAGGTGGTCCATTGAAAAAATATAATGTTTTCAAAAACCTCCCCAAACCCCAACCCTGATTCTCAGCAGATACTATAGGCCTTTTGTACGTTCCAGAATACAAATTAACCGACCTTCGTTGGTTCCGTAGGTACTTCGGTCTGCCATTAAGTTGAAGAAACGGTTTAGGAAGTTGATAACTCTTGATCAAATTTCTACCAACATTTGATGAAGCACCCTGCAGTTTTTTTCAGTAGACGAAGTTGAGAAATTCAAAATAACCCACGATTGCAACCAAAATGGCAAAGGAACGTGTAGGTCAAAGACGTATAAAAAATTGCAATCTTCTTAAGAGAAATATGCATACACTTCAAGAGCGAAGATAAATTCAGAAACCCAGAATTATTTTTGAATGAAAATGTATATACAACGTGTACAAATAACAGAAACAAACGCATGCAATAACGATAGTTTACTTGCCTGAATACTGAAAATGGAGAAGGGAGATGATGACGATGATGATATGGCTGTAGATAAACAACTTTCCATTTTCTTAACGGTGACCGACACAGTTAAAAAGAGAATGAATTTACAAATTAGCAACCGGAAAAAGAGAAGGTTTAAAGATCAAAAGGATGGTGCTGTGCAATTGCTGATTGCTTGTTTTGATATTTAAAACAGAGCAGTTAATATAGACCACACATCCCAACTTTTCAACAGTCGTCTTTAGAAGAATTTGGAAGTATTATATTTTATTTTTCGAGGGAAATAAGATGAATTCTTCTGTATTGTTTTTGGAGATTAATACAAATCATAATTAAAATCCTGTCACTAGTTATTATACTATATGTTTAATTGATAAATTCAAAGTAATATATTATTAAGAAATTAAAATTACATGATCAATTATATTAGTCATTTTATCTTACATATAATTAATTACAAGTTATATAATGTTGATTACTCATAGATTATGTTGAGATCAATAATATAGTGTAATAACATACTTATTTAGACGTTATATTATAATGTATGTAATATAGCACTATATAGTAGTATAAGAATTAATGTTTTTTCCTATTCTTGTAATACACTTTCTTCTGCTCATATAGTATGTTATAAAATTTTCTCTCCTAGTGGTCTTTCTTCTTTATGACTTTTCCAAGTGGTTTAACGGTTGATGTTGAGCATGCCATCATGAGTCTCTCTATTAACAATAGATTGAAATAGAAGTGGATAACAAGACATAATTCGTCCATTGTTTCCTTGGTTCATTCCTCACATCTATTGTAATAAATTTTTAATATACGAGTGCAACTCTGACAAAGGTGAAATATCTATAACAGATTTGAGAGATAGACTTCATCATAAATTTTAATTCCCATTTACTGATTTTGCACAAATTAAAAGAAGGATAAGACCCATTTCCTCTTCAGATTTGGTTCATTCCCATTTTCTACCCATTTTGGGTCTTGCGAAATTAAATCAGAATGCGTTATTTTCAAGCACTATGCTTTCTCCTTTGAGGATAATCAACGTTTTTGATTGGGAGAAACATTGACATCAATGATGGAAAGGACCTTGTATTTTATAAACCTGCTCAAGTTTGTCATATTTGCTTAAGTATGTGTTTCTACATTTTGTGGAGTTATCTCGGAGGTATTTTCGAATATACTCATATCGGAGTTTTCTTGGTACCTTCAATTGTTCTTTTCGAAGGACACTCAACACTTTAGGAGCTTCTTATTTTGCTTGGACAGAGTTCGACTCCTGCCTCGTGATTATTTTTAGTTGAGGTTTTATTTTTCTTGTATTCCCTACGAAGGTTTCTCAATCTTCTAAGGTATTCTATTTTATTTGGGTAGAGTTGTTTTCTACCATGTATTTATATTCTGCGGAGGTCACTCAACACTTTTTAGAGTATTTAAATAACTCAGAGGGAGTTGTGCCTCAATTTATGCGTACTACCAACGAAGGGTCTCGACGCTTGTGAGATGTTTGAATAAACTCAGGGGAAGTGATGCCCCTGTACGTATCCCATCAGAGGTAAAGAAGAGTAAAGAAGACGGTTAAATCTTCAGAACCACCAAAATAGTAACCAAGGAAATAATAAGTAAACACAGAAAAATTTACTTTTAATTAAAGCCTGATTCAATACAAAGTATTAGGCCCTTTATATAGGCCGAATACACAAAGGCAAAGCCCAACGGCTATAACAGACTATAGAGACTAACAACACAAGCCAGGTCAGTTTATTTCTATTAATAACATTTCTTCGGTATATATTTTTCCCGTGGAGGATTCTCAACATTTGTAAGTGGTCTTTTCTGTGTTTCATAAAAGTCACTGGCAAGTTTTCTTGTCTATAGTAGAGGTAATTTTATCCAATTTTATCAATAAAAATGTATTAATGTAATACTCATGTGAGATATCTTTGTGTTTTTAGTCAATTGAGAATGACTTGTTACTCTTATAAGCTCTTCCAGTTTAATGGCTAAAGACTTCTTCGTCATAGTAAGAATCATAAGGGTTATGTCCTTATTGTGGCAAAGACATCTCTATGCTTTGATATAGTGAGGAAACATTTCCCATCGTCAAGCGGAAGCATCTCATCCTCTTCACAACATGAGGTAGGTCCTACTTAGTGAGAATTACATTAAGGTATCTCAACGTTACTAGGTGGAGACTCTTTTACAACCTATGAGTTGCTAATAGAGTTACTCATATTACCAAAGATGGATGCATATTAACTTATTTTGGATTGTATTAGGGTGTCACAAGAGAGTTAAAATGATTCTAATATTTTCAGATGATAGAGAAGGCAACTCAACACCCTCGAAAAAGTTTGATTGAGAAATGAAGGCTTCTTTATAAAAGTAGGAGATATGGGAAGGTATCTCTCTTCCCCTAACTAGGACAAATGAATCTCTACGCTTTAAGTAGCAGCGGAGGAAGTCCAGCTACTGAGTGGAGGCATCCGACACTCTTAGATAAACCCATAGAGTTGTGGCAGCTAGAATGCGAGACAATTCTTTCCCAGTATGAGCTCAAGCAGAGATATCTCGACACTTTTGGATGGAGGCTTTTCAACGCACTTTGAGATGGTAACAGATTAATTTCTACCAAAGATAGATGCATATTAACTTATTTTGGATTGTATTAGGGTGTCACAAGAGAGTTAAAATGATTCTAATATTTTCAGATGATAGAGAAGGCAACTCAACACCCTCGAAAAAGTTTGATTGAGAAATGAAGGCTTCTTTATAAAAGTAGGAGATATGGGAAGGTATCTATCTTCCCCTAACTAGGACAAATGAATCTCTACGCTTTTAGTAGCAGCGGAGGAAGTCCAGCTACTGAGTGGAGGCATCCGACACTCTTAGATAAACCCATAGAGTTGTGGCAGCTAGAATGCGAGACAATTCTTTCCCAGTATGAGCTCAAGCAGAGATATCTCGACACTTTTGGATGGAGGCTTTTCAACGCACTTTGAGATGGTAACAGATTAATTTCTATTACCAAGATAGAGGTATCCCACCTTTTCGGATGATAATGAATAGAGTTTATAGAGTGGTGGAGGCATCTTAATGCCCATGGACGGTTTAGATGGGATAACTCGTTTTGGGAAAATACATAGCAGGTATAATGGAGGCAACTTTCGCTTTGAAATTCTACAAGTATGACAAAGGCATCTTTGCTTTAGTAGAAAAGAAGAGTTGGAATCTCTCACTAGAACAAAGAACATCTCAACGCTTGTTAAGGCACAATAAAATCACTCCTATTGCTAGAGCAGATGCTCTCTATTATCTTAGTTTATATAAGCCGCAAGCTTGGGGTGGAGGTATCTGAACTCCCGATAGAGGCAACTCAATGGTGTCTGGGGTGGAGGCATCTATGTTTTGATTGGTTAAGGAGGAAGCAACTCAACGTATTCAGCTAGGGAGAAGGCATCCTCACTATGAAAGCATAATGAAAGCGTCTCAACACCATGGCAGTAGGACGAAGGTCAAAAACATTTCTGAGTAACTAATACCTAGACTAATGGAGAACGTACATTTTGAGTAATTTTAATTTTTAAACGGGGGAAGAATTTTGGTGTTGTTTGATTAAGGGTGCTTGCCACACCATAGGATACAATATAAATTAAAACTTTTTAGCGTACATGTGTAGAGGATTTCTCAGGCAATCATTGAGGGTGTGACTACTTTTTTTAGGGTCGAATGATGACTTTTGAAGTTATCTTAAGAGGAAGTTTTCCCGAAATACATGTTATCTATATCATATCAGATTAGGTTTTATCTAGAAATTTATTTCGATGAATTCATCTTTCTCTTTAAAATATCTTTCTGGATCTGACATATTTCTGAGAACATCATCACCAATATCTCACTTGAACTAATCAAGTGCAACAAGCTTGAGAGCGATATTAGATAATTTTTAAATAGGTTTTTATTAACAAAGAACTGACGATTTTCAGAAATAATTTTCGGAAATGTAACAAGCTTAAATATAAAATCCTAAAATTCTCAATATAAGATTTCATTGGCGACAGTCAGATATTAATAATTATATTCACTAATTTCGTTCATATTAAAAAATAATGATTAAATGGAAAGGAGAAAATAAATAAAAATTTATTTGTAGATTTTAATATAACATTCATATCTAATTTATTGATCAATCAATTCATATCATTAGTAGATTCTAATTTATCTAATGTTTGTTCCTTGAGCTGGAAATCTACGATAGAAGCTGTTGAAGGAATGTCATGATACCCCATGGGTTGGGCATCCCGGTTGGAGGTGTACTGTTGCTTTGTTGAAACAAGGGTATTATTGGCCTCAAATGCGCCAAGATGTGATGGATTACACCAAGACATGTCTTATCTGTCAACAAGATAAGGTAGATCGACGAAGGACTGCTGGGTTGCTCGAGCCACTACCCGTGCCCGCTCGACCTTGGGAGAGTATCTCCTTGGATTTTATATCACGTTTGCCTCGAGTAGGAAATCTTGGATCAATTTTGGTGGTAGTGGACAGGTTCTCAAAGTATGCCACTTTTATACTAGCATCAAAGCATTGTTCGACGGAAGAGACTGCTAAGTTGGTGTTCAAACACGTGGTGAAATATTGAGGCATTCCTCAGAGCATAGTGAGTGACCGAGATGGAAGATTTATAGGGAAATTTTGGAAGGGATTGTTCCAGTTAGTGGGGACACAACTCAACTTTTCTTCGAGTTACCACCCTCAAACAGATGGACAGACTGAGCGTTTTAATGGACTATTGGAGGAGTACATGAGGCACTTTATTCAGACCAATCAGAAGAATTGGCCTCCATTATTGGATGTGGCGCAATTATGTTTTAATTCACAAAAGAGTTCATCTACTAATAAAAGCCCTTTTGAACTGGTGACAGGTCAGCAGCCAAGACTTCCTCATACTGTGGATGAGACCTCTCAAGGTAGATGCCCCTGTGCCTCAAATTTTGTGGGGGAGTGGAAGGAGAATATGGAGATTGCCAAGGCTTACTTGGAGAAAGCAGCGACGCGTATGAAGAAATGCGCAGATCGTAACAGACGAGACCTACACTTTCAGGTTGGAGATTTGGTGCTAGTCAAGTTGATGCCAGGACAACTTAGATTTTTGCGCCAGAGGGATCATCGCTTGGTGTGGAAGTACGAGGGTCCAGTCTCAATAATAGCAAAGGTGGGGAATGCTTCGTACAAAGTTGACCCTCCTACTTGGATGAGAGTTCAACTTGTCTTCCATTTAAGCAATTTGAAGTCGTTTCACACCGATTCCAATGTCGATAATCATTGTATGTCTGCCAGAGAATCAATTGGTACACAACCACCCTCACAGCGTCATGTTGACGAGATTCTTGCATTGAGAATTGTTAAGGTGGGCGGAAAGCAAAGACGGGAGTATCTAGTCAAGTGGGGAGGCGTTGATTAGGAAGAGAACACTTGGGAAAGAGAGTATGATCTCAGGGCGTTCAAGCAAAAAATTGAAGAGTTCCAGGCCATGCAGTCAATGAGGACATCGACAAATTAGGTGGGGGAGATTGTTGTAGCCGTCCCTTTTATGGGGCCACAACCGGGTAGGTACGCCAAGGCCAACCATGTATAGGGCCTAGTGGCAAGGTAAAATAAGCGTGTCCTCTTTTCAAGCATTTCAATGTTTTAGCTAGGGAGTGGGGGTATGACTTATTGTCCCCTGTTCGAGCATTTCAACGTCTATATGTAGCATTTCTGTGATTTTGTTTTCGCATATATGTAGGGGGTAGACAGCCGGCAGAGTTTGGGCTGATCCATAGGTAAAGGTACGTGTCTTGTGAACACCATCGAGGGCCGCCCCTACGGCCTAATCGATGGTGTGGGTGAGTCTTCTGTAACCCGATGCTTCTTTTATTAATAAAACATTTTTCTCTCGGAGAAGTCTGGGGGTTGAGGGGTGCATTCGCTATGCCCCGCGGGCTCGGATTATTGGTCGAATGACCATGTGTCTACAAAGATCTAATGTGATGTTTGTTTCTGTTTGATCAGATATACGAGATAAAGGCTGACTTGGTTGGGAAGCGTCCCTTTTGAGTGCCGTACGGATTAGCAACCGAACTAACTAGGCTAAGTCCATGACACTTGGTATCAATATACGTCAAACACAATTGTGAAGGCAAAAAAACATAACATTTCCGGTTTTCTTTGACCTTTTATTCAACTTCACCATCAAAACCCAGATTCCCTTTCCGTATCTGCAGCTGTTTTAACAAAAATTCATGGCTCGTTTTACTTCTCTGCTTCTTATTTTCTTAATGACCCTTGCTGCTTCATTTATGCCACAAATGGAAAGTAGCAAGCTACTACTAAACACAGGGGAAAGCAATAAAAACGTTCATTCATTGTTTGCAAGCTTGGTGCTCAATGCCCTTCCCAATGGTACCGTGCCGGCGGCTTCAGCTCCTAGTAAGAAGGGTTACTCGATGATGCTTGATATTGAGAAGCTTTTCGTCCGTCATCTTTCTGGCACTGATCGGATTCTGTAGTCTGTTCCAAGCCCCGGCGGTGGCCATTAGTATCTCTCTCGTTTCCTTTTTATATTGCATTCTTTTTCTTTTTGTTTGTTTGAAGATTTTTTTTGGATAATCAATCTATTCATCCAAAAGAGAGCAACAAGCTGCTACAAGTAACAATTACAACCAGTTATATGAGTCCCCAATTAATGCAAAACTGCCTATTTACATTATCAACTCTATTCATATCATGCCTATACAATTTTATCCTAACAGCCTCCTTAATAATATTTACAATTGTATTAGTTGAACGCGACAATCCCCTAAAAACATGATGGTTGCGTTCTTCCCATGTGAATTAAACGAATCCAATCCATGCTAGTTTTAGAACATGAACTAGCAGGGACTTACATTTCCATTTGCTAGCCATCCAGTAGAGTAAATCCTCTCAGCTTAATCCTTGTTACTGCAACCTACAAGCATGCAAGATAGAACCCCGGATTGCTTTCGAATAAGGGCATTCCAAGAACAGGTGGTTCTTGGATTCCAGTCCAATATCGTACAGCCCGCAGCCAAGGTCTGTCACCACTCTAAACCGAGCCAGTCTATCCTTGGTAGGTAGCCTATCAAGGATTGCCATTCATGTGATCAAAGAGAACTTTGGAATGTGAGCAGGGAACCAGATAAGGCGATGCCATACCACTTTATCTTTTCTTTCCAGAATTATATCCCAGATCCATCCACCTTTAACCTGTGTCCACCTTACAGAAATAGAAAATAGAACTCTGGTCTCCTCTCGCAACTTGATCAACTTCCTAAGTATCCTGCTGAAATGAGGATTATTCTCAACACTCCAATAATCCTCATGCTTGAAACAGTAGGCTTTGATCCAGGCAATCCACAAAGAGCCTTCATCAACTAAAATTTCCTTAACTAGCAAAAAACAGCAGGTCTTATTCCAATCAACCAAACTCTTTAGCCCTAGACCTCTCTCGGATCTCAGGGAACAGATTTGATTCCAACTAACTCTAGCTCCTTTAGCCGAAGTATCATTTCCTTTCCAAAAGAAGCGCATGCAAAGCCTTTCAATGTCATGTATCACTCCCTTTGGCAAAACAAGTTGCCTGCTCCATTAGCTAAAAATGCTAAACAGAATTGTTTTAATGAGTTGTAGCCTCCCACAAAAACTTAACTTTCTGTTTGACCACTGCCTCAACTTGTCCCTAATTCTCACCATAAGGGCAGTACAATATTTCCCCGAGAGCTTACGGGTCACAACGACCACCCCCAAATATCTAACAGGGAGCTGGCCTATTCGAAAACCAGTTGCTCTCTGAATCTGCTATAAGTCACCACCATTCATTCCACAAGCATAAATCTAAGTCTTCGAAGCATTTAACTTTAGTCCAAACAGCTCATAAAATTTATCTAGGACACTTACTACACCCATCACTGAATCCATAGATCTATAACAGAACAACAACAAATCATCAGCAAAGCATATATGAGTAAGAGAAATTCTTTTGCACCTAAGATGGTATTTAAAGATTTCATTCCTAACTGTAGCATCTAGCAAGCAAGAGAGCACATTCATGACCATAACAAAGAGGTAATGAGACAATGGGTCTCCTTGCTTAACACCCCTTGCACCTCTAAAATATTCCACTAGGCTACCATTCAAAGCTATTGAGTAACTAGGGGTTGTTACACAAGCTTTAATCCAATCATAGAATCTAGCAGGTAAGCCCATAGCTCTAAGAAAATTAAGCATAAAGTCCTAATTAATCGAATCAAATGCTTTCTGCAGGTCAATCTTAATTGCACACCTAGGGGAAAGATTTTTTCTATAATATCCTTTACAATCTCTTGAGCTAATAGGGTGTTGTCAGTAATGCTTCTGCCCTTGACAAAAGTTGACTAACTAGCGGATATCATGCCAGGGAAATATTGGGCTAATCTAGTGACCAAGATCCTAGTGATAGTATTATAAACAATAGAACAACAGGAAATGAGCCTAAATTCACTTTCCATACAAGCATTCAAGGATTTTGGCACTAGGACAATGGTTGTTGCATTAAAAACTAGTAAGAGGCAAGAAGTGTGAAAAAATACCTCACAACACTTAGGAAGTCCTTGCTTACAATCCCCCAAGCAGTTTTGAAAAACTAGGATGTATATCCATTATGCCCTGGACTTTTGTCTTTCCCTTGTCTGAACAAAGCTTCTTTGATTTCCATGTCTGAAATCTCACCAATCAGAATTCTATCAGCTCCAACAGGCAAGGAGTGATTCAGAAGGTCCCTTAACCACTCAGGCTAACATCCTTTAACCAAGGGATCAGCTGCCCCAATGAGCTTGCTGTAAAACTCTAACAGTACTGTAGCCATTCCTTCAAAAGTTTCAAGATACTGCCCAACATCATTCTTGATGACTCTTATAGTATTCATTTTCTTGTGGGATTAAACTTTTTGGTGGAAGAACTTGGTATTTTGGTCCCCTTCATGCAACCAGTGCATTTTTGCTTTCTGCTTATAAAATTCCAGCTCAGCAATTTCAAGGCCAACCAAATCTGCCTGAATTCTTTTTTCCTCTTCAATTCCAAATTGATTAGCACAAGCAATATTAGATATCTGAAAATGCTCAAGCTCAACCCTTTTAGCAACTACCCTAGCAGAAATGTCAGAGTAGTACTTTTTGTTTAGCTCTTTTAAGATTGGTTTCAATCTCTTCAATTTGCTGAAAAACACCTTCATAGCATTACCCCCACTGCTATCCAGCCAAGAACCCTCTATATTGCTCAAATAGTTCTCATTTGCAATCCAACAGTTGAAGAACTTGAAGGGCTTCGACCTGTGGGCCTGAATACCCTTCTGTGTCCAAATGATTCCAGGACAGTGGTATGATACACCAGGGGCCTTGTATTCTACAAAGGAGTCTGAAAATTCCAGCAACCACCGAGCATTAATCATGATCCTATCCAATTTCCTGGCCATATAGGACCCCTCTTACTTGTTTGACCATGTGAAAAGAGGACCCACAAAAGGATAGTCCTGGACATCCAAGTCCTCTATGCATCCCTGAAACTCTTCCATGTCAAGTGAGACTTGTGAGCCCAAAGTAGAATAATCAGAGCTCTCTTGGGCATTAGCAATGACATTGAAGTCACCACCAATCACCCAAGGACTTGAACCAATCTCACTCTCCAGAGTCCTCAAATGCTCCCATAGATCTCTCCTCTGCTGACTGTTATTACTCCCATATATTGCTGTTTGAATATTTTGTCAACAGATTTCACTATTTTTTTCTTTTAATTCTTTTTATATTAAGTTTAGACTATCTTAATTCTGTTAGTAGGACTTTATTTATTCTTTCTTTGAGATTATATCCTTTCAATTGCGATTGATTTTGATATATCCCTTTGATCATTTCAATGCCATTGCCATTGATCAAAGCGTTAACTTTGGGACACTTATTGCTAGTGCAGCACTTTTATCCGAAACTTATGATTATAAAAAAATTGGTTTGAAAAAATATATAAAATAAAGTAGAAGGACTAACTTCCCAATCATTGTAAAATAGAGGGTTGGGATTAATTATTAAACCTTTTCTTTAATCCAATTCTTTTTGTCTTGCATGAATGCTAAATTTAGCCCTCAAGGTCATCAAAATGAGTGGGATAGAAAGCATGGTAGCGGGGATTTTGATCCATAAATTCTAAGACGAAGTTGTGGAATTTCTCCAGTACCTTGCTAATTATATATTTAATCAAAAACACCAAGCTAATTAATTCTAAGATTTGGAAAATTACGGAGCTTACCATCTAATTTTTTTCACACAAAACTAGTCTAAATTTGTAGGACTTAATAATAAGTAAATTGAGAAAGTTTTTGTTACTTACACGGTTAATAAATCAAATCATAAGTAGAATCGGTTAAATTTAAAATTTTTGGTTTATTTGATTGAATCGTCTAAATTTTTAATAATATTTCTTAATAATTAACAACGTGGATATATTAATCAATATGTCTTAATTAATCATTCCATCTTTTACTCCAGTGTGAGAGGAAGTTGGTTTCCATAGATGTTGATGTGTCGTGTTAGGGATATCAATAGAGTCCATGTGTGTAGACTATTGTATGGGGAGTGGGGATTTCCAATCACGTTTTAAAGATGGTTCGTAAAACATGGAAAAGGAAGAATTCTGTTTCGGTCTATGGCCATCACAAATGGGGGATTTGTATCTCATGAATAGTATTTTCCTTAAATAAAATAAAACATTATTAATAGGGTTAGTTTAAGTGGTAAACAACTTAATATCATTTAAGCAATGTCTCGAGTTCGAGTGTATGCAAAATCTTTGTTGGGAGACTGACCTACCAAAATTAGCGTGCGACGTAAGTCGGTCTAGATTAATCAATGCAAAGTCTTAGAACTAAGAGGCAACCACAAAAAATCAAATAAAACATTAAAATTATTTTTAGGAATAATTATGAAAATGAGTGCATATTATATTTTTGGATAAACTATGTATCTAGTCAGTCAACTATTTGAACAATTTTATGTAGGTCACCCAATTATTCTTTTCAAAATCATGTTTAACGTTATGTTTTTTGTTTCATTTTGGTCATTTGTCGCTAAAAATTAATAGAACTGTTGATGTGATTTTTCAATGATAACGTAACATTATCTCATGATGACACATCAGTATCACCATTAATTTTTAACGACATGTGACCAAAATGAAACAAAAACGTAACATTAGGTATGTTTTTTGAGAAAAATAGTTAAGTGATAAAAAATGAACTAGGTGAATAGTTGGGTGACTAAATACATGATTTGCCCTATATTTTTTAGAGATTTTTATTAAAATTGTCATATCTCCGATGGAATCAAGTACTATTCCTCTGAAATCACTCGAACCTCCCGAGCCGTCATCGCCTCTTAACGTGATAAATGGAAAATAAAAAAAAATCTGACAAGACTCAAATTTACTTATTAGATGTTGCATTTATCCACCTTGTAGGCCTACGAAAAACAATTAAAATCCTAGATCCGACACCATCAATACATAAACTCCTAGTAACCCAAAGGTGGGGGATTCTATTCTCTGCATCTAAAAAACTTTATTTGACATCTTTCTATTTATCATTAACTTCAGAGGTTAAAGGTCGCCCAAGCACCGATGGTGACTTTTTGTTCAAACAAGAATGAATAAACTGCCCCAACTATCATGTTCTCATCAATAATTGATGTAGTGAGCATGGATCGTATCTCGATGAGAAAACATGAATCATAACAACCTTCTCAAAATGAACCTCGTTACGAGCTTCACTGAAGTATATATACAACTTAATGGGAAGAAGTATAAATATGATCACAGGAGGATCTCAATCTTCGACGTCATTTGGAAAGAAATCTCATCCTCAAAGTGTTCCGCGGTAAAAAGATCTTGAACTAGAATAGATTAGAAAGTTAATGTTAGAGACGAAGATTCTCTTTCCAAATTCTTGATGAAACCATTGATGATCTATTAATAGTCTCGAGTTGGATTAATGACTTCATCATCATGATTATGAACCCTTGCAGGTAGTTAGAGAAATCAAGATTATGAACCCATATATAGAGAAATCAATGTCTTGGACGGAGAGTTAAGGTCAGTAGCCTCCTCAAATAGGATAAAGAGAAAAATGCACAACTTGTTGCTGCATCCCCAAGATGGAAAGATGATCCTTGATAAGAGGAGTCAGAATTCATTGTAACGTCTTCATACATTGCCTTCTTGTTCTCTTTGTTTGTTTGAATATTTTCTCTAAAAATTTTACTATGTTTTCTTTTAATTCTTTACTTCATATTATATCCTTTCAATTGGGATTGATTTTGTTATATCCCTTTTATCAATGACATTGCCATTGATCTAAGAAAAATCTTTGGGACACTCATGGCTGGTGTAGCATTTTTAGTCCAAAAACTTTTTATTATAAAAATTGGTTTGAAAAATATATAACTTTTTAATTTGAAGATTTTTCAAAGAACTTTTTAGTTCATTGTATGTAAATTATTGAACTGTTGATTTTCAGAACACCAATTTAGTATAAAAGTTTAATAATGTTAAATAATTGAGCTAACTTCTTTTTTGTTTTTGTTTTCCTAAAAGTACAAAGACTAAATTCTAATAAATTAAAATAGAAGGACTGTCTTCTCAATCGTTATAAAATAGAGAGATGATATTAATAATTAAACCTTTTCTTTTCATTCTTCTTTTTTTTTCTTTGCAAAAACATGAAATTTTATTTTAGGGGAGAATTTATAAAATTTTAGAGGGATGAAGTTATAAAAATAGGGTAAAGTATGTAAATAATTCTTTGACTATAGGTTGTTGCTTTGTTGAGCCCCTAACTATTAAAATTTACTAAATGGTCCCATGATTATAAGTCCAACTATTAAAAGTTGCAAAGTGGTCACTCGATCATATCTCAGACAACATGTTACGTATAACATAGATTGTCATCAAATTTTTAACGAAAAATAACGAATTTGAAACATATGAATAATTGAGTGACCACCGTGTAACTTTTAATAGTTGAGTGACTCAACAAAACAATACCTATAGTCAAGAAAATATTTATATACTTTACCAAAAAATTTAAAGGATGTAAAAATAGATTATTAATATAAAATATTAAAAAAATAAATTAGATAAGAATTAAATAAAAGTTGAAAATTTTCAAGATATGATCTCAATCCCTATACAAGAATACTAAATTAAGCCCTCTAGGTCACCACTCATCAAAAGTGAGTGGGAAAGAAAGCATCGTAGTGGAGATTTGGATCCATAAAATTCTAAGACAATCTCGTGGAATTTCTTAATGAAAATTTACGGAACTTACCAGCTGATTTTTTTTACGCAAAACTCTTCCAGATTTGTAGGGCTTAATGGAATCAGAGGTCGAATCGGTTGAACTTATAATTTTCCGTATAATCTGATGGATATTTAAAATTTATTCGTGTAAACATTATTTAATAATATTTAAACTATATAAAAATATTTTATATTTAAATTTATTATAATTTTTCTAAGCAAATTGTTATTTTTTTTATTTTTATTAATCTATAATGATTACAAGTATAAAATCTAAAGACTACCAACCATTTAACAATAAACACTCAAATATCTTACGGACTTTAGTGTTCAAACTCGGGACCACTAAAGTAGTTTGCTTGGTGCTTTATATTTATTATTTCTGATTTAACACTAATATCCTGCAAATGTTTTCTCGTCAAAGGAGTTACATGTAGGGGAGAATAAACCTAATATTTAAGGTTCAATTAATTTTACAATATTTACGAATGTCCGTTTAGTTGTTGCTTCAATATTCTTTTCTTCAGAAAGAAATGATAAAAATAGTAATTTAGTTTTTTTTTACAAAAAATATATATATACATAGTAACAGAACCTGGGAAAAAGTTGTTCACACACTGATTTAGCCACAAAAACAGTCGGCCGAGTAGCAGTTTTTCTAGTTTGAACTTTCATAGAAAGGCAAAATCTTCGCCCGCCAGATGCTCAATCCACTGAACTACAATAACTCCTGTTACTTCTATGGTGCATAGAATTTAAATTAAATCAACATTCATGCATGTGATATTAAACGAAAGAAACATTGGAAGTAGCTGAACAGTATTAAAAAAATTCCTGGAATAAGAGTAAATGTTGAGAAATATGTTAACAAGTTCAGTCCACTTTTGAGTATTGACTTGGAATCCCATTCCAAAACACAACAATTCCAGAACAACAAAGCAGTTATGCTTGGCATACCATACCACTACAGCAGAACTAACTTTTTGCGGCGTTTGTTTTAACCTATAGTGGCGTTTTTAAGCACCGTAAAAAGCACGTGCGGCGTTATGACAAACGTCGCAAAAAGCGTCGCTAAAGTTTGCGGCGTTTGTGAATAAAAAATGCCGCAATATGTAACGATATATAGCGGCGGTTGTTCAACAAACGCCGCAACAAGTTCTGATCTTTAGTGGCGCTTACAAACGCCGCAATAGGTTTTGACATTTAGCGGCTTTTTTAGTGTACAAACGTCGCTAAAAATTTGGTATATAGCGGCGTTTTTAGGATAAAACGCAGATAAAGATCTGGTATATAATGGCGTTTTTAGTATACAAACGCCGCTGATGGTATGGTATATAGTGGCATTTTAGTATACAAACGTCGGTAAAGGTTGGTATATAACGGCGTTTGTAACAAAAACTGCCACTATAGGTGTTAATATTTTGCGGCATTTTTTTGATACAAACGCCGCTAAATATATGATATATTGCGACGTTTTTTGTAACAAACGCCGCTAAATAACACAGAATTTAACCAGCCAAAAATTTATTGTCAAATACCCCAAATCTGTTTTTTCAACATGTTCCATTATCCAACAAATATAACAGCAATAACATCAAACTCTATAACCATAACAAGCAACATCAAATCCAATATAATAAATAAAAATTTTCATTAACATAATATAAGTTCAGATAAACACGATTCAGTAACAATAACATAATGATGATAACATAACTGAGACTATGATGGTGGATTTTGAGGTTGAGTTTTCTGTATCATATTCATCATATCATTGAGTCGTTTTTCAAATTCTTCACATCTCTGCTGATATGTTGCTTCTCTCTGTGCTGCCGCTGCTTCCCTTGCTTCATTTTCCGCTTTCATGTTAGCCATTTGTTGATCTATCTCAGCCAACTGTTGTTTTAAACGACTAACTTCTAATTGGGAAGATTGAGACTGTGATGACATGTACTGTGATGAACTGGATCCAAAATATTTGGTGGGAGTAACAAATGATCCTTGACAACGCACCTAACCATATCTTTCAGGACCAAAAACGCCATTAATAGCTCGGTTTTCAATGTCATCATCATTAAGAAGACCATGACTCGAACCAGTAACATGATACTCCGCTTTTTTCTCTTTTAATTTTTCCTAATAATAAGGTGAATAATTAATTAAAATAAAAAATGTCATGGTACAAATATAAATAAAGTCAGGTCAATTTAAAACATGTACCCAATAAACGTACCATAATTTCTGCAGCTTCAGCAGTCATAGGAGTTCCATCCTTCTTCGTATGTGTCATGTCGAATAGTTGGATTCGTCCAACTTTAGAACCGGATGTATTTTCCTATAATATATCATAATATAATTACTATGAGTTAGTATGTACATGGAATACAAAAAACAATGTCAATAATCTATAATACATCCTCATTAGCTATACAAGCTAAACTCTTTGATCCAGCCGTGTGCGTAAACTTTTGATGTTGTCTCTAGCAATACCAACATGCTCTCGGTCGTACAATGTCAAACAACCACTTTTAATGATGATTTATAATTCGTTACAATTATTTCTGAAAAATACATCATACTTGTCCTTTTTGTGAACTCCAAAATCTGATTGCATCTTCCCATTGGTACATGAGCATTCCAGGTGGGACTGTTTGCAGCTTCTCTTCAAAGCTGAGATCATTCTTGAAGTATTTCTTCTTTAAGGAGCTCTTATGGTCCCTCCATCTCTTCCCTAACGCTTGTTTCACATAATCGTCAGAGACCTATAAAGAAAATTTCTCTTATACAACAAATAAGTGTGCACCGTAAGTATACGTTAGTATTGAATTTCTATAGAGTATATACTAATAATGACATTATTACCTTAACAAAATCCAACGCCTGATTTTTGTTACTATTAGGCATTTCGTGCCATGACTCATAATTGATCGGTAACATATTCGTATTACGTCCAACTATGCCTACGTAACCTGCTAGAAGACGTGCTTCTGGGCCAATAGGTTGACCGGCATCGTTTCTTGAAACTTTGACACGATGCCCAGGAGGAAGTTGATATAATTCCTTCAAAGTTGTACGTCCTCGAGTCTTGCGTGTTACAACATTTTCAACTATATAAGAAATTATTAAATGTCAGTTTTGAAAATGAACAAAGTAGTACATAAAGTTTCGAAGACTACCTTGGATTTTTACTTCTTCTTCAACAGTTTCAGGAACTTCGAAAGACTCAGGTGCATTCGATTCCTCATTATTTCTTTCTTCATGGTCTTCAGAAGCTCGAACAACCCGCAAATCAGTTATTTTTCTCCTCGGCATGATATCTGTAATAAACAAACATGTGTAATAAAAAAACTAATTAATTAATTAATATATTGGAAGATTTATAATGTTAAAGGTTATAACATTATAAATAAATAAATGAAGATATAAACTCGTACGACATTCTTATGTAATGTCAGTTGTCATAAATATCTTCATCAACGTCCTCTCGAACCCATTGAAATTGTGTTGTATTTATGATAGTTTCATCTAAGTTTTGTGGTAGTAGAGGTAAACATTCTGATCTTGTTTCAATTTCATCCCTACTTCCATCTCCGATGTCTATCACGTCTCTGGGAGTATTTCGGAGCACAACATACCAACCGTCATCCATTGGATCGTGACAATAAAATGCTTGTTTCACTTGAGAAGAAAATGCATATGGTTCATCCATCAAACGTTGACCAGTATGAATTAATCGAGAGAAATTTACCATTGTAAACCCAAATTTATCTATTTTTATGCATCTATTTACATCAACCCAGTCACACCGAAACAACACAACCTTTCGTTTTCCATAATAATCTAACTCAATAATGTCCGTAAGATTTCCATAATAATCGACCTCTCCATCCTGCGGATTATTGTCCCTGACAGTAGCATAACTTGTAGTTGACGAAGAAACTACGAATCCACAATTTTGTGTCATCCTTAATCTTTCACGAGATTTCGTGTAGAACCTGAACCCATTAATGAGGAAGGCATTATATCTTTTAACTATTCTATTCGGACCTTGAGAAAGCCATTTAACATCTTCACTAACTTCTCTCCCACTCCAAACCTATTACACATGAATGGTGAATTAATTTGCATTGTTGTTGATATAAAAAGCAAGGCATATATTATTGTCAACACACATTTTCGTCCTACTAGGATTCAAACTCCTAAAAATAGGATAAAATTTTGCTAGGATTCAAACTCCTAAAAATATGATAGAGTTCTACTAAGATTTAAATTCCTAAAGATAGGATCCACAAGCACTATAAATAGCCATTGTAACTCACCATTGTAACACACGATTTTACACACAAAACATAGAGGAAAGCACGGGAAGATACAAAGGCAAAACTATTGTAAAGGATTCGAAAAGGAAATAAAAGGTAGTATTTTCTTTTTTCTTTCTTTTGCATGTGCACGTTATTTTTCTTGAGATTTGGTTCGAATAACCCAAAACGTGGGTTGCGCCGATGACCAAAATGGGTGGGGTTTCGAAGTTTCAAACCTAGATCTACCCCGAGGCTTTTTTTTAAAAACTGGTTTGATTTTCGGTTAAAGGAGGGGAAGAGCTTTTTAAAAATCTATATTAGTCCATTTATTTATTATATGGATATTTTATTCATTTATTTTTATTATTCATGTTATTATTATTATATGTATATATATATATATTAAATTATTTTCATTTATTTTTTTACTATATTTTATTATTATTATATATATATTTCTTTAATATTTTACTTATAAGTCTAATATTACTATATATATATTGTAATTATCTTTATTTAGTCGTATATATTTTTATACTTTTAATAGTTTATTTATATACCTATTATTAAATATATATTCTTAATTATTTTTATTTGATTATTTCTTTATTTATGTAATATATCTTATAACTTTATATATTTATATTATTTTTTATTATTTTCGTTTTTTTATTCATTATTATTATATTATTATTATTTTTTTTAAAAACCTTGTGTCTTTATCATTATTATTATTAAACATTATATTATATACTACTAACCTAGAGGGCCTATTTTTTTGTCTTATTTCTTGCTAAAGCCCCCCACTTTCGGTGAATTGGGAGGGTAGCTTTTCTATTTTTAAGTATTTGGTGTATATATATAGCTTATTTATTTTATTAATACTTTGATATATATATATATATATATATATTTCCTTTTTTCAAATATTACTATATATAATTATTACTTTACTATTTTTTTTTTCTTATCTTACTTATTTATTTTATTTTTCCCTTGTATCTTATTTGTTTTCTTTACCTTGTTTATCTAACACATTTCTCGATTTTTTTTAAAAAGGATATTTTCAAATCAATCAAGGGTAAGTAATTAGGATCGAAACTTTACCTTTTAATTTAACTTGTTATTTTTCTTAATTAAGACAACTGGAAATTACGTAGTACCGAAAGGGCGGTTCAAGGGTGCTAATCCTTCCTTGACCGTAACCGACTCCCGAGCCCGACATATTTCTGGTAAGACGCAGATCAGGTAAGAAATAGGGTATCCGATCAACCTATTTTTTTTAAATAAATGATCGGTGGCGACTCCAATCCACATTTTTCTAAGTCGAAGCCCAATTCCGGGGCCCAACTGAAAGACGGTTGCGATAGCTTGGCGACTCCGCTGGGGACGGTAAGTGAGTCAGGCTAAGGTAATTTCCAATTGTCCTTTTTACTTACTTTTGATTATTTTTGAGTAAATAGTTAGACTAATCGTTTTTTCATGATATCAACCTTCAAAGTTTTCTTTTTTTCATCTAAAGGCTCTATACCCGAGCTCCGAACCCGTTTTAAGTGGGGGTGAAAGCGACGCCTTCGTGTGAATTTATTCATCGTATGGGCCTAGCAAGTAGCCTTCGGGATTCATATACCTTATGCCTTCGTGTGAATTTATTCTCCGTATGGGCATAAGGGAATGTGTCCTCTCGAGTTTAACTTAGTCCACACAAGCCTGTGATGGGTTTAGGACTAAGGGTCTGGTAAGCCCAAGGGGGCACCAGCAAGGAGAACTCGGGTACCTTTTTTTTAGAATCTAAACTCGGTGACTACAAGGAGTTAGGGCCCATCCCAAGACCTCATTTCAAACCCTAGGATGCCGAAATTATTTCCTGCTTTACTTTCTGTTCAAAGCATGTGAACTAGAAATTTATGCAGTTAGGACTTGTTTAAAACCAACTTACGGGATAGAGATCATGTCCGGGTAGGAATAATAAGCATGAGGGGTAGATATCATGTGGGGTAGGATTTTTCATTTTTATTATTATTTTGATTTACCTCACTAACTCTTTTTGTTTTTGTTCTCTTTTATTTTGTTTTCATCATCTGCATCATTTAAAAGAGGTGTTGATCCACCAAAAATGTGTTTGTTAAACATAAATAATCTGAATTAATAGATAAAGGGGTTGTAATACAAGAGATAAAAATGCAGAGGACAGTCTACAAGGGACTATGTGTCATATTCAATCCTGAAGGCGTGGTGCCCACAATTGAGGAATATATCACTTTGCTGCGTTATAAAGGACTCAGAATGAATCGGGTCTGCATCAAGCACAATGAAATACTATCTTGAAAAAACTGACTGTCAGAGGTTGCAGGAGCAAGATGAAGGTTACTAATCTTAGGAGTCCCTTCAGAGATAACAATTACAAAACGATAGCTGGAATTGGAGATCATTGCTGACAAATTCAAGGAACAAACTAATGACTTTACATATTTCCTATCAATCGAGGGCTCCAATGACGCATTCGTTGGGGACAGGCTCAACAAAAGATAGATGCTAGAGATGCAGTCATTCAAGACTTCTTGGGCTAGTGCAAAAAGTAACTCAACATTGGCACGACCCATCTAGAGAAGCCGGAGTGGTTCGACATGTTATTCAACCAGTGATATACGAATACAGAAGACTAGTCAACATGTCAAAAGCTGTCAGAATATTTTTGTCTCTTAATAGATAAAATACTTTTATCCCCAATGAGGATTATTCATAATAACAGGCACATTTTTTGGATCAATGCCTCGGATATTTCATGTATCATGCATTTAGACATATTCTGCATTTCGTTATTTTCTTTGCATTCACATCAACTAACGGAAGAATGTCTCAATGAAGGAATAAATACTGGATACACCGCCTCAAGCGTTGGACACACCTCATCCGCATAACACCCGCTTGAAAAAGAAAAAAAAACAAATGGAGGCCAAAATGGCTCAAATCGAGGAGAACATGGCAAAATTGCAGAAAGAACTTGAAGATAAGATAAACCGGATTAGTCTGAGTACTCTGAATACAATCATGAAGAACCAAGAATATTTGGTTAATCAGATCGTTGCCAAGCTAGTTGGCCTACAACAGACCAGTGCGCTTGGGGCAGGTTTACCGGAAGGGGTAACTATACCACCTACCCCACAAGGGGTTGTCTCACCTGAAATCTTACCCGGATTACAAGAGGACTCATATGCTATCAAGGGGAAAGTTATATCTGGTGCAAATATACAAGCTTCCGCGACCAACACTCATCCGGAAGACTATCATGTCCCGGATTTTGACGAGGGTGATAAGGAAAAGAAGATCAAGATGTTAGAAGATCAAATGAAGATGGTCCAAGAGGACCATGATTATTATGGAGTGGATGCAATGGAGTTGAGCCTGGTTCTAGATTTGGTGCTTCCACCAAAGTTTAAAGTTCCTGAGTTTGAGAAGTTCGACGGGAACAACTGCCCTTCAGCCCATATCACTATGTTCTGTCGGAAGATGACAGGATATGTAGGGAATGACCAACTCCTGATCCACTGCTTCCAGGAGAACATGTCCGGTTCAGCTATCCGGTGGTACAACCAGCTCAGCCGAACTCATATCAAGACATGGAAAGACTTAGCCAAGTCTTTCTTGGAATAATACAAGCATATCAACGATATGAGACCAGACCGAGTTATGCTACAAAGCTGGAGAAAAAGCACAATGAAAGTTTCTGACAATACGCACAGCGTTGGAGGGATTTGTCTGTCCAAGTTCATCCACCCTTGGATGAAAATGAAACTAAAAAACTATTTTTACAGACCCTGAAGGAACCTTACTTCGGGCACCTTACTTCGGGCACCTGGTGGCAATTACATCGGGAACTTTCTCAGATCTAGTTATGGCTGGTGAGATGATCGAGCTAGCTATAAAATAAGGAAAAATTGATGGAGATATCAACAATGTCAGTACCTACAACGCCAACAAAGGTATTACGGTCTCAAGTCAAAAAATTGTTGCAGTTGTATCGTCTAGTACTTCTAAACAAACTCAGAGAGGACCAAGGAAAGAAAAGATTTGCATCAGTCCAATCCCAATGACATATGAGGAGTTACTCCCAACGCTAGTTGAGAAAAATCTTGTGACTCTAGTTCAATCCAAACCTAGAGAGGCCCCATATCCTGAAGGTCATGATATTAACGCCGTATGCAGCTATCATATTGGGAGCTCAGGGCACACCACTGAGAATTGTGGGGCATTGAAACGTAAGGTCCAAGATCTGATCGATTCAGGGGCATTCACTTTCAATATGTAATGGGGCATTCTGATCGAGAGTCATATGGGGCATCCATTAGGAATTTTGTTGCATTATCAAGTATATCATCTTGTTTGAACTTGTTTTTCTTTCGTACTTCTTATGCGTGAACATTTTAAGTCACTTGATGTTTAAACATTTTAAATAAAATGCTTCCTTCTTAGGAGATGAGCAAATTTTAATCTTGAATTCCTTGAATATCACCTCAATTAAAAACTGTTTAATAATTGAGGTTGTAAATCTTTGACAAATGACAAGATTGAACCCTGCAAAACAAAGACCCCTTGGTCCTAATTTAAAAGATACATCAGACTACATATTTTTCTCTTACCTAGCTAAGTTTTCTCTTCTCATGAAGAGTCCATCCAAGGTTTGGTATTCAGACACGTATTAAGAGCGAACAGAATAGGGCAACTAGCATATGAGATTGCAAAACTAATTGGTTTATACCCTTGTTTATGATGTTCAGGATGATAATGATCTTCACAGATGGAATAGTCGAGTAAGCAAATCTAGTTTAGGTCAGTTGTTTGGAAATTGAACTCTAAAGATGAGATCCCTTAACTTTCAAAAACACCTAGACTATAACAGGTTCTTCTTGAAAATCTTAAGAAATTAAATATGTAAAGCTGAGCTATTCCACTAAGGCAATTGGTTATAGAGGAAACTCGAAAGCCCTGGCTTTATGAATAGATTATGTTCAAACTATGACAATGCTCGGACACTTGGCAATTCGGTGTTTGCTCCACTGCTTTTTTCAGGCCAAAGACTTTGTGATGAGATGAACCCTTCAGTGATTTGTCCCTCTAAAGCTAAGCTATTCCACTAAGGCAATTGGTTATAGAGGAAACTCGAAAGCTCTGGCTTTATGAATAAATTATGTTCAAACTATGACACTGCTCGGACACTTAGCAATTCGGTGTTTGCTCCATTGCTTTTGTCAGGCCAAAGACTTTGTGATGAGATGAACCCTTCAGTGATTTGTCCCTCAAAAGCTGAGCTATTCCACTAAGGCAATTGGTTATAGAGGAAACTCAAAAGCCCTGGCTTTATGAATAGATTACATTCAAATCATGACATTGCTCGGACACTTGGCAATTCGGTGTTTGCTCCACTGCTTTTGTCAGGTCAAAGACTTTGTGATGAGATGAACCCTTCAGTTAAACCTGATAAAAGTGATTATAAGCTGTCCCTCTAAAGCAATTGGTTGAACGCCCCGACTTTATGGATTCGGCTAGCCATACAATGGCAAAATAAATCAAATTCATCTAAAAAGAAATTTTCGGTAATAATAGACTAAGGGAGTTGAGAAACACATGTTATAGTCAAATTCACACGAGCACTCAAGAATTTCATTTTTAGACCGATATTTCTGCACTATCTTTGTTAGAAGAGCTTACAAAACTTGAACAAATGGAAGATTTCAAGAACTGAAACAGAAGTGTTCTGAAAGGTCTAGTCATTGATTATGCTAGTTGTGTCATTTTGTTCGCCTCTGATCAAAATACCAAATCAAGAAAGAGGGGCATGACATGATCTTCACGATAACCAAATCGATGAAACAAACCCACCTCTAGACCAACTTTTCGATCTTGATATTTGTCAAAGATTTGCAGCTATCAAAGATTAAAAGAGTGTTTGATTCTTTTGATATCCAATGAACTCATGTTTTATGATTTGCTTCAATTGTGAAACCTAGAAAGAGGTAACTTTTTCAAAAGTTCTTTTTGATATTTTTCAAAATTTTGAAAATTCGAAAGAAGAAAAGCATTTTCAAACAAGATAAGTTCTCTGGAAGCATATCTTGGAATTCAACAAATATCGCTCCGAAGCTTAAGATCGAAACAGAGGCAAAGGAAACCATCGTTGGGGCAAAATTTGATAAGGGAAGGAAAAATTGTCTTGAGGTCTGCAAGAGTACACCCTGGTGGAAATGAAGACAAATTAAGTCAGAATGAAGACTGCACACGCAGCCATTCCGCTCACATCTCAACATATACATCAACACGTACATACATGATGCATGAAATTTGCATCTTTGAATTCATCATCATGAGCAATAAAAACCTTGATTTTTCCTCCCTTGAGGGCAAATTCAACAGCAAATAAATTTCATTTGGGCATACATCAAGCATACATCATCAAGATAATTACATCCATATACATTTTACAGATCTTTCAGGAGAAGATGAGATTAAAAGCCAACTCGACAGATTGAAAGATCGACATTCATCTCCAGATTCAACATTTCCAATATAAACTTTGTCTCACTTAAGACAGTCTCATTTAATGCAGATGATTATCTCACTCAAATTTGTTTTTTACATACTTTGTCTCACTTCAGACTATTTTTCTCGAAAGAAGATTTATTTCACTCAATATTATTTTTCTTAAAACAAGATTTGTCTCGCTTGAGACCGTTTTCACTCGAAAGAAGGCATTTCATTTCGCTCAAGGCTGTTTTTTTAAAGAAGATTTTATCTTGCTTGAGATAGTTTCCCTCGAAACAGAAAATTTCGTCTCCTTTGAGATAGTTTCTCTTGAAAACATTTCCCTTGAAATTAATTTTTTCTCTCCTGAGATAGTTTCCCTCGAAACAGAAAATTTTGTCTCCCTTGAGACAGTTTCTCTTGAAACATAAACATTGAAAACATTTCCCTTGAAATGATTTTTTTTCTCTCTTGAGATAGTTTCCCTCAAAACAGAAAATTTTGTCTCCCTTGAGACAGTTTCTCTTGAAACATAAACATTGAAAACATTTCCCTTGAAATGAATTTTATCTCGCTTGAGATAGTTTCCCTTGAAACGAATTTTGTCTCCCTTGAGACAGTTTCTCTCCAAACATAAACTTTGAAAACAATTTAATGAAATCTTTGAATATGTTTTCCTTCAAACAAATTTTGTCTCCCTTGAGACAGTTTCTCTTGAAACGACACAATTTGCTCGAGAATAGATTTCAACTTCACGACGAATGATGTCTAGCTCGAAGCCAAACATCCATGATTTCAACTCTACCACGGAGGATATCGTGACACTCGAGACAACACAAGTTCAACTTCACAACGAAGGGACGGCTGGTTGTCAACAAATAACTTCTCAGCCAATTTCAACTTCACAACGAAGGATATTGGACTCCAGACAACGCAAGTTCAACTTCACGACGAAGGGACCGCTGCTTGTCAACAACAACTTCTCAATTTCAGAGCCAATTTCAACTTCACAACGAAGGATATTGGACTCCAGACAACGCAAGTTCAACTCCACGACGAAGGGACCGCTGCTTGTCAACAAAATTTCATTCAGAGTCAATTTCAACTTCACAGCGAAGGATATTGGACTCGAGACAACACAAGTTCAACTTCACAACGAAGGGACGGCCGGTTGTCAACAAACAATTTCCCGGTTCCAGAGCCAATTTCAACTTCACGACGGAGGATATTGGACTCGGAACAATGCTACTTACTTGAATTTCAACTTCACGACGAAGGATATCCAACTCAAAGAAGGATTATCTGCCATCAAAATAGTCGAGTTCGACTCCATTCAGCTCGATGACACATCAATCGCACTACTTTCCGATTGCAGTCGAGGTTTTCAAGTCGAGAAGATGACCTGGGTTAGCCGTGCCTTAGTGACAAGCAACCATTTTCAAACAACATAGCTTAAGTCAAGAAAAAGCTATCTGTCAATGAAGATTTCTGAGTTCGATTCCAATCCAAGGTCTTTAAACCGAGAAGAAGACCGAAGGGTAATGGGAAGCCACGTGCTGATTCAAATTCCGAACTACGGCTTCAATTTCATATCATTTCAAGATGAACTCGACTTCACGATGAAGGAGTCATCCGTAACTCAATTCGACAGAGAGTTATTGAAACATCAGAGTTAATTTTCAACTCTACTGAACGAAAAGTGTATCTTTTAATCTTTGCCCTATCCGTTACACGACTACGGGCAAAGAGGGGCAGCTGTCAACACACATTTTCGTCCTACTAGGATTCAAACTCCTAAAAATAGGATAAAATTTTGCTAGGATTCAAACTCCTAAAAATAGGATAGAGTTCTACTAAGATTTAAATTCCTAAAGATAGGATCCACAAGCACTATAAATAGCCATTGTAACTCACCATTGTAACACACGATTTTACACACAAAACATAGAGGAAAGCACGGGAAGATACAAAGGCAAAACTATTGTAAAGGATTCGAAAAGGAAATAAAAGGTAGTATTTTCTTTTTTCTTTCTTTTGCATGTGCACGTTATTTTTCTTGAGATTTGGTTCGAATAACCCAAAACGTGGGTTGCGCCGATGACCAAAATGGGTGGGGTTTCGAAGTTTCGAACCTAGATCTACCCCGAGGCTTATTTTTAAAAACTGGTTTGATTTTCGGTTAAAGGAGGGGAAGAGCTTTTTAAAAATCTATATTAGTCCCTTTATTTATTATATGGATATTTTATTCATTTATTTTTATTATTCATGTTATTATTATTATATGTATATATATATTAAATTATTTTCATTTATTTTTTACTATATTTTATTATTATTATATATATATATTTCTTTAATATTTTACTTATAAGTCTAATATTACTATATATATATTGTAATTATCTTTATTTAGTCGTATATATTTTTTATACTTTTAATAGTTTATTTATATACATATTATTAAATATATATATTCTTAATTATTTTTATTTGATTATTTCTTTATTTATGTAATATATCTTATAACTTTATATATTTATATTATTTTTTATTATTTTCGTTTTTTTATTCATTATTATTATATTATTATTTTTTTTAAAAACCTTGTGTCTTTATCATTATTATTATTAAACATTATATTATATACTACTAACCTAGAGGGCCCATTTTTTTGTCTTATTTCTTACTAAAGCCCCCCACTTTCGGTGAATTGGGAGGGTAGCTTTTCTATTTTTAAGTATTTGGTATATATATATAGCTTATTTATTTTATTAATACTTTGATATATATATATATATTTATATTTTTTCCTTTTTTCAAATATTATTATATATAATTATTACTTTACTATTTTTTTTCTTATCTTACTTATTTATTTTATTTATTTTATTTTTCCCTTGTATCTTATTTGTTTTCTTTACCTTGTTTATCTAACTCATTTCTCGATTTTTTTTAAAAGGATATTTTCAAATCAATCAAGGGTAAGTAATTAGGATCGAAACTTTACCTTTTAATTTAACTTGTTATTTTTCTTAATTAAAACAACTGGAAATTACGTAGTACCGAAAGGGCGGTTCAAGGGTGCTAATCCTTCCTTGACCGTAACCGACTCCCGAGCCCGACATATTTCTGGTAAGACGCAGATCAGGTAAGAAATAGGGTATCCGATCAACCCATTTATTTTTAAATAAATGATCGGTGGCGACTCCAATCCACATTTTTCTAAGTCGAAGCCCAATTCCGGGGCCCAACTGAAAGACGGTTGCGACAATTATTTATAAGTATTCCGTAAGATTTAGTTGCTTACCGTCTGGCCTAACCATTCATGAAAAGTTTCTGTGAATAACTTATGTAGCTCTCGCTGATTTAATCTTCGGGAACGTGCACGATATCTCAAGACTTCTTTAAATTCACTATAAAGTATATTATGTCGTTAAAAATTGATATATATAAAACATTAAGAGATTTCATACATCTTGGGTTTGAAAGACTTACGTACGAAAGGGATCTATTGAATCATGATGGAAAAGAACATATCGGTGTGCTTGAACCCAAGACGTGTCATCTAAGTGTGCAATTTCAACTTTCCCTAATGGTTGACCATAACTTCCAAACAAATAATGTGGAGGTAAGTCATCCGTACTTAACACATCATTTCGATTTGGTCTATTCCATCTTGTTTCAACATCTTCCAAATATCTAGAGCAAAATGTCATACATTCCTCTGCCAAATACCCTTCAGCAATTGATCCTTCCGGATAACGCTTATTACGACAATAAGACTTCAACTTGCCCAAGAACCTATACACAAAACAACATACTATGTAAATACATTTTATTAAAAGGTATAATCAGTAGTAATTTGAAATGTGTAATTCAATTAACACCTCTCTATAGGGTACATCCATCGATAGAAAACTGGTCCACCAACTCTTGCTTCGTGAGGAAGATGAATTAGCAGATGCACCATAATTATGAAGAATGAAGGAGGAAATATCTTCTCCAAGTTGCATAAAGTCAAGGCAACTCGATCTTGTAGTTTATCAAGTTCTTCAACCGTTAGAACTTTCCACAGATAGCTTTCATTATATTAGAAAGTTCAATGCTAGAAGACGTCACCTTACTCGACATGCAACCGCGAACAGCTACTGGCAGTAAATCTTGCATTAATATGTGATAATCATGTGACTTTAAACCATAAAGTCTTCGATATTTAACACTGACACATCGAGAAATGTTTGATGCAAACCCATCTGGGACCTTTATATCCTTCAACACTGTGCAAAAAACTTCTTTTTATTTCTTCGAAAGAGAAACAATAGAAGCCGACAAGAAAGATCTTCCATTCGGATGTAATTGCGGATGAAGATCATATCGAATTCCCATCTCCACTAAGTCAAGTCGACTCTTAAGATTATCTTTAGATTTTCTGGCATCATTTAGAATGGTCCCGATAATATTCTCACAAACATTCTTCTCAATATGCATTACATCAAGATTATGTCTCAAAATCTGTTTTTTCCAATAAGGCAACTCGAAGAATATACTCATCTTTTTCCACAAGTCTATTTCATTTGGATCATTCTCTTCATCAGACTCATCATCAGTTTGTTCGTCAACTTCAACCTCTTCATTGACCTGCTTTGCCTTTTTCTTTGATCTTGTAATACTTGGTTGATTCATCTTTCCATAAGTAAAAATTATATTTTTCAACATTCTGAATATTTCAGAGCCGGTTGTTTGCTCAGGAGCATTTTGAAACTCTTCATCACCATCAAACATATTCTTTTGACATCTAAATCTATGATTATCAGGTAACCACCGACGATGTCTCATATAAGAGAACTTCTTTCCATTAACCAACCACTTCGAACATGTTTGTGTAGCATAACAAAGACAAGCATAATGACCTTTGGTACTCCAACCAGATAAATTTGCATATGCAGGAAAATCATTAATTGTCCATAATAAAGTCGCGCGTAAATTAAAGTTCTCATTCTTCAACACATCGTACGTTTCGACCCCTTCCCATAATTGTTTCAACTCTGTAATTAGGGGCTACATGTAAATATCAATATTATTTCGGGGCCTTTCTCACCGGGGATTATCATGGATAAGATGAAAGATGATTGTTTCATGCAAATCCAAGGAGGCAAATTGTATGGAACAAGTACAACAGGCCAAGTACTATACGAAGTACTCATGATTTTAAATGGATTAAACCCATCAGTTGCAAGACCGAGTCTTACATTTCGAGGATCTCTCGCAAAACTTGGATACTTATTGTCAAATGAGTTCCAAGCTAAAGAATCCGCAAGATGCCATAATAATCCATCATCAGTTCTGCCATCATGATGCCACCTCATATTCTCAGCAGTCTTGGAGGACATAAACAATCTTTGTAGCCTAGGTATGAGAGGAAAATATCGGATAATCTTGACTGGTTTCTTTCTTGATGGTACTTAAGCTTCATCCTCAGTAACATTTTCTGCCTCCCTACTCATCCATCGAGATTTTCCGCATACATGACAAGACTCCTCATTTTTTCGATCACCCCAATACAACATACAATAATTCGGACAACTATGAATTTTTTCATATCCAAGACCCAAATCTTTTATCATTTTCTTCATATCTTTACATGATTGAGGGATTTTTGCAAAAGGAAACACTTCTCCTAGTAACTCAAACAATTGCGTAAATGAGTTCCCAGTCCACCCTCCCATGCATTTTAAGTGGAAAAGACGAATGCAGAAATAAAGCTTTGAAAACTTTGATCCGTCATAAAGTTGTTCATTCATTTCATTCAACAACTTGTAAAACTTTGTCGCTTTTCCATTTGGCTCTTCATCGTATCCAATTCTTCCCATCTCAGTAGAATCATTAACATCATTCTGGCAATAATTTTCTGTAACATACGACTGACTATTGTGCATATTAAATGCATCTCGTAACATCCCTTCCATGTCATCTTCTATAAAAGTTGGATGGTGAGAATCCTCTCTATAAGTCGAATAACTCGTCGAAGAAGATCTATCTGATACAAACTCTCCATGAAAAATCTATTTTCTATACCCCCGAAAAAATCCAAAAACAACTAGATGCTCGTACACAACTTCACGAATGTGCCAGTTAAAGTTAACACAGTTCTTACAAGGACAAAGAATCATATTCTCTTGGCTTGCATTCAGAAAAGCTAAATTTAGAAAGTTTTGGACTCCATTTCGATATTCGACGATGACCCTTGAGAAATCCATCCAAGTCTTATCCATTTCGTATTTCTGGAGTTTCAATTTGAAATGTTAAATGCTAAAAATTATAAGGAGAAATATATACAACTGCATACTATAGGTGTATTAGGAATATTGGAACATTCATAAGATCAAACGCCGCTAAATTTTGTACAAACGCCGAAAGAGCAAGAAAACTTGGATACTATTTATAACAATTGATTAATGTTTCTATTTATAAGTACCAGGTAAGGCAAATATAATGAGAAAATTCTTTCGAATTAGCTAATAGGTTCTAAGATTTCGAAATAATATCCATCTAATCTTCTTTTATTTTGGTACCCCATTTAACTTAACAATCTTCTCCCTATTTATTATTATAAAGCATTTTGGCTTGTAACGTAAAGTAGTACCTTGAGAAAACTTTTGATGTTCCGAAATTAACAATAAACCAAAGCTATCTTAACAAGTAAAACTGTAAAAAAGACTTACAAGAGACAAAACAATGAAATCTTGATTTTCCTTTGAGACACACAACAAAACATGTTTTACCATATTGGAACATTCATAACAGAAGAAACAAGAGTGACACATAAGCTACTACTATTAAGTTATTTTATTATTTCAGTCGTATTTATGATGTTATATTTATAGAAAGATGGCTAGGATTATAAATTATCCTTAAGGTTAAATCTAGGACTTAGATTAAACTTTATTTGTAACCCTAATATAATAAGCTGTAAAATAAATTTAACGCCAAATTTACTGATATATTCTTTTAGTTAATCGAAATTAAAAACTAGAGAGTGTTATGTTTTATAGAGTTTCAACTTTTTTCATACCTATATTTCAGCCATAGTTCGCCTGATTTGCTGTTGTTTTCTCCCTAAACCACACCCAAGTAGACCAAATTCTATGTACTAAAGTATAAGTTTTCAAGCCTTCACTCAGCTACATGAATAATAGTTCTTAACCTATGATGAGTAGAAATAAACATATAATCATGTAGAAAACATCATTCATGTTTTAACAGCATATACGAAAAGGGGAAAAGTTCCTTAATCAAGTTAAATAAAATATTTAGCATGCCTTAAAATACAACAAAAATGGCAATGTATTCCACAACAGCAAACTTATGACAACCTAGGAAGAAAACTGAATATGAAACATAGTAATATAGATTCAATGAGTGTCACCTCAAACATGAAATGTACAAATTAACATCACTCTGACCTCTCGGCAAATTAAAAAGGAAAACATCACATCTTCGAGAAAATTTCATGTGTTTATATATAGTTTTAGAGACGAAGAAAAGACAAGCTACTATCGATGAAAGAAATCAAAATTTTAATCAATAATGCACTTTAAAAAAACTAAGCATGAATAAAAAAATTTAAAAAAGCACATACTCATTCAAACTAAGTCAGCAGTGTCAGTGCTAAGATGCAGAATCAGAAAATTGTATAAATAAGAAGCACTAGACCACTGACGCTCAATAAGGAACAAAAACTTTAAAAGGGATGCATAAGACAAATTTTAATCACTCTAGGAGATGGAGTTTTGAATATTTCTTCAGTTGAACAATTAAGAAAGCATGACCTAAAAGATTAACTCGGTGACCAATTAACAAGTTGCACATAAGTTGAACCACAAACCATGACAACTCAAAATCATCATTTCGAGATCTTATGTTAATAACACAATTTAACTGCAAAACTCTGGATGTCATATGATTAAATTCAATACCTTTGTTCAACTAAGAAAGGATCCAATTCACAAAGCTATTGCATACCACTAGTTTAGACGATATAAGCACTCTGGAATGCTGGTCAGGAAGGCTTTGATCTGTTAAAATTTAAAACTTAAGGTATAATAAATAAACTCAAAAGACGCATGACAAAATAACAACATTAAACAAGCAAATGGCTTTGATCTGTTAAAATGAACCAACATAAACAACCAACACATCAAAATTCAAAATGTTTCCCTCACCAGGTGACTCAATCCATTTTACCATCAAGCACAGAAACTTATGAGAAGCAAATTATGAGAAGCAATCCGATTAACAAATTCGTCCAGAATTCATTAAATTTCTGTTCCAACATGGCGTGAAGCTTCACCAAAATAAATACCAAACAGCATGACAACTTTCTCATCGTATAACAAATAGAAGTTCATTTTGCACATTTCTACAGACCCTCGAACTAATGGGTTGCAGGCCAATTTATTGACGCTTAACTTATCACACTGCTTGTTTTAGATAAAATTCAGTTTGACTTCGTGCATGCTTTGTTGTATGCGTACAAAATTCTTAAAGTAAATAGAAGTTTAAGGTAGAAACAAGCAAATCATTAATTTCATTTTAACTGTATACATACTTGAAATTCCAATATTAACTTCGTTGGAATTAAAATCCACGACACTTCCAATTTAATCTAAACAACACTATTAATCTATATTTTGTTTTCAAGTTCTCAAATTTTCCCAATTAGAGTTCTCTTAAAAGCCTTTATTTCTTAGAAATTGGACGATGATGACATTTCTCAGAAACTAAACAAATAAAAAAAACTGAAAAATGTAAGAAACACAAAATTGGATAAATAGATTTTACCGTATTTGAGTCCCCCCCTCTAGGCCGCTCGGATGACGCTAGCGAAGCCGACATTTTCGCAGAATGACTGAAATATTCAATCAATAAAAAAAATCCTCAGCATTTCAACTTCTCAGCTGAACGCACAGTGTTCGACATTGACTCGACGCAGTAGATCGGCGAGTTAACTGGAATCGAAGCAAGATCTAAAGCTTATAATAAATACTATATGAATCTTCAAGTTTAGGGTTTTCCTTTAAATATATCAAACTGAATTTTTTCCCCAGTATGAAATCAGAGAGAAATCGAAGGGAAACAAGGGAAAAAGGGTTAAAAAATACTGGGTTGGATTTGGGATTTTAGTTGTCGACTGAAGATTGTTGGAAGCGACGACGTTGGAGGAGAAGGATGCTGGGCGCAGTGAAGGAGAGCAGTGAATTAATCTATGGATACTGTAATCGGCAGGAGGGAAAGGAAAATCGTGAAGGAAAAATGGCTAGGGCGAATGATGAATTAAAATGGACTTTGCGGCGTTTAACAATACAAACGCCACTGAAGGGTAACTAATTGCAGCGTTTTTAATTATAAACGCAACTAATGTTAAAAAATCTGCGGCGTTTTTTGCCAAAATGCCACTAATGTATGAATAATTTGCGGCGTTTGTTACTAAAACGCCGCTATATGTGAACCATATTATGGTGTTTTGTCAAAACGCCGCTAAAGTACTAATTTGTTACGGCGTTTAGGATAAAACGCCCCTATATGTCTAAAGTTAATGGCGTTTAAATAAAAAACATTTGCGGCATTTTTTGACAAAACGCCACTAAATTACGAATTATTTGTGGCATTTGTTATATGTTAACCCTATTACAACATTTTTTACAAAAACGCCGCAAAAAGTATTATTCTATTGCGGCGTTTATTAAAAAACGCCGCTATATACGAACTATAAATGAACCTATAGCGGCGTTTCTTGATACAAACGCTGCTAAATATATTGATTTATATAAGATTAACATTTTTTTAAATATTTAATTTATGCTCTACATAACATAAATTTACTATCTTGTAGTTTAACCTAATTACCAACATCCATACATTTCAATTAAGCCATAAGTTATGCATAATTATACTTAACAACAAAATACATTAAAATTTAGAAACATTAAAGTTATGCATAAACAGTCTTCATCATATTGTTCACTAGAATATATTTAGTTCTGCTCCTTCGTGGGGAAAGGACGTAGGAAAGTTGTTTTCCTTGTTTGACGACGCATCGTTAAGTTTTTCCTCCCTGTAAACTCTATATGGAGAAATTGTTCATCCATTTCACCAAACAAATCCCCTACCTCCGGTTCACCAAGAAGACTCTTTGCGCGCTTCAGTGCTTCACTTGAAACAGATAACGAACTTCCACTTACACTATGAAACTTGATTGAAGGTGGCTTGGGAAATGAATCAAACATTAAAATAAATTGAAGTAGATGATATAAATGTTTACTTTGAGTAACAGAAGGGGGAACATCGTCTTCATTGAGGATAGATATTGCTTTTGCAATTGAAGATTCTTTCAACGCCGCAGAGTTACCAAATTTGGTTCTAAACATCGAGTATTTATCCACTCCTCTATCATCGTTCTCAATAAGCTTCGAAGATCCTACATGCGTACGATTTATGAAATTTTAGTGACCATAGAAAAATAGTATATAGCGGCTTAAAGATTTATAGATTATTACCTTCAAGTAGGAGATCAACCATGGAAGGGTATGGAGCAATAGAATTTCCTTTCGGGTCATCATCGTGTTTCGACGGCAAGACCGGACCGATAGCCTCCCAACGATAATTTGATCCACCGTCAGAGCAAAGATGCCACGTAGACATTCCTACGATAATTTCTCTTACTCAAGGCAACACATGCTCCTTTTTTTCTCCAATACGTTAGCTTTCAGGGGTTTCCCCATTTTCAGAATACCCACAAAAACAAAAATGAAAAATATCATTAATGATAAGAGGGATCAAACCTTGCAATTGTGTTATAGTTCGTCGATCAGAGGGCCGATTTGGTCGCCGGGACATTCAAAAGACAATGTCGCTTGGAATCGTGCTCAGCCTGTTGTTGTACCAGAGAAGAATGTTTGAGGGAAGAAGAGTTGAAATGATTTTAGGGTTCAGATAGAAGAAAAATAAGGACCATATATTTAACATTTTGCGACGTTTATAAAAAAACGCCACTATTGATTAACACTATTGTGGCGTTTGTCTAAAAATGATGCGAAAGTATTAATTATTGCGGCATTTGAGGTATAAACGCCGCTACATTACCGTTATATTGCGGCGTTTTCCCTAAAACGCCGCAAACTTTCTTCTCTATTTCATCGTTTGTTGTTAAAATGCCACTATATGTCCACTATATTGCAGCGTTTGTACATAAAACGCCACTAAAAATAACCATATTGCGGCGTTTTTTGATAAACGTCGCTCTATTAATACTCAATAGCGGCGTTTGTACGCCGCTAAATGGCTAATCTTTTGCGGCATTTTTGATAAAACGCCACTAAAAATAACTCTATACCGGCGTTTGTGCCATTAACGCAGCTAAATTACCACTCTATTACGGCGTTTTTTGTAAAAACGCCCCTATATTATCATTTGGCGGTGTTTAGATTATAAACGCCGCTATATTTCAAAATATTATGGTGTTTACTCTCCAAACGCCGCTAAAAACGCCGCTACAGAGCATTTTTGCTGTAGTGTACTAAGGATCATATACATCGAGGGAAGTGTATGCATTCTACATACTACAATATAATTAAGACTATTGTCTATGTTGGAAGCGTAGATGGGTTCTCGATAATTTATATAACTCAAAATATTATTAATACGAGGTAAAATATGTTACAACGATATTACCCCATTATTACAATATTACAACACTATAACACTAGCTGCGGCTAGTTTACAAATACAACCTCAATATTCTAAGCTTTGCTAAGGTTCACTTTTTTCTCTCTAATAGCCTTTCTAAGCTATTTCTCGTCCTTGCTTTACTAAACTTTTTCATTCTCTAATAGATTTGCTAAGCTATTTCTCATTCTGCCTTTTCTAAGCCTTTTCTCATATTCCTTCTCTTATAATTAAGCATTTCTTTGCTTGGTAAAACTCTTGGTTGCTGCCAACTAATTTTGATTTAAACTGCTGCCATATTTGACTTTGTTGTAACTTCAACATTTTGATGCTGCAAGTCATTTCCCATATGGTTAATGCTAATGATTAAGCATATATATCTTAGCTGTTTTTGTTGACTTTGTTAACTTTTAGAAATCAAGTTTTATTTCTAACCGTCTATAGAATATCCCCTAGCTAGAAGCAGGCGAAATGCATGAACTGGCCCAAATGGGAACTCAAAGGGATAGGGATATGAAGAGAGACAGAGCAAAATGACACGGTGTAGATAAGGATCGAGAACTTTACTTTTGGATTCACATTTGGAGTGTGTTTACCTTTTTTCCAATCATCCGGCCACCAACTGAGTGGGCAAAATAAATGTTGGTAGAAATGGCATATGAATGCTTGTGGATCCTTCCTACATAATTCTTTAAGATATTCGGAATACGTAACATCATGAGAAGTTCTTTCTGTTTTGGACTTGTTAAATGGATTTGAAATTTTTTAATAAGGTTTTGAATGTGCTTCAATTTTGCTTGAATAACATAATATGATGAATGTGAGTACGATGAATGTTTATTTTGCCTCTGTGTATGTTCAAGTGTGCAGTAGGACTAGATATATCAAAACATAGGATTTTGTTAATTGATATGTTTGGAAAAGATTAAATACATGAATATGGTATGTTAGACTTGTTGGAAGTATGATATGACCTTTAATGCATATAAAGGTAGAGTTAGGAGTTAACATGTATGCAATATGGCTTAAAGTGAACTATAGGGTCCAGATTTTAATCTATGGTGTTTTTTTTATTGATAAACTTGTCATGCAAGTTTGGTGATTATTTGAGGTTGGTTTCCAACTTTAAAACATGAAAATTGTGCATTTTTATTCTTAAATATCGATATTGGAGGAACAATATTGCTATCAAACAAATCTAATACTAATAATAAGCCTTTTGTATATGTCATAAGGGGAGATTACCAATACTAGATCAAGTTATTGAACTATAGTAGCTTAAATCAACTTTTGACTTTATTACATTTTAGTCCTTAAATTTTAAAGGTGCAATTAAGCTCTATTATAACTCGAAAGATTCTGAATTTTCACCATATTCTTATTTCAGAATTAAATTCATAATAAAATCAAAATTTTTGAATTTAAAGTTGAATGCTAAAATTATTCCAAGTTTTTACGCGTTACTCCATAAAAAGTTATTTTTGCAATTCAATTAGATTTACAGCTCCATTTTTGCTGAAAATTTATACGATACTATTTAAAATATTAATAAACAATTAAACATATTGATAAAATTAGATTAAAGTTTTCAAAAAGTGATGTGTAAAGGCTAATTTACCTCTATGTATGATTAGACTAGATTTTGTCGGGTTAAAGCGTAATGATGATTGTCTAAGTCGTTATATTTACCGACATGTTTCCACTATTTTCTCTTGTTTTCAATTAAAAAATAGAGATGTCTGACTTTACGTCTGATCTATTCTAGGTCACATCAGTTACCAATAGGGTATATAATATTTGATTCGGACCGTCATGTTCGGGTATTGAGTATTACATATTATATAAAACATTGAAAAAGCATATATTTACCTAAATTGAGTTTCGATCTGATCATAAATTAATGTATTGAATAAAGTTTAATGTTTAATTATTATATTACTTACGATTTATAGTTTGAACATATTTTCACAATTTCGTTTCATCTTTTTACATTTGACCTTTGCATTTCTTGTTTTTATATGAAATTTCATTTTGCAATAGTAGTGCTATTAATCGTGTTATTTGCGAGCCTTATAGAGACAACATTATTTCTTTAAGGTTCAAGCTTTGGACGTAGTGGATTTTTGGCCGTACGAATCCCAAATTATCGTTAGTGACTTCAAGTTTAATAAAGACTAACAAAGATCAAACCGTCAAAAGATGACTTCGATAATGGACAATGACAGTTCACCTTTTGTTGATTCGGATAAAGAGTCGTGTATTATCCCATTGGTTGGCATTCTAATAGGGTTTCTCGTCTAGAGAGATCTTTTACTATTTTTTTTTTGAAAGAATGTACTTTATATTACGAACGATTACAAAGAGGGATCTCTTACTACTTATGAAAGGATTTACATTTGTCTCAATGCTTCTGGTAGTAGAGAAATTATGGTGGCTCACACTTTTTGATTAGAGAAGAGTCATGAAAATTAATACAATTTTCCTACCTTGCGGGTCAGGATCTCTGATCAATGGGCTTCTCAATTTAAGGCATTTATGGGTGTTCTCAACACTAACCTAGTGGTGGGGATTCACATGCATCTTTGTGGTTCAAACGAAGATCTTCGAGCTGAGAGATTTATAACACTAGATTAGTGACGCCTTTTCAAGGGGATTACACAATTCACAATTCACTTATTTTGGTTTGGATAGAGAGTTATCGATCTCAAAGTTACAAGTTTTAATATTCTAATTTCAAATTATCATTGAATGGATTTAGCATATTATCTCTAAAAAATCATTTCAACGTTTAGTGGTTCATCCTTTTCAATTTGATTAGAAAACCATATGTATTTATAATTTCAATTCCACAAAGGGCTTAAAACTTTTTGTTTCTTATAATGATTTAGTATTTTTTTATGAAGAAAGTGGCTCATACATTTGCAATCATTTGAACATTCATGCATGTTGGGATCTAGTTGTTCATTCTTTCCAAGTTAAGCATTAAAGTACGAATCTTATTTGATCGATAGCCCTAGTGTTATTGTAACATCCCAAACTATGGGTTAGTGACTTAATTGTAAAGTTTCAGAATTTGGTGATTAAAGTACAAGAATGGATTAGTTCAATGATTTATCTGGAAATAAATCCAAAAAGTTGTTAGTAATTATTAAAGGAATTAAAGGGCAAAATGGTCTTTTTATCTAAAAGATAATTATCTTATCTCTTTATTAAGAGATAAGCATGTAGGGATCTTCAGAACTTCTTCTCCTTCTTCTCCTTCTTCTTCCTCTCCTTCCGTATCTCCAAGCTCAAAGGTGAGTCTTCTACTTAGTTAATTATTTGTTAAGTTTAAGATTGGGTTTTGATCATTAGATGATAACTAAGCTTAAGGAAAGCTTAAGTTATCTTAAGATCAAAAGATAAAGGAGATAGAGAAGATTAAAGATTAGAGGTTCTTGAATGAAATATTGGAATAGAGTTCATAACAAGAATTGAAAGTTGGATTTGACTTGTTATCAATCTAAGTAAGAGATATGAAGTAATAGAATTGGATTTGAAACATGTTGCAAAATTGATGTAATTATTGAATTACATATGGAAGATAGGATTTTGAGGTTTAAGATGAAATAAATGAGTATAAATTGGTTTAAGGATGTGTACTAGAGTTAAGAATGAAAAAAGGGATTAAACATGAAGGATTTAATCCAAATGAATGAACTTTCGGGTTCAAAAAGAGGATTCTGGGCAGAGTGCATCGATGCACATTCATAGCGCATCGATTCATCAAGGTTAAAACCCAGAAATTGTTTGAATGTGCACCGATGCATTGGTAGTGCATCGATGCACTCTTTTAAAATAAATACATCGAATGCAATTCGTGCATCGATGCATCCCATTAATAATGAAACATCGAATGCAATTGGTGCATCGATGCATAAGGAGTGCATCGATGCATCCCAGCAATAATACTACATCGAATACCTTTTATGCACCGATGCATCAGTAGTGCATCTATGCATACCTTCATTAAAAGATGAAATTGACTTTTCTCTTAGTCTAAATAGTGAACCATTAGAGTATATTAGTTATAATACTGATATAGATCCATGTGTGATTATGTAGATACTAAAAGTAAGCTTATTCCGGAACGATCAAAGGATTAGAATCGAATCAAAGCAAAGCTAAGGTAAGTGCATAATATATGTATAGTATAATGGAATAAGACTTGTGATAAGTCTAATCCTTATGTTGATTTTTATAATGCAATGATTGTGAACATGCATACATGATAATTATGGTGATATGATATGTGATATGAGAACATGATATGAATTAAGTGATATGAGCTACATGATCTACGTGAATGTATGCACTTGTGATACATGTGATATGATATGAAATATATAATTACACATACATGTGGTATGTGACAGAAGAGAAAGAACAAGTAATATGAAAGGTATAAGAATAATGCCCATAGTATACGATATGAGAACTATAGGTGTAATTGGCATGCCAAGAGTCGAGGGTTTACATATGTTTAAAGGCACATATGAACAGTTTACATATGTTTAAAGGCACATATGAACGGTTTACATATGTTTAAAGGCACATATGAACGGTTTACATATGTTTAAAGGCACATATGAACGATTTACATATGTTTAAAGGCACATATGAACAGTTTACATATGTTTAAAGGCACATATGAACAATTTATATATGTTTAAAGGCACATATGAACAGTCTACATATGTTTAAAGGCACATATGAATAGTTTATATTGTGACCTCTGGATCGTGGTCCTTCGGGACGAATACTGAACTAAGGTTCGGTGCCCCATGAGGGAATTGATACGAGTTGTGGTGACAGTATTAATGCACAACCTCAATGCACTCACATACCTCTATTCTTAATAATATACATGGGCAATGCAATTGAAATACCGAATTAAAGTGAAAGTGATACAAGAAGGTAAGTTTCGTATGTGTATTATATGATTATATATGTTATCGAGTGATAGATACATGCATCTTGAAATGTCATGATCCAATGGTAAGTATGAACATTCATAAGTTATTGTTGCATATTCATTTATTGCCTCACTAAGTCAACGACTTAGCGTGTGATTGTTTCACACGTAGGTTTCGAGAAGAGTAAAGAGTAATGCGGAGCAAGATAGGTCAGTTCTCCTTACCAAATGTCAGATCAGAAAATATATGTACTGTATATAGAGTGTAGTTGGCATGTAGTCTAAAGATATAAATTGTATGAACTCTGATATATTTTGTAAACGTTTTGAATAAGTTAAATGTTATAAAAGTTTTTAAATTACTCACTATTTTATACGAATAAATGGTTGAAAAGTCAATGTGACACTTCGGACTCGTATCCGGGTCGGATACGGGTTGGAGGTGTTACAGTTATGGTTGCAAGTGTTCAAACTACCCAACTAAATTTTTATGGCCATAGGGTCTCAACCCTAAGATCATGAAATCTATCTTAAGGATGGACCACTAGACGAGTAGGGATAGTCGCTCCACTGAAAATTTAAAATTATCATAAATGTTAGATTTGTTTCTATGTATTTTCTATTGGAAATATGTTTTCGTCCTCAATTGAATTTTATAAGTTCGAGTTCGCCCCCAAACATAAAATCATACGTCCGTCCTTGATCTATTCTAACCTTCAATCAAATATTCATGCTACTATTTTTTTAACATAGAATTACAACATACTCGTAATAATAATTACTTTTATATTAGCTACAAAGCTTTCTATAAGGACTTATCATGTGCGGTTGAGGTTGCATGTCTCGTCTTACGTCTTTTTAATGTGTTGTTGGGGTAACATGCGCTCGTTTGCACTCATCAAAGTTGAACTAGGATTTTATACACTCATCATGTAGTCCTCTAGGCTGGTGCCTTTCTTATGCGACGTTCTTTACTCATCCCTTCCTCATGACGTTGCTTGCATATTGATTTTGCATGATCTCATTTGTGTCTCTCACTAATTCTTGTCTTATTCGAGTGACATCTTCTTAGGGAGGTGTCGATGAATTATTTATCAGTTTATCCCTTCTAATTTAGGCGAAGAGTCATTAGTCGATCACAAATTATTTTTAAAGTTCTTTTCGTTAACTCTGCCTAAAGTATTTTCCTCGAGTTCAACCCAAAGAGAGATCTCCCTTTTCTTAAGGTAGAAAGAGAAGGGTATTTATTTTCTTTTTACCTAATTTCTCAGGTAACGTATTGATGTCAGAAGAAAATATTTCTTTTTCACACATCTTATGTAAGTCATGATGGTCTAGGTTTTCTAGTATATTCGTTCTCTTGTAAGATGATAAAGAATAACTCGTCTGCAAATGAGAGATACAACAATTATGATCATATTTAAAATTGTTAAATATAACTAATAATATTATAAATATATTTATTTATTAACAAATGGATAAAAAAAATAGAGTAAGCCAAACCCACCATGTGAAGGACGTGGGTAGCACTTACAATCATAAATATATTCATTTGGAATATGCCATTCAGAAGCTTGAAGGTCTATTCAAGTATATATAATATGCTTGTGATATGGATATTGATGAAGAAAAGCATTGTATTCATTATTCAATTCAATATCTGTATTGATTTATTGTCGTTTGTTTAGTTTGTTGATTTTTTTTATAGAAACAACTAATTTTATTTAAAACATAAAATATTTCAAATTACAATAAAGATTTACAATAATAATTGTAAATTAAGCACATAATTAGAAAAATTTCCTATAATCATTGAAACAAAATTAGTAATTTAAGATCACATAAAAATCATATAAGGAAAGATTAAATCTAATCAAGAAACTTAAACAAAGATAGATACAAAAAAATCTGATTGTATCGTCAAACGAACCACAAAAAAAATCAAGCTATTGAAAGACCACCGACAAATAGCAAATCAGACTCGAGCGACGTGAAAAGCTATCCACGAACGCAAATTGAGTATCCAAATCCAATCTGAGGGTTCAAAGCAGAGAACACAAGATATTAAATAAGCACAATCTTGATCAGTCGTGGTAATATCAAATTAACCTTTAGAAAAAATATAAATAAAAACGGCCAAAGAACCAAAAAAAATACCCAAAAAAACATTAAAAAAATATTTCATAAAGGCAGATAAAAACATGAAACACATGTGGACTTATTGAAAATAAAAAACCAAAACAAAATAAAGAATAGTAACGGTCGGCAACTAACATTAAAGATGTTGTCGCCGTCAATTAACAAAGATAAAAAAATAAAAGAGATGAGTAGTACACCAACAAGAAAAAATTAGGTTTTTGTTTAATTTTTTCATTTAAATTATTATATGATGTACTATTTAATTAAAATTACCAATTCTCATATTTTTATATAAAAAGCTATTGTTTGATTGTTCGGCACATGATTAAATGTACTAAAAAGTTGTGTACCATGGCATAGTGGACTTCAGGTACTCCACAATATACTGATTTTATTAGCTGGATTGATTCATGCATGAATGGCATAATGTAAAGATAGGAATGACAAATATTTTTTTTATTATTTTAAAAAATATTTTTAAATAAAAAATATATTGGAACATTAAGAAATGAACCTACTTGGAATAGGTACATGTCTTTGAAGTCGCTCGTCCTATATTCTGTCAAAGGCCTAATGAGTAACGGAGGCGAGCACCATTATATATATTATAACTTTAATTAAATTGATTAATTCTTGTTAAACTTTATTAGAAATCCATTTATTATATTTAAAATTATTTTAACCCTTTTATTATTAAAATAAATATTTCAGTCTCTCTATATATTTGAAAAAATAATAATTTTTTGACTAAAATATTAATTTAAATATCTCTTAAGTTTCTATTAATTTATAAATTAAACGAAATAACATTTTTCAAAAATCATAATTTAATTTTTATATATATTTAAAAAATGAATAAATAAGGACATCTTATTACGATACTAATCTTTTCTTTTAGCGTGTATTTAATTGTGATTGGATAATTTTATAAATTTTAAACATCTTAAAACTTTTAAATTACTAAAATAATTTAAAATTTGAAACCATGAAAAATATAATAAAATTTTAAAAATATATTAAATTATTATGAACCCAATATAAACGTGACATTAACTTAATAATAAAAAAACTACTGTTGTGACTTGTGATTATAAGTAATGTTCCTCTAGCTTTTATTTATTTTAGTATCTTTATTATAAATTTTTATAATCATGTTAGTTTTATGTTCGATCTTTTTAATCTACTCATAATTTTAAATTTTTTAGAAACATTTTTATCATATTCTTGAATATTATATTTTTTTATTTTTTAATCCTTCAAAAGTGTAACATTTTTTTAAATATTATTGTTAATAATTTTCTTTTCAAAATTTATATTTTTTTAAATTTTAAATAATATTTTATTTCTTATAAAAGTCTCGCTTTTATTTTAGTAGTTTTCTTCGAATTTTTGGAAAAAATTATTGAATTTTCACTAATTTTTAAGATTTATGTTGTGTTAATAATTATTTTAAATATTATATAAAGTTACCATTTTTTTAAAGAAACTGACAAATCAACGTGGCACACATTTAACGTGTGAATAAAAATTTGAATGTGGTCATAGATAATCTTTATTTGCTAATTCTCAAAATGTATGCAAATTAAATTATAATCTTTTAGAAGGAACGATTTGCTCTATTTCTATAAATTAATAAGGACTTAAGAAATATTTTAACCAAATTGAGTTCAATTGATGATGTATTTAACATTTAAAGTAAAATGTTTATTTTATTTAAACGTACATAGATTAAAAAGTCGGTGTAGTATAAAATTTGCTTATTACTTTAGGGTAAACTACATGTTTGGTATATCAACTATCACTCTCATTATGTTTTGATCAATTCATTATTTTTTTCAAAATCATACATATTGTATAGTTTATGTTTAATTTTGGTCACCCGTTGTTAAAAAATTAACATTAATGATGATGTGTCATCATAAAATAATGTCATGTCATCATAAAATAATGTCATGTCATCATAAAATAATGTCATGTCATCATAAAGTAATGTCATATCATCATTAAAAAAGTAAAAAATATCACATCAATAGTTTTATTAATTTTTTTATCGGCGGATTACCAAAATAAAATAAAGATGTAACATTAAGTTTAATTTAAAAATATAGTTGAGTGATTAAAATGGAATAAAAGTGATAGTTGAAATACTAAACATGCAGTTTAATCATACTCTAACTAATTAAAAAATATGGTTAACCACATTAATCTATTTTCCATAAATGAAATAATGGAGAAGTGGGAAAGCATGTTATGCAAAAGTTGTCATTGTAACCTAAATCTTCTTGCCACCATTCATTACCTTATTCGATTTCTGATTATATTTCCCATATGCTTTATCTTATCCCTTTGGTGCATGTATTCCATCCTTTCCTCCTTTGGAAAGTTCAAATGCAAGTTTGGAATATCTGGTCCAAAATATTTGCTTTTATAATTTTAATCTTTTTTTATTGATAATTTTAATTTCAAAATGCAAGTTTTGAATTAAAGTGTAAATACTATATAAAATCTAATCGTATCATGCATTTTATGAATTTAATTACTGAATTATAATTTTCTACGTTTTGCATTCGAGTTCCATGAGTAATTTTTTCCATTAATTTTATCAAATAACTTGTTTTAAAAAAAACGATGATATGACTGAAAACATATACTTTATACATTTTTTATATAATTGCACAAATTTATCCCTCGTCTATATATATATAATTCTTCTGAGCATCACTAACGACGAGTACCATCAATTTAATTTATAAAAATTTAAATTTTAAAATATTCAACGTATAATTATAAAATTGGTAAAAAATTTAAAGACAAATTATTTAAAATAAAGGATAAATTATACCAGTGACCACCTAACTATTATCCCTTTTCAATTTTACCAATATTTTTGAAATTTTATCAATCAAGTCACTCAACTATTTAAATGCACTCAATCAAGCCACTTGCCGTTAATATTTAATGGAGAAGCTAGTGTGACAGTTAAAATATTTTGTATAATTACACATTTGGTCATGTCACTTATATATTCTATCAATTTGGTCTTAATTTTAATGAATTAAAATAAACTTAACCCTCAAATCAAATGGTGCCATGTATAATGACCTAAGATTTAACTTTTTATTTTAATTTTAAAAGTTACTAAATATTCTATATTTATAACAAAACTTTTTCAAAAAATTAAATAACTCAAGCAATAATTTATGATATTATATTTAAAGCAAACTAAATTTATTGTCTTTTTTATATAGGTCAATCTCTTAGTGCAAAATTGTAACATCCCAAATTATGGGTTAGTGACCAAATTGCAAAAGTTCAAAAGTTAGTGGTTAAAGTATAATTTATTAAAAAGTTTAGAAATTTAAAGTGATATATTCTAGTATTGGATTAAATTATAAGGAATGAAAGTATGAAGGGTAAGGTGGTCTTTTCATGAAAAAGATATTTATCTCTTATTTAAGAGACACGGGGGTTGAACCTTATTGTATTCTTCTCCTTCTTCTCCCCGTAGCTCTCCATTAAAGGTAAGTTTTCGGTTTAGCTAATTATTTGTTAATTTTAAGATTGGGTTTTGATCATTAGATGGTAACTAAGCTTAGGGAAAGCTTAAGTTATCTTAAAATCAAAAGATGAAGAAGTTATGAAAGATTAAAGAGAAGGGGTTTCTAAATAAATTTCTGGAAAATAGTTGATAAATGAACTTTGAGATGGAATTTGACTTGTCATAAGTATGAATAAGTTGTAATTGTTAGAATTAAGTTTGGATAACATGGAAATTTTGGTATGAATCTTAGCTTTAAGAATTTGGATGAGATATGGGAGATAATAAGGTATTGGATTGATAAAAGTTAGTTAAAATGGTTATAGATGAGTTTAGTAGCATAATAAGGATTTTATACATGAAAATTTGGGTGAAGTATTGATGAATTTCGGGTGAAAATAGCCTATTCTGGACAGGTGCATCGATACACTATGAATGGGCACATATGCACTAAGACCAAATTTGAAGGTACATCGATGCATTAAGGGGTGCATCGATGCATGGGAATTTCGAACCTAATTTGGGTATCGATGCACCCATAGTGCATCGGTACACTCCTAAAAGAAATTAGGAATATGAGTTTATTGAATTCGTTTAAGTTAATAGCATCGAAGTATAAGGTTTAGGCTTCTAATAATCATCTTGAAAATTATGTTCATGTAGATATTGAGCCTAAATGAGTTCCGAAACAATTGACAAGTAAGATCGATCGAAGGAAAAACAAAGAGATATAGGTGAGTACATATTATAAGTATGATACAATGGAATAAGACTTGTGAGAATTCCTATGTTGATTTTCATAGTACAATAGTTATGAACATGCATACATGATAATTATTATGATACATGCATAAAGTACATATGTTCATATGATTTGATAAATAATATATGTGAAAAGATTCAAATGCACATGTGATATGATAAATGATATGAGCTATGTGATCACAAGAGAAATGACATGAATACATGAACATATGAAACATAAGAATAATGCCCATGGTATACGATATGAGAGCTATAGGTATAGTTGGCATGCCAAGAGTCGAGGGTTCTACGTGGTCCTTCGGGATATATATGTATCATTTGGAACATTTACAGGGTTTTTTAAGACATATTTGATCCACTGGAATATGTATATGGTTCTTAAGGAGTTGTCATTGGGACAAATACAGTACATAGATCCTTCGAGACAAAATTCATATGCCCCTAGTGGGACCCCATACGAGCTTTGGTGACAGCAATAGTGCACAACCTCAATGTACTCGAATACCTTGAGTTCTCAGAAAGGTACATGGGCCTATAAATGGTTATCAAAGGTAATTGCATTATTATAGTTATATGTTACCATATTATTATTGTTTACATTGAATTACATATGACATGATTGAATGGATAGATTGCATGTTCATATTCATAAGGAATGCATTATTATTATATACATATGTCTCACTAAGTCTATGACTTAGCGTGTAAGCGATTTACACGTAGGTACTGAGAAGTAGGAAGATCAAAGTTAAGCTTAGCAGAACAACATATCTCCACTTGAAGGTCAGATCATAAATAGATTAAATAGTATGTCTTATTATGTGAAAATAGGTTGGCATGTAAACAAAATCGGTAAATTAAGTATCTATGCTCTGATCGAGTTTTGTAATGTTTTAAACATATTTATGTAAATTTAATGCATAGTAATGAACAATTAAATTTTTACGAGTTTTATGCACATTTTACGAAAAATATTGTAGAAGTACTGTAGCAGTGCATCGATGCACAACTTGCATTCGAAATTTTTGTGCATCGGTGCACTGTAGCAATGCATCGATGCACTGTAGCACTGTTCATTACTGTTAACGATATTGTTCATTACTGTTCACGGCACAAATACATTTTGCCTTAAATTTTTATAATGAAGCATAATTTAATAGTATTTATTGTATTTTCTTAAAATAAGTCCAAAGGTTTTGTATTTTGTTAAGAATTTTGTTTTTAAAAGTCAATGTGATATCTCGGACTCGTATTCAGGTCGGGTAGGGTTGGGGTGTTACACAAATTTTTCATGCTAAGTCTACCGAGAATATTATCAATGTAAACTTTTATTAAAGATGGACATAAATTTTTATGGTAGGAGATGAATTTTTAAAATTTTAAAGGAACACTGTGCAAATATGAAAAAAATATATGTCACATTTTTCTATTAGAAATTTACTGGATAAAAATTTCTTAGCTTTACAGGTTTGACTAAAGCACATTTATCTAGTAGAATGTCATTTACAAATAATAGTAGGATAAAAATTTTGTCCGACAAACTTTATATATATGGGCTAATCAACTATATTTTCCCTAAAAAAAAGGCTATGGTACATTGTCTTGATGCTTCTGAAAACCATAAATGGATTTCTAGTAAACATTTTGTTTTGTTATAAATATAAAACATGTCATAACTTTTAAAATCTTTTAAAATTAAAGATTTAAGGGTTAAATTTATTTTAATTTATTAAAATTATGACCAAATTGATAGAATATATAAGTAATAGTGATCAAATATGTAATTATACCAAATATTTTAATTGTTGCATCAGCTTCTCCGTTAAATATTAACCCAAGTGGGTTAAATATTAACCCAAGTGGTTAATTGAATGTATTTATATAGTTGAGTTACCTGATAGACAAAATTTCAAAAATATTGGTCAAAATGGGAAAAAAGAGTAATAGTTAGATGGTCACTGATATAATTTACCCTTTATTTTAAATAATTTATCTATAAACTTTTAAATAATTTTATAATTATACGTTGAGTCCTTTAAAATTTAAATTTTTAAAAATTAAATTGTTATTGCTCGTCGTAAATAATGTTTATCGATGCTCATCGATTTTACATACAAAATGTTAAAAGTATACATTTCACGTCTTCCTAATAAAAAAAAATTGATCGAATTATTAAAAAAAATTAGTCTCACAACAGAAAAATATGTACTTCAAAAAATAAAGGACCTAAAAAATTTTGAATTATAAATTTAGAACAATTGTATAGTGTATCCCTAAATTATTATCTATATTTTAGTTTGCCCTCAAAATTTTAAATATTTCAATTTTATCCCCAAATTATGGTTCTTATTTTAAACTAATCTTCAAACTTTTAAATATTCCAACATTATTCCCAAACTATGATCCTTATTCTAAAAATGTCACTAAACTTTTGAATATTACAAATTTATCTAAACATATAATTAAGTTCAATCATAATTTAATCTGAATTTTATTTTATTTCAAAGATATAATAATATAGTTTGGAGTATAATTTAAACTATGAAATTGAAATGTTCATATGTATGGAGTATAATTTAGAATGAGGGTCATAATCTGGGATGAAATTGGACATTCAAAATTTGAACACTAATTTAAAATAACAGACAGAGTATAAGGATAAAATTGAACTAATCAAAAGTTCAGGGACTAATTTAAAATAAAAGTTATATTTTAAGAACTTATAATGCAATTAACTCATAATTACTATTATTTTCTGTTGTTGTCGTCATTATTATATTGCCTCCAGCAGCAACCACCAATGTCTGACCCTAACCAACCTAGACTCTCAGCTCAGGGCTAGTCAAACCTATTTGTATTCTCTTAAATACCCCCATTCTTTTCCTATAATTCCATCCATTCCAAAGCCTCCTTCAATGTTAATATTTACAATTCACAGGGGCCTAAATGACAATTTACGTAAAGAAAAAAGAGGAAAATAAATAGATTTTTCGCCTCCCAAATCCCAACCACAATTTTTCTGAATCCATATGCACCAACAAATGGGAAATGATCACCTCCCTAACCAAATCCTGCCACGTCATCATCATGACTTCAGGGGTGACGTTTTCCTTCCAGCTCAGCTCCCTATCCGCAATGGAGGACAACAGATTAATTCATTTAATTTTAAAATGCGAATATGAGTTTGTTTGTTTAAAAAAAATAGTTTTCAAAAAATAAATTTTATAAAATGAATTATATTTATTAAAAATTATTTTTTAAAAATTATTTTACGTTGTTTGAATGATGTTATGTAATTTATTTTTCACTAGTTGATAATATTTTTAAAAATTCTTAATTATAAATATCAAATACAATAAATAATATTATTTGTTAATAAAATAATATTTTTAAAATATTAATCTAATTTATTTAATATTATTTTTTCAATATAATTATTAAAATATTATATATATAATTTTATAAATAAAAATATTATGATTAATATATTTTATTTAAATAAAATTATTATGAATTATAGTAATTATTTATTAAAATAATAATAATAATAATATATTATTAATTATATTAATTATTTATTAAAATAATAATACTATTAAAATATAAAAATTATAATATTAAAACAAGAACATTATATTATACTTTAAGGAGTATATATTAAATATTCATCAATTCAATAATATTATTTTTATTAAATTAATAAATAATATTGATTTTATTAGTAATTTATTATATATTATTAAAATATATATTATATGTTATATATTATAATTATAATAATAAAATATTATATTATATTATTAAAATAATCAATAAATATAATTTAATAATTAATATTTATTAAAATAATATATGAATGTTAGATATATAAAATAATAATATTTTGAATGCTTATGTTTTTGAAGGAAAAAGTTTATAAAATGATTTACGGAAAATAAAATATTAAGTTATTTTTCAGAAAGTACAAAGTAAATTCAATTGACCAGGAAAATGAATTATATTGTTCGTCTATTTTCCGTCAACTAAACACTGAAAAATAAAGAAAATATTTTTTCAAAAACCAATTACAGGAAAATAAATAAATCCTATGTTTTAAATTTTAAATATTTTATTATTTGTATTTATTTCGAGTGATCGATTACAATTTAAATTCGTTAAGATCAGTATTTAGGAAATATCATAATAATATTAAAGGTAAATTATGTAAATACTTTCTTTTATTTTTTATCGATCTTTAGTTATTGATTTAAAAATCAAACGCACTTAATCCTTACATTATTAGTCCATTCAGTTTAAATCTCTCAACCGATAATTTTCGTTAACCCATTAATATAAATATTGCATAACAACTATTTTGAAAAATAAATCACCGGAAATCACCGTTTTCTGTTTCAAACAAGATAAATCCTTGCCAAAAACTCCATCACAAATACCAAAGTGAACCAAGCTTTCTTCAAGAACCAGAAAAGGTCCCTTCTTTTGTCGCTCATAGATTCTTCAGTCTTCTGGGGAACCATCACGGGGAGTTCGTTCTCATCGCTCGCCTTCCTGCTACTGGCCATCAACATGGACATCAAGGAGATCTCGTCTCCTAAAGCACGATGAATCCTGAGCACGAAGCACTTGTACGCAATTAAAAGATGGATCTCCCACAAGGGTTTCTCCGTATTCGATGGAGTACTTACTGATAAATCCGCCACGTATTCAATGTGTTGAAAATAATGTCCCTCAAAATGATTTTTGGGGTTTTGATTTTGTGAGGGTTAGGGTTTTTAATGGTTGAGCATGGTTGGCTGCTCAGGGAGATCCATCGAAGTTGTAAAGAAGAACAAGAACAAGAACGTAGATGCACGCCAATTTTTTTCTAAATTTTTTAATTCTCAGTAATATTTCTATTAATAGATTAGTGGAAACTGTGCATACTGATAATCTAAATGATTAAACGCGTCTGATTTTTAAACTGATGATCATATTCGATAAAATAAAAAATAAAAAAAATTAATCGCATAAATCATCATAATATTAAACATTTAAAATTTTTATTCGTACAAGTAACACAAATTAGGATTTAAATCAACATTTTAGTAAACAATATCTATTTCTCATCCTTAAATGAAGGGACTGGATGTCACATGTGGGTATATATTCAGATACAGCGTGGACCACGTATCTATCCCGGTCTCTTTCAACAACTCAGTGACACGTAAGGTGAAGCCCAAAGTCATTTATTACGTGCTGAAGTGTAAAGAGACCAGGCCTATCTATCCATGAAAACACGTGATTGCTTTCTTCGCCTTTTTCTTGAAGATGACACGTGGGACATTGGGTTTCACGAAATTTACAAAACACGTGGAGATGTTGACTGAATGCCACGTAATAGTAACCTTGGTTGCCGTGACGGCCAAAAGTTTCAAATTTGCCAGCTGGGTTTACTAGATAATCTACTGGCCAATCTTATCCTCTCCCATTATTTTTTACATTGTGCATTTTTCCCCTAAAATAAGGAACTTTCAAAATAAGGAAAGCAAATATATTAAATATTTGGGTAAACTATGAATTTAGTCATCTATTTATTTTTATAATTTTATTTTGATCATCGAATTATTTTTTAAATCATGTTTCACTTTATGTTTTTAATTTATTTTGATCACTCATCTTTAATAAATAAATAAAATTGTTAAAATATTTTTTTTTCAATGATGGTACAAAATTACTTTACTATGACATATTAACATCATCATCAAAAAATCAAAATGAAATCAAAACATAACCTCATGTATAATTTTTTTTAAATTAATATACAGTTTATCCTAAATAATTTTAGGGGGTTCATATAAATTTTATATAAAATAACTATTAATTATTCATATAAATTATATTCTTTATTTTTGCGGTGATGTATTTCTCAAATTATTCAATAAAGAAAATGTATTTCCCAAATTTTGTGTTGAGAAAAAAAATGACAGAGGGACCCACAAGATTCAGCTGCAACTTGCTCAACCAGTTAATCTTTAAAGAACGGGTGTGATCAATTTATATGAAATCGAACGGCCGAAGCATCCTGGCAGCAACAAAACTTGATTCTTTTTTTTCACGAACGGCATTGCAAGATCACTATGGTTTGCAAAAACAATATCAATAAAATATAAAGGAAAGAGAAGGGAAGAAATGAGGAGATTTTGTCAATGTGACTGATCCTTTTATATAAAGAAGGGTCCAAAACAAACCCTAGAATTTTCCATATTTTCCCCCCTCAAATTTTTCATTTTTTGGATCCAAAGGGTTCCCATTAAAGGCATAAACTTGTGCTTTGAAGGGAGAGGTTAGTTTCAAAGTTTCATATTTTATTGTTTGAATACTTGCTTCCATTAAGTTTGAATTGATTTGGTTTCAGAAAGCTATTGTATTTTTAGATTCGTTTTGATTGAATTCGGATATAATATTTAATTGGGTTGTTCTATATTTTGGATATAATTTATTCATGGGTTTATTTTGTTTTCTGATATTCTCGTTTATAGATGATGTTTTTTTGTTGATACTAAATGCAGGATGTGCTGAATTAAAAGAGTATTTTGGGAACAGAAATGAAAACCTTTGAGTGATCTTATTTATTGCATGTGTTTTTGAGATCTTTGTGTTTGATTCTTGTTTTGGGTGATAACTTAAAAGGAGGGTTAAAGATGATATCAAGATCATATACCAATCTCTTAGATCTAGCGTCTGGTAATTTCCTTGGTCAACCGAATGAACACAAGCGGCTGCCGCGGGTGATGACTGTGGCCGGTGTTATTTCGGAGCTCGATGATGAGCAGGCTAATAGTGTCACCTCAGATGTACAGTCCTCGGTTATTCAAGACAGGATTATTATCGTAGCTAATCAGCTGCCAGTTAAAGCTAAACGTAGGCCTGATAATAAAGGGTGGAGTTTTAGTTGGGATGACGATTCGTTGTTATTACAGTTAAAAGATGGTTTGCCTGAAGATTTGGAGGTTTTGTACGTCGGTTCTTTGAACGTTGATGTTGATCCCAGCGAACAAGACGACGTATCACAGCTTTTGTTGGATATGTTTAAGTGTGTCCCCGCGTTTCTTCCGCCTGATATTTTCACAAAGTTCTATCATGGTTTCTGTAAACAACATTTATGGCCGCTTTTCCATTATATGCTTCCGTTTTCAGCAAATCATGGATGCAGGTTCGATAGGACTTTGTGGGAGGCTTACGTTGCTGCAAATAAGATTTTTTATCAAAGGGTGATCGAGGTTATTAACCCAGAAGATGATTATGTATGGATCCATGACTATCATTTGATGGTGTTGCCTACATTCTTAAGGAGAAGGTTTAACAGATTGAGAATGGGTTTTTTCCTACATAGCCCATTCCCTTCATCCGAGATATATAGGACTTCGCCCGTGAGGGAAGAGATCCTGAAGGCTCTCTTGAATTCAGACCTTATTGGTTTTCATACTTTTGACTATGCTCGACATTTTCTGTCTTGTTGTAGTCGTATGCTAGGTTTGGACTATCAGTCGAAGAGGGGTTATATTGGACTGGAGTACTATGGAAGGACAATTGGGATAAAGATCATGCCTGTTGGGATACATATGGGGCAGATTCAGTCTGCATTGAGACTCACGGATAAGGAGTGGAGAGTCGAAGAGCTTAAACAACAGTTTGAAGGAAAGACTGTATTGCTTGGAGTTGATGATATGGATGTCTTTAAAGGTGTTAACCTGAAGCTGTTGGCAATGGAGCAGATGCTGAAACAGCACCCGAAGTGGCAGGGAAGAGCAGTTCTGGTACAGATCACGAACCCGGCCCGGGGAAAAGGGAAAGATATCGAGGAGATAGAGGTCGAAATACAGGCAAGCTGCAAGAGAATCAATGAGACTTTTGGACAACCTGGCTATAAACCGATTGTCTTTATTGATAGGCCGGTATGCATCAGCGAAAGAGTTGCATACTACACTGTAGCTGAGTGCGTTGTAGTCACAGCTGTAAGGGATGGGATGAATCTTACTCCTTACGAGTACGTTGTGTGCCGACAAGGAGTCTCTGAATCCGACTCGTCCTCAGAATCAAGTGGACCTAAGAAGAGCATGCTTGTTGTATCGGAGTTTATTGGTTGCTCTCCTTCACTTAGTGGTGCAATTCGGATAAATCCGTGGAATATTGAAGCAACTGCAGAGGCAATGAGTGATGCAATCTCAATGGCGGATGCTGAGAAGCAGTTGCGACATGAGAAGCATTATAGATACGTTAGCACACACGATGTAGCGTATTGGTCTCGAAGCTTCTTCCAGAATATGGAAAGGACATGTAAAGACCATTTTAGAAGACGTTGTTGGGGAATTGGTTTGAGCTTCGGATTCAGAGTTGTAGCCCTTGATCCTAACTTCAGAAAGTTGTCTATCGATCACATCGTATCCGTGTATCTAAGGTCCAAAAATAGGGCTATACTATTGGACTATGATGGAACCGTAATGCCTCAAACTTCACATAACAAGACCCCAAGTGCAGAAGTTATCTCAATCATAAATACACTCTCTGGTGATCCAAAGAATACAGTCTTTGTTGTAAGTGGAAGAGGAAAAGATAGATTAAGCAAATGGTTTTCTCCATGTAAGAAGCTAGGAATTGCAGCTGAACATGGATATTTCATGAGGTAGGTTGTTTCTTTTTCCTCCATTTTTTGTTTCTTCCTGATTTCCCGTTTTAGTGCCGCTTCTATAGGTGCACTTACCTCGAAGTTGTTGATGTTTCAGGTGGTCTGGTAACGATGAGTGGGAAGTTTGTGGGCATAACAGTGAATTTGGGTGGAAAGAAATGGCCGAGCCTGTTATGCAATTGTATACAGAGGCCACTGATGGCTCCTCAATTGAATCCAAGGAGAGTGCATTGGTCTGGCACCATCGCGACGCAGACCTGGGTTTCGGATCTAGCCAGGCGAAGGAGATGTTAGACCATCTCGAGAGTGTATTAGCAAATGAACCGGTGGCTGTAAAAGCGGGCCAGTTTATTGTTGAAGTGAAACCACAGGTGTATACTTAACTTCGGTTTTGATATTCTATTTGTTTATTCGAGATTCTGACTTTTTTATGTATACTTAACGATCATAAACAATTAAACATTGTTTTTATTGATTTGGACGAACACTCGAGATTCATCAACTTTCAATGTTGCTTTTAGGGTGTCAGTAAAGGTTTGGTGGCTGAAAAGATCTTCACGTCGATGTCGGAGAAAGGAAAGCAGGCTGATTTTGTACTCTGCATTGGGGATGACAGATCCGATGAGGAGATGTTTGAGATCATCAGTAGCGCAATTTCCAGTGGTATCCTGTCGTCGAAAACGAATGTGTTCGCGTGCACAGTCGGCCAGAAACCTAGCAAAGCCAAGTATTATTTGGATGACCCGGTGGAGGTTTTACTCATGCTAGAAGGTCTTGCAGAAGCTTCAGACCCTGAACCCGTCACGGATAGCGAATCGGAAGGCACCCTGTGAAGTATCCCCCATGGCTTTCGTGCAAAATTTCCGTCGTGTCAGGAAGAATGCCTTTGCTTGATGAAAAAGAATGTCGGCCACTGAAAAATATACAAGCGAAGAACTTTTTCACATGAAAGGGAACTGCTGTGTAGCCATATGGAGACGGAGAATAAGTTTTATTTGTGCAGTCATAAAAGATTGAACTGGAATACGGTCGGGTATCATTAGAAAAAAGAAACAGAATCAAATTCTTGGGGTGGTGGTTTCTGCTGGGTAGAAAAGTCATCCTGTTGAATGGACGTATACAAATTTGACCTTTTTTTCTTGTTTTTTGAGTGTTCTTTTGTTTGCACATTGAATCCATTGCTTCTTCATTGAATTCTGTAAATGTTATAGAAACATTGCATATTTGAAACTAGTTTTTCCATGTTTACATTCATTTAGAACCCAGGTGTAGGAATATATATATATATATAATAGTGATCGAAGAACCTACTGAGTGGTACCAATGCGCGAAGTTCTTTCTTTTAAAAAAAGAGGTGAAACCTACTTTAAATCTTTGAATTTGATAATCAGAACTGTCATCATTCTCGAACATTAGCCTAACAATTTTCCCCGCCTAATTGGGACATTGAATCATATTGATAGAGCTTCGAGGCCAAAGAAGCCCAGTTCGCTGGCTCTCTCCTTCTCAAATGTCTCAAAGTACTGATATATGATGGTTACAGCAAGCAATATCCCAGTCCCTGAACCAATGGCTCCCATGAAATCAGCTAATTCGGTCAATGCAACGATGCACATTCCACCAAAGGCAGCTGCTGTCGGTATGTAGCGGTTCAGTTCCTTCTGCAGATTCGAATCTCTGTGTCCGGGCATCACCATTTGCTGTTCCTGTAAACAGAACCACAAAACATAGAAACACTATAAGATACATCACATAGAGCTTCTCGAGTTCTGAACTTCGAAAACTCGATCCCGAAAACTTTTTAAGTTCTGACTTTCTAAAATTCTTTCTATCAAGTTCTCGGTTTAAAGAAGGAATAGAAGAAAGAGGTAACAAGGAAATGTGAAACCAACAGAGCAATTAAGCATTGGCATCCTTCCATCACATGCTAAGCAAGGGAATTCATGATCAACAATGTCCATTATCATGCATGATGCAAACACGATTACGCTACTCAGCAGTTAGGTTACCTTGAGCTGCTCAGTCACATCTTTGGCTGAAGAACCAGAAACTTCAATCCAAGTTTTTGAAAACAAAAAACAGTCCGAAAGCATGAACACCAGATAAAAAAGAGCATGGAAGGAATTTGCTGCCATGTCTGCCAAGCTGTAAGCTATAACCAGAAAGAAAGAAAAAAACCAAACAAATGAAAATGCAGACATCAGGAATGTGATGCATTGGCACACTGAATGTGTTAAAAGAGATGCAAGAGAAACAAGATTGATTCTAACCTCGCAGGTGCAGTAACATAGCATGCTAAACCACCGGAATAAACTGACCACCTGAATATTCAGATTCCTTCCACTTGCCCAACACTTCCTGTACAGCAACTGTTGCAGAGTAAACAGCGTTGGCGAAGTTCGATAATAAAAGTAAGATGAAAGGCTATCATTTTTACAATTCATATGGTGTAAAGGAGGTACCTGGGAGATGAAATAAAGATTTGAAACAAAAGCAGATTGAAGGATGATAAGCATGTTGGAAGTGTAGAATAACTTAATTGGATATGACCCCTGTTGTCCACGAGCATTTTTTGATCTTAAAGGCAAAACAACACGGAAACCTTGGAAGTAGATGACAATAAGGAAGATCAATACTGTAGCTAGTAAATTTGTAACATTTGGAAGATTCTGCCGATAGAAAGCCTCGGGAAGTGCTCTAACTTTGTCCGTCCTGGTTATCATTTGATGGAACATAGCAATGACAGCACCTTCAAATTCAGCCCCACGGCCACTGTTGATGGTTGTAGGGCTAAAGGCTTTCCTTATTATGTTTTCACTGCACAAGCAGAATGGCACTTAGGATATTGTCATGCTGATATGCATTTGAATTAAGTCAAAAAAATGGTTAAAACAAAGCGATAAATACCAGATATTGGTGGCTATGAAGAGTGACATACCAGAGCCCAAACCATATCCCTTCTGGAGAAGTTCATCCAGGCAGATCACAATGATTCCAGCAAAGCAAAGTTGAATAATAATAAGAATAGCATTCCCGACACCAAGCTGACCGACACTGCCATACATAGACAATACATATGCCACTGCTTGACCCACAGCAATCAGGATGCCCAACAACTTTTGAGCCCCATTTCTGCGAAGTACACATTAAAGCACAAAAGATTATAATATGCACATAAAGATCATAAAGGATATATAAAGATATGGTCTTAGATATCACAAGCACGTACAAATCAGTACTGAACAAAAAGCAACAATGGCACAAGTATTGTTGCATTTTATAAGTGAAACTAACTGCCGAATAAATCAAATATAGAAATGAAAATGTTTTCTAGTAAAAAGAAGTTCCATGAATCGAGTAACCATGTCAAAACGCTAAAATAGACGATAATGTGGAAAACACTTACAAGAGTGCACGATCCTCACGAACACTATTGTCCACCTCAATGATCTTCGAACCAGCCAGGAGTTGCATCACCAATCCAGGTGTCACAATGGGGGTGATTCCAAGTTCCATGACAGTTCCACGGTTTGACGCAAGTATAATACGCATCCAATAGAAAGGATCAGCACCGGTCGTGGAATGTATTCCATAAAGTGGAAGCTGGCTGCACACCAGAAAGATGAAGAGGGAGATCACAGTGTAGATGACCTTCTCTCTGAAGGGAATTTTCCTGTCAGCACTCTGAACCTCAGGCAGAAACGAAAGAAATGGTCGAACCAGATGTAGCACTCTGAACACTCCTCCCATATTGTCAATTCAGAACTGAATTACACCAATAATTCAGAAATGGGTTGTCAGTAAAGGAACTTGCCACAAATATATTGAATTTAAGAGATTGCAAGAAAAAGCTAATGCCATGAATTTACTGAGAGGATAGAAACATTTTCCCAAGGTTCAGCACTAAATTAGAACACAAATTTAATGATTCTTATCCTAATTACTATCCAACTTGATCTCAATCTCTAAATAACTCATCTGTGTTCCACAATCGGAACAATGATTTCTTCTTCTTTTAAAATTAATTAGAGCAATGATTACGTGGAAAGGGATATGATCATTAAAGAAAAACACCATAATTTGATATCAAAGTCAACAATAATGAATAAATTTAATCTAATTTAATTACAGGTAAAATTCGTTCAATCATTAATCATTGCCTACTACATATCAACACAAGTTCGAAAGGGTGGAAAAGCGTGATTTCAAATAATGTTGATAGTCAAGGGTGCATGCTTAGGAGATTTATGAAAACGATCGGTTCAAATTAGCTAATGTAGAAAGAACCGAAATGAACTTCCGCTGATAAATAGATCAACGAAAATGGAAGCAGATCTACAACTCCGTCAATTAAATCTGGTAAATCCGCCTTTAAAAAGCTTACTTTTCTTTCACACAAAAAAGCACGCAAATCCAGACCCGGTATCATCCAACCAGCAGATATTTAACAAATCATTTTCCAGTAAAAAATATTCTCCAGAAACAAATCATTTTTGTTTCATTTTTTTAAATTATAATCATTCGATCTAAAAAAATTAATATGTGATCACTTTTATTTTATTTTAATTAATACTCTATCAATTTTGTTTTATTTTAATTAAGACATGATCACTTAACATAAATAACTGTTAAACCTTTAACAATTATTTGACGTGACACATTAATAGGGATCATTTTATAAATTCAAGAAATTTAGGAATAAAGTTCTCATTTACCCCCTTTTTTATAAAAGTTATCTTCTTCTCCTAGCTTCCCACTTACTCGTTCAAAGTATTGGCCACAACTCGAACTCATGCTCGTTCGTAACGTCGATACTGGACTCCCCAAAGTTGTAAAACTCTGATGCTCTTTGTGCGACGGTGTTTTCTCAGCGTCTAATCCTTCACGAACAACTCCAGAACATCTAAAGAGGGGAACATGTCCCAAGTTTAACGCTTTTGCTTAACCCATTTCTTTTGTTTCGCCATCTTCGACAACGGTAGTAGCTGGAACCGTTGTGATAGAAAACGACGTTCTTCTTCGGTCACGGTAACTGCCACAAACCAGGACCTTGTCGCATCCGGTTCTATTCCGGATTGCTCTTATCAGGCTACTCTGTTGGCTATTGTTGAGCCTTCAAGATCATTTGGGGAGTTAGCTTACTCGTCGTCGCCTGGGGCAATTGTGACGGCTAGTGATAGAAGTTTTGCGCCATAAAATCAACTCATTTGGTATTATCTGTTGAAAAAATCAAAAACCACATGGGCTGCTAGTTAGCAGCCTGTGGCTTTGAAAAAAAAATATTATTAGCCAATTTTGTTGAATATTTGCTAAAGGGGATAATTACATTTAGTCATTAAACTTTAGGGTACTTACAAGATTAGTCCTCAAGCTTCAACTATAAATACTCTATCCCATTTAGCTTCAAAACCATCCCAAAGCTTTCTAGTTTTCTTCCAATACTAGAGAATTTAGAGAGTTTCTTGAGAGTTATTTTTCTCCTTTTTATCAAGAGAGAATTATCATTGTTTTCTCCTTGGTAGATTAAGAGAGGTTGTAATTCTTTTTTTCTCATAGTGAAATTATTCTACCGTTGCCCGTGATTTTTACCCTATATTATTTAGGGGTTTTCCAAGTAAATTTTGTGTCTCTTTTATCTTCATTTTTATTTTTTCAAATTATCAGTTGCGATTTTGTTCTATCTGATAGCCGTCTTCTGCAATAATTGGTATCAGAGCCAGATTAGAGTGTGTAATATTTGCTTATTGTCTTTGTGGTTGCCACCAAAAGGTGGATCCTCCAACATAAGAAAGTAAGAAGTTATTACTCATTCTTTGAAGGTTCCAGAGAACTATTCACGATAGTGAAATAGTGGGAGCTATCCGTAAAAGAAGCTATGACAACGAAATTTGATATTGAAAAATTCAATGGGAGAAATTTCTCATTGTGGAAATTGAAGATGAAGGCCATCCTGAAGAAAGACGGTTGTCTAGCAGCTATCAGTGAAAGACCAGTGAATTTCACAGATGACAACAAATGGATCAAAATGGACGGGAATGCTATGGCAAACTTTCATCTAGCATTAGTAGATGAAGTATTGTCAAGCATCGAGGAGAAGAAGATAGCTAAGGAGATATGGGATCATCTCACCAAATTGTACGAGGTCACATCGCTGCACAATAAAATTTTTCTTAAGAGGAAATTGTACACTCTCCGTATGTCAGAATCTACTTCAGTGATAGAGCACTTAAACACACCGAACACGTTATTTTCTCAGCTTACATCCTTAAGATGTACAATAAGAGAACAAGAACGTGCTGAACTTCTACTTCAAAGTCTACCTGATTCGTATGATCAACTCATCATCAACTTGACAAACAATAATGTCACCAGTCTAGTCTTCGATGACGTTGCAGCTGCTGTTCTCCAAGAAGAAAATCGGCGCAAGAACAAGAAAGACAGACAAGTAAATCTGCAACAAGCAGAAGCGTTGACAACGATGAGAGGGAGATCAACAGAATGTGGCCAAAGTAGCAGTCACAAACATGATAGATCGAAGTCGATAAGCAAGAAGAATTTAAAATACTACAGCTGTGGAAAGAATGGTCACTTGAAGAAGAATTGTTGGAGTCTAAATAAAAACTCCAATCCATAAGGTAATACCGCAAATACTTCAGATGATGGAGATGCTCTATGTTGTGAAGTGTCAACCACCGTGGAAGGCATAAAGAGATATGCAGATATATGGCTCATTGATTCGGGAGCAACATATCACATGACCTCAAGAAGAGAATGGTTCCATCATTATGAATCTGTCTCAAGAGGATATGTGTATAGTTGCAATGATCATACCTTAGAGATCATTGGCATGAGAACCATCAAATTGAAGATGTATGATGGAACAATTAAAGTTGTTCGAGATGTGCGGCACGTGAAATGCCTGAAGAAAAATTTATTATCCTACGGATTGTTGGATAATAATGCAAGAAAGATTGAAACACGGAAATGAATCATGAAGGTGTTTCGTGGAGCGCTTGTGGTGCTGAAAGGCGAAAAGATAGCTGCAAACTTGTACATGTTGAAGGGAGAGACTTTGCTAGAAGCAGAAGCCTTTGTTGCCTCATGTAGTTCAGATTCTGCAATGTTATGGCATCAGAAACTTGGACAGATGTCAGAACAAGGAATGAAAGTCCTTGTAGAGAAAAAATTACTTCCAGGCTTAACAAAGGTATCACTTACTTTGTGTGAGCATTGCATAACAAGTAAACAGCACCGGTTGAAATTCAACACATCAAATTCTAGAGGCAAAAGTGTTCTAGAATTGGTTCACTCTGATGTATGGAAAGCACCAGTTACATCCCTAGGCAGAGCAAAATATTTTGTCTCATTTATTGATGATTACTCCAGGAGATATTGGGTGTACCCTATTAAGAAAAAGTCAGATGTGTTTTTCACTTTCAAAAACTTCAAAGCACGGGTGGAACTTGATTTTGGAAATAAGATCAAGTGTTTCAGAACAGATAATGGAGGAGAATACACAAGCGAAGAATTTGATGACTTTTGCAGGAAATAATGCATCAAAAGACAGTTCACAATGGCGAACACTCCTCAACAAAATGGAGTGACAGAGTGGATAAACAGAACCTTGTTAGAAAGAAAAAGAGCAATGTTGAGGGATGCAGGCCTAGAAAAATCATTCTGGGCAGAAGCAGTCAATACCGCCTGTTATTTGGTGAATCGAGCTCCATCAACTGCAATAGAGATGAAGACACCAAAGGAGATGTAGACTGGTAAACCAACTGATTATTCAAACCTCCATGTATTTGGAAGTATTGTGTACGTGATGTACAACTGTAACATCCTCAATACCGGGTTAGTGACTAAATTGTAAAGTCTCAAAATTTGGTGGTTAAAATAAAATGAATGAATAGTATAAAAATTTACATGTAAATTATTGTGAATGATGGAATTGAAATGAATAAGAAATGGAAGGACAATAGATAATTGCAAGGAAAAATAATTAAAGAAAGGATAAGTATATATATATAAGGATACACGTGGGTGGAATGAGAGAAAACACCCAAGGCTTCCAGAGTTCTCTTCTTCTTCTTTCTTCCTTATGCGTGTGAACCAAAGCAAAGGTAAGATTTATGATTATTGAGTTTCTTGTTAAATTTAAGATTGGTTTTTGATTATTAGATGATAACTAAGCTTAAGGAAAGCTTAAGTTATCTTAACATCAAAGGATGATAGAGTTAGGAGAGATTTAAGATTTGAAGTTCTTAAATGAAATCTTGGAATAAAGTTCATAACTAGAATTGAAAGTTAAATTTGACTTGTCATCAATCTAGTTAAGATATACGAAGTGTTAAAAGTGGAATTCAAACATGTTGAATTATTGATGTAATTCTTGAATTACATATGAATGATAGGATTTAGAGGTTTAAGATGAAATAAATGAGTATAAATTGGTTTAAGGATGTGTACTAGAGTTAAGAATGAAAAAGGGGATTAAACATGAAGGATTTAATCCAAAATGAATGAATTTTCGGGTTCAAAAAGAGGATTCTGGGCAGAGTGCATCGATGCATATTCATAGTGCATCGATTCATCAAGGTTAAAACCCAGAAATTGTTTGAAGGTGTATCGATGCACGGGTAGTGCATCGATGCACTCTTTTAAAATAAAAACATCGAATGCAATTAGTGCATCGATGCATAAGGCATGCATCGATGCATTCCATTAATAATAAAACATCGAATGCATTTTATGCACCGATGCACAAGTAGTGCATCGATGCATACCTTCATTAAAAGAGGAAATTGACATTTATCTTAATCTAAAGAGTGAACCGTTAGAGTATATTAGCTATAATACTGATATAGATCCATTTGTGATTATGTAGATACTAAAAGTAAGCTTATTCCGGAACGATTAGAATCGAATCAAAGCAAAGCTAAGGTGAGTGCATACTATATGTATAGTATAATGGAATAAGACTTGTGATAAGTCTAATCCCTATATTAATTTTCATAGTACAATAGTTGTGAACATGCATACATGATAATTATTGTAATACATGCATAAGGCATATATATGTTCATGTGATTGGATAAATGATGTATATGAATAGATTCAAATACACATGTGATATGATATGTGATATGAGAACATGGCATGAGCTACATGATCACAAGAGAAATTACATGAGTACATGAACATATGAAATATAAGAATAATACCCATAGTATACGATATGAGAGCTACAGGTGTAATTGGCATGCCAAGAGTCGAGGGTATAATAGTCCTTCGGGATGTAATGGTCCTATGGGACATATATAACAGTCCTTTGGGATGAATACTGAACTAAGGTTCGGTGCCCCATGAGGGAATTGATACGAGCTGTGGTGACAGCATTAGTTCACAACCTCAATGTACTCACATACCTCTATTCTCAATAATATACATGGGCAATTGAAATACAAAGTAAAGTGAAAGTGGAACAAGAAGGTAAGTTTCATACATGCATGATATGATTATATATGTTATTGTGTAATAGATACATGCATATTGAAATGTCATAAAGAAAATGGTAAGAATGCATATTCATGAAGATATTGTTGCATATTCATTTATTACCTCACTAAGTTTATGACTTAGCGTGTAAGTGATTTACACATAGGTACCAAGAAATAAAAAGATTCAGAATAGAAGTGGCACGGACAGCAACATTACTAAGAAATCAGATCAGAAGTAATTGACAAAGTAGGTATTTTGTTGTGTATAGAGTGTTGGTATGTAATAAGTGGTTAATTACGAATGCACTGATCGATTTTGTATTAAGTGGTCTCTTTTATGTCAATTAAAGTATTTTGTTTTAATGAAAGTTTTAAATTTCTCTATTTTTCTTTAAGAATCAAAGTTTGAAAAGTCAATGTGATATCTCGGACTTGTATTCGGGTCGAATATGAGTTAGGGGTGTTACATTTAATGGTATCAGAGCTACGGTTTAGTCGATTCTCGGCATAAACCGGAGTATAGAGTGTTTGATAATGTATACATACCAATAAAATAGTGGAAACTTCTGATATGATGGAATAGTAAGTATGTTGTTTTGCTAATAGAAATTATATGGTTGTATTTTTATAGATGTCCGGACGAGGTAGTTCTAGGAATGAAGCGGGAGATGATAGACCCGCTAAAAGCAGTAATTCACCTGTCCTGGCCAGGTAGAGTGAAGAACAGACATCCTCTGGAATACCTGTAAATGATCAAGATATATTCTTTAGAACGTTAGACGCGGTATTGAAGCATTTCCAACCTCTTGTTACTTCAACTCCAAAAATGAATGTTGCGAAAGAGTTGAAAGGATTAAGAGCTCCAGAGTTTAGAGGGAAAGCCGATGAAGGTCCTGTTACTGCAGACATTTGGCTTAATGACGTGAAGGTCATGCTTACGGGACTTCATTGTTCCGATGCTAAGAAGCTGGATGGAGTAATTTCCTTGTTGAAAAGACAAGCAAGGATCTGGTGGACCAATGTTACAATGAAGATGTCTAATGCCCAAGTAACTTGGTCATTGTTTTTAGAAGAATTCAAGCATAAGTACATCGGAGATCAATTTGTTCGTCAAATGAAGCAAGAGTTCATGAATCTGAAGCAATGGAATCACACTGTATATGAGTACGAGTGTGAATTCAATAAGTTGAGCCGCTTTGTTACCGAGCTAGTTCCTACGGAGAAGGATACTTGTGAGTGGTTTGTAGAGGGATTACGTCCTCGGCTAAAGGAAATGTTAATTGTCTTGAATTTATCCTCCTTTCAAGAGGTAATCAACCGTGCCAGGGCTCTGGAAAGAGCTCAGAACGAGAGGTTTGAAAATTCGAGAGCTCAGACAGTTAAAAGAACAGGTGCTTCTTCGAGTTCCGCACCATCAAAAAGGAGAAGAGATACTGGTTTTCAACCCCAAGTTAGATCAGAGTCAGTAGCATCCTCCGCTAGAGGATCAAATCAGATGAGAGGTAGACAAACTCAGTCAGTGGGATCTGGAGCTGGGAGATCTAATCAGAGTCAAGCCAGACAATGCCCATATTGTGGAAAGAATCATTCAGGGATATATCGGATGATTTCTGGAGTCTACTTTAGATGTGGGGACACTGGGCATTTTGTTCGGGATTGTCCAATGTTAACCAGTGAATCTACACAGCCAGAGAGATCTATTTCTGCAGGCCAGAGAGGAAGAGATAGAGGTAGAGGAAGAAGCCAATCGGAATCCTCTGCTTAACAGGAGATACACTCCACTGCTCGAGTGTACAACCTCAAGACCAATGATGATTGTGATGACCCAGATATTATAACAGGTACCTTTCTATTATTTGACAAAGGTATTATTGTAGTGATTGATACGGGGTCTACATATTCATACATTACAAGTAAGTTAGTGGGAGAATTGAACATTCCTTTAGAAACTACTAGCAATGAGGTGATAGTGACGAATCCGTTACGACACAGTGCTCGGGTAAATATGGTGAGTCGAGGATGTCCCATACGAATTCAAGGAATTGAATTCCCTGCTAATTTGATGGAATTACCTTTCGACGAATTTGAAGTGATACTGAGAATGGATTGGTTATATCGTTATTATGCTAATGTCGATTGTAGATTGAAAAGAGTAACGCTGAGAAGTCCAGAAGGGGTAGATGTGGTAGTATTTAGTGAAGGATAGAATCCGTTGGCAAATGTAATTTCAGTAATGTCGGCGAAGAAGTTATTGTTACAAGGATGTCAATGGTTTATTGCTAATGAGTTGGATGTTAAAACCAATGAGAAAGGGATTGAAGGAATTCCTATAGTCAGAAAATTTCTCGATGTATTTCCTGCAGAGTTGTCAGGTTTACCTCCGGACAGAGAGGTAGAATTTCAGATTGAGATAATACCAGGAACAACGCCCATTGCAATGACACCATACAGGATGGCTCCAAAAGATTTGCAAGAATTAAAGATTCAATTACAGGAGTTACTAGACAAAGGGTTTATTAGACCAAGTGTATCACCTTGGGGAGCTCCAATTTTATTTGTTAAAAAGAAATATGGATCAATGCGTCTTTGTATCGATTACAGACATGTCAATAAAGTGACCATCAAGAATAAGTATCCACTTCCCCGAATTGACGATTTATTTGATCAATTAAAGGAAGCTTCAGTGTTCTCAAAAGTTAATCTATGTTCGGGTTATCATCAATTAAAAATTCAAGAGAAAGATATTTCAAAACGGCGTTTAGAACAAGATATGGTCACTATGAGTTTATCGTGATGTAGTTTGGAGTTATGAATGCACCAGCTGCTTTTATGGATCTAATGAACATGATATTCCAACCTTATTTGGATCAGTTTGTTATGGTGTTTATTGATGATATTTTAATATATTCAAAGTCAGAAGAAGAGCATAATTCACACTTACAGATTGTTTTACAGATTTTACGAGACAAGAAGTTTTATGCTAAATTTTCTAAATGTGAATATTGGTTAAATGAAGTGACATTCCTTGGACATGTAATTTCTACAGAAGGAGTTTGAGTGGATCCCCAAAAGATTAAAGCTATTCTGGAGTGGGAAGTTCCAAAGAATGTATCAGAAGTTAGAAGTTTTCTGGGGTTAGCTGGTTATTATCGAAGGTTCGTTAAAAACTTTGCGATCATAGCATTACCCCTAACTAAACTGTTGAAAAAGGAAGTAAAATTTGTTTGGACTCATGAATGTCAAGAGAGTTTTGAAAAGTTAAAGAAAATTCTTACAGAAGCTCCAATTTTAGTTTAACCTGAGTCTGGTAAGAACTTTATAGTGTATAGTGATGCGTCTAATAGTGGTTTGGGATGCGTATTAATGCAAGAAGGCAAGGTGGTGGCCTATGCTTCGAGACAACCAAAATCGCACGAGAAGAATTATCCAACACACGACCTAGAGATGGCGGCAGTAGTGTTTGCTTTAAAGATCTGGCGTCACTACTTGTATGGTGAAAAGTGCTACTTGTATACGGATCACAAGAGCTTAAAATACTTGATGACTTAGAAAGAGTTGAATTTAAGACAAAGAAGATGGGTGGAATTTCTCAAGGATTATGATGTTGTGATTGATTTCTATCCCGGAAAGCAAATGTGGTAGCTGATGCCTTGAGTAGAAAGACGTTTGTAGCTTTGCGAGCTCTTGATGCTAGATTATCGTTAAGAGAAGATGGTGCAATCTGTGCAGAACTGACTATCAAGCCAGCATGGCTAGATCGAATTAAAGAATTGCAAGCTAAAGATGAAAGTGTTTAAAGAAGATACAACAGATAAGGAATGGAGAGGGTACGGATTATGAGATTAAGTCTGATGAGAACTTGTATTATCGAGAAAGATTGGTAATTCTAGATGATGATGAATTAAAGAATGATTTGTTAATGGAAGCTCATTGTAGTCCATTGACAATGCATCCGAGAGGGAACAAAATGTATATGGATCTCAAGAGTCGATATTGGTGGTCGGGAATGAAGAAAGACATTACAAAATTTGTATCAAAGTGTTTGACTTGTCAACAAGTCAAAGCTGAGCATCAGGTTCCGTCAGGATTGTTACAACCAATTTCAATTCCTCAATGGAAATAAGAAAACATAACGATGGATTTTGTGACAGGGTTGCCTTTAACTCCGAACAATAAGGATTCAATCTGGATGATCGTAGATAGATTGACTAAGTCAGCCCATTTTATTCCGGTACAAACTGATTTCTCCATGGATAAGTATGTGGAATTGTATATTAGAGAGATTATACGTTTGCATGGTATACCTATTTCTATAGTTTCTGATCGAGATCCTAGATTCACATCACGATTTTGGAAGTCATTACATGGAGCATTGGGAACTCGGTTGAACTTCAGTACAGTATTTCATCCTCAAACCGATGATCAATCCGAGCGAACTATTCAAATTCTGGAGGATATGCTAAGAGTTTGTGTCATTGAATTCAAAGGATCGTGGGAAAGGTATTTACCACTTGCTGAATTTGCGTACAACAATAGTTATCAGTCAAGCATCAAAATGGCTCCCTATGAAGCTCTATACGGAAGAAGATGTTGTACGCCCTTGAACTGGTATGAACTTAAGGATCGTGAAGTTATTAGTCCTGAGTTGATTTAGAATACAGAAGAAAAAGTTCAAGTAATTCAGAATAATCTGAAAGCTGCAGCTGATAGAAAAAATCGTATGCTGATTTAAAAAGGAAAGAGATTGAATTTCAAGTCGGAAATAAAATGTTCTTAAAAGTGTCTCCGTGGAAGAAAGTATTGAGGTTTATATGGAAAGGAAAGTTGAGTCCTCGATTCATTTGACCTTACGAGATTACTAAGAGAGTAGAACCAGTAGCATATCAGCTAATTTTGCAACCTAAAATGAAAAAGATACACAATGTCTTTCATGTCTCAATGTTTAGGAAATATCGATCTGATCTATCCCTCATTGTGACTCATGAAGAAATTGAAGTTCGACCAGATTTAACTTATGAGGAAGAACCTGTTCAAATATTAGCTTATGAAGTCAAGCAACTAAGGAACAAGACTATTCCATTGGTTAAAGTCTTGTGGAGGAATCACAAAGTAGAGGAAGCAACATGGGAACGTGAAGAGGACATGAGGATTAAGTACCCCTATCTCTTTGCATAATGAAAATTCGAGGACGAATTTTCTTATGGGGTGGAGAGTTGTAACATCCTCAATACCGGGTTAGTGACTAAATTGTAAAGTCTCAGAATTTGGTGGTTAAAATAAAATAAATTAATAGTATAAAGATTTACATGTAAATTATTGTGTAGGATGGAATTGAAAGGAATAAGGAATGGAAGGATAATAGAGTAATTGCAAGGAAAAATAATTAAAGAAAGGATAAGCATATATATATAAGGATACACGTGGGTGGAAGGGGAGAAAACACCCAAGGCTTCCAGAGTTCTCTTCTTCTTCTTTCTTCCTTGTGCGTGTGAACCAAAGCAAAGGTAAGATTTCTGATTATTGAGTTTCTTATTAAATTTAAGATTGATTTTTTATTATTAGATGATAACTAAGCTTAAGGAAAGCTTAAGTTATCTTAACATCAAAGGATGATAGAATTATGAGAGATTTAAGATTTGAAGTTCTTAAATGAAATCTTGGAATAGAGTTCATAACTAGAATTGAAAGTTAAATTTGACTTGTCATCAATCTAGTTAAGATATACGAAGTGTTAAAAGTGGAATTCAAACATGTTGAATTATTGATGTAATTCTTGAATTACATATGAATGATAGGATTTGGAGGTTTAAGATGAAATAAATGAGTATAAATTGGTTTAAGGATGTGTACTAGAGTTAAGAATGAAAAAGGGGATTAAACATGAAGGATTTAATCCAAAATGAATGAATTTTCGGGTTCAAAAAGTGGATTCTGGGCAGAGTGCATCGATGAATATTCATAGTGCATCGATTCATCAAGGTTAAAACCCAGAAATTGTTTGAAGGTGTATCGATGCACTCTTTTAAAATAAAAACATTGAATGCAATTAGTGCATCGATGCATTCCATTAATAATAAAACATCGAATGCATTTTATGCACCGATGCACAAGTAGTGCATCGATGCATACCTTCATTAAAAGAGGAAATTGACATTTATCTTAATCTAAAGAGTGAACCGTTAGAGTATATTAGCTATAATACTGATATAGATCCATGTGTGATTATGTAGATACTAAAAGTAAGCTTATTCCTGAATGATCAAATGATTAGAATCGAATCAAAGCAAAGCTAAGGTGAGTGCATACTATATGTATAGTATAATAGAATAAGACTTGTGATAAGTTTAATCCCTATATTGATTTTCATAGTACAATAGTTGTGAACATGCATACATGATAATTATTGTAATACATGCATAAGGCATATATATGTTCATGTGATTGGATAAATGATGTATATATATGAATAGATTCAAATACACATGTGATATGATATGTGATATGAGAACATGACATGAAGTAAGTGACATGAGCTACATGATCACAAGAGAAATGACACGAGTACATGAACATATGAAATATAAGAATAATGCCCATAGTATACGATATGAGAGCTACAGGCGTAATTAGCATACCAAGAGTCGAGGGTATAATAGTCCTTCGGGATGTAGTGGTCCTACGGGACATATATAACAGTCCTTCGGGACGAATACTGAACCAAGGTTCGGTGCCCCATGGGGGAATTGATATGAGCTGTGGTGACATCATTAGTGCACAACCTCAATGTACTCACATACCACTATTCTCAATAATATACATGGGTAATTAAAATACAAGTAAAGTGAAAAGTGGTACAAGAAGGTAAGTTTTGTACATGCATGATATGATTATATATGTTATTGTGTAATAGATACATGCATATTGAAATGTCATGAAGGAAATGGTAAGAATGCATATTCATGAAGATATTGTTGCATATTCATTTATTGCCTCACTAAGTCTATGACTTAGCGTGTAAGTGATTTATACGTAGGTACTAAGAAATAAGAAGATTCAGAATAGAAGTGGCACATACAACAATATTACTAAGAAATCAGATCAGAAGTAATTGACAAAGTAGGTATTTTATTGTGTATAGAGTGTTAGTATGTAATAAGTGGTTAATTACGAATGCTCTGATCGATTTTGTATTAAGTGGTCTCTTTTATGTCAATTTAAGTATTTTGTTTTAATGAAATTTTAAATTTCTCTATTTTTCTTTAAGAATCAAAGTTTGAAAAGTCAATGTGACATCTCAGACTTGTATTCGGGTCGAATATGAGTTAGAGGTGTTACAACAACTCCCAAGAAATCTCAAAGCTGGATTCAAAATCCAGGAAATGCAAATTCTTGGGGTATTCTGATGGAGTCAAGGGGTATCACTTGTGGGATCCCACTGCCCGCAAAGTGATCATCAGCAGAGATGTTATATTTGTAGAAGATAAACTACAAAGAAAAGAAGATGATGATAGCGCTGAAAAGTCAGAGACTACACAAATACATGTGAAAAAGGAGGTTGAACAAGGAGATTCTTCAGAAGCAGAACCAGCACATGATGAACAAGAATCAGAGAGTTCTGAAGCTCCAACAACTCGTCAATCAAATCGTGTGAGAAGACGTCTCAATTGGCACTCAGATTATGTTATAGAAGGAAATATTGCATACTGCCTTTTAACAGAGGACGGTGAGCCATCAACATACCAGGAGGCAATAAACAGCTCAGATGCTTCATTATGGATGATAGCGATGCAAGAAGAAATAGAAGCCCTTCATAAAAATAATACATGGGACTTTGTACCACTACCACAAGGAAGGAAGCCAATTGGTAACAAACGGGTCTTCAAAATCAAGCGAAATGGTGACGATCAAGTGGAGAGGTATCGTGCAAGACTGGTGGTAAAAGGATATGCTCAAAAAGAAGGTATTGATTTCAATGAAATATTTTCTCTTATGGTTCGACTAACAACAGTTCAAGTAATTTTGGCAATGTGTGCTATATTAAACTTACATCTAGAGCAGCTAGATGTTAAAACAACTTTTCTTCATGGAAATATTGAAGAAGAGATTTACATGCTCCAGCCTGAAGGTTTTGAAGAAGACGAAAAGAAGAACTTGGTTTGCAGGTTGAACAAATCTCTATACGGTCTAAAGCAGGCGTCGAGGTGTTGGTATAAGAGATTTGATTCTTTCATTATGTTCCTTGGATACAACAGACTTAATGCAGACCCTTGTGCTTATTTCAAGAGTTCTGGTGATAACGATTTTGTTATATTGCTGTTGTATGTGGATGACATGTTGGTTGCAGGACCCAACAAAGATCATATTGAAGAATTGAAGGAACAACTGACTAGGGAATTTGAAATGAAGGACTTGGGGATCAACAAACAAGATTCTAGGGATGCAAATTCACTGAGACAGAAGTAATAGGAAGATTTGGCTTTCACAAAAGAATTACTTGAAGAAGATATTGTCAAGATTCAACATGCAAGATTGTAAGTCAATTTCTACCCCTCTTCCTATTAACTTTAAATTATCCTCCAGTATGAGTCCTAACAGTGAAGAAGAGAGGATGGATATGTCTCAAGTACCGTATGCATCGGCAGTGGGAAGTTTAATGTTCGCTATGATATGCACAAGACCAAACATTGCACAAGCAGTGGGAGTGGTTAGTCGGTACATGGTGAATCCAGGCAAAGAGCATTGGAATACTGTAAAAAGGATCCTAGATACATCAAAGGGACCTCAAATATTGCATTATATTACGGAGGATCAAACTTACTAATCAATGGGTATGTAGATTCTGACTATGCAGTGGATTTGGATAAAAGCAAATCTACTACAGGATATGTGTTCAAAATTGCTGGTGGAGCTGTAAGCTGGGTTTCAAAATTGTAGTCAGTTGTGGCTACATCCACAACAGAGGCAGAATATGTAGCAGCTACACAAGCTAGTAAAGAAGCAATTTGGTTGAAGATGCTATTGGAGGAGCTTGGGCACAATCAAAAGTATGTATCTCTGTTTTGTGATTGTCAAAGCGCCTTGCATCTAGCAAATAATCCAGCATTTCATTCAAGGATAAAACACATACGAGTTCAATATCATTTCATTCGTGAAAAGGTGGAAGAAGGGACGGTAGATATGCAGAAGATCCATACCAAAGACAACATAACAGATTTCATGACGAATGCGATCAATACTGATAAATTTACTTGGTGTCGATCCTCTTGTGGCCTGTCAGAAACGTAAGCAACATGATGGTACAAGGTAGAAAGAATGGTGTGAAGATATAATTGTTTCAATCAAATCTTCAAGTGGGAGATTGTTGAAAAAAATCAAAAACCACATGGGCTGCTAGTTAGCAACCGGTGGCTTTGAAAAAAAATTATTATTAGCCAATTTTGTTGAATATTTGCTAAAGGGGATAATTACATTTAGTCACTAAACTTTAGGTTATTTATAAGATTAGTCCTCAAACTTCAACTATAAATACTCTATCCCATTTAGCTTCAAAACCATCCCAAAGCATTCTAGCTTTCTTCTAATACTAAAGAATTTAGAGAGTTTCTTGAGAGTTGTTTTTCTCTTTTTTATCAAGAGAGAATTATCATTGTTTTCTCCTTGGTAGATCAAGAGAGGTTGTAATTCCTATTTTCTCATAGTGAAATTCTTCTACCGTTACCCGTGGTTTTTACCCTATATTATTTAGGGGTTTTCCACGTAAATTTTGTGTCTCTTTTATTTTCATTTTTATTTTCTCAAATTATCAGTTGCGATTTTGCTCTATCCGATAGCCGTCTTCCGCAACATTATCTGGAGGTAGAGACTAGAGAGGATTTAGGTGCTTTGGCTATGTTGGAAGATAGTGTAAAGAAGCTAAAAACTCCCAAAACATCACCTGGGCTAACATTAAGCAAATGCCAGATTGAGTGTGCAGTTGATTTGTTAGCTGATTAGATTTATGAGTGTTGTGAGTCGGTTTCATTTTCGAGTCTTGAAAATCCAAAGTTTAGAGCTTTTCTTAATCAGGTCGGGTTGCCGCCAGTTTCAAGCAGGGAGCTTGCTGGGAGTATATTGGATGTTAAGTATGAGGAAGTGAAAGAAGAATTTGAGGTCAGGATTCGAGATGTCATGTTCTCCCAGCTTTCATATGATGGGTGGAAAGTTAGGAGCGTTGCTAGTGGCGACAGGAGCTTGGTGGAAAGCCATGTGGTTGGGAAGCCATGGAAGTGTATGCCATAAGAAGATGGGGTTGGGGAAGATAACATTCTAGAAAAAGGGTAAATTAGAATTTTGTCCTTAAATTACTTTAAATTTATAAAATGGTCCCTAATTAGCATTTTATATAAAGTTAAACCCTTTTACTAAAGTGTCACATCATCAAACTAACGGAAGTAAACGTTTTAGGGACCATGTTTTAATTAAAATACAATGAAAGTGATTGTGAATAAACTTTTTCAATTGAGTGACCATACGTTAAAAAAATGAAACAAAAGTGATTAACTATGTAGTTTACCCTAGATTTAATTTCCGTAAGATACAAAATAAAATCATGTGCTGAGTTGCAGCCGAATGAGAAAATGGTGTATTTTATAACCAAAATATAAATTGGAATTCAAAATTAATTTTTAGAAAAATGGATATATTTGCTTGATTTTTATTTTGCCACGACACCATCTGATAACTAAGAAGGTTGAAACAGTTAATTCAGTAATTGAACGAACTAAATTATTTTTAACCTAATTAATTGAAATTTTTTCTTTAATCTTTAATCAAATCAATTTTTTTTCGGAAAATATGGTTAATATTTGAATCCATATACATATATTCTAAGTTTTATTGCTAAATCTGTTAGAAAATTATTACTATATATATTGTGCAATAAGTATATAATTTCTATACGAATAAAAATATATATAATTTAGATTTCATATGTAGATCGATTCAAAGCAAAGAAACTGGGTCTGAGAAAATCTAGAACAGGGGTGAAATGGAAGCGAAGAAGGGAAGTCGAAAATGGCATTCTGTGTTCGTAAACAATGTGAGCAAAAGGATTAGTTCAAGAACTCTTAAGGAGGCATTTCAGTCCTATGGAGACGTGATTGACGTTTTTATAGCGTATCGAAACAGAAGAAGACTAGAAGCTGACTCAACTTTTGCGTTCGTTAGGTTCGGAAGAAAATATGAAGCTGACACAGCGGTTCGTAGAGCAGATGGTAGGATCATGGACGGGTTTAAGATTAGAGTTTTTCCCGATAACAAGAGAACACCTAAGATTCAGAGGTCAGAGGCTGTTAGAAACTTTAACAAATCTTGGATGCCTTCGTTAAGGGACTCCAGATCTTATAAGGATTTAGTCGGAGGGTCTCATTATGTTGAAGGAAGGTCAGAGAACAACGGTGCTTCTATTCAGCTTTCAAAACATTCAGGTCTGGAAAAAGTGGTTCACGTTAAGATCGATGATGGAAAAACGCCGAGGTCCGTTCACAAGTATGGTGACTACAAAAGGTTAATCTGCATTGCAAAGAATGAAGTTTTGTGGAGGAACTTTTGTCTAGTGGGGAAAATTAAAAATATGTTCAATGAAGATATCATTCAGACAGCTTTCAATGCAGAAGGGTTAGATGTTAAAGTAAGCTTTTGGCATGATTTACTGGTTGTCATTCAATTCAAATATGAATCTGATCTAAAGGCGTGTTGGTCTAATAGAGAGGAATGGGTCTCTCGGTGGTTTGACGAGCTCGAACTGTTGGAGGGTTATGAGCACAAAGTTAAAAGTAAAGTCTGGATCCATTTGACGGATGTTCCATTAACAATGTGGAGTGATAAATTTTTCAGTGAGTTGGGAAGTATGTGGGGTAAAGTGTTATTGATTGAAGAAAACACCAGTAAGCGGGCAAGGTTTGACGTAGCTAAGATCTTGCTGGAAGTTCATTATGCTTCGGACATTCCTGACAAAGTCTCCATTGTTTCCAATGGGAGCTTTTATTCCATCAAAATTTCTACTGAAGTTCAGGATGTGCCTCGAGTGTTCATAGATGGATCGATGCCGGAGGCTGGCGCGTGGGTTTCAGATGCTGTGGAGGTGGGTAACGAAACTTTGGTAGAAGATGCACATGCCGACAGCATTGGGCCCGAGGCTGATGTTAGTATTGCTGCCTCCCATGCTTCACACTGCCAGAGAAGCGTTAATTCCAACGGTATGGGAGCAGGTAGTGGAAGGCTAGTGGAAGTCGAGGTGGACAGGAGTGGTGTGGGGGTTGAGAATCTGCAGAGGTCCCGGTCTTGGAAAATATTGGGCCAATGATATTGAGTGCAGACGAAAGCGTTGGGCTTGTGGCTCTGAATAGAGAAGTGGGGCAAGACTGGCAGACCCAGTCTTTATCTCATTGCTAAAGGTTTTTGGATATTCCCATCGAGGAGGTGTCCTCAATCAGATTAGAGGGTGAGGGTCTTCCAGTAATTCTCCATGGGGTGGCAATGAATCAATCTTCGAAGCCTCTGAAGGTTATTCCTAATTCACACGGATTTGTTTTCTCATCCAGAGCAGAGGATGGGATGAATAGGACTTCTCCTAGTAGTCCTGATAAAAGTAATGTATCAAAAAGAAAGAAGAAGAGTTCGAAAAGGCGAAAACCAATTCATGCAGTTAGAAGGGGTTCGGTGGATCGTGATTGTTCTGCGAGGGAAGCTCAAGCCGATCCGGGGGGTTCCATCAATGAAGCGATGGCTACTTATTGTGTTGGGGAGGCTTTGGGTGTTGTTTTCACAGCGTCGAAGGAGGAGGTAATTCAAAGATTAGAGCAGATCGAATAATCGGGTAAGCTCTGAATAGGGTCTGAGTTTCGTTCAGTCTTCTGTGTGTCAGTTACTATATGGATTTGAGTTTCTCAGTTTTTAGCTGGAATATTAGAGGATTGGGGAAAAATGTTAAATTAAGAGCCATCAGTCGGGTTTTAGAGTCAAATAAGCCTGGTGTAGCATTCTTCCAGGAATCCAAAGTGAGTGAGATTTCTGTAATTGTTGACCGGTTGTTAAGGGGTTTTATTAGAAGGGATTTGATTTTTTCGCCTGCTGTGGGAGCTTCAGGAGGTCTCATTACTCTATGGGATCGTAATGTATTTCAGATGACCAGTAAGGTTATTCTAAGGAGAGTTGTGGCTGTGAAAGGCAGATTGGTGTTTAATAATTTAGAGTTTGGTTTTGTGAACGTTTATGGTCCAAATATTCATTATGACAGATCAGATTTTTTTGAGCAACTTAGTTGGGTTATCTCTAACCTCAATTGCCTAGTTGTTGTAGGGGGGATTTTAATGTTGTAAGGGTTGTCTCTGAAAGAATCGGGTCCTCTGACCTTCCTAGTGCGAGGCGATTTTTTGAGGATTTTATTTCACGGTGGGATCTGATAGATGTCCCAGTCATCGGCAGTTTATTCACATGGTTTAGGAGTGGATCGAGTACGGCAGCAAGTAGATTGGATAGGTTTCTGATATCTACTGATATTGCCTGCGTTTTCCCGGGGTTGGTGTAGTTCACTCTTCCAAGAAGTGTTTCAGATCATAATCCGGTAGTTTTAAAAATAAGGAAGGGAAAAAAGGTTGTTAGGCCTTTTAAATGGTTCAACCATTGGGCTGAGGATCCTGTTCTTGTCGAAAGAATTAAGGGCGTGTGGATGACTAATAGAGGTAAAGGCATTCTGCATTCTCTGTCGCTTACAAAGGCCGTGACAAAAGAAAGGGAAAGATCAATCCGTGATAGCAATACTGATTCGGTGGAGAAGATTGGGAATTATATTGATGATCTAGAAAAGATATGTATTTTGAACCCCAGCTCATCTTCTGCTCAGAACGATCTAGTGGCTATGAAGGCTCGGTTGTGGGCACTGTTGAGGAAAGAAGAACGAGAGTGGCTTCAAAAATCTAGACTCAAATGGTTCAAAGAATGTGACAGAAACACGAAGTTTTTCCATTTAACTGCTTCTTCGAGAGCGAGACGAAACCAGATTTCCAAACTGAAGGTTAATAATTGTGTTTTAAAACATCAAGTTAAGATTCAACAAGCCTTTATTTCCTACTTTCGGGGTTTTTACAATGATGTGAAGACAATTTCAGTCAAAAAATGGGAGATTCCGATAAAGAAATTGAGTGTTGTTTCTAGAAGGCTTCTTGAAAGTCCATTTTCTGAATAAGAGGTATGGTTCGTCATTAATTCTTCTGATGGTTCGCGAGCGCCGGGACCAGACGGTTTCAACTTGAATTTTTTTAAGAAATTCTGGCTGGTCATTAAGGAAGATGTCATGATGTTTATGTCTGATTTTTACTGGGGTAGAATCGAGGATCCATCCTTCAATAACTCCTTCATAGCCCTTATCCCGAAGACAGGTGAGGCCGTTTCTCCGGAGGACTTTAGACCAATCTCGCTGGTAGGGAGTTTGTATAAAATAGTATCTCGGGTTATGGCAAAGAGAATGGGTATTTGTATCAAAGAGGTGGTAGGGGAAAACCAGTTCGCTTTTACTTCGGGTAAACAGATTGCCGATTGCGTCTTGATAGCAAACGAAGTCATTGATGACCTATCTAAAAAGAAGAAAAAAGCGTTACTTTTTAAGGCTGATTTTAGAAAGGCGTACGACTCTGTTGACTGGAACTTTCTAAACCTTATTCTTAAAAAGATGGGGTTTGGAAAAAGATGGAGAAAGTGGGTCCAATTCTGTATTTCGACTTCATCTATTGTTGTTCTTGTTAATGGTTATCCCTCGGTCAGGTTTTCTATTAAGCGAGGACTCAGGCAGGGTTGTTCGTTATCGCCATTTCTTTTCAATGTTGTTGGAGAGGCCCTTAGTGGCATGCTTAAGAAAGTGACTGATATTGGGTTGTGCGGTAATGTTGGAGTAGGGTTTGGAAACACAGAAATTACTCATATCCAAATCGCATACGATCTGCTGATTTTTTCGGCTGCTAACGAGCAGAGTTTAAAGAATTTCAAACGTGTTCTAAAAATTTTTGAGTTAGCGGCTGGCTTGAAATTAAATATGTCGAAATCAAAGATTTTTGGTATCAATGTAGATGATAGCAGGATAAGTTATTGGGCGAATTCAATTAATTGCGGTTGGGATTCTCTTCCTACGACTTACTTGGGTCTTCCTTTAGGTCACAAAAAGAATTTGAAGTCTCTGTGGCAACCAGTTTTGGACAAGGTACAGGCTCGATTACAGAGCTGGAAATCTAAATTTTTATCCTTTACGGGCAGGCTTACGCTGATCAGATCTGTATTATCTAATTTACCTGTATATTTTATGTCGGTATTCCCTATGTCTCTATAGATAAACTCATTGCCTCTTTTGTCTGGAAGGGTAATTCTGAGAGAGCAATCCATTGGTTAAAATGGAAATCAGTTTGTGGGCCGAAATCTCATGGGGGAGTGGGAATCTTTGATGTTCAAACTAGAAACCGAGCCTTGCTAAATAAGTGGTTTTGGCGGTTTAGCAAGGATGGCGATTGTCTTTGGAAAAAAATCATAGTTGCTAAGTACAATTACAGCCTTGATTCGATCATTCCTAAAGAGGTTAATGTCCGAAATTCTTCTTGGGTTTGGAGGAATATCGTGAACCCGGTGGCCTCGCACGAGGGGAATATGAGTGCTGATTTTTCTTGCAAAATGGGTAATGGAGAGAAAATCGATTTTTGGAATGATCGCTGGTCTGAAATGAATTCGCTTAAAGCTTCCTTCCCTAGAATCTTTGGTTTGGCTCTAAAAAAGTCCGGAAACATATCCGAGTTTGGGAGTTGGGTGAACGAAGTATGGGAATGGAAGATTGAGCTTAGGAGAGGCCTCTTCGAATGGGAAAATGCTCTTTGGTTGAACTTCATGGAGGTACTAAATAAAGCAATTAGTTCAGCTCCTGCTTTAGACAATTTGATTTGGGCAGGCTCTGCCGATGGTCGTTACTCTCCGAAATTATTTTGTCTTAAGGAGGCATCAGCTGGCAAATTGGAAGACCCAATCTGGAGAGCTGTCTGGTGTAAATTCGTGCCTCCAAAAGTGTCAGGTTTCGTTTGGAAAGCAGTGCATCAAAGGCTACCAGTTATTTCCGAATTGATAAAGCGAGGTGTTCCTCTTTCTGATAATTCTTTTTGTTCTTTCTGTCACCGTTGTCCAGAAACTATTAATCATATCATGATACAATGCGAGGTGGTATGGCAGATTTGGCAACGTTGGTGTTCCATGTGGCACATTTGTTTGGTTTTTCCTTCGAATGCCAAAGACTTGCTGCAAGTCTGGATTTCTCAGAAAATTAAAAAGAAATTTCGGGCTCTATGGAATATTGGTTTCTTTGGCATTATATGGAAAATATGGTTGTGTCGGAATAATAACAGATTTCATGGTTAGTCTTTTTCGGCTGAAACGTTGTTCCATTCTGTTATGGTGCAGATAGGTGTTTGGGCCAATGCGCTTTGGCCATGGTTGATACCGAGCATTCAAGATTTCGTTCGTTGTCCCGATTCAATGTTGATTGGAAGTTGTTGAGAGAAAATAGTTTTTGATTGCTGAAGTGGGTTAGCTGCGCAGAGTGGAGCTCTCTCCACCTCTGATAATGGAGTCTGCCTTTTCCTGTTTTTGTTCGTTAGTTAGTTCTTTGTGGGAGTTGCCATTGATTATTGATCTGCTAGCATTTAATAGTTTTTTTAGCTATCTATTCTGCGTAGTGCTCCAGTCTATTGTTTTCCTTTTATCTCGATTTGTGTTGCTAAGCCAGATTATCCAATTCTCTTCGTTGGTCTGTGTTTGTTTCTGTCTGCTGGTTTTGCTGTGATACTGGCGGAGGAACTGGTTTGGAGGTTGTTAAGAAGGGGTTTGGTTGAGATGTTGCAAGCGTTTTCGTGTATTTTTACTCTCCATCCCAAGGTACACTCTTTTTCCTCCATTTAGGATTAGGGAGGTTTTTTAATGAGGTCCTTGAGGTGGTATACTTTGTACTCTCCTATTAATACAAAGTAACATCTTTCAAATATATATATATATATATATATATATATATATATATATATAACTAATTACTAAATAGTCCACATACAGTCATTTACTTCAGACACATACAAAATATTGAAGCAACAATAATTAAAAAATACTAAATTATTTACAATGTAATCAATTTTAAAAGTTTCGTTTTGATAAAATCTAACGATTATGCACATAACATTGTAATAAAAATATTCTTAGAAATGTTTAAAAGTGATTTCAAGAAATATGACATAATTAATTTGGAAAAAAAATTATACATAAATCATGCTCTTAAAAACATAAATATATCAAAAATAAATGTCCCGAATCATCATTTGAATCAAAATACCAAAAACTAAATGTTATTACGACATTGTCAGCACATCAAATTTAAGTCGATGAGACACAAAAAGGTGTCAAAATCTTTTAAACATTCGAAAATTCACTGGATAATATATATGTAATTCATTATCTTCGAAATAGAATAATTTTGTATACTTAGAAACCTTATGTTAGTTGATATGAAAAGTGTTATAAACATTGGAAAATCTTACTGGATGATATATATTTATGATCTCTGAAATAAAATTAATATTTTTACTCAGAAACCTTATATTAGTTTATATTTATAGGGATAATTACCAACCAAAAACTACCAATTACACGTCCCATTATCACACATACAATACAAAGGCAATTCCCACACAAACCACCATGCAGGTCATCAATTCAAAACATGGGCCTAAATTCTAACATGCAACTGCTAAACAATGTCATGTCAGGAGTAGTAGTGGTGGACCAGATGTTGGGCTTACCCATATGACTCACAAAGAAAACCCAATTATGGGTACAATAAGTGAACCTAAAACTCAACCTTTTTGTTTGATTTAATTACATATTTCAACCTAGGATGGCTTGAGGGGTTGGCAACATCAGTGTTGAAACAAATGGTTGAGATTCAAAATTTGAGTTTATAAGTTTAAATTCGAATCCTACCATCGTCACTATTGGTGGACAATCTATAAATTTATATGTAAATCTCAATTAGGTCTTCGGAATGCCCTGACCTTGGATTGAAAGAGTCACCCTTGATCTTGAACTTTTTTGTACCAATAAAAAAAACATCAGTGATGGTTTAAGGGGATGGTGCCAAATATCCAATTCTTTTTTATGTATTTTTTATTGATTTTTTAATTCTACATCCCTTCAAATTTTATTAATGTAACTTTGTAAGTTTACACTCTTTAACATAAATTTTTGCATCCGTCTCTAGACATGACAATCATATCTTTAAGATTTTTAATTTTTTCATATAATTTAAATATATTTTTAATTTTTAACTTCTTAAAAGTTTATAAATTAATCCTCCCTATAAAATATAACGTCCGTCTCTTGCCCAACCGACCAAATAAAAAGCACCAAAGGGGTTCACATGCATGTTTGAAAACGAAAACACCCAAATCTTGGTTTTTGGAAATATTTCTCCTCTAACTTTAATCAAAATCATCGTTCTCCTTGACAAATTGAACTTTGTACTTCTCCAACACGTCTAGCCATGTAATTAACAACAAAATATTCAAAGAAATTAATTTTTTTAAAATTTTTGAAATAAGTGATTTATTTAAAATTTTGAAACTTTTACAAGTTTAAATTATTAAAAAAAAGATTTGACACTTGAGGATAATTTTTAAAGATTTTAAAAAAGGACTTGATTAAAAATATTCAAAGAAATTTAAACTAAATTAGCATATAAATAAATAAATTCAAATTACTTTTATACTAAACGATTAAATTGTAGTTCAAAAAACACCAAAATTAATTTTTTTAAAAAATCAAGAGGTGATAAATGCATGAGGTGGAATAGAGGCAAGGTTAATAGGTGGCTCATGCAAAGCACATGTTTTAATAAATAAGGCTGAGTATTAGGTGAAACCAAGGGCAAAGGTCAAAGCCACAAAGGTAACAATTGCAGCCAACAGCCAACAGCCAGCAGCCAGCAGCCATATATAAGAATCAAGAAGTCAATTTAATAAACATGTTTTACCATTAGGGTTAGTCACTATTATACCCATATACGAACCCATCATACGTGCCAATTTCTAAGCTAAATATATTTGTTTACATGTGTATAAATTAGATTACTCAACATACAATTTTAACATATTTATTTATTTGAGGTTTAAATTTTGGGGCATTTAATATTTATATCTCTAATGTTTATATTTTGGTATGCCTGTGTTCATATAGGTAGTTGAAGCATATCTTTCATGTGTAATAATCTATATTTGTTAACAAAACTTAAATAAAATTATATAAAAATAGGATAACTACATATATGGTACTTAAACTTTTAAGATTGTAATATCTTGCATGAACTAACTTACTTTAGTGGTTAAATAAATCAATGTTGTTTTTAGAGGTCATAGGTTCGAGCATCAACAACTGCAGCAGGGTGATTGAGCATTTATTGTCAAATAATTGAGAGTATTTAAAACATATATTATTTTATAATCACCTTAGTTTAATAAAAAAAAATTACAATACCCCAAATTTTAAAATTTGTATCCGACCAATGAAACTGATTTTCTCGATTAATTTTTATTTTATTTGATATTAAATAGTGTTTAATGTTGAATCCCAAAAAATGTTTAATGTTTAATGTTTAATGTTTGAATGTATTCAAATGGTTTTTTTTTATAAAATCTGATTTTCCGATGATGTAGTCATTTTTAGATTTTTTTTTATTATTAAAAAATAAAATTTTCTAAATATTTATAAATGCTATTTGGTAAAATTATAATGTGACGATAGACAATAATAAATAAAAATCATCAAGGCTTAATTATTAAAGTTTTTCAAATCACTTACTGTTTGGTAATGTTTATAGAAATGTTTTTAACTCAAAAATTCGTTTAAAACGTAAAAGAAATCTCAAGCGTCCCATTTTGAGCTAAAAATTTACGATTGAAAAGTAATTATTGACTCAAATTAATAAGCTGTGAATGTGGTGCTTTTGCGTTGGAAAAGTTCATTTGGAGAAGCATTTCCAGACAAAAATGATCGAATGTAAATTTTAAGAGATTAATTAGATGGAACGATTTTGTTATTCTTTTCAAAAAAATATATAGAACTTGTTAAACTTTATTTTTTAAAATGCAATTTGTCTGATTTTTTATTTTCTTTAAATGATTATTATTTATCAACAAAAATGATTAATATCAATGTGAATTGGTATTCCCGAATTGACTTTGTTGAGTTTAGAACGCGTATTCACACCGATTTTTGACACATTATTCTATTTTGTATTGAATAATTCAATATATTTTACATAGTTATATTTTTAAATATTTTATTTAATTTTTGAATTAATTGAAATTTATTATGTTTTCTAATTATCTTTTTTAAGTCTTAATTAATTTAAAAGATAATTATATGATAAGTTTCGACATAAAGATAACTAGAAAACAAAGTAAGTTTCGACTAATCCAAAATTTATAAGTATTGAATAATTTAAATTTTGTAAGCCTTTATTAACTCAATAAGAATATTTTGTCTAAGTGTTGATGATATGCATAGGCTACAAACGAACCGAACGAACACGAACATGGGTATATTCATGTTCGTTTGTTTAATTTTAACCGAACAAACGAACGAACGTGAACAACTAAATGAACGAAATTTCTTTTTCGTGTTCGTACATTAATAAATTTAGCTTGTTCGTTCGTTCGTTTGGTAAAATGATAAACGAACATAAATAAATGAACGTAAATGAACACAAATGAACGAACATAAACGAACATAAACGAACAAACATAAAATTAATTGGGTTGATATTTGATAAGATTTTTTTTTCCAAATACTTTTAGGATTTATATTTTCTTTAATTGGTTTGAGTATATCTATTTGGGTTTAAAATTATTTAGGTTTTAAAATATTAATCGATTTAAGGTTAAAATGTATTAGGTCCTAATATTTCAAACGGGTCTAGAGATTGAGTTGAATATAAACAAACAAACATAAACGAACAAACATAAATGAACATAAATGAACGAACATAAACGAACGAATATAAACGAACAGATTATCGAACGTTTGCGAACATAAATTAACAAACGAGCCATTTGTTCATGTTCGTTCATTTAATTAAACGAACATAAAATATTGTTCATGTTCATTCATTTAATAAATAAATGAACATAAACACACTTCCCCACCGAACGGTTCGTTGAACGTTTAATTCATTTGCATGCCTAGATATGCATAAATATTACATATATATTATGTATAATATATCTTTCTAAAAATATTTTTTTAAATTTTTTAATAATTTATAAGTTATCATTTTATGATCTATGATATATATTCCAAAAAGTTTAAATTTTTATAATAGTTTTATTATTTTTATATATATATATATATATATAATTTTATTTTTAGTATTTTTTATATTTAAATTTTCAAATATTTGAAAAATTTTATACTTAAAATTTAAAATAATTTTTACTTTTTTAAAAAATTCAACAATCTCTTGAACTTTTAAAAAAATCATTTTGACCCTTGAACAAAATCAAAAATTAATTTAGCCTCTTTGTCATGTTATCGCTATAGTAGACTGTCACATCAATATTGTAAACTGTCATGTCAATACTGTGAACTGTCACGTCATCACCGTAATGGTCAACGATAGAAAACGTTGGTCAAAGGGTCACATTGAGTTTATTTTCTGAATTGGAGGACCATAATGAAAGAAAAAAATACGATGGCCACATTATTTTTTAAGTATGAGGGCCTTAATGCCATTTTGCCAAAATAAAATGTATATCTATATACATATAATATATATTAAAATATTTATTTTGCCACCCTAAAGAAGCATGTGTAATAAATTATTGATTGCTTCGTAGATATATTAATTGGTCTAGTGGTCAAGAATCTTCATATATTTTCCTATATTCCTAAAAATATGTATATTGCTTTAGAATTTATAAATAATTAACATTCATTTTCCTTCGTCTTTTTTATTTTAAAATATAAAAGTCTATGTGTCTTTCCATTTTTTATTCATTTTCTTTGAGTTGATGATTTCAATTAAATTATAAATTATTTCATTTAAATTGATGATAATTTTTAAAAAATATTTTTTAATTCAATTTATATTGTGGTTTAGGCTACAATGCAGTGTAACGGTCGCATCGTAACGTTACGATGCGACCGTTACTCCTTACTATGCGACCATTACTCCACATATCGTGATGTTATGGTCGCATCATAACATTACGATATATATTTTTAAAATGTATATAACTGTGTAACCCCCTAGACCCGGCCTATGCGTTTCGACTAAGTCTAGTGGATCACATACATGATTCTTAAAGACATTTTTCCGAAACCGTTATGTTATCAACGTAAAATCATATTTATAAATGACATTTATGAAATTATAAAAAATTATACTATAAAAAAACAACTCATAATTATGAGAAAAATTAACAAGTTAATTAAAACATGTCTTAAAAATCCAAATTTCAATAAACCAATATAAATTAGCAAAATGAGTACTCATTATAAAATCCAATACTTTTAAAATAAGACCCATGTTACCATAATAGAGTCAACTTAAAAGATAAAACATTACAATACGATATACTTCAAGAGATATGTTGATCCTCCAAGTGCTTGATCCGAGTATCTAACCAACATTATCTGAAAGGGGAAAATATTTTCGAAAATTGAGCTAGGCTCAGTGTGTCACAATAGTACAATAAAATCATAGTAGGTACAGTAAATGAGTAATAGTTCAGAAATTCATCATCAAACCATAATGAAGTTTAACTTTTGAAACTCGTAATTTAAAACCCTTCTCCTGTACACCATCCGCAATTCCCCATAACGTGTCCATAGGGCTTACCTTAAGCACACAACAGAAAGGAAGCCAACCTAAAGATAGGCTTTGAGGCCTGTATCCTTAAGTCCATAAGTCCGTAGGGCTTACCCTAAGCACACAGTAAAGGGAGCCAACCTAATGAAACATCTTGAGGCCCGTGGGCCTACCAAAGAGTCACATTAGGTCCATAAGGTTTACCAGCTTGATCAAAGTTGTACCTCCGTAATGCAATCCAACCCAAAATCAGTATTTCAAAAATACTATTTATGCAGTAAGCATAATTTCCATAATTCCATAATCAATATTATCATATACCAATGAAAACCAATAATCATATATTAGTCATATTCCATAAACCATCACCAGTAAATAGGTGGATTAATAAAACATTATACCATAGATTTCAATATACCATATTTCAAAACATATAAAACAATCAAGTAGTACATAGGGAACACACCTCGACAATAGGTTCAAATAGTAGATCTAGTGATTGTTGGCTTCGCCATGCTCTGCTACTGTTTTCGAACTTAATCCATAATAACACTATATTACTAATGGGTAACAAAATTAATTTCTGAAATCATAAAATTTACGGGTCTTACGGGTGAATACTGGCACACGCGGCTTAACTGATCTAGAGGAGCTGGGTCGAGCTGTCGAACGGACATGAGAGTCTCTTGTACCTTCAAACATTAATAATTTATCAGTCTCAAGTCTTACTCAACCATTCAAAGCTTAAACTCTTTTGTACATAAGTATTTTTCGGGTTTGACTATCTATTTGAAGGCTTTTGAGTATGAATTTGACCAAACAGAGTGCGGAATCGGAATCAGGGCGTCGAACAACATAAAGTATGACTTTTCAAAAATTAAAATTCTTGGTCAAATTCAAAGTCAACGGGTTTGACTGATGATTTGGAGTCCTTCGGGTTCGAATTTGGCAAAACATACTTCGGAAACGGATTTGGCACATCGAAAACTGTCAGAATAGGTATACTCGAACAAAATCAAAGGTCGTTTAATGGCCGTTTAAAGCCGGTCAAAGTTATGGTCAAAGGGGTTCAATAGTGTACATTCAAAAATTACAAAAATATAACCTTTTTTTTAAATAATTACCAAAATATCACCGTGTTACAAATAATTCCCAAAATGTCACATTTTTCAAAATAATTCCCAAAAAGTCACTGGGTCAGGTCAGGTCAACGGGTCGGGTCAGTCAGCGGGCCGGGTCGGGTCAGACCGGTTCGGAACGGTCAAACCGGTTTGGACCGGTCAAGCCGGTCAACTATATCAACCCCTATTTCGAATCTTCCCCACGCGCAAGGGCGGCGTGTGGGGGCGCGTGAGCCGTCCTCCGGTATCCAAAAATTCCTGAAAAAAAAAAATTCCAAAAATTCTTTTAAGCGATTTTGAGTTACTTATCAACCTCGGTTCAAATTTTTGAACGGTAGAGAGCTCGATTTCAACTCGATCGGAACTTTGACCGCTTCACCTCCCTCAAGCGTCGCCGCCTACAGAGACAAAGAGGACACCGTTAGACTCGAAACGACAAAAGGAACACGATGGTGCGGGAGGTGACGAAAACCGATCAACGATCGGAGATGAATTTAAGATTTTCCCGGCGGTGGTGCTAAAAAACATCAAGACTTTGACTCAAAATTCACGTCGTTTGGAAGCGTTTCGCTATAATTGGTTTACTGGGTTTTGATCACGGGTCGAAGATGAACATGATGGTGGTTTCAATTTGACGATCGGAGGTCGGACGACGTCAGAATCGGGCTTTGAAGTAGAGTGTGGGAGGAGGAATTTCACAATTGTTTTCTGTTTTGAAAACAGAAAACCATTCATACGTATATATCAAATTTCCTGCCGACACTAAAAGGAGTAATTAAGGGCTTGATCCCTAAATTTCCTTCACTTCTAATATGGCCTTCAAACTTTTAAAACTTTTAATTTAGTCACCAAATTTCGCCCAATTACTAATTAATTAATTAATTTTTTTTCTTTAAATTTTATGGATTGTTACAAACTGTGACATCATAAATTGCATATGCAACATAAAATCATAGTTAGTTTTAGAAAATAAATCGCATCGTAATATACGCAACACCATCAACCACGATACCGCGACCACAATTTAGTACTACACTTTTACTATATATTTTTATTGTGTGAGTTTATGAATTTATTTTATATATATATATATATATATATATATATATATATATATATATATATATATCAATTAAAATGCTTGTAAATATCTTGATTATATAAGTATAAATATTGTAAGAACCAAACCATAAATTAATATGAAATCAAGCAACCAGGATCTAATCATGCTAAACCATTAAGAACAAAAATAAATACTAGATTTGTGAAAGCGTACCTGAATCCATTGTTGGAGATTACCTAGAAGGTTGATATCTTCAAATATTTCTTTGGTTGTGATCTTCCAAGAAGATATAATTCCCTTTAGTGTTAACTCTCTAACGAGGATAAGAGAAAAATACGAGATATCTATTTCTTGGGGGACCATAACCCTTTATATAGTTGATTGAATCAGTTTTTGTTTGTACTTATAACTCTGCCCTCATCTAATTATAAATACAACTTTACTAGTATCTAGACTTTTATTTCCATGATACTTATAATACCTTATGACTTTATAACATAATTGGTCACTTAATTTTTTTTCATATTGTATGATAACAATATAAATTATAAATATATGCCCATAATTATGGATTTTAATCCAATAATCTCCCACTTGGGCAACATATGTTTCCTGATAAATGTATAACCTTATGAACTCAAAACTTGTTATCATACAATAAGTATTCTATAACAATCTCGTCCATCAACTATATCCATATATGATTAAAGCGACCTTTGCCATATTTATCATGACTAGACCCATCAATGGACACGTATATAAATACAGTCAAATAAAATAGATCAACCATAGAATGTAGCATGGAAATTACATGCAATGTGAACCGCACATGTCTATTTCCAACTAGTCCTCTTTAAACATAAGTGGGGTCAGTCTCTAAACAAAAAAAAAAGAGTGAATAAATTGAATCCTTTATTTCTAATAAGAAAATAACCAAATACATAAATGCACGAAAAACAAACATAAGCAAACAAAACTCCCACTCAAACAATGATATCATCAACTGATAAAACACCCATATAGCAATGTGCTCATGAAAGACCTTAGGTGCTAAACCTTTTGTGAGTGGATCCGCTATCATGAAGTTTGTTTCAATGTGTTCATTGTATATTTGTCTATTATGCACTCTCTCTTTCACAACTAGGAACTTTATGTCAATATGCTTTTACTTAGATAAGCTCATATTGTTGTTGAAATATAAGACTATTGACTTATTGTCACAATCCAAAATATATAACCTAGTGATAAATTTCTGTAGTCATATTCCATGGTTTGATGCCTCATAGCATGCTATAAACTCTGCTGCCATAATGGAAAAAACTACAAGTGTTTGTTTGACAGTTTTCTAGGATATAGCTCATCCAACTAATATGTAAATATATCATGAAGTGAATTTTTTACCATCTAGGCATTCAAAGAAATCAGAATTAGAATATTCGATGACCTCAAAATGATCTAATCTCCTATAAGTAAGCATGTAATCTTTTGTTCTCTGAAGATACTTCATAACCCTCTTGGTTGCTATCCAATGGTTCACACTAGGGTTGTTTGAGTATCTGCCTAATATCCCAACAATGTACGCAATATCCGGATACGTGCATACTTGAGCATACATTAGATTCCCAATAACTGATGCGTAGAGAATCTTTTGCATTTCTTGAATTTCAAGGTTAATTTTAGAATATTGAGAAAGACTAAATTTGTCTCCTTTAGCAACAAGGGTGTCAGTCGGTTTACTATTTTGCATGCCAAACATTTTAAATACTTTATCGATATAATTCTTTTATGACAATCCAAGAATACCCTCAGATCGATCTCGATGTATCTGGAATCCTAAGACAAAAGAAGCATGACCAAAATCTTTTATTTCAAAATGCTTAGATAAAAAATCTCTTCGTTTCATGTAGCAAACCTACATCATTTATGGCAAGAAAAATGTCATTGACATAAAAAACCAAAAATATATGTTTGCTCTCACCGAACTTATGATATACACAATTATCAACCATATTCATCCCAAAATCGAATGAGATAACTGCTTGCTGAAACTTGTGGTACCATTGACGAGAAGCTTGTTTGAGTCCATATATGGATTTAGTTAATTTACAAACTATATCCTTTGGATCTCCTAACTCAAAGTTTTTCGGTTGCACCATATAAATTGTTTCTTCAATGTTGCCACTTAGAAATGCAGTCTTAACATCCTTCTGGTGTAACCCAAGATCAAAGTGAGCAATAAGTGTCATGATTATCCTAAAAGAGTATTTCAATGAAACTGGAGAGAAAGTCTCTGTAAAGTCAATGTCTTCCTTTTGAGTATATCATTTAGCTACAAGAGGTGTCTTATACCTCTCCACATTACCATTTGTATCCCTCTTAGTTTTAAATATCCATTTGCAATCAATTGGTTTTGCACCTTCAGGTAATGAGACAAGTTCCCAAACTTTATTGTCTTGCATTGATTTATACACTTCTTGCATGACATCAATCCACTTTTGAGAGTTAATATTGTTCATGGCTTGATGAAAGTTGATTGGATCATCTTTCATCATATTGTTATCATTCTTATTTTCTTGAAGAAATACAATATAGTCATCTGGAATAACATGACTTCTTTTTAACGTGGATCTCCTTAATAACACTTGCTCTTGGGGTTGTTGAGTTTATTCTTATGGAATAATTACCTCATCTTGAATAGGGATTTGTTCAACAGTATCTTGTTGATATTATGGATTCACTTCTTGATTAATAGGTATAGAAACATGAACGCCATCAAAAGTGATAGTAAGAACTGAATTAGAATTCAATTCTTCCTCAAAAGCAATGTCTTTAACCTTATTTCTCCCATCAAACTCAACATCTTAAAAAAATATAGCATTTCTAGTCTCAAAAATTTTCTTAATTGTGGGATCATAAAACTTATAGCCCCTAGATCGCTCAGAATAGCCAATAAAGTAGTTGCTCACTATTTTGGAGTCCAATTTATTCTCATGTGGACTATAAGGCCTTGCCTTAGCTGGACATCCCCAAATGTGAAAGTGCTTTAAACTAGGCTTTTGAGCTATCCAAAGCTCATAAGGAATTTTTACAACTTCTTTAGTGGGTACTCTATTCAGAATATAAATTGTTATCTTTAATACGTCTCCCCAGAGAGACTCTGATAATGTAGAATGAGCAATCATACTCCTTACCATATCCTTAAGAGTTCTATTACATCTCTCAGCTACACCATTCATATTAGGTAATATTGGTATGGTGTATTGTGGGATAATACCACATTCCTTTAGGAATTTAGTAAATGGTCTTGGACGTTGTTCACCTGAGCTATCATATCTACCGTAGTACTCACCACTACAATCAAATTTTATTTTCTTAATTATTTTTCTGTGTTTATTCTCAACTTCAACTTTATAAGCTTTGAACATGTCCAAAGACTAAGATTTCTCATGAATGAGATATAGGTACTCATAATGTGAGTAGTATTCTATAAATGTTATGAAGTATGTTTGACCATTCCAGGATGCCATAGGTGTAGCACCCATTTCCCGTATATGTTTTCATGCACAAGTCATAGGTGTCACATGACTTTTAAAAACATTCACTCATTTGTAACACCCATAAAATTTTGTTTCAAAAATAAAACAAAACATTTTAGTACAATAATAAAACATTCGTTGAAACATATTGCTAAAATTTATCACTTTAAATACATTACAGAGCATTTTTTTATTAAATTCGATAACATGCCAGCTAATTTTCAAAATAAAAATGATTGTCCTACTGTTACTGAAGGGTCAACCTTAGATTTATGATAGCTGTTGTTGCACCCCTTACTCGACTAGTCTTTGTTTTTACCTACGCGTGAAATCAACACACGTTAAGTATTTACTTAGTGAGGCATAATACTGTAAATGAATTACAATTCATACATTAGCATGTCATGACTATCAAAATCTGAGATAATTCGTATACTTCATGAGAATCATTTAAAACCTTTTTAGTTAAACCATGAGTGGTACCTTTTATGCCGAAATACACCGTTATACATTTAACTTTCATTAGTGGCACATTTCTGCCAAAATGCACTATTATGCATTTAACTTGCATTAGTGGCACCTTTCTGCCAAAAATGCACCATTATGCATTTAACTTTCATTATAGAGCAATTCATGCTATAAACTTATTCATAATATCATTTCCATACACATTATAAAATATATCAAATATTGTAAAACATACATTAAATCAAAACATTAGAGGTTGACTCATTGTGAGTTTTCCTCATCCCATATAATTACAATAAATGCACTCACCTGATATACCTCTCTAGTATGCTGTAATGACGTCCAACTACTCGACAACCTTATCCTCTCTCTTTTTATTGCTTGACTCGGGAGCTTGGTTATGATCTACACAAGCATCCATTAAGTACACATATTATACCAATGTTAGTAAACTCTCTAACATTTATACTTTTAATAATACTCAAGAGTACTATTATATTCAATTTCTATTAAAATTCCTGATATCTTAAATTTTCCAAGCTCAGTAGTTTAGGTACCCCTACCATGGTATCGATACTTCTATACTATAGTATCGATACTGCCTTTCAGTATCGATACCATTTCTATATTCTGAAATCCATGGTATCGATACCTTCCTCTTAGTATCAATACCCACAATAGTATAGATACTAATTGCACAAGTATCGATATTGTTCATCATAATTCTTCAAATTTAAACCTATAGTATTAGTATTGTTCTTCCAATACCGATACCCTTACCCATATTTTCTATTTTTCAGCCTAATTTTTACCAAATTTTCGATTAAATCTCTTACTTTTACCACAAACAATACCCTTAAGCTTAACATCACTTAACCCAACTAACTTTCCTCCATTTAGCTTCCTATAACATCTAAATTCTCTAAAGAACATCTTAAACGAAGAATCATACTACTTTTTCATACATGTTTTTAATCACATCCAATGCTTCTAATCTCTTATTTATATATTTGAGAAGTCAAATATACTAGCAAACTCCAATAAAAACTCATATTTCAACATATCATTCAAAAACCCATTTTTTTTAATCTCAAATAAATCATCAATCTCTTAGTTTTAATCATCTTTAAACATTCCTTAAGCTTTCACATCACTTAAGGTGTCAAGACCAAACCAAAAACTAAAGGAAAAACTAGCTAAAGGAAGTCTTAATTTTGGCTATGGATGAGAGCACGAACAACGGGGAAGAAGAATAAGAGAAGATGACTTAGTTTATTTTCAACTTTCCCCTTTCTTTAATACCCTGATTAAATATGAATTTTAAATCAATTTCCCTCTAAAGGACCAAAATGCCCTTTTATTCTTCCATTTTCACTAATTGGTCTTAAACACAATTTCTAAACCATTTCTTATACTTTACCATTTCTTTAATTTAATTCCTCAAATTTCAAATTCTTTCAATTTAATCACTGACTTGATATTCAGGGTATTACATTAGGGAATGGCCCATAAATATCCATATGAATTAATTCTAATACATCTGTAGATCTGTTGGCACATAATCTCTTAGTTTTGGTTTGTTTTCCCTTGATACAGTCAACACACACATTAAAGTCTGTAAAATCAAGAGACCCCAAAATACCATTAGACACCAAGCACTCAGTTATATCTTTTGAGATGTGACTGAGACCCTTATGCCATAATGATACTGAATTTTCCTTATTTAATTTTCGTTTAGTACTACATGATTCCACGTGCTAGGTTTCATTATACGATGCAATTGTATCCAGTAAATAAATGTTTTCATACGTATTTAAATAATCAGTTCCAACAATATTTGTATTTAAAGACAAAGTAAACTGATTGTTTCCAAATGAATATCCAGATTTGCCCAATAAAGAAACATAAACCAAATTTCGCCTAAAAGACGGTACAACGAAAGTGTCTTTTGAATCCAATTAATAATCAGTTCCTAATAACAATATAAAATTTCCAATTGCTTCCACCTCTACCGATTTTCCATCGCCCATGAAAATGTATCTTTCACCATCATTTGACTTTTGGTAGTTTAGACAAACCTGCATAGAAACACTTATGTGAGTAGTAGCACCAAAATCTATCCACCAAGTGTTTCTAGGTACTAAAGTTAAACTGACCTCAGAATAGACCAAAGTAAGAATCATACCTTTCGTTGCACGCCAAGTGTGATATTTGGTACAATATTTCTTCACGTGTCCAGACTTATTACAAAAGAAACAATTTTCTTTATCTTGTTTTTGTTTTTTTTAGTTGGACACTTAATAGCTTCATTCTGATATTTCTTTTTCTTGCCCTTATATTTAGAGGCACATGCCAAATGAGCACTTTTAATTTTATCTTTCTTCAACCTTTCTTCCTCTTGCACACAATGAGACATGAGCACATTTAGAGTCTTTCTCCTTCTGACAGTTGTAACTGATTTTAAATTGGTTAAATCGCGCAAGAAGCGATACCAAAATAATAAGAACGAGTAGATCTTTAGAAAGCTCGATCTTAAGTGCCTTAAGTTTTGAAACAATATGAAACATTGCCATAATGTACTCCCTCACATTTCCTTGACCCTTATATTCTATAGACATCAAAGAAGTCAAAAGTGATGTTGTCTTAACCATATCGTTTTAGCAAAACGTTTTTCAATTTCGTCAATGAAAACCTTAGCCTTATTAATCTCTTTAGATTCTGTGCCCCTAAAGGCTTCCGGAGTGTTGTGTTTCATGATCATCAGGCTCATGCAATTTGAACGATCCCACCTCTCAAAATCCCTTTTAGCATCAGGGTTGCTTTCCACAGTGAGAGGTGTAGGTTGTTCTTACCTTAATGCAAGGTCTATGTCCATACAACCAAGCACTATAAGTAAGTGCCTTTTTCATTCCTTGAAATTTGTCCCATTAAGCATAAGAATATAATTGATATTAGCAGAAACTTTGACAACAGAAGAACTAGCTGAACAAAATAAGCAACAAGCTCACATAAGCAAACAATAAATTCAAAATAATGACTAATTCTCATCACAAGATACCAAACACTACATTAATATCAAGTCTTTAGACAGTAATTCTAACAGCAAACGATACTCTTGTTGTAGAATCAACCATTGACAGTAAACTATGTCGAACAAAAGATTAATCTTTGGACTATTGTAATGCTCACATAAAAATACATTATAATTGTCACATGTTTATTACCACAGGTGTTGCTTGAAATCTGGCCAAATATTAACTTTCCTTTGGGTGAATTAATAAACGCATTAATTATAATAACACATAAGAATCTTGATATTTCAAATAAATTAATCTACACAAAAAATGTCACTTTGACAACATTTTATTTCAACGAATTCATTAAAATACCGGAATAATTTCTTTACTAACCATTGATTAAAAGTAAAAGTTTAATCAAACCGAATATTAATATACGTTCCACATGTTATTTTAATCATTGATTTCTTGATATTTACATAAGAATCTTGATATTTCAAATAAATTTATTTATTCCTGAATAATTTCTTTACCAACCATTGATTAAAAGTAAAATTTTAATCAAACCGAATATTAATATACGTTCCACATGTTATTTTAAAAAACATGTGTGCGATTTCGAAAGAAGAAAATCAATGATTAATTCGCCCACAATTCAGCATGCTGTAAATTTCATGATTACAACTTCAATTCAACAAATAACAATGAAACCAAATAGATTTCAAAAATATAATTCATAAACCTTTAAAACCTATTCTGGTAAAATCCTGTATAAACCCTAAACCCATATAATTAAAAAAACGACAAATTAAGAGTGATAAATTGAAAACCATGTTTCGATATAATAATGAACAAATTAAAACCCTAGGCGATCGTTTGCAACACGAAAAGTCTTAACCCATTTTTCTGATTCATATATATATATATATATATATATATATATATTGAATTCAGAAATTAAAAAAAAACGGTAGCCTTATGGCAACAGTAAGGTCGCAATAATTTCTAGATATGATATATCTTAATGATTTAACATGACAGACGATGATACCACTTGTAAGAATTAAATTATAAATTAATATGAAATCAAACAATCAATATCTAATCATACGAAACCATTAAGAATAAACATAAATACTAGATTTGTGGAAGTATATCTAAATCAATTGTTGGAGATTATCTAGAAGGTAGAGATCTTCGAATATTTCTTTGGTTGTGATCTTCCAATAATATATAATTCCTTTTGGTATTAACTCTTCTGACGGGAAAAGAGAAAAATACGAGATATCTATTTTTTTGGGATCATAACCCTTTATATAGTTGATTGAATTAGTCATTATATGTACTAACTCTGTCCCTCATCAAATTATAAATACAATTTTAATAGTATCTACATTTTTATTTCCATGATACTTCTACTTAATTTATCCATATTTTATGATAACAATATACATTATAAGTATATGCTCATAATTATGAATTTTAATCCAATAAATATAACTTTTAAAAATTTATTGATTAAATTTGTATATTATGTGAATTTATTATTCAATTAAATTAATATATTTTCATGGCAATACGTCATAGATTGTGTGAAATCATGAAGAAACAAAAAAATTAGATTCTTATTTAAAAAAAATATTGATAATATAGACACTAGTATGTGGTCGAAAACTTCAAGACTTGAGCATTATAGTTGTAGTCAATCTCCTTCTATTTCTTTGGTTATTGAGGCTGAAAACATTAATCTTTTATTTATAGAATGTGATCTCATATTCGTAAGTTAATATAAGAATATTCAATTAATCAAAGAGATGAAATTTAATGAACATACTTAAATGCAAGTTTATATCAAATTCATCTCTATAATTATCTATTTTCTCAAAAAAAAAATGTCATATGTATTATCAATATTATTATATTGCTCAAAATTTTAAAATGTCTCCCCCCACCAACACAAATATCGTTGAATTCTGCCACTACTATCGTTGGAAGTATGGATTTTTAGTTAGTCACTTAAACTATATTAGTTTAAATTTAAGTATATTTTATTTAAGATATTTATTTATAAAGCATAATAATTAATTATAATTATAATATATGAATTTATATATTATACTAATTCATTTTGATTATAATCTTAAAAATATAATAATTATAATTATATTTGAAAAAATTGTTTAGTTATTGTGATGAAAAAATTACCCACGTAAGGTGTTTCAGAAATTATTTCTTCAATTAGGGTGTTTGCTAAAGTACTAGGTAAATATAATATCCTAAATTTAATTGGGCTTAAAGTGTCACATTAGAATATTGTGGCAACTCATAATTTTCAAAACATGTTATTCTCATTTAAAAACGTACTATGTGGTATCAAAATAAATATATAAAAGCATAAAAATTCTTTTATAAAATCATAGCTCTGTGACATATAATTTAATTCAAATAATACAACTCAAAGTTTACAAATTCAATAAACAAGTAAGGGTTTTATAAATACACATGGCCACTACAAGTAACCAATCAGTGCTCTGCGAGGAAATGTTGGAAATCCTGTTACGACGATGCTCCTCAAACGACTCGCGATAACAACCTACTAATAGAAACATCTGAACACTGAGCTTACAAAGCCTAGTAGTATAATCGCTAATCTAAAGTAACATTAAAAGTCTCATAAACACCCATAGGCTTAATCTAATCGAAGCTCAAATTCGAACTCGATTCTAGTTGCTCACAAACTTTTTAAGTTGTGTATCAAATACTCGACTCGACTTGTTAAAAAACCTGAACTGAGTTTAAACTTGAATCAAGTTTATTCAATTTAAATATTAGCTAAAATTTGATAGCATCAAACTCGTGATATCATTTACTATCCTAAATGACGGGTTGAGGCGTACCGAGGTGTGTGTCTTATTGGTAAAAGTAGTTGTGGGGGCAAATTGCAATGTCCTAAGAACCTATGGAGCCCTGAATCAAACAAAACCAAACCAGAAACTGAAATAGACGCTACGTTCCGCCTAAAACAACGACTCAACTTGCTTTTCGTGGATTCCAATACCAACCGTCTGTTAGAGCCTAGTGGACCGGATCTGTCTTTTTCCTTCCAGTTTTACCCCAACTTGCACCTCATAAATTTTTAATGTAAAATTCTTAAATTTGTGACGATCTTAATAGTAAAATATGATATCAATAGTTAAAAGAGTGAATGCCTAAAATATTATACTTTTTATAATATTTTTATTGTAATATAAATATTATGAATAAAATAATATTTTGATTGTCAATTGAAAATGCTATAAAAAGATAACATTTTAATTATAATAAAAAATTATGAAAATATGATATTTTAAGTTACGTCTAACATCAACTTTAGTGGAAATAAATAACAACCAATAGCATCTAATAAAAGTGTTTCTAGATCTAGTTTTCTTTTAATATTTTTGTAAATTCTTTTTTTTTCTTTGATTTTTGTTTAGCTGGAAGCGACAATAATATTATTGTTGGTTGTTGACCGATGGTGATTATTAGTTCTCTTGTTTTTTTTATATTATGTCTTTTATCTTTTTTGCTGGAGTATTTTTAATTTTGAATAAGATTATTTTTCCTTGTGACATAATTTTTATTTGCTCTTGTGACATGGTCCTCATGATTGTTGGTACATTTTTTGCACACCTCTGCAGTCATTTTGGTTATTGCACAAAACACGTCCCGACATTTATATTTCGATTGATTAGTCGGTGGTCACGTATAGTCAGATCTCCTTTTTTAGTAAAAGGTTGTTTGCCGATGTAATAAGATTATGCAACAAATCAACCTGTTAGATTATTTGGTTCGCTCTGTACTCCTTTATCTTTCCGTTCAAGCATCTCATTCGACAGAAGCAATGAGTTTTTATGAAGGTTATTAGGTTTTGATGTCGGTCGTCATTCTCATTTGAAGGTTTTAATTTTCTTCGTATCTTTAGTTTTAATTATTTTTCTTTTATATGAGTATTTTAGTAACTATTATCTTTAAATTTTTCTTTATATTTTAATACGTTATAATTTTAATTCCTTACGTTTGATTTTTTATAATATTTTCTACGGCGCCCATTAGTGTACTTGTTAACATATGATTTTAGATTGTACCGCAAAACTTATCCATTGATATATTAATGGAGTGGTTTAGTTTTGGCACAATCATGTTTCAAATGATTTGAAGATTAGGTATAAGGTCAAATCAAAAGTTTAAAGGATCTAATTGAATATATAGTAAAAAAACCTCAGTAAACGATTTCCTTGAACTCTATAAAAAAAAAGTTTTGTCGAATAAAGATATGTTCTTTACTTTGAACTTATTGTTAATGTCCCATTTTATTTCGGGATAAAGTAACTTTTAGTCCTTTAATTATATAATTTATTTTAATTTAGTTTTTAAACTAATTTTTTGTTTATATTTTCCCTAAATTTTAAAGTGTTTATTATTTTAATGATGTGACACCTTAAGAATCCTTCACATGAAATAATTTCATATTATTAAAATGATTGAAAATAAGGAGAGTTTTCAAATTCAAATATGAATGTAGACCAAAAAGATTAGTATTCAAATGAGAAAAATCACAAAGTTGAGGAAGTAAAAATGCGTTTCTCCCTTTTATTTTTCAGTGTCGGACGATGGTCAACTTGTTATAATTGAGTTTTTGGGAGAAACGTTTATTTAGTCAAAGTGAAAGCCTTTTAAACTTTTGCCAGCTTGGCACTTGGCTCATGGCTGCTACAAAACAAAGATTAAACAGAAAAAAAGCTTTACTTTTTCTATTCTAATAAAACTTCCACAAGTCCACGCGCCCACATGTCGAGTGGGCCCTCTGCTCGTTTCAAGTCAACCCTTGAATGGAGGTAAATCCAATTGTCCACTTATTCCCTTTTATTTTAGATTTAAACCTAAAAATAAAGATGAAGCTATTTTTAAAATTCTACATATATATATATATATATATAAAATCCGTGAGAAATTACTTATTTCAAATATGACAACACTGCACGTAGGAATGTAATTTTATTCGAATCTAATAAGTTTTAATATGATTTAATTTGATTAGATTGATTTTTTATTTTAAAATTTTAAATTTCGGATGGGTCTAGTTTCTTTAGGATAATATTTAGTTGAATCAAATTAAATTTAGAGCGAAAAAATTGATTCAATATATTATAATGTTGTATATATTTAAAGATAATTACCACAATAACTATTTCTATCTTAATTCTTTCAATAGTTTTTTTTATCTACTAAAAATAATTTATTATGTTTATTTATTTAGGTCGGATCAATTTAGGTCAAATGCAAGTTTTAGCCTATAAAGTTATCGAATTTCAGGTCAAGTGGATCATTCTAAACATTAGCTCTAGTCGAGTCAGATAGAGGTTTCAATCTTTGAGTTGGGTCGAGTAGAAACTTTAATTTTTGAGTCTGATTCATATGGACCAAATCTGAATAGACTCATTGTTGTTCTTAACTCCACATAATATATTAGTTTTAATTACAATTATTATATAAATGTATTGATTTTAATTGTAGTTATAAAATTAAAATATGAAGTTGATGTGATTTAAAATAGAAAAATGAATTATTTTGAAACGAATTTAATCTATTTCTGTAAATTCTATTAGTTGATTTTGTAAAAGAAATTCAAATAGTAACTTTTAAAATTATTTTACCCATTTAAATATACTTTTTAATATTACAAAAATTTAAAAATAATTATAAAGAAATAAAAATAATTAAATTCGAGTAATTACATTTTAATTTATAAATTAAAAATTAGACTAAATCAAAATTTAAATTATATATAAACTTAATTAAAACTAAATTAAATAAAATTAAAACATTAGGATATATTTTCTCAAAATGGTAAAAGAAAAAAATCTCCAAATCCAGGAAAAAATTAAACTTTCCTCGAAATGGAAAAATGATGGCGTCTTTGATGGTTTAACCATAGCTGTACGCATTTAAACCACCACTACCATCTCAGTACAGTAGAAGAAACGATGGACAATCAAAGCCATTCAAGTCATTTTCACTGGAACTGCATTGAAATTCTCTGACAAACAAAGAAAACCAAAAGCAAAAGGGAAAGGTTTTTTCTTTTTAGATATATTTTATACAAATTATATAAAAGTGAAGTCCTTGAAAGAAAATTCACCTCCTTTTCCCTTCCTCTTCCCAAACGCGGATTTGGATTTTTAGTTTTTTTTTCACACAAATCAAAGAATCACATTTCTTAAAGAAGACTTTTTTTTTAATTAATGATAAAATCTTGGCTAGCTTTTGTTGACAACGTCCTTTGAAGATTCTACCAACAACCCAGAGCTTGAATAGGGCTGAAAAATCATCCTTTGGTCTTCTTCTTATTCTTCTTCATTTTTGCAGAGCTTTGGAATTATCAACCATGGCCTCAGCTGCTATATTCTCTTCTCTAAGGAGGAGAAGATCGCCGTCTCTCGAGGCTTTCTTGGCTCCGGTTGACTTAACCGAGGTGGCTCTTGTTCAAACCCTAGCAGCCGTTTCATCCGAGCTTATCTCTTGCTTTGCCAACAAAGTCTCCTTCTTTCAGCGGATGAATTCTCGATCTTTGATTCGAAAGATGGAAGTTTTCCTTATTTTGTTGGAGTATCTGAGGGATTCAGGTTCAGGGTCCACGTCAAACTTGCCTTCAACAGCCATTTTGTGCTTCAAGGAGCTCTATTTGTTGCTCTACAGGTCAAAGATACTGCTTGATTATTGTGCTCAATCCAGTAAGTTGTGGCTTTTGCTTCAAAACCATTCGATTTCAGGCCATTTCCATGATCTTAATCAAGAAATTTCTACCCTTTTGGATGTTTTCCCAATACATGATGTTGGATTGAGTGATGATGTTAGGGAACACGTTGAGATGTTGCAGAAACATGCTAGGAAGGCTAAATTGTATGTTGATAAAAGTGATGAGAATTTAAGGCTTAGGTTCTTTTCGTTTCTTGATGAGTTTGAGAAAGGGAGGATACCTAATCATGTGGATTTAAGATTGTTTTTTGTTGAAAGATTGGGAATTGGGGATGCGGAAAATTGTAGGTTCGAAATCGAGTTTTTGGAAGAGCAGATTGTGAATCATGAGGGAGATGTTGAGCCTACAGCTTGTGTGCTTAATGGATTTGTTGCAATTACCAGATATTGTAGGTTTTTGCTATTTGGTTTTCAGGAAGATGAGGTGAAGCTGCCTTTTGGCAACCAGAAGAAACCTAGAAAAGGGTTGATTACCCGGGAGATTGCCGATACGTTTATAACTATCCCTAAGGACTTCTGTTGTCCGATATCTTTGAACTTGCTGACCGATCCGGTGATAATTTCAACTGGGCAGACTTATGATCGGAGCTCGATTGTTAGGTGGATGGAGGAAGGCCATTGTACTTGTCCGAAGACGGGGCAAATGCTCATCCATACGCACCTTGTTCCTAACCGATCTTTGAAGAGCTTGATCATGCAGTGGTGTACTGCTCATAATGTCCCATATGATCCCGTGGAGACTGCAGATGGATCCACGGAGTCATTTGCTGAAGCTTTGCCAATCAGAGCTGCAACCGAAGCCAATAGAGCAACAACAACGCTTCTTGTTCAACATCTAGCCAATGGATCTCAGGGAGCTCAGGCTATTGCTGCTCGTGAGATACGCTTGTTGGCTAAAACAGGAAAGAAAAACCGCGCTTTTATTGCAGAGGCCGGGGCAATACCACACTTATGTAAATTGCTGTTGTCTTCAAACCCTGTTGCTCAAGAGAATTCTGTTACTGCAATGCTGAACTTATCCATTTATGATAAAAACAAAAGCCGGATTTTGGGCGAGGATGGTTGTCTAGGTTTGATTGTCGAAGTCTTGAAGCTGGGGCTCACATCGGAGGCTAGGGAAAATGCGGCAGCAACACTGTTCAGCCTCTCAGCAGTGCATGACTATAAGAAGAGAATAGCCGATCAGGGAGGGGCAATCGAAGCCTTATCAGGATTGTTGAGAGTGGGGACTCCCAGAGGGAAGAAGGATGCTGTAACTGCTTTATTTAATCTGTCAACTCATTTGGAGAATTGTGCAAGAATGATCGAAGCCGGAGCTGTTACAGCACTAGTAGGAGCTTTGGGGAATGAAGGGGTTGCGGAGGAAGCTGCAGGTGCATTGGCCTTGATCGTCAGGCAACCAATCGGGGCTGAAGCTGTGGGGAAGGAAGAAATGGCAGTGGCGGGGTTAATAACGATGATGAGGTGCGGAACCGCAAGAGGTAAAGAGAATGCAGTGGCAGCATTGCTCGAGTTGTGCCGCGGCGGCGGGTCTGCTGCGACCGAAAGAGTGCTAAAGGCTCCAGCATTGGCCGGCTTGCTTCAGACACTGTTGTTCACGGGCACGAAGCGGGCAAGAAGAAAGGCTGCATCGCTTGCTAGAGTATTTCAGAGGTGCGAGAATGCATCCTTGCATTTCGGTGGACTGGGTGTTGGATATGCATTTGCAGGCAACTCGGCAGCTTCGAACAGGGATTCACGATTCGCAGACGATGTCTCGGTGCCTATGTCCATCTCTGTGCAGGTTTTGTAAAGGCATACATCACAATGTGGTTTATAAATATGTTGTCAATTTAGTTGGTAATATATTTACAAATTCTTTCATTGAAATTCAGACGATATGGAAAAAAAAAACCATTACAGAACTGAGAATATCTGATCCTGTGTTGGGAGAATGGAACTGAGAATATATGAAATGCAAAATCGGCGGTTGTTTCCTTACCCAATTGCTTTGGATCGTTGTCTGTTAATCACAAATGAAACGAAGAAAATAGAAAACAGAGCCCCATTGTTCATTTAATACCAAAATTGAAGTCGTTTCAATTTTCAGCTATTTGATTCGGTGCGATGTTTTTTCATAATACTCACAAGTGACCAGCCCACAAATCGTGTTTAGGGGCGAGCGGTAGATCTACACCAGCCGAGTCAAATTAAAAATAATACGAATTCTATTTTACAACTTAAATTTTATTTGAATTTTTTGTGTCAAATTGAGTTTATAAAATTCGAGTCAAGTTGTTCGAGTTTCTGTTTAAATTTAATTGTTAATATTTATAATATTATGAAACTATTTGATTTAAATTTAAACGATTTTTTATAACGATATATATATATATATATATATATATATATATTTCTTCATATTTTCCCTCGTGATATGCATATACCATATAAAATAAAGAGATTAAACTTAAACTTGAAAATTAATTCATCGATTATTAAAAAAAATTAATTTATTCAAATTATATATTATAATTCAATTTGAATTTTTGGAATCAAATTAATTTCTTTAAGTTGAGTGAAAATTTACCTACCTAATTGCGTTGATAATTTCAGTGGTCAAACTTATTGATTGCTGACTTTGGATGTTGTTTAAGTAGGGGCGGCCAATGAATTATGGTCACGCCATTCTTCACGGTATCATTATCTTTTTTCAAACAGTGAAATTCATGTTTTTGTTGTTTAATTATACATTTTGATTCAATGGATAATTTTACTTAAAAATAGAGTGAGAAAAAATACTTACATAAAATGTAATAGAAATTAATTTTTTAATTTGTATTCGATGAGAGTTATTAGGATTAACAATGAATTTTGTTGAAAATCATGTTTCTCTCTACATCGTCAATACATCAAACAGGTCATATACTTTCTAAAAATTATCGAATCTTGACAACTTTTACTAAGTAAATTTTTTCACCTTATTATTCAAGCAACTTTTCTAACATTTTTTTTGCACTCAAACTATTCAAGCTTTTAAATTTTTCTACTCTTATAATTTTTAATTATATTAAGCTAATAAATATTATAGATATTAAGTTGACATCATTTTTTTTATTTTTTTATTGATTTTTTAAATTTTTTTACATATTTGAATATATTTATCTATATATTTTTAAATTTTTATTTCTTTACAAATTTTAAATATTTTTATTATTTTCAAATATTATTTTAAAATAGTTTGAATATTTACACAACAATACAAATAACTAACATCAAAACACCATTCGGTATTCTCTAATTTTTCGATTTTAAAATATAGTTGTAATCTCAGATACAGTCTCTCATTATTATATATTTTTTAAATGTTTTAATAAATTTAATTCAATTTAATAATTAAAAAATAAAATAAAAAACAATGGAAAAAGGGGTTTGGAAGTGATGGAGGCGAGGACCTCATAGCACGCGCTCAAACGCACATTCAACTCCTCCGGTGAGACAGCACTGATGGGACATTGATGTTTCTTTTTTTAAGAACACGAGGAAAGCATCAGGAAAAAACCTCCACACGTGTTACCGCTTGACCAGCGGCGAAAGGAATGGGGAGAAGCTCAGAGCTTTTACCATGTTGCTTTTCCAAGTCTGTTCGAAGCTCCAATTATGACATATACGTGGCAGTTAAAACCATCTTCATAAATACCAAGGTTGTGCAACTTTTGTTTTGTTATTCCAAAACCAAAATTAGGTAAAATACCCATAGCTTTCTTCTGTCGGTGGAACCCCGTTATATATGCTCCGCCTTTTCGAACCCCATTCGTGGGGGCCATTGCTGTTTCTTCGACCCCTAAGAATGGAAACAATAAACCACTCTCTTCCCAACCTAAAACATCAACCTTGCCTCAACATGCCCCTTGTAAAGAAATCACATGGCGTTCGGTGTTGGATAAACGACAGCCATTAAAAACACTTTGACTTAATCGATTAAGATGGTTGGTTTTGTAAAATCCAAGCAACCCCGTGAACAAATTGGGGAAAAGCAAGGAACAATTTTGAATGCATTTCTCCTTGTAATAACTGATTGATGTTATATGAAAAGGCTGCCACTTGCTGTCTTACTCATGGTAAACTCAACGACTTTGTAGCTGAGGAAATTCAGTAACAAAAGAGGCTGCAGTTGATGAAGTAAATACGTGTATCTATATATATTCAATCTCTTGTAATGGTGTCATGCTCGGTATTTAGTTAGTTGATGGACCACTCTAGTTTTGCTGAGGTTGATTTGTTCCATCAGGTAGGGGACCCCTCCAAGAGGGTTTTCTCATCAACTGTAAAGAAATGCATCGACCACGTAAATCTACCAATAACAACTCACGAAAGCAACATATTAACTTTAAAGAATTTAATTATTGGACTGAAGATATATGTGCTTAACATTGCATTTGTCCAGTACTTTAACGGCATAAACACTTGAGATAACAAAGCTGAAGTACTTTCAACATGTATGTGCTTCCTCTCAACAAATCTATTATGTTAGAAAGTGTGAGGACATGTGACTCGAAGTTTTTGAACCTGGCAACGATGTTACAAAGCTCAGGTATTCGAATCAAAGCCTAAATTAAGAAAAGAAAAAGAAGCTATGATTATTCCGTTTGTTAGTTTGAAACTATCAACCATTGGGCAAGTCATAGGCATACATGTTGAAAAACATACACAGACTCAAACCGGTTTATAGTCATTCCATGCAGAATCTCCTAGGGCAAGGAGCTTCTCCATTAACAGAATCAGAAAGGCAGAATTTCAGGGACAAGATTGAAGGACTTGAGAATGAAAATGAGTCCATTCTTTTAGTCATTTTAGGTGTTATGTAGCTATACTAATTGGCATGGCAATCTTTTTATTGCTTCACATATTCTTGAGAAACCCCGGTTTTAGTGTATCTATGAACTTTGCTTCTAATGGAGATATGGATACAAGTATGCATGTAAAGGTCTTAAACTATGAATTCAAAACTAAAATTGTGAATTGATGCAAATTATACAATTTTTGTTATATTCATTTGAGAAAGTTACTAATCAAATGGAACATTTCTCATTCCGTAAGTCCATTACAGAACTAGCTTGATCCATGTCAAGCCATACCTGCTGAAATACTTTGATGATGAGATCATGGTACACATCATAATTCAGTGTTAGGTAACAAGCCAAAAGCTCTTCTAGTTCTTCTGCTTGACTGATCCTATTCTCCCTGATCATCTCCATCATCGAGTCCCTAAAATCCTTCTCTGGGTCGAAGGAACATTTCACCATGGCAAAGCTCTCCAACTCTCTTCTTTGCCTAGTGTTTGTGTTCTGTTTTTCAGCCTTCATATTCAGTTTGGCCTTCTTTATGTCTTCAAGAGCTTTTATTTTCGAAGCTGTTATCGGAGAAAAAACCCGGACCTTGTTGTTATGCTTAATTCTCCTCCTTGGTAATTCTCTGCTCATGTAAACAGATTTTCTATGTTTCAGCTTTCCGATTCTCTTTTCTTTCCAATTTCCCCCCTCTGAACTAACTTCTTCTGGAGAAAACACAGCATTATCCACCAATTTATGAGCTTTAAATCCATAGTCTTCATTGATTGTTGTTAGATTAGAGGCTCTTAGATTCATTGTAGAGGGATATGGGTGCTTTCTCTGATAATCCACCTTTTCCAAGGTGTTCTTTTCCACTGATTTATGTTGTCTATTCAACCTTTTCTTCTCCATAGCCATATCTCTTCCATTTGTCATATTCCATTTCGAGTCTTTCACCATTATCGTCCTGCTCCTCCGTGTCTTGAGTAATGTCGCATTCTCTCCTTTTGTATCTATTGGTACTGGTAAAATCTGCATATCCCTACGAAACTCTCTCGTCTTCATTACATTGTAAGCCATGTTGTTGAGTGTCTTAGCTTCCTCTTTCTCCTTCATCCTCATTGCATTTGATCCGCAGGCTCGACAATTCGAGGGCATGAAATCGAGCTCATCATCCGAATCATACAAAGCTGATCGCGACACCGTTTTACTAGTCTTGCCACCAGTACTATGTTCTTCAAATGACAACCTCCAAAATGCCTCATCACCACCACAACCAGCGGCAAACTTCGATGAGCTCAGTGACAGAGAATTATTAATCTCTTTTTTCTTCTCTTTTGCAGGTTTGGCTTCCGAATCGACACTCATTCGCTTGAACGATGAAAGCCATGCAGTGGGGAGCATTCGAGAAAGCGAATGAAAGCGAGACCGGGTTGAGGAGGAGGAAGAAGATGAAGATTTGTTTTTTCTCCACTTCATGTTAAAACACCCTGAAGAAAATCCCTGGAACCTGTTGCTTTGAACAAGCAATTGATTTTGTGAAGGACTAGCAGGAAGAAAGAAGGTGAAAGTGATGAGAAGACTGAACTTCCCTTGATAATGGAAGGTTCAAGCAGTTAGGGGACAGATAGACTGTTAAATAGGAACGTGGGTTTCATACTGGTTTTAGTGCCTGTTTTCTTTATCAAAAGAAAGGCCCGCCATGGCCCTAAATCATGTGACCACTTTGCAAACCCTTTTTTATCCACTTGATGATGTTTATACTTGATGACAAATTTATTCCCTCTTGGAGGGGTCCCCTACCTGAGGGAACAAATCTTCATTTATGAGAAAACAACCTTAAAGCAAGCCAAAGTTATAAGACCAACTACGGTAAACAAGAAATTGAATATAAATAGATGCATGAATTTACTTCATCAACTGCAACCTCTTTTCTCATTTAATATCCTGAATCAATCCTCAGCTAAGAAGTCTTTGAGTTTACCATAAATAAGACAGCAAGTGGCAGCTGTTTTCTTATAACAACAATCAGTTATTACAAGGAGGAATGCATTCAAAATTGTTCCTTGCTTTTCCCCAATTTATTCACAGGGTTACTTGGATTATACAAAACCAACCATCTTAATCGATCAAGTCAAAGTGTTTTAATGGCTCTCGTTCATCCAACACCGACCACCATGTGATTTCTTTACAAGGAGCATGTTGAGGCAAGGTTGATGTTTTAGGTTGGGAAGGAAGTGGTTTATTGTTTCCATTCTTAGGGGTCGAAGAAGCAGCAATGGACCCCAAGGATGGGGTTCCAAAAGGCAGAGTATATATAATGGGGGTTCTACCGACAGAAGAAAGCTATGGGTATTTTACCTAGTTTTGGAATCATACTACTACATTGGGTCTCAATGCAGCGTACCGGTTTTAGAGATCACCGCAACATAATATTAGCGCAATGCAATAAGGAAAATACATCATGACTTTTGCGGTCTAAAACCGTTATATAACACCGCAATAGACAGAAAATTACGTCGCAGAACCGCAACAACGCCTCAACGAACATCCAAATTATCAGAAATATAAAATTACATAGATAAAATATTTGAATATTTTAACTTAAAAAAAAAAGATATTAAATATTAACAAACATTTAACTTATGATGCATCTCTATATAATAATTAGAGATTGATTATAAGAATATATCGTTAAACAATAATTAATATTAAAATATTAAAACATGAATGTAAAATATATAAATAAATCACACTCGCAGCAGTCGTTACGCGTTACGTAACGTTTACAGTGTCTACAATCGCAGCACTGCAACCGCATCTGTGACGAACAGCGCAACTGCAATTTAATACTATGATTGGAGCTTTGAACAGACTCGGAAAAGCAACATGGTCAAAGCTGTGAGTTTCTTCCTATTCGTTTCGCCTTTAACAAGAGGTTGGAAGACTTGATACCCGTTAACATGGCTGTTAGCTTTGAACAGACATGGCTGTTAGTTTCAGACATGGTGGAAACTAAAAACTCGAGTTTTGGAACCAGTAATGTTGAAACTAGTGATTATAAAACTAAAAACAAGAGTGAATAGGAAGTTGAAACTTCAAAGAACATGAACTCAAGAAGAAGAATAAGAAGAATACGAGTGGAAGGACTGCTCAAGAGGAGGTAGTAATGGGAGTAGGTGTTGCTGGAGGAATCATCATCGTTATCATCAACAGCAGCAGTGATGGATTCAGGTACAAGGAGGTCTCCTTCATCCTCTTCCTCAAGCAATGCTGCACTGAAGGTATTTTCTATCTTCTTAGAAGACTTTGATTTTTTTCTTTTCTCATCTGATAAAGACAATGAAGGCACATCTTCTACCTACTCTTCTTTTACACCCTCTTCATTTTCAAGCTCGTCATCCGAGGTTGCAATTGCAACTATGTTTTTCTTCTTAGATGACTTCTTACCTGAAAATCCAAATGAGGAGCATCTTCTTCCTTATCTTCTTTCACACCCTCTTCGTCTTCAAGCTCATCACCCAAGACGTGCTAACTTACCAACACCACTTTCAAGCTCGGGAAACCGATATCTTCCTTGTTACCAATCCCAAATCAGAAACCACATGGTTCAAAAGGTTATTATTTTTGCCTTGATAAATTGGTTCCAATATCCATTCACCGATGACAATCACCCTTTGCTCTCGAAGAATCCTTACTTCTTGTTTAATTCTTCCTGGCCGAGCTTCACGTCGATGGTCAAGTTTATAATTTCACCGATTCTACATCTTCAAGACTTACCCACTTTTTATTGTTGGAATCCGTAAAGAACTCTTCTTGCAAGCTTGTGTATTTATTTAGGAACCCAAATGGCCAAATGCTACTTTCGTCTCGCTTTGGCACTTCACAAACAAGCTAAGAGAACAAATATTGAAAGACAAAGTAAAGGTGCATTTGCAGGTGGGGGGAGTGGATTTGAACTCGTCCAAGGCGGTGTAGGTTTGCTGTCCCAAGAACACTTCATTTGCTTGCCACATAGAAGGTCAAAATGATCATTGACTGGTCAAAATGACTGTAAAGAATAGAGGTTTAACGCCACATCATAACGCCGTTATAAGATTAATGGTGAAAAAAAAATTAATGTCTAAAGTTCAGTGACCAAATTGAAAAAACTAAAAGTACGTTGAGTAAAATAGGAGAAATAATAAAGTTTAGTGAGTAAACATGTTATTTACTCTGTTTTTTAATACTTGTTTAGAGTAACGGTCATAAAGATAATTCCGGAGGCAAGGTGGGATTTTCAACAGCTGAGGTTTTATTTTATTACTACTATTTATATTTGGTTTAAATACGTTAGAAGTACATGTACTATTTCAAAACTTAAACTTTATGTTTTTATTTTTTAGATAGAATTGAGTTTATGTATTTCCTTTTGTTTTAAAATTGAATATATACATTATTTTAATTCAAAACTAAACAAACATTATGAGAGGATCTAATATTTTTAAATTAAAAGTAATATAAAAAATAATTTTATAAAAATAAAATATATAAATTAAGATTTACAAGTAATATATGAACATTTGGTCTGATGAGGTGATACATTGGTAAAAAAGAGTTTATAACGGGGCTTGTTTGGGTCTAAGAATAACTTGATTTAGACCATGTGGTTGAGCCAAAATCAAGTAATTATTTGGCAAATCTTAGGAGAAAAAATTTGAATGCTTTCAAATCCAATATGCATTTACTCATCCCAAGGAGTTTGAACTTGTGATAAGTGATTGCAGATAGCAAAATAATTGTTGATATTTGTTTATGAAGTTTGATTATCATTGTTTCCCCATAAATGTTTTAGAAGTTGAAGGATTCTTTACCGATTATTCAACTGGAACCAATTCTCTTGTTTGGATGATTGTCTTTGCAGCTTTCATTTCACTTTTTTGGGATTCCATACTTATCGAGTGTTATCTGAAAGCAAAGTTGGGTCTTCATCGTAATTTGGAGGAAGAGATGAGGTTATCAGCAGCAGTTCAGCACAAGCCTCAACAAGGGTAAGTGATCCCGTAAGATTTTATGTTAGGGGAAAATTTATAAAATTTTAAAAAGACAAAAAGCAGACTTTCAATAAAAGAAATACAAAGAAAAAGTGTTAGAGGAGATAGATCAGTTTAAAAATAAATTTATATTAATATACCACATTATCAAATTAATGTCTCATTGATAAAATTATAATATAAATTGATAACGTAAATGGTTAAACATAACTTTTTAAAAGTCAATGATAAAAACTGAAATAAAATTCTTAGGATGATTCTGTCACATTCGAGGAGAACCATTAACTATAAGTACTATTAATTTAATTTATAAAACTTTAAAATTATAAAGTACTCAATATATAATTATAAATTAATTAAAAATATAAACGTAAATTATTTAAAATAAAATATTAATCACATTATTTTTTATAATATTATTTTTAATAATAATTAGATCAAATATTAACTCCTAAATTTAAAAACCCTAAATTCTTTTTTGCTTCATCGCTGCTGCTGTCGTCGTCGCTACTATCATTGCTGCTGCTACTGCCACCAAGGCTGCCACTGTCGCCGCTACAGTCGCGTCAAAACAAGAAAAAAGAATTTAGGATTTTTTAATTTATAGGTTAATATTTGATCTAACTATTATTTAAAATAAAATTAAAAAATAATGTAATTAATATTTTATTTTAAATAATTTACGTTTTGATTTTTAATTAATTTATAATTACACTTTGAGTACTTTATAATTTTAAAATTTTATAAATTAAATTAATTATGTTCATCAATAGCGTCTTAGAATTTTTCAAAATTCTTATACTTCACCCAAAGTTTAATTCTCCAGGTAATTTAGGGTATTTCGGGGTCCTCGGGAAAGTATTTATCAAATATATCAAATGAAGAACATATGTTTGAAAGAAAAGAAAAAGAACCCATGGTTCATGGCACTTTATCGTCAGAAATAGGGGAACAAAGTGTGTACATGGCATTTTGATTATTACAGATGAAAAAAGAATCTGTAATATTTTTCAGCAAAGTTTGGAAAAGAAAAAAAATCCCTTATCCAAACAGAAAAGATGTATATGTTATATATATGTTTTTTATATGCTTCATTGCGTGGTTTTTGATGAACTTCGAGGCTGCGTGGTTTTATCACCACCATAATACTGCTTAACTGCATCTCTCATGTCCTTAAAATCGTCGCAATACCTCTGGAAAAACTGAGTCAGTTTCTTCAATTCCGTGTCCTCAATGTCATATTCAAATCGTTTTATGGGGATCCCATTTGCAGGTTGCAAAGAATATGATTTAGGGTTATCATCAACAATCACTACTTTACCAAGATCTCTGCCCATCGTTGACAAGTCCTTGATGAATCTTCCCCGACCTATTTGCTTGCACGAATCTCTGTATAAGCGGTGAGATATAAGGCCCTTGGGGTCTAAAACATCTAGCAGCAACGATGCGTATGGCTCGAGGCCGGCGGTGAACACCACGACCTCGTATTTTTTACTGATTGCTTCCAAGAATTCATCCACCCCGGGCCTTTTCAATACGTAGAAGTTCATTTCCAGACCGAAAATGTTTGGTTTAAACATGAAATCATACATTTTTGGTGGTGGGCCTGGAACTGAATGAACCAGGGTCTCGTCTAAATCGAGAACGATGGTCTTCATGTTGTCGGAAACTAATGGAGGCAACCGGTTCCTATTGCTTTTTCTTGATACAAGAACGTTAGTCAGATCGGAATCAGCCTCGAATTCGAGTTGCAGTCTAGGTCTATGTCGGGTTTCGAAGCGGCCGCTGCCGGCTTCTTCCCTCTGAAGGATAACGAAGCCTTGCCCTCGGCGCCTTGCGCCTTCCTGTTTGGAGAAAAACTCAACCAGGCGACGGTGGCATTTTTGGATGGACTTCTTTATGGACGAAATGACGGAGAAATATTTGGTTTTCAACGTAGATGGTCTCTTACAATGATGAACAAGGTGGAGAGGAAGCAACTGGCGCCGCTGGTGATGCTGGCCGTAATGGCCGCCGCGAGTTATGGACTTTGGTTCCACCTTTTTCCCCATCTTCAATGTCATCTCCTGGCTGCCGATATTAACCTGAAGCTGATCGAGAATAATTACTGAGAATTACGAAGAAAATCAAAACCATACAAAATTACAGACAAAACCACAAAAAACAATTAGCAACGTTAAAAATCAACGAGATGGGATTCGAGAGGACGAGATACAAAGCTTTTGAAGCAATGTTCGGTACAACAGTGATTCCTGTTAGGTCGGAACTCGGAAGTAAAAGCTGGATTTCCAACAAATTAGTCAATTATTTTCTTCAAAACAATATTTATTTAATATTTAAATCTATCTTTTACATCATATTTTAAAAATATCCCTTTTTTAAGTAAAAATTTCCAACTATAATACTAAACTAGTCTCAGACATTGACAGTAAGGTTGTCACCTTGTCACCGTACTGGCAACAATAATGCATGAAAGCCGGTGGAGGATCTAGAAATTTATAAATAGAGGTTCAAAATTTTAATTTTTTTTTTTAAAAATAATGGGTGTAAATTTTTTTATTTTATTTTTCTTTAACATATTATACTAAATTTCACTTTTTTTTCCTAAATAATGAAGATGCACTTAACTCCTAAGGGATTAGTGCATCAACCCCTGATGACAGCAAAGGGTTACTTTTTTATGCCTTAACAAGACTGGAGTATAGAAATTTTGTAGTTTGTTTAAGTAATAATTTTACGCTTCCAAATTTTGTGCAATGGTCACAATTCCAAGAATGTTGAAGTTGGACAATGAAAGACTCAAGCTGGCCTTACACAATATGAGTTTTGCTAGTTAAGGTTATCTGATTGGATCAAATAATATACTCAGTTGAAAAAAAAGATAATCATTAACAATTGAAACAAGTCAATACACCAACATGCTTAGCTTAGAATGTCGTCTTCATTGAATCTCCCAAGAATTTTTCTCAATATGTTACTCTAAGAAAACTATAATAATTTCTTGAAGCTATCTCTATTCCGAATGGTTTATTCATGAAAGAAAAATTGTTTAACGTTTTCTTTAGAGAATCAATTTTCTTTTTATCATCTCATCAATTAACATATCATCTACATACAATAATATTATGATAAAGTCTTCGCTATAGTACCTTTCCACAAAGATACAATGATTGATATGAATCATCTAAATGTAAATAATAAAAGAATCAAACTTAATTTTTGTATCATTGTTGTGTTGTATGTTTAAATCCATCACGACTTTTTATGAATAGCCACACTAAGTTTTTTTTTCTCTCTTGAAATTATAAACCCTTTGGACTGCTCAATTTAAATTTCATTTTCTAGGTTTTCATGGAGAAATATTGTTGTCACATCAGGTTGTTAACTTGCAAGTCTAAATTAACAGCCGTATCAACTTGGATAAATGACCTACAATTGAAAAATCTCTTCAAAATCAATTCCTTTCTCTGACTGCATTATTTGACAACAATTATAGCCTTATGGTTTGACATGTTTGTGGTTCTCATCATATTTGAGTCTGAGTACTCGTTTATTTCTCAAGGCACATCTTCCTTCATGTAATTCCACAAGATCATAAGGTTGGTTCCCATATAAAAATTGTATTTCTTATTGCCTATTTTTTAACCATTTTTTATGTGATCGTCATTCACTGCTTCATCAAAGCTTTGAAGCTCTCCCTCATTAATGACTGTCGCATATTAATTTAAGGGGCATCTGTTTGAGGGTCTTCTTTCACGCACTTATTTCTTCACTTATAGTTGAGATATAACTTTTGGTTCACTTGTCTCAATAGTGTGATCTTTTGTTTATGGTTGAGAATAACCTAGTTGATCCACTAACTGAAATGTTATGCAGAAAAATAATTCTTGATATGTCAAGGGGATGAGACTTAAACACATTGATTAAAGAATTCATGGTTCCCGAGCAATTTGGAACCTTTTACTTCTACAAATCAACCAGTAACTAAAGAAACAATTTATTCAAATACATTTGCAATAAACTTAACCAGATGATAATGAGTTGGTGTTGAAATTCAACAAATTCAGATTTTAATCCAACACAGAAGAAGAGCAATAACAATGATTACATTGCGAGTTGCTTTATTCCAATTTCCTGAAAGAAAAAAAAACAAGTTTAGTATTAGAATGGTGTCATTCTTATGAACTTACATATAATAAATATGAGATAAACTTAACAGGCAATCCCCATTTTTTGGTATGTTTAACAACGGATATTGTTGTCGCTAAATGACTGTTTCTAAGTTTTCGAAGGATTTTGAGCAGTGATCAGTATTGTAAACAAACAATCCCTAATTCAGTAGTGAATTAAAGAGAACGTTTAAACTAGAGAAAGATGTTAACAGAGACAGGATCGATATTTTTCCTCAATTCGGGGTTGGAGACGGTAAAGGAGACGGCGGAGGAACCGCGGTTTCATTATAGAATTGGTTAGACTCGAACCTCAACACACAGTTTGGTCTAAGAACCCTGCATCCAATGCTTCCATTGCAACACTTCAGAAGCTCAGACTGAGCGAAAGTTAGGCAAGTATCGCACTTTAGCTGGTACATTTCAGGTGTGCACTGCACCGTAGCATACACCCTTTCCTGGTTACCAGCCGATGCATTACCGGCTGCATACTTGCGAAGAGGACCGGAAGCCGCAGCCTCGTTCCTGAGGTTATCCAATAGATCGCTTATAGCGCTATTGAACTGATCAGGGTTCGATGCATTCCTCGTGTTGTTTGCGCAAGCGCGGGGATCGTTCTCCAACAGCCCGTACAGGTCTCGGTTGACGTACCACACCAAACAAAACTCGGACCAAGCTGTGGTGGTCTTGTTGAAGGGACTTTTAGATTTGGCTTGAAATTAAGTTGACAAGTTGGAAATTTCATATTGGTTGGTGGCCAACTTATTGAAAATTTCATCTTGGTTGGTGGCCAAACTTTGAATATGAGAATTTCATATTTGGTGGCTAACTTGTACACATTGAAAAATTCTTTGGTAGGTGGCTAACTTATTTTTCATGTTTGATCCCTAAAATATTAGGTTATTTATAAGTTTAGTCCTTAAAACTCAACTATAAATAGACCTGAGTATTTCATTAGAAATCATCCCAAAAAAACAAGTTCACTCTTCCTCTTGTATTCTTCATTCTCCCACTTTGGGAATTCTAAAGAATTCCATTTGTTGTAATATTGGCGATATAGTGAAGTTATCATCCGGTGTGGTGCCTGAGGAGTATACGATATTCTCGTCGAACCTCGTAACTTTGGTGTGTTCTCTCCTTTATTGTTTTTATTCGAATTTTCCATTGTGTTTCAATATTCAATAGTTTGACAGGTTTATCCGCTGTGCAACCTTTGGTGGTTTTGATCTGACATTTTAGGTTAATTTTGAAACTACGTTCGTGTGGGAAATAACCCGATTTCCCCAATAATTGGCATCAGAGCTTCAGTTGAGGTTATCCTGGTGGTTCCGTTGCTGAAAAAAATAGTTCGTGATATTGAATATTGTTCGTTAGAATTAAAATGCCAAAATACGGATCAGTTGAGACATCAAGCTCTTCATCCGGACCAGTGAGGAGGATGATGTCAAATGCAAATTTCTCGGTAGAGTTGTTCGATGGATCCAGTCATTTTGGCATGTGGCAAGGTGAGGTGTTAGACGCTTTATTCCAACAAGGTCTAGATATCGCCATTGAGAAAGAAAAGCCGAATAAATGGAGGAGAAAGAATGGGGAACAATCAATCGTTTGGCGTGCATCACGATTCAATCTTGTCTTTCTAGGGAGCAGAAGTATGGCTACAAGAAAGATACTTCTGCAAGTAAGATGTGGAAAGCATTGGAGGAAAAGTTTCTAAAGAAAAGCTCTTAAAATCGTCTCCACATGAAGAAAGGATTGTTCAGATTTAATTATCAACCAGGCACCAGTATGAATGAACACATCACTGCGTTCAATGAGCTAGTGGCAGACTTATTGGGCATGGATGAAACCTTCAAAGATGAAGATTTGGCATTGATGTTGTTGTCATCTCTTCCAGATGAATTTGAGCACCTTGAGACAACGTTACTTCATGGTAAGGATAATGTTACCCTTAAAGATGTAACTGCTGCTTTGTATAGTTATGAGCTCAGGAAGAAAACCAAGAAGGAGAGCAAGTACGAAGCAGCGGAGGCCATTTTGGCAAGAGGTCGCTCGAAAAGTCAAAAGCCAAAGTGGAGAGGGAGATCAAAGTCGAAGTCCAGACTGGGAAAAGATGAATGTGCCTTTTGTCATGAGAAAGGCCATTGGAAGAAAGATTGTCTGAAGCTGAAGAAGAAAGGAAAAGCTGCTCCAGATGTATGTGTTGCAGAGCATGATGCAAATGACTCTGACATATCATTGGTTGCTTCATCAACAACATTCCATTCAGATGAATGGATATTAGATTCGGGTTGCACCTATCATATGTCCCCTAATCGGGAGTGGTTCTCCGATTTAGTATAACTAAATGCAGGAGTTGTTTATATGGGCAATGACAATGACTGTAAAACTGTTGGGATATGTTCAATTCGATTGAAGAATCAAGATGAATCAACCAGAGTTCTGATGGATGTCCGATACGTGCCCAGTTTGAAGAAAAATCTCATCTCGTTGGGAGCCTTGGAATCCAAGGGCTCAGTAGTCACTATGAGAGATGGAGTTTTAAAAGTCACATATGGCGTACTTGTGATGATGAAGGGCATCAGGGAAAATAATTTGTATTACTATCAAGGTAGTACAATTATTGGAGCAGTTGCAACAACTTCCAGAGATGATGATTTGGACGCAACCCAGTTGTGGCATATGCGGTTGGGACATACTGGAGAAAAATCCTTGCAAATTCTGGCAAAGAAAGGATTGTTGAAAGGTGCAAAGGCTTGCAAATTGAACTTTTGCGAGCATTGTGTTCTGGGAAAGCATAAGAGATTGAAGTTTGACACCACTATACATAATACAAAAGGTATTGTGGATTATATTCACTCAGATGTATGGGGTCCTTCAAAGACATCATCTTTGAGAGGAAACAATTATTTTGCAACTTTTGTAGATTACTTTTCCAGAAGAGTTTGGGTGTATCCAATGAAGTCTAAAGATGAAGTGCTTCAAATTTTCCTAAAATGGAAAAATATGATCGAGAACCAGACTGGTAGAAAAATCAAACGTCTTAGGACGGACAATGGAGGGGAATATAAAAGTGACCCATTCTTTGACGTTTGCCATGAATATGGTATTGTTTGACACTTCACTGTTAGAAATACACTACACCAGAATGGGGTGGCAGAGCATATGAATTGAACATTATTGGAGAAAGTTCAATGTATGTTGTCTAATGCTAGGTTAGGCAAGGCATTTTGGGCTGAGGCTGTGGCATATGCTGGCCATCTCATCAATCATCTGCCGTCATCAGCGATAGGAGGAAAAACACCATTGGAGGTATGGTCTGGAAAACCTGCTACTGATTATGATTCCTTACATGTATTTGGATCCACTGCTTATTATCGATCCGAGAGCAAAGAAGGCTCTCTTTATGGGAATCACCCATGGAGTGAAGGGATTCCGCCTTTGGTGTTTAGACACCAAGAAGATAATTTGTAGCAGAGATGTTACCTTTGATGAATCTGCCCTAGTAAAGAAGGTAACAAATGAAGCTGTCCAGACAAGTAGTACTTCGCAGCAGGTGGAGCATACTCCAAAACAGGTGGAGTTTCAGCAGACGATGATCCCAGAAGTTGATGCAGCTGATTCTTCAACTCCAATAAAAGAATCAAAAGATGAAAATGTTCAAACCCAAGAACCATTGGAGACACCAGAACCACTTGCAGTTACAAGGCCAAGGAAAGAAATTCGTAGACCTGCTCGATTTGTTGATATGGTGGCCTATGCTCTTCCAGTTGTTGATGATGATATCCCTATCACTTACCAAGAAGCAATACAAAGCTTGGAAAATGATAAGTGGAAAAGTGACATGGATGAAGAAATGCAATCTCTCTAAAAGAACAACACTTGGAAACTGACACAATTACCGAAAGGTAAAAGAGCAATTGGATGCAAGTGGGTATTTGCAAAGAAAGTGGATCTCATAGCAAGAAAGATGTTTGCTACAAGGCACGGTTGGTAGCTAAAGGCTACGCTTAAAAGGAGGGAATCAACTACAATGAAGTATTTTCCCCTGTTGTGAAGCATTCCTCCATTAGAATAATGTTGGCCTTGGTAGCACATTTGAATTTGGAGCTAGCTCAACTTGATGTAAAGGCGGCTTTCTTGCATGGTGATTTAGAAGAGGAGATCTATATGACTCAGCCAGAAGGATACAAAGATGGTGGTCGTGAGAAATGAGTTTGTAAGCTGAATAAATCGCTATATAGATTGAAGCAATCTCCGAGGCAGTGGTGTAAGCGATTTGATAGCTTTATGAGGAGGCAAAAGTACACTAGAAGTAAATATGATCATTGTGAGTATTTGCAAAAGCTCAAAGATGGATCTTTCATTTATATTCTCTTGTACATTGACGATATGTTGATCGCTTCGAAGAGTCAAAAAAAGATAGAAAAATTAAAGGCTCAGTTGAATCAAGAGTTTGAGATAAAAGATCTAGGTGAGGCCAAGAAGATTCTTTTTATGGAGATAAGCAGAGATAGACAAGGAAGGAAGCTTTGTTTAACACAGAAGCAGTATCTGAGAAAGGTATTACAATGTTTTGGCATGAATGAAAATATCAAACATGTAAGTATCCCACTGGCTTCTCATTTGAAACTTAGTTCTCAATTATCTCCTAAAACTAACGAAGAACGAGAGTATACGGAAAAAGTTCCATATACTAATGCAGTTGGGAGCTTGATGTATGAAATGGTGTGTATGCGTCCTGACATTTCACAAGCAGTTGGAGTTGTTAGCAGGTACATGCATGATCCTAGAGAAGGACATTGGCAAGCTGTGAAATGGATTATACGGTATCTCCAACAAACCGTGGATGTTGGTTTAGTTTTTGAACAAGATGAAGCATTTGGTAAGTGTGTGGTTGGATATGCTGATTCTGATTATACTGGTGATTTGGATAAGCGTCGATCAACTACTGGGTATTTTTTTTACTCTTGCTAAAGCCCCAATAAGTTGGAAGTCTATATTGCAATCTACGATGGCCTTGTCTACTACAGAGGCAGAATACATGGCAGTTTCAGAGGCTGTAAAGGAAGCAATTTGGCTTAATGGGTTGATGGAAGACTTGGGAGTTATTCAAAGTCACATTAGTCTCTATTGTGACAGTCAGAGCGCTATTCACTTAGCGAAAAATCAAGTATACTATTCAAGGACTAAGCATATCGACGTGAGGTATCACTTTGTGCGGGAGATCTTTGAAGAAGGAAAGATTCTACTTCAGAAAATTACGACATCAGAAAATCCTGCATATATGATGACCAAGGTGGTAACAGTAATCAAGTTCAATCATTGTTTGAACTTGATTAACATCATGAAAGTATGAACACCTTCGGGTGTGTGGCGCTTGTGAGCGCAATTAGAGGCACTACAAATTTGGGGAGTTGAAGAAGTTGAGTAGGCTTGATAATTTCAAGCCAAGTTGGAGATTTGTTAGATTTGACTTGAAATTAAATTGGCAAGTTGGAAATTTCATCTTGGTTGGTGGCTAACTTATTGGAAATTTCATCTTGGCTGGTGGCCAAACTTTTAATATGAGAATTTCATATTTGGTGGCTAACTTGTACACATTGGAAAATTCTTTGGTAGGTGGCCAACTTATTTTTAATGTTTGATCCCTAAAATATTAGGTTATTTATAAGTTTAGTCCTTAAAACTCAACTATAAATAGACCTAAGTATTTCATTAGAAATCATCCCAAAAAAACAAGTTCTCTCTTTCTCTTGTATTCTTCATTCTTCCACTTTGGGAATTCTAAAGAATTCCATTTGTTGTAATATTGGTGATATAGTGAAGTTATCATCCGGTGTGGTGCCTAAGGAGTAGACGGTATTCTCGTCGAACCTCGTAACTTTGGTGTGTTCTCTCTTTTATTATTATTTATTCGGTTTTTCCATTGTGTTCAATATTCAATAGTTTGACAGGTTCATCCGTTGTGCAACCTTTGGTGGTTTTGATCTTGACATTTTAGGTCAATTTTGAAACTACGTTCGTGTGGAAAATAACCTGATTTCCCCAACAGGGACAGGATCGCTTGTGCTCGGTTGCAGTGTAGTTGAGGCAAGCGTTGCAATTGGCTTGGTTCTTGTCACCCCTGCAGAGTGCGATTGAGTGAAATTCGTCTGAACCGCTTTCACCAGCCGACAGATTGAAAAAGCCGTAACTGAATTCAGTGAGAGTTGAGAATCGAGAGATGATGCTATTGAGGTTGGCTTCGTAAGCGCTGTTTGCGATGTAATTTCCGCTGGTTTCATTACATTCGCGTACAAGATAAACATCAACAGCAGGAGGCTGTGAAAGAACAACAATAGAAAAGGAAAAAAAGAAGTGAACAAAGAAACAGAGTAAATGTTGAAGACCCCATTGCCCACCTTCACTATTTTTGGCCAATGGAACTATAATGTTGTATACGGGTCGTGCCTTAAATTTACATTTTTATAGGGGGAAAAATGAAAAGTACGCTTGAATGAAATTTAATTAAAGGTTAAAGTATGCAAATGGTCACCGGTTATAGGGTATTGTTTTGTCGATTCTCTTGACAATTAAAAATTACACAATGTACCCCTATTATAGAATGTTGTTTTGTTAAGTCTTTCAACTATTAAAAGTTACAAAATTGACATCCGACTATTCATATGTTCCAAACTCATTTTGTTAAAAATTTAACGACAACCTAAACTGGACGTTAACCTGCTAACTGAGAAATGATAAAATATGATCATATAACTTTAAACAACTATCATATCTCAGCCAACATGTTAACTTTCAGCTAAAAAAAGTCAATTTTTAACGAAAAGACGAGTTTGAAACATATAAATAGTAAATGACTATTTTATAACTTTTAATAATCAAGAAACTCAACAAAATTATACTTTGAAATTAAAGAATCATATTATAACTTTTAATAGTAAAATGACTTAACAAAATACCACTGGATAATCAAGGCATCATTTGTATAGTTTATTACTACGAAATTTGTAAATGAATTTTATTGTCACTTAGTTGGGGTCAAATAATAGCATTTTTTTTTAATTTTAAGAATCATTAATGATGGATTGTAGGATGGAGTATGAGTCCGCTTATAACCAATAAACGAGCTGACCTAAAGCAAGTCAGGTCAACAAGTAAACAGATTTATATAGCGTACGCTAAAAGTTGAAATAAAATTTTCGAAGTTACAAAATAAACATTTTTGAAATATCAAATTATCAAAGCTATATATATTCTAAAATTCCAAAATAAAATTTTGAAAATTCGTAAGGACACATTACATGTTGGATGATGTAATATATAATTTTTGATCAAACATAGATGATTGTATCGGTTGATGACGATTCATTCCTTTTGATATAAACGGAGAATGTATCGGTCGATGACGATTCATCCCTTTTGATATAAACGAAGAATCACTATCGTTGATTAGTTGGTAACCGACTGATTACATCAACAATATTGAACGTATACAATCATCCATGTAACTTGTTACCTATAACTTGTTATACGTCATCATGATTGCTATGTTTAAGTTGATAGAGTGTGTAAATTTAATTGTCAGTTAACATAATTTGTCAGTAAAAATCTCTTAGGTTTATCAAAAGTCCCGTTGAGGACTTATTCTCACCAGTAAATTCTTTTGGAGGTAATTGTTGGTAGATTAGTAGAGTGGTATTCCCGGAGACAGGGATTGACCGAGATAGGCACCCCTAGATAATTTCAAAGAATCATATATTTTAAATATTTTTTTATTTTACATTAATAATTTAGTTTCTCACCCTAAGATAAAATTTTATGTCCATCTCTGTCGAAGTTAAACAGTTTTGTCCCAGTGTTGAGGGAGTTTCATAAAGCGGCTTAACTCTAGACTTGATACTTCAAATATTTATGATGAGACCAAGTGGGTTATGACGGTGGTAGAAGATTCATCCCTTTTGGTTGAGCGGTGAGCCGTAGTTGGTGATAGATCGATTGTTGGCCAGTGTTGATGTTCTCGATCTCTGAGAAGAGGTAGATTTGATTGATATACCTGATCATCGATTGATTTTTCCAAATTATATAAGATCTATTTAAAGTTCATGCTGAAAGATTGTTAATTCCTAAGAGGAAGAGTGCTTTGGAGATTATGCGTTCAGAGATATTCTTTAGGAATCTTGAACACAAATATGTTCTTTGAAAATTTTATTTTCAGATGTGGTATAGTATTCGTGTCGGAATAATCTCATGTGATATTTCCTTTAGCGCTGTGCTTGTTTTATATGTAGGATTCCTAACGCTCCATTAAAATAGATGGTCGTTTCATCAATATATTAGGGTGCTCTAAGTTTGTAGTTTGAGCTCATTATTTGCTTTAGGTGTACATTTATCGCAGAATTACATCGAAAGTCTTTTTGGATTTGCATATTTTCTCTTTCGTATGGTTTTCAGGGCTAATTAGTCATTTTTATATGAAGCTAGTTCAAAGTTTTTTTTTGGGAAACATTTAAAAAAAAGAAATTTATTAGATTCCAATATTGTCAGAGATTACATCTGTTCTTATACAATCCGGCTCATCATAATAAAATCAATGCGGATTGGAATTCGACAAAGCCCATTGGACAAGGCTATGTGCCATCATGTTAGCTTCTCGGTTCACATAGAAAACTTTGATTTCATGGTTTGAGGCTAGGAGCCTTATAGTTTCGTTGAGTAGCAATCCGATGGTTGAAACATCTTCGCTATGATTGGTGAGTCTATTAACAACAATCACCGCGTCACCTTCAATTATAGCGTTGTACCAGCCATTCTCAAGGGCGAATTTAATCCCCTGTGTAAACGCCTCCACTTCCACTGACTCAACAGTGAACGGGAATAAAATTTGCTTACACATCCCTCCCACTACCAAGCCATTAGAATCCCTTGCAACAACGGGAGCATAACTTGCTTGTTGGTTTGTGGGTCCAATGCTCATTGATATCAAAATATTCAGTGCAAAGATTCCAAGCTGCCATAACCATTGCTTTGTCATTCTGAGTGTCTCCATTGTGAAATAAATTGTTTTGTCTATTCCACAAGTTCCACAGGAGGACAATTAATTTACAATTTTGAAATGATCGAGCTGAGTAGTAGCCCAGTCCAACCACGCTTTGCAGGATTCACCCTGCCACTCAATGATGCAGGTTCTCAAGCCTGAGAGCCTCAGGTTATTTTTGCCTTTGGGCAATCCTTCAGTGTGTGTAACGTCGTTTCCAAGACATCCCCACATAAGGGGCAAGCTCTTTTGGAAAGATGAGTTTTTTTAAGTTTTTCTCTCATCGGGATGGCATCATGACAAACCCTCCACCCAAAAATCTTGATTTTTGGCATAATCGACAACTTTGTAAGAGTTTTTCATATTCTTAGGGATCTCTTTCCGGAGGAGAAGCCAGTTGTACCCCAATTTCGCTGAGAAGCAACCATATGTATGATGACTCCAAATGAGTTTGTCAGAGCTGGACGGGGCAATTAGGATACTTAAGACTTTGTCGGCGTCTTCAGCTGGAAGAACTCTCCTGATTTTACCCTCGTCCCATTTTGGAACCACGTGGAGCATGAACTCATAGCATCTTGTTGGGAAATAAACGAGTAATTTCCCTATAACTAGATTAGTGAGAATACGAAATAAAAGCGGAAAAATAATACCCGAAATTGATAACAGAGTTCAACCAATTATGCCTACTTCTCCGGACTGCTGCAAATCTTTTACTAAAGGGAGAAAATTTATAGGTGTTTACAAAAACACTTGAGAGAGAGATAGAATGATTTGGGGATGATTTAGAAGCTAAATGGGTTAGGGTATTTATAGTTGAAGCTTAAGGACTAATCTTGTAAATACCCTAAAGTCTAGTGACTAAAAATAATTTTACCATGCCTAAAATATCAATAATTTTGGCTGCCTACTTTGAACATTTGCAGCCTCCCCAATTTGCAGCTGCCCCAATTTGCAGCCAACTTTGAATTCTCTTCAGCCGCCTAATTTGGAATTCAGCAGCCTGCCATGCTGACTTTTCCAACAATCTCCCACTTGAAGACTGATTTTAATCTGTCTTCACACCTTGATCAATGTAGTAGTATTTCTAGTTTTGTTATTCTAGCATGTCAACTGAAGTTGAACACAACTTCAGTTTGTCTGTAGTCACCGCCCTGTAAACCCACTTGTTATTGGGCAGTTTCTATGTGGTTGCCTTGTCCCTCAACGTCTTGGCTCCCTTCGACTCTTGTCCACTAGTCTTTGAAAGATTGTTCCTCACTTGAACATCCTCGGCAAGCCTATGCTTTGACCCTTCTCTTATAATGGTCTCTGAAGCCATGTTCTCTACACGAACATGCTCGACAAACTCCTTGGACACGGACAACTCTTCTTGCACTTAGCTTCTACTCGCCTTGGTAGAAATGAACCTTATTGAGCCAACTCTCAACGCCTCTTCGATCCTAGGTTCATCCTCTTCTCTGGACAACTCGATCTTGGGCTCATCCATCCCTCGGGTAATTTTGCAACACTTATGACATCTTAAGTCTACGCCCCCTCGTTTACTTGACTCTTACCCTCTGTAACATCCCAAATCAAGGTCAGTGACTAAATTGTAACTTTTAAAAACTATGTGCTCGATTTCGAAATAAGTTAAAAGTTCATGGATTTAATTGAAGAAAGTTGATGTTGGATTTAATGGTAAAGTTTGAAAATAACAAGGGTATTATGGTTTTTTCTAAGAGAAGATTTTTATTTTATTTTTAAGGGATATAAAAACGTGGGAAATGAGATAATTTCTCCAGAGTCTTCTTCAGTCTTTTTCTTCCTCTTCTCCATCGTGAAGCCTTGTATAAGGTAAGTGGGTCTTCAGTTGGTTAATTCTTTCGTTTTAAAGCTTGTTTTAATTCTTGGGTTGTTAAGAAAGATTAAGGAAAAAACTCAAAGATTAGCAAGTTATGAGAAATTAAGAAAAATGAGTTTTTAAGTGAATTTTTGAAATAGAAGGAGTTAATAGATTTTGAAGTTTAATTTGACTTGTCAAGGGTTAAATTAAGAGATATGAAGTGATAGAATGAGTTTTAGAACATGTTGGAAATTTAGTGTGATTCTTGAATGCCATGTAAATGATAGAATTTTGAGTTTAAAGAAGTGATTATGGAGTAGAAATGAGTTTAAGTATGTGAATGAAAGTTAGGAATATTAAAGGGAGTGAAGTATGAAGTGTTGAGCTGAAAATAAAGTGATTTTCGAGCTAAAAATATGATTTCTGGGCTAGGAGAATCGGTACCCATTCAAGGGGAACCGATACCCCTTCAAACGAACAAAAATTTCCAGAATGTCATGAGGGAATCGATACCGCCATATTAGGGAATCGATTCCCCCTAAAGGAAAATTGTGAATATTGGTTTAATAAGTTCGTTTAAGTTGCTAGTATCAAATTACAAGGTGTATGTATCTAATAATTGTCTTAAAATGTATAATTATGTAGATTCAGAGCCTAATCAAGTTCCGAAATCATTGACAAGTAAGATCGATCAAGGGGAAATATAAGAGATTGGAATTGACTAGTGAGGCCAGGTGAGTGCATATAAGTTAGTTTATGATGTTTAACGGAAATAAGACTTGAGACAAGTCTATTTCCTATATTAGAAGGGCTAAATGTATGATCATATGCATATGTTTGATTTGGGTATATGTGATATATATATTATAGTATGTATTAAATGATTTGTGTGAATGCATGCAGTGTGATAAGTTATAGGAATTAATATGAATGATCTATATGATTACATGAGAATGTGAAATAGGTTATATGATAGGCGACCATACATGTTACATAGTAAATGTGATTAATTATAAGAATCAATATAATAGATTTATATGACTACAGAAGAAGTGTGATGAGTTAAATAAGATTAGACTATAGAGTAATATGAGAATAATATATTAGTGAAGGGAATTGAGTATAAATGATGATGCCAAACTATAAGATAAGTGTTATAGAGAAGAAGTATATTTAAAGAGAATTATGGTATAATATTTAAATAAAATTTAACTAAATAAATAGATTAAACTGGTATAAATGGAAAATGAGATAAGTTAGGTAGCATTTACCTAGGAGATAACATAAGATTATATGAATAAGTAGCATAAATGACATAAGGAAAACTTATGTGTTATATGATTTAAGCATTGAAATGAACAAAAGATATATTCAGGTGAAGTTATTCGGTGATATGAGTATATGCCATTATTATACGGTTTAGATGAAATACTATACATGAATAAATGTGATTGTGTGAGAAATGATAGAAACTATATGAGAACATGTATATGTGAAAGTAATCTATGTGATTATATGTTATATGAATACAAGAACATGAGATATGTAACATGTGAATTATATGGAAATGATCTACGTGTAAGTGAACTATGTGACTATGTGATTATATGAAAATGTGATAATAAGCTATGTTCTACGTGCCCAGGTAATATGAATATGTGAACATGTGAAATGACATAAATGATAATGCCCATGTTATGTGTCATGAGAGCTAGGGGTATAGTTGGCATGCCAAGAGTCGAAGGTATACGCGGTCCTTCGGGATATATATATATATATTCTTTGGAACATGTGTGAAGTCTTGTGAGACACATACTTGATCCCTAGTATATGTATATGATTCTTAAGGAATGATATGTGGTCCTTATGGACATTATTATATGGCACTTCGGTAGGGATGGCAACGGGCTGGGTTCGGGCCCCCCGTCCCCGTTTAAAAAACTGCAGGGATTTAAATGGAGATCCCCATCGGGTAATCGGGGAAAACCGTAGGGAAACGGGTATCCCTGTTTAACATAAACGTTTATTTAAACGGGTATCGATAGGGTTGTTCATTCGGTTAATTCGGTGGCCGAACCGACCGAACTACCATTAACCGAATTAATCGAATTTTTTTTTCTTTAACCATTAACCGAACCAAATTTTTTTTCGAAAATATTAACCGAACCGAATAAATTTCGGTTAATTCGGTTAATTTTTGAATTAACTAAATTTTTTTAGAATTTTCGAATTTAATACTAGAGAGCAGCTGCTGTTCCATTTGCTAGGGAAGAATGTGATGTTGGTATAGGTCCCGAGGCTGATTTTAATATGGCTATTTCACATGCTTCGCTTTGTCAGAGGAACGTTAAAGCTTGTGTAATGGAGACAGCTTGTATGAGGTTATTGGAATGCGAGGTGAAAATGAGGGTTGTTGTCGAAGAGACGAAGACAATATGCAAGTTGCATTGATTTTAAATTCTGCTGGACATAATTTCCAGCTTGCCAATGCTAGTGGTGGGCTTCAGGTGTGTAATGGTGTACTGGACGAGGACCCTACAGCAAGTACACATTCGTTGGAAGTGGTACAATACCAGCAAACCAACCAGACTTTTCCCATTTAACTAGACAATGCTTGTCTATTAAAAGATATTAAAGGTTCACACGTGATTGCAAACAAGAAGTGTAAGCACTATTTTCACTATTAAAAGAAAAAAAGAATATTATGAGACAGCGAAAATTGAGGTAAATTCTAAAAATTGAAGCGAGGACGATGTTTTAAAGTGGGGCAGTATGGGGTGAAAAAAATAATAAAAAATATTTAAGGGTTAATTTAAAATATGTTATTAATATTATATATAAAAAATAATTATTTTTATATTTATCGGGTCGGGTATCGGGCCGGGTAATCAGGTAATCAGGGAGGGGATTACCAAACCCGTCCCCATCCCCGTTTAACATAAACGAGTTTTCCTCATCCCCGTTTATCATCCCCAAACCCGACCCGTTAAATTCGGTTTTTGGTTTTCCCCGTCTGGTTCGGGTTTTTTTGCCATCCCTACACTTCGGTGCATTTCTACGCGGCACTACGGTGCAATTCTATGTGGCACTTCGGTGCATTTATACGAGCTGTGGTGACAGCATTAGTGCACAACCTCTATAGACTCACATATCTATAGTTCTCACATGTGTTCATGGGCTAATAAAAATAATAAGATAAATAAACTTGGTATGAATATATGTTTATTTCGTTGTGAACTGATATATGTTCTATGATATGATAATTAAGGATATTATGGATAAGAGTATAAAATTATAAGGACTAATGTACAAATTGATAATAATAGAAATGATTGTACATAAATATGTATGTTTTGATATAATGATATGTGTGTTTCTCGTGACATGGTACAAGTGCATATATATGTTGATGTATATGTAAATGAGCTATATGATTTGATAGCATAAAACAGTCATGCATGATTAGTGGGTATGAATTTCATTATATGTTTTTTTTATGCCTTACTAAGTCATCGACTTAGCGTGTGATTGTTTCACACGTAGGTTACAGAAGTGAGAAGAGAAGAGAAGAAGAGTAAGACAGGTCAGCACCTCCCTTACAAAATTTCAGATCAGAAAATAGAGGATTTAAATGATTTTGGTTATTTTGAGTTTAGTTGGCATGTACTAATTGGTTGAATTAGTTATGCTCTGATTGATTTTGGGTATTGTGGTCAATTTATGTAACTAAACCGCTTTTACTTTAATGAAAGATTTAAATTTTCTTTGAATTTTGTCAAGAGTCAAAGTTTGAAAAGTCAATGTGACACCTCAGACTCGTATCCGGTCGGGTACGGGTTGGGGGTGTTACACCCTCGGCTTAGCATCTTTGACACTCAAACTTGTGCCAAGACTACACACATATTCCCCAGACTCACCATCTGGTTCATCATTGAGTGGACTTTCTCTGCCACTCGATGAACAACCTTCCTCATCCTCTGACTTACCTTCATCACAGAATCACTTGCCACTACCCTCGGCTTTCGGCTTTGTTTTGGAAGTCTTGTTTTTCTTGACTCCAAATTCTTTGATGGACTTAGTGGTTGTCAAGACTTTAGACAACTCCTTGACTTCCCTTTGCTCCAACACTCTCTTCGCCCATGGTTTCAATCCGAACATGAAGGTGAAAAACCCATCTTCTTCTGTCAAACTTGGGACATTGAGCATGAGTTTTCTGAATCAGCTCATATACTCCTTAAGTGTCCCTTTATGCATGAGACACCTCAACTTGGACCACGCCTCTATCCTGGTATATTATGAGCAGACTTGTTCACTTTGCACCCTCGGCTTGACGACTTTATCTCTTGTTATCGAACCGGGTCCTTTTCTGTGCTCGACTGCTTTGACACCTGCAGGCTCGTCACATTTCACTCCTCGATTTACTACTTGTGAACTTGTAGTCGCATCATCCTTACCCCTTGATTCTACTACTTTGGAACATGTAGCCTCATCAAGTCTTGCCCCTGCCTTGATTGCTTGAACACTCGCAATCGCATCAGGCTTTCTTCTGGGTTTGGCTGCCTCAACATCAACAGACTTTCCTCGTCTCAATCCTTGCTTGGCCGCATTGATCCCCTCAATCGGACCAAGTCTTTTTCCTGTCTTGGTAGCTTTAACACTTGTGATTGCGCTATTTTTTGCTACTTCTCCTCCCATCCTCTTCATAATGGTTGTAAGGCGAAGCTTCTCGGGATATACTCTAATCAAATGAGGATCATCACAGACGTAGCACTTAAGTTTTTCCTTGCTCATCTTCTTCTTCGCCCCGGACTTAGCCTTGTCATTCTTTCCCGATGGCTTTCCTTGGCTACGAACAGTCGATGGCTCACCTTGGCCATTCGAAGAGCTGTCTCTACCATTTCCATGCTGCACATTTTCCCGGTTTCCACCACTATTGCCACTATCTCTGGGCATGGGCCTGGACGACATATCGCTACTTGGCTTGACACCTGCAAGCTCAGTCAGCTTTTCGGCTACAACTATGGCCTCCGAAAGTCTCTGGGCATCTCCTTGCTCTCACCCAAGCATCACCCATGGTCTAAGTCCTTCCAAGAAGGTCTTGTGCGCATCTCATTCACTCATTGCTCCATTGTATATGAGCAGCTCCTTCTTGAGTTTATCAACTTCGTTTCTTAAAGCCATCGCTCCCACTCGAATCTGGCTTCTTTTTGATCGTTTCTAATAATTTCTGTGAACCACCGTGTATTAGAATACATCCGTCGAAAAATTTGTATCGCCGACCAAATTTCACTATTCACGTGAATAATAACCTCGCAGAAAAATTGACAAAATTTACAACCAAAAGCTCATGATACAAGTTATTGGGAAATAAACGAGTAATTTTCCTATAACCAGATTAGTGAGAATGCGAAATAAAAACGGAAATAATACCCGAAATTGATAACGGAGTTCAGCCAATTATGCCTACGTCTCCGGACTGCTGCAGATCTTTTACTAAAGGGGGAAAATTTACAGGTGTTTACAAAAACACTTGAGAAAGAGCTAGAATGATTTGGGGATGATTTAGAAGTTAAATGGGTTAGGGTATTTATAGTTGAAGCTTAAGGACTAATCTTGTAAATACCTTAAAGTCTAGTGACTAAAAATAATTTTCTCATGCCTAAAATATCAACAATTTTGGCTGTCCACTTTGAACATTTGTAGCCAACTTTGAATTCTCTTCAGCCGCCTAATTTGGAATTCAGAAGCCTGCCATGCTGACTTTTCCAACACATCTAACATGATTATCACCATTATCCTAGTAGGAGCCCGACCAATGCACAGGTGAGGAATCCCCCCACGTATCCCTAAACATTCTCGTATTCCCTTCGAAACTCATTTTCCAGAAGAAACCTTCTTTGAGTGCTTCCTTAGCTTTGAAGATGCTAGTCCAAATATACGAAGCTTTCACACCTAGTCTAGCATCAAGCAAATCATGGTTGGGAAAGTACTTTGCTTGCAACACCTTTCTATCTAAAGAATCAGGGTCATGAAGAATCATGGGAAAATACCTTATTTTACTTGGACGGGTCATGTATCAATTTTGAAGGCTGAACGACACTTTTTAGGATATTCAGCTAGGTTCGAGGGATTTAGCTTTTGGTTCATATGAGTTCCTAGTTTAAGGCTCTAAATGCTAAATGAGGAATCATCTCTAAAACAAATTAGGAATTATAGACAAGTTTTCTTATCTTTTTACAGGATGAACCTCTTCTTGTTTGGCTAGTGAAGATATTACGGTAAAACACTTGCAAGAAGTGTCCCATGTTTCTGGCCAATGGAGGAGGCAATCTGTTGCCCTCAGAAGTACTTCTAATTTAATGGGTTGAGACTTCTTTGTTTTAGTAAGATTAACGAGGATATTTATGTCCCCTTTATCATGTAAAATACGTCTTTACTCTTCATAACAACATGACGTAACTCCCATTGTTGAGTGGAGACATCCCAGACTTATCAGAGCATAAGGTAGCTTCTACCTAGTTAAAATTATTTGGAGGTATCTCGACACTTCTTGGTGGAGGCTTCTCTATGCTATGTGAAAAGATATCTTAACTCTTTTGGCCAGTGGAGAAGGCAACTCGACACCTCCAGAGACATCTTCGTTCAAAATGCAAAGAATGCTTTGTTGTTGTAAGAGAATGGATGAAATTTTACACATGAACCACAAGGCTCACATTAAAGGAAGATGGACTAACGCTTCCAACTGATCTACATGACCAAACCTTGAAAAAGAACAACAACATATTAGTAGGCTTGTGACTACTTTTTGAATGGAATCCTAATGTTATTTTGTTAACATATATTCTAGAGTTACAACCGGTTGTCTCTTAGATTTCCAACGGTCCTTGAATCGTATCAATCCGATATTGGAGACTCAAGATACACTCATTTCAGTGAAGACACCGTATGCATAAATTCCTATACGAGATTAATACAAGATTTTATAATTATTACAGATTTTCAATATTTTATTGATTATTTGTAATATAATTTAATATAGGATAGTGCATTATCTTTAGGATTAAATTTATTATTTTATTAGGAATTAAGATCGATTTAAAACATTATTCGTAGTTTATTATTATTTTTATTAGGAATTAGAATTAAAATTTGTTTAGTTTATTATTATTTTATTCATTAGCTATTAAGGAATTATAGAACTTAATCCCTATAAAAAGGAGGTTTCATTCAACTTTGTAAACACATCTTTTCTTGAATATAATACATTGAGAGTTTATGTTTGCAAGTGTTGATTACTTGTGCCTTCAGAGCTTATTTTCATTGAGTTCTTTTCAAGTTCATTATGAGAGAGATCTTCACACTCCAGTTTGCCTCTTCCTTGCAATTAGGAGGTATGATTAGAGCCATTTATTGGGTTTTCCTTTTCATTGCAACTAGGAGTGTTCAATAAGACAATTATCTATCTATATCCATCTTACACAACTTCATTATCTTCTTCTTCCATTTAAATTCTTATGCTTTCTTCTTCTTCTTCTGTTCATCTGTTGCCATTTCTCTATCAATTGGTATAATATTTGAGATGATTCTTAGAGAGAATCAAGTACTCTTGATTGTTCTTGCAAGCATAAACCGCCAAGGTACCCCAACGGAGCTAGCTCGTGAAGATTCATCGTTTTTAGTTTTTTTTACAATTTTTTTAATTTTGTTTTAAATTATTCTTGTTAGTTTGTTGTTTTTTCATCAAAAACAAAAGAAAAAACAAAACATAGAAAAATAAATAAAAATCAAAAAATTGTAAACGAAGAAATTTGGGGCTGATTTTTTTACAAGTACATTCTTCATCCTAAGAGCAATCTACAATCCAAAATTCAAACCAATTGGACTCCAAAAGACCCCTCAAACTAGTGATCAAGTTTGGTTGGTAAATTTGAGCACTGGTCATTGGCGAATTTCCACAAAATTTTCCAGAAAGAATTTGGTGTTTAAGTTTTCCAGATTGAAACTACATCCATTGAGGAACATGCACAAAAAATTTTAGAATGTTTGAAGATCTGCAATCCCTAAAAATGTTTCTCAAGTTGATCCAGCATTTAGGTTTCTCTCGGGTTTGGGTTTTCCAATTTTCTTGATTCTTATTGCTTTAAGTTCCTTTGTTTGACCTCTTTATTGTTCCTCTATATCATCTAACACATTCTTCTCCTTGTGTTAGTAGGATTAATGGAGTTTTCATACTTCTTCTTCATTGCATTCTCATTCTCTTAGAGTCATACTTTTGTTTGACCTCTTAGAGCCTTCTAAGTATTTTTTTCTCCTATTTGCTAGCGATTGAACTCCAACACGAACTTTGAAATACTTGTGATAAGATAGTTTTAAAGATTACACAATCTACTTACTTGCTTCTCGATGTATTACTTCCATGGAGTGACTTGTGAGGTTTCTTGTTTCTTTGATTTTTCTTTTTACTTTACATTATTTTCTTTTGAGTATTGTGACTTTCAGGATGGAAGAAAATGTAGAAGTATTTGAGGCATTCCGAGACCTCATGAACGCTATTTCTAAACAAATAGACGCACTTCCAAATCAATTTATTGATGTGAACATAGGAAAACAACAATAAAAGCATACTATCGACATTCAACTGGCAAAAGAACTAACAATTCTACTATTCAAAGGAGATTATGATCCAGATGGTTACATCAATTGCGAAAGAAAAGTCGACCTATTGTTCTCTCTCTACAATTGCCCCATGATAGAACTACCATTGATCGCCTCAAAATTCCAAGGTTATGATCTCACTTGGTGGAAGCAAATACGAAAGGAGATGCAAGATTTTTGAATACCAAACATCATGTCTTGAACATATTTTAAATAAGTAATAAGAAAGCGTTTTATCTCGATAGACTACATTCGTGAAGTTAAGCAATAACTTCACGTTCGATAAGACAGAAGATCAATAGAATACTATCACAAGGAGATGACATCTTTAATGAATTGTGCAGACATACATGAAGCATAATGATATATAGTGAATAGATCTATCACCGGCTTGCACCAAAAAATCGTTGATCTTATTGACTTACATGGTTATGTAAGCCTTGAAAATACACTAAAGAAAGCAATGGCAATCGAAGCACAATTACAAATGAAGTATAATTTTCGAGACACTTACCAAGGTACTTTAAACTCTTCAACTTCTTCTTCTACTTCACCTTCTACCATGGATAATGAGTCGGACGATTTCAATGATGAATACGATGATAACAACATTATAATATAATATATCAATATTCAACCACTTAGATTTACACCATTGGAATCAAAAGATGAACTTGAAAGTCAGTTGATAAAATTTTGTGAGGAGGGTCAGAAAACACAAAAAGAAAAAGACTATGGAAAAGAGGAAAAAAAAAAGGTCACAACCCATAAAATCCATAAACATAACCCACGAGAGGTGAGTTAACCTAATTGTAAGAAGAAAAGAGTGATTTAAAATACATATGTAAGCATAAAAAAATTGAGAGAGAACATTCTTCACAAAGAGTGTTGCATTCATGTCCCCTTTAGACAACCACTGGTTTTGATTTCTAACAATAACACAAGGTTGTCTAGTATGTTTGTTCCTCTTTTATAGCGTTACTGAATGGTGTTAGGTGACCCTCATGAAGAGTTACCACCAGAAAGCCTTAATCATTATATCATATCAGTGATGAATCACGATTTACAAGAGTCTAATGGTAAGTGTTTTACAAGCTTTCTTTTCAATATATTTAATTATCTTTCTCTTGGATTTTCAGATTCACGGATGAATCCTTTAGAGGAGAGGGATAATGATACACACATCAAATTATATAACAATGATAACACATGCTTCTTTTGTAATAATGTTTCTACTCGAACCTATTAGAAGAACAAATTCTCGAAGATTTAAAGCATATATATTCAGTAAGTATAATATGAGTGAATCATTAAAAGGTTCTAATGTTTCTCCCTTTGATTTTTTAGATTCGAGGTTAAATCTTTTTGAATAGAGGGAGGATTATACATACATCACAATGCTTACATCAAAGGAAGATAGACTAATGCTTCCAATTGATTTACATGACCAAGCCTTGGAAAAGAACAACAACATAGTAGTAGACTTACAACTGCTTTTTGAATGGGATCCTGATGTTATTTAGTCGACATATCTTCTGGAGTTACGACCAACTGTCTCTTAGCTTTCTAACGATCATTGAATCACATCAATCCGATAACGGAAACTCAAGATACACTCATTTTAGTGAAGATAACGCATGCAGAAATTCCTATACGGGATTATTACGAGATTAGTGAAGTGGTGTTAATGAAGGAGTGGTATTTCCGAGGGTATAAAAAAATTTGATTAAGCTAAGATGATTTACAAAGTAGTATATGTTTTAAATACTCTCAACCATTTGAAAATTAATGTTCAATCATCCCTCTTGTAGTTGTTGATGCTCGAACCCAAGATCTTTGGGAATAACAATATTTCCTTTAACCACCGAAGTAATTTGGTTCATGCTCGAAGGTATAAAAATTACATGTTACTTTTATATCATCTCATTATTATTTTCTTTTACATTTGAGTGTTTAAAAATAATAATTTTAAATATTAATAATTAAATTAAATATTTTAATAATTAGGTAATGTGATCTATTTTCTCATTATTTTAATTGAACATTTTTATAGTTAAAAAATAAAAATGATAATATGATTTGTTGTGTCTACAACTATGGATGTTTATCGAGCGAGTCGGTTGCGAGTTAGGCAGTGTTCAACTTGTGCTCTTTAAAAAATTATTTTTTGACTCGACTCGTTGCTCGTTAAACTCGTTAAAATTTCATTCGACTCGTGCTCGTTAAAAAACTGTTGCTTAATTCGTTGCTTGTTAAGCTCAACAAAATTTTTACCTTATTTCTTAGCTATAGGTAAAATCTACTAATACTATATATAGTTTAATATAAACATAATTTAACAAATTTAAATGAAAAAAAATTATTAAAAGATTGTATAAAGCAATTTCAATGTGTAAACTCTAGATTAATAATCCGTAAATATATCAAATTAGTAAATTAATAGTAAATATTAATTAGTAATATATCATTTTTCTTATTATCTATTAGCTAATTATTACTAATTATTATTTAGGTTTTCTTTTTTCAAGGAATAATTTTTTAAGGTAACTACTAAAAAGATATAAAAATTAACGAATTGCTCGTGAATTTATCAATTTGAGTTAAACATTACTCGACTCAACTTGTTAAGATATCGATTCGAGCTCAAATTCGAATCGAATCAACTCGAGTCAAATATTGAACGAGTTTTGATCTAATCGAGTTTGAAGATCTCACGAGCTGCTCCACTCAATAAGCCCCCTATCTACAACAAACGTTTCGGCAATCAAAACTTTATTACCTTCCTAGAAATTTGGATTACTAAAATGTGGTGTGAAAGAAAGAAAATGCATTCTTTAAATAAAAAATAGATATAAATAGTTTTGTCCTACACAAAAAATAGGATATTTTAAGGAAAAAAGATATTGATATAGAATATTAAATAAATATGAAATATGTAGCGTTCAAAATTTATAAGCCGATCGTCTATAAGCTCAAATACTTATTTTTTATTAAGAAAATAATATATACTATCGTTACATTTAATCTTTATTAATATTCGCAAATTACTATCGTTATCATATTTGTTGACCACGTCAAATAAATACATTCCTTCCTTGAAGATTCCTCACAAGCTAAAAGCTATCACATCTCTGATTTCTTTTGACTAAGCCTATAACGAAAATTGCTCACGTCTTTAACTTTAGTGCCTTCCTACGAATTTCTATTACAAAAACGTGGATATAAGGGGGCAGTGCGAAAGAAATAAACTATAAATTTGATCTAATTTATTTTTCTAAAAACGAAATTGACAATATTTCACACACAAAAAAACTTATATTTTACGCAAAAATACATATAAAGGGTTGCGTTACAAAACTTATATTTTAAAATAATATTCAATGAATAATAAAAAGTGAAGCAAAGACATGTTTTCTAACGAATATTCAATAGATTTGATTGTCGATCAGCCTTTGCTTTGGGCTTTTGAGGTTGAGAATTCCTCGCATGTTGTTGTTGTTGCTGGCTGCAGCTTTCCTTCTCTGTGCACTGAGATCTTCTTTTATAGTCTCGGGGAGATGAGGTAGTCCAATATTTAGAAAACCTCTGACGCCTAAAGACTGATCAGCGGCATAAATAGCTGTTTTTTTCTATTAATCCAGCTATGGTCAGAAAGTAATATTTATTCGTAAGACCTTCAACTTATAATTTGACAGTAAATATTTAAAAATACTTTTACATACGATGTGCTCGGACTCATAATCATAGACGGAAGCCATGGGACCCGACCCTTTGTGTAACTTATAAATTTAAAGGTTAGATATTGTTTTTTTAAAAAACTAAAGTTTAGGTACCTAAATAGAATAAAAGTAATAGTTGAAGTACTAATTAAACATGAGGTTTACCCTAAAAAGTTACAAAGATTTTGTCCAAAAGAGAATATAATAAGTTGTAAAGTCTTCATTCTTTCATCATAAAATATTGCGATAGAACTATTGGCTCCACATCCAAATTCATTTGAGTGTAAATTTTTAAAGGTAAACAATTAAACAATATTATATTTATTAATTGGAATTGTTTGAGCATATATTTAATTTTATTATATTTAGCACAATATAACTCATGGATGCATTTCAAGATTTGAAGGGGCAACGTGTTTTATTATGATTATGTGATAGTTATGTCTTCGACACATTTTAAAATAGTACATTTTTTATTATTTACTTTAATTTTACTTCTAACTTTTTACTTGTTATTTCATAGAAATGATAGAACTAATATACATATTTGATGTTATCATTTATACTATTTAAAATAAATAAATAAATAAATAATAAAAATAAAAATATGTATAAAATTTAAAGCCGCTAAAAAGATCAGGCCTCTGTTAAGATTAAGTTTTGACTCCGTCTTTGTTCAGAACCTCTAGAGATAGCAACCATCCTTTTAATCGCGAGATAACTTGATTCATATTCAACAATAAAGCTTGTGCCTTCAAAATGAGGTGACATTTGAGTGTAAACAACTTTCGCGAGAGGAACGAAACAAATTACTTTAGTGGTTTATAGGAATGGTTGTTATTTCTAGATGTCATGAGTTCGAGCACCAACAAGTGCAGGAAGAGTGATTGAGCATTCATTGTAAAATAGTTTAAAGTGTTTAGAACATATATTACTTTATAATCACGAGAGTAGTTTTATCGATTCCACCCATTGCACAAGTTCCTATAATATGGATATCATCCTCCCCAATCTCTATTTTCGAATACAACTCTTCCAGGCGTGAATTGATTCCGATCAAGTCATAAAGAACAACATGATATGTCTGGCACAACTTTGTTGATAACCTTTTAACAAAGTCTCCAATAAATTCTGATTCACCCCCAAAAGTAACAATGTTGAGTTCTTAAAAATAGAAAATAGAGAAGAAAAGAATGAAATGATAATCATTGTATTTTGCTACAGATAATGCTTTGCATGGTCTATGTACACTTTGTGCTTCTTCTACTTACTTTCTTTCACTACTTTGTACTCAATATTGAGCTGATAGAGCAGAGACAAGCAATGAAGAAGAACATGGCTTCCCTAGCACGTGAAGTTGAAAAGCTACGTGGTTGGAGAAAATAATTAAAATAAGCCATGTCATTAAAGTGTAACTGAGAAAATGGTGGAGCGACAAAAATAATCAATGTATGAAGTTCAATTATTAAATTGGAAAATTTTAAAGTATAGTGATCAAAATAGGAATAACAAGAAAGTTCAAGTGTTAATTATGTATTTTTCCCTTTATAAATTTATCATCTTATTATCATTAAATTAGGTTTAACCTGCTAAATATTACCCAAATCTTAATTTGAGTTGTATTATCAAATCTTAATTGAACATTATTATCTATTTAAATTTATTAAATATTTAAATTTAACAGGTGAAATAATGAAATGTTTTTTTTTTTGAAAAATTAAACATATAGTGAACTAAATTAATTACCAAATTCATTTAATGAATTTTATCATATATTCAAAAGAGGCGATTTTCCCAAAAATCACCGGTAATCGGTATATATACCGATCTAACACCGGTCAGATTATATTTCCCGATCTAACACCCGTAGCAGTAAAGCGCACCCCCTGAACCGCGCTATATGCTGATTTGGCGTCACGTGGAGTATAGCGCGCCCCCTGTACCGCGCTATACGCTGACTGGGTTACACGTGGGGTATAGAGCGCCCCCTGCTCTGCAATATACGCCACGTAGGAGAATAGCGCGGATCAGGGGCCGCGCTATACGCCGTACCAAAATTATATTTAACGCGGTCCTGATCCGCGCTATATAATAATTACATATAACGCGGTGCAGGTACCGTGCCTTATATGTTTATAAATACCCGGTTCTCGCATCTCTCCTCATATCTCCTCTCATCTCTCATCTCTTATAAATTAATACAACAATTTCGTCAACGAGTAATAATTCTGGCAATCTTCTTATATTTGATTTAGAAGTTCGTGCGATTTTTCGTTATAAGGTAATTTTGTTATAATTTTTTAATTATACTTATTGTTTATTATCATTATTTGAAAAATATTATACTAATTATTTTTAATTAATTTTTATGTTTGTAAAATTGAAAAGCGGGAGCATACGTCGAAATAGTTTTGCGGTGCATGTAATAATATAAAATTATATTATTTAAATTATTTACGTTGATGTGTAAAAAAAATTTTGTGTTATATTTTCGTTCATATATAATTTATTTAATCAGGTTTGTTTAAGTTATTTTTTTGCAGATATAATATTGCCGCACTTTTAAACTCAAAGAATGACGCGACTTTCAGCTATTGTTTATTATGATGGTGAAATCCAAGAAGATGAAACCGGCGTTGTTTTCGTATCAAATGAGCATGTTAAAATATCATTCAAGAGAAACATAACTCTTGAGGAGCTGATAACGAAGATTTCAAGGAAGATTTATGTTGGAAGTAACAGAAGAATGTCGTCGTTGCAGTATAGATTTCTAACATCATTGTTGCCATTAACTTATACAGCGTTCGAACTTTCAAACAATGATGATGTTCAAATGATGGTTGAAGCTCAAAGTAATTATTCAGACGCCGCTATTGAGATGCATGCATATTTTGTTCAAGTGCGTGCTGTTCGGGGTCAATCTAACAAGTTGATCAAGTTGACAGCCCGACTACAGTAATGTGTAATGATTTTAATGCCATAATGGGGAGACATTCATCCGCAACTCCTTACGATATGTACCAAGGTGGGTCCACGAACAATCCGTATGGAAACACCGCGTCCAGTTCAAGGGGAAGGCATTCATCTGCAAATTTCTTTGACCATATGGAGATGTCATCGACGCAACCATCTGTGCAGTTTCCATTTGACACGATGGCTTCAAGCTCCAGGGGAAGGCATTCGACTGCGAGCTTTTTCGATCTCAATGTCGATATGCCTTCCAGTTCAAGGGGAAGGCGTGCAAGTAGTAGGTTATTCGACCTAAATGTAGAAAGCATGGAGGAACCATCATCTCCACCAGAAGAACCGCTTCGTGAGCCTGGTGCGAATGGTGCTGAGACTGGACTATTCATTCACCCAGAATCACCGCAATTCAACTCCGATGATGATGAAGTTCCAGGAAATGTGTCACAAACTGACCCTCCTGCACACATGTATGAAGCTGATTATGGTGCAATGTACGGGCCAGAATTTGCGGATATGCCTCGTCTCGGTGACTATGGATATTACTCATCAATAAATAATGGTGAGTTATCTTTAGGTATGGAGTTTTCAAGCAAAGAAGAAGCGATGATGGCTATCAAAAATTACAATATCCGTAATTCTGTTCAGTCCAGAGTCAACCGATCGACGACAGAAAAATATGTATGCTACTGTGCCCGACGCGAAAACGGATGCAATTGGATGGTTCGCATATCGAAAATGAAGAGGAAAAACAACATATGGGAACTAATAGTATACAACGGTCCTTACACAGGTTGTGCTGGAGGGGTCAACCAAGATCATCCCAACTTGGACTCTGAAGTGATATGCCAAGCCATCATGCCCATGGTAAAAGTAAGCTCTCATATAGTTGTTGCAGTGTTGATTTCAGCTATACAATCGCAGTATGGGTACACCGTCTCCTATAAAAAAGCTTGGTTGGCAAAACAAAATGCCATTGTCAAACTTCATGGCGAATGAGATGTATCTTACAACGAACTTCCAGGTTGGTTTAGGCTAGTGCGGACGTTGAATCCTGGGACAATTGTGGACTTCGAAACCTCCTATGTATACCATAATAATCGAGTTCTTCGCGATCGATGCCAATTCTACCAGGTTTTTTGGAGTTACCCACAGTGCGTTAATACTGCAAGCCTGTGGTCCAGATCGACGGGGCTTTCTTGTATGGAAAATACAAGCAAGTTTTATTGTTGGCAGTTGTCCAAGATAGCAATCGCAACATTCTTCCAGTTGCTTTTGCTCTTGTCGAATGAGAAGATACAGATTCTTGGGCTTTTTTCCTCCTAAATTTACGTGCACATGTTATCACGAGGAAAAAATCTGTGTCATTTTAGATCGTGGAGCTGGGATCAAAGCAACAATGGAGTCTTTGGGTCCAATGTGGCAACCACCCTTTGTCCAACATAGGTATTGTCTCCGACACATTGCTGCGAACTATCATGGAAGGTACAAGAAGAATGATGAACGTCAATTAATTGTGTGCATGAGTAAGTGAAAGTAAGTTAGTAAGTTGTGAAAGCAAGTTAGTAAGTTATACATTTTTTGATCATTTTAATTTTGCAAAGAAAGCAAGTTAGTAAGTTATACATTTTTTGATCATGTTACGAACTACTTCCTCGAATGTTTGAATCAATGCTTCAAGATTTGCAGGCAACGAACGAGGAAGGATACGATTACATCAGCCTCGTCGATAAAGAAATGTGGACGAACACATATGATGGTGGATATCGATATGGACACATGAAGACCAACTTGGCTGAGGCAATCAATTCAACCTTAAAGGGTGCACGTCACTTACCTGTAGCGGCTTTGGTAAAAACTACATATTTTCGTTTGGGGGTGCTTTTTGCGAAGCTCGGGGGATAAGCTCAAACCTGGATGCAAGGCGGTCATGTCTATCACCCTAGATTAGTTGCAGATCTACAGAAAAAAAATGTTGCATCAAATGGAATGTCTGTAACAAGCTTCTCAAGAAGGCATGAAATGTTTCGTGTCACAGAGTTGCCGCGACCTTTTCAAGGGATTGAAGATATGAGAGTAAATCTAAGGGACAGAACGTGCGACTGCAGGTTTTTTCAAGCTCTGAAGTATCCATGCTCTCATATGATAGAAGCTTGCTCGCATACACGTCAAGACTATAACCATTTTGTGGATCCCGTATACCTACTATCTGAAGTTTTTAAGGTATACGAATTTGAGTTTCCCCTCATAGGTAATGACAAAGACCCTGATGAGGTTCAAGATTGGCTTCCGATTGTACCAAATCCGAGTTTATTGAGGGAGCGTGGTCGTCCAAAATCCAATCGAATTCATTGCGATATGGATATTCGAGAAAGATCTAGACAAGACAGAAGATGTGGCCATTGTAGAAACCTAGGACACACTAGAAAAACATGTCTACTTCTGTTTTCATCAAGTAACAATTGATGAGGAAATGATGTATTTGTTTATCAAATAATAATTCTTGTATTTTAATTTGCATTTACTTCAAGTTAATGTCATTCGATAATCGCTGATGAAGATTAAAAAAACGAACACAATCATTAAATTTTATCAAACTAATAACAATTTGGTATTTAAATACAACAAACTTACAATAAGAATTAAATGGTAAATGATAACCAAATTACAATAACTGATATTAAATGGTAATAAAATAAATTAACTGAAATATATTAAAAAAAAGTCCAACAAATTTAACAAAATAAAGTAAGTATTAAATGAGAAATAATAAAAAATTACAATTAAACAAAATAAAGTAAATACAAATATAATATAAAAAAAATCTATCGATGAATGCGTTACGAATGTGTTCCGCAGGGCGGTGGCTGTCGGTCTCGAGGAGGATTTCTTCATATCACTGGTTCTGACTCCTCGCTGTCATCGTCGTCGTCGTCGTCGTCACCATCGTCGTCGTCGTCCTGAGCAGGTACATTAGGTTGATGAGGAGCTGATGACGATGAAACACCTCCATAGAATAAGGACCCTGGAGGTGTATGACTGACTATCCCACCGGCCTGCGAAAACTGGGAAAACCCAGACATCGCTGAGTGTGAAAACTGTACATGAGGTGTCTGTGTTGCGACCATGGGTGATGAGGCTGAACCCGCCAAATATCTATCATATGCACCCTAAGTCGGATCTGTAAACATAGACCCATAATAGCCACCAGGAGGGGTCATCTGTGACAAGGGCGGTGGCGGGGTCATAAAACCAAGTGAAGGCGGCGGCATCTGGTAATGGAAAGACGATGGCGGCATCATATATGGTTGTGACATCATATATGGCTGTGGTGGCTGCTGGGAAGGTCCTGCTGGTGCAGCTGAGGATGAACCAGAAGCACTTGCTCTCCGTCCACGAGTCGGGGGATGATGTGCTGTGTCGGTGAACGGCTCTGTCGACGTCGTGGAAAGGTCTGCCCTCGTGCATCCTTGGGAAGTAGAAACGGTTTCCCGTTACTGTTGAACCACTCATAATAATCCTCAGCATACATCAAGAAGTCAGTAAAAATGGGCTCTCTACGTGGAAGGCGCCGATGTCGATTCCCCACAACACGACCCACTCATGATGCCTCACCAGCCAATTTGTATCTGTCTTGCCACTTCCATCTAAGCTATGCAACTCGTCCATATTACGAGGTGCTTCCGGAATTGGTTGAAAACAACCAAAATGCCAAAGCACGCGATCAGTGGAGTGCCACTCGACGGTCGCATAACAGATCAGAGGGACCATCGCCATCCAAACATCTGATAGATCCCTCAACTCAGGTGGGATCACCGCCCTTACATCATCAGTAGAATATGGCACCCATTCAAACTAAAACAAATAATATATAATTTTTATCAAAATAATAATCTAATTATATAACTATAATCTAAAATCGATTTTTAAACATTAAAATTCATACCTGTGTGTCAGCCTTCTGATCGATTAGCACCCTAATTTTTTCTAAATCATCAGGTAGCTCCTGATGATTTTTCCTATCAGTAGACCACCTATTCAAGGAAAAAAAATTGTTATACGCTGTATAAAATTATTAATATACAAAACCAGTTTTATAATTACCTTAGAAGTAGTGGAAATACGAATGGGTTCTTCACAACAGGACATAAAAAGGGCAATCAATACCATGCCCAAGACTGCAGCAGCATGAGACATCCGCTGATAACATTACGTCTGTAGTCAGTGGCTCCACACATCTCTCTGTACTGTAAAACCAAAAATGTCGAGCCCCAACTGAATGATTCGGCGAGACGAAAGTTGCTAAAATGTCACAACCACATGCAGTGAACTAGGTTGTGCGATTTGTCCGGCATCAGCAACCCTCCTATCAACTGCATTATGCATGCCCGTGCATACATCTTAACCTCATTCTCAGAGGCGTCTGCGCTCAACTCCTGAAAATTGGCATCTAACCAATTTAACGGTATCCTACCTCCGATAAAATTTTCCGGGGCACGTCCTAGACTATCCCGACAAAAAGCAGTCCAAGAACCGGAAGCTATCCCCGATATCACATCTCCATCCACCGGAAGCCCCAGGTGTATAGAAACATCCTCAAGTGTGATCATGCACTCTCCGCACGGAAGATGGAATGTGTGGGTCTCCGGCCTCCACCACTCTACTAAGACAAAAATCAGGTCTGGCTCTATCTTACAGTGACCCTGATATCTACCTATGTAACCGAATCTAGCCTTTACTAAATACGACAAGACACGGCTGGGTATCACTAACTTAAGATTCCTTATAAAAGGATCTAATACACGGTCATTCTCCTAAAAATAAATAATTACAAAAATTAATTCTTACTCTAATAATCATGAATTAAATAAATCAACTAATTATTACTAATAATTTAAATTAAATTAAAACGTTAAAATGTTACCGTATCAGTAAAGTCTCGAGATATTAAAATTCTTAATCTAATAATCATGCATTAAATAAATCAACTAAATATTACTAATAATTTAAATTAAATTAAACGTTAAAATGTTACCGTATCAGCAAAGTGTAGAGATATATGATTTCCATCCGAGCGAAGTAGACTGCCTTCCATTATATATCTGCAAAAGAATTATATTAGTAAAATATTAAATAAAGTAAATACATAATAGTAAAAATATTATAAAATATACCTTAAAAATATAGAGTATTTGAGAGAAATTTAGAGAATTTGAGAGAATTTGGTGTGATAAAAATGATTGAGGATGGGGGTATTTATAGGGAGGATGGGGACGTGAAGGGTTGGGTATTTAGGGTTATAGCGCACCCCCTGCACCGTGCTATACACCACGTGTCAGATACCCAGGTATATCGCGGATCAGGGGGCGCACTATACCCACGTGACGCCAGATCACCGTATATCGCAGGGCAGGGCGCGCGCTATACCCACGTGGTGCCAAATCAGCGTATAGCGCGGTTCAGGGGGGCGCGCTTTACTGCTACGAGTGTTAGATCGGGAAATATAATCTAATCGGTGTTAGATCGATAAATATACCGATCACCGATGATTTATTAGAAAAATTGCCTTCAAAAGAACTACGCATTCATTGATGATGCCAAATAATAGTATTTTATTTAAAAAAAATTCTAGCATTCTTTTATTCATTAATGGAATATTGGATCTGTCCATAATGAATAGTTGACCTTACCTAAAGCAAGTCGACAAGCCTGAGCGTTTGAATAGTATTTTCAATTGATTCATTTAGACATTCATTTGTCTTGGAACTTCTAATAGAAGCATTATTTTTGGTTTTTAATTTTATTTAAATTATTTTAACTATCTTTTTCTCAAGAAATAGATCGGGGACCATCTTCGATAATTCGAACCGTCGAGTGCATCAAGTTTGGAAAGATCAGAGATCAGCTTGCTCAATAGAGTCGACATTTTGCAGTAATTGAAATTTGTTTCTAAATTATAAGAAATATAGACTGAAAAATTCACATGTTAGCAGTGAAAGTACAAATAAACAATAATGAACAATCAAATCAACTGAAACAATGTCGTGGTGAAATCACTGCCTTAGAAACAAATTCGTTCGATGTGTGTAATCGCTGCTTCAGGTGGATTGTCCCTCGAGGTTAACATGGTCGCTCCGAGATTTCGTACACCCGAAATCAAAGTGGACTGCAGTGGTATTGCTCCTCTGATCACCGGAAATATTTACAAGCTTAGAAAGCTTTGAAAGAGTTGAAAGATGTTTGAGTGAATTTGTGAGTTGAAAAGCTAGAAATACTTCTCTATTTATAAGTTGTGAGTTAGGGGAAAATGGTCGAACAAAAAGTAGATTAATTTTTATATTAAAGCCCTCTCTGAAACCACTGAAATAACATGATAAACATGGCTCCAAAATAGTTCAGATTCAAGATATAATTTCCAACCATTTTGTAATTACTTTTGTAACTATCTTATTGTTATAAATCCTATTATAACTCTTGTAATTGACATAATAAACAGCTGATTACTGGCTTGAACATAGCTGTGAAAATGTATAGGTACATTCTAACATTCACAGGTTTTATTCCAAAAACTAATTGATTTAATTTTAATTTTAAAAAATCAATATAGCTAATTAATCAGATTTTACTCTCTAAAAATATAAAATTCGAACATAAAATTGAGCAACATATAAATAACAGAAAGAAATTCTTTCACAATCTTTTATTTGCTTAGAAAATTCTCTGTGAATTTTCTCCAAAAAAGATATAATCCGCGCGAATGTGTCAAAGACACATTTTGCCACGTGCCACGTCCATGACCATGAGCCGAGATAAGATGGACAAAAGACGACGGCAACAACGCTCGAGATTGCCCCTTATTCTCTATCACTCAACAAGGGAGAGAAGAATGCACACTATAAATACCCAAGCAAGTGGTATTTCCCACTCAACGTGGGATAGTGTATTTTGCGTTACCAACAAAAGAAATCAAAATTACAATGCATCAAAATATATAGAAAATTTTGGAGACAATAGTCACCAAAATACTCATATAAAAGAAAAAAAAAATAAAACTAAAGATATGAAGAAAATTAAAATCTTCCAATGAGAATGAAGACAAAATTCAAAACCCAATAAATTTCATAAAAACTAATTGTCTCCGTCGAATGAGACGCTTGAACTAAAGGATAAAGGAGTGGAGAGCAGACCAAATAATCTGGCAGACTTCTTTCCTACATAATCTGATTACATCTACAAAAAAACCTTTTACCAAAAGAGGGATCTGACTATACGTGACCACCGATTAACCAATCAGAATATAAATGTTGTAATAGTTTTTGTGCAAGAACTAAAACGACCGTAGATATATGTAAAAAACGTACCAACAACCATGAGGATTCGTGCCACAAAAACAGAGAAAAATCATGTCACAAGAACAAAAAATCTTATTCAAAATTAAAAAGACTCAAGCAAAAAAGATAAAATACATAATATAAAAAAACAAGATAACTAATAGGCACTGGCGGTCGACAACCAACAATACGATTGGTGTCATCGCCGACTAAACAAAAATCAAAGAGAAAGACGAAGACGACACAAAAATATTGAAAGAAAACTAAGTTGAAAGAAAAGAGAGGTGGCTAGAATTAGAATTAGAATTAGATTTAGTCTACGGCGAATGTTAAACACCAATACGCATTATTAATGACATATATCGATATACACTACTAATATAAAATAGAGTAAAATTTGTGATAGTTATTAAAATTTGTTAAAATGATTTATTTGTCATTGAATTTTTAAAAATTAAAAAAAATAATTATTAAGCTTTTAATTTTATTAAAAAGTAAGTATTGATCTTTAAATATGTAAGGGGAATGATGTGGCATGCTAAATTGATGAGAATGCGGTAACATTCTTTTAACTCTGATTAGGCTATAGATGTAATAATTGGGCTGGTAGATTGGGTATTTGGACTATGGGCTTTTGACTTATAATGGGTCTGAATGAATTTAGATTGTAATGTATATGAGTTTAAGTTGGCTAATGGGCTGCTAGCAGATTTAGGCCATCCCACCAGACTTGAGATTTGCTTTTGTAATATCTCCAAAAGTGCATAAAAAACATTAATAATTATTTAATCTATATACTTTAAAAAATTCTATTTATTTATTTATTTTGGTTGAGAAATGGGGTTACAAGGTCAGCCTAGCTGGCCGATATATATGCTTTTAACATTTCCTCGATCTCCTTTGGAGGGGCTTGCAGAAAAAACAACTTTCTGGCGAATCCACATCTGTTTAGCAACGCTATCAGCAACACCATTGGCCTCTCTCGGGATATGCTATAATTCAACCAACCAATTCTTCTTTAGCAACTTCTCAATCTGCTGTAATATCGTTAATTGCCTTCGTTCCACCGATTTATCCTTGATTAGTTTAATAGCCTCCTTGTTTTTTGCTTCAAGAATTACATTTCTTTCACCAATCCTCCAAGCTACGTTTAAACCCTCGTGGATGCCCCACAACTCTGCTTCTAGAATAGTGCAAGTCCCTATTTTTCTGCCAAATTCTCATTGCCAGTCTCAATTGTGGTCCCTCGCAACCACCCCACACGTTGCTTCTTCGATGTTCTGACGTCTAGTGCCATCAGTATTTATCTTACACCAGTTTGGATCAGGTTTCTACCACTTGTTCCGGTTATTAATCCTGTTATGATTGTTGTCGGTAAGAATTTTTTCAGTGCTCAGTATCTCCTGCGTTTGACTAATAGCTCGTTAGATGACTAAATCTCTTTCTATCATTCATGGGTCAAAAATAGTCTGATTTCTTCTTTTCCATATATTCCATATTGCTAAACTGAAGAATGTAGGCCAATTTTCAATTCTTGATGATAGGGATTGGGTTGATTTTAGGTTCTCGAGGATCCAAACATCAATGTTGCTGCTCAGGAATTGCTTCAATTTCCCCGGTTCTAACAGATCCGCCCAAATCGATAAAGCTGTTGGGCAATTTCTCAGCGAGTGATTAATATCTTCACTCATATTCTCACATAGGGTAGCTTTAGTCAAATGTCATATGTCTTCGAGCTCTCTCCGAGTTGGTCAGTAGTTTCCTCCGTCTAATAAGCCATAAGAAAGTCTTAACCTTGGGAAGATTTTTGTGCTTAGCAATGGTGTTCATATCTTCTCTTCAATTGCACCATTGTTGTTTGCAATAATATTGTACTCAGATTTGACCGAAAATAACCTTTTCTCCGAGGGTAGCCAGCCCGATGAATCCAAGAGGTTATCTTCCATTGGAGGTGGCTTAGCCTTTGTTGGAAATAAAACACTCACACAAATAACTTTTATTGAAACTCAAACAAATATTACAAGAGCACTCTCACTCGAAAACAAGAACTACAACTCACCCTTATAAGAGTTTGCTTCTTCACTCACTTAGAAGCTCTTAATTTTTCTTGATGCTTAAACTAAAATGGGGAAGGGTATTTATACTACTCAAGAACAATCCTACACCACACAAATAAAATAATTTAAACCATTAAAGTCTACAAATACCTAACTCTCACCTAACTAAATTGATGTAAGCAATGACATCTTCATGTAATTGATGTAAGCAATGACATCAATTTAGTTTGGGTTTAGGCTCCCATAATGGATCAAGTTTATGATCCAACACCTCCCTTAAACTTGATCTTGTGATTCCTAGTAAGTTCCTTAATCTTATGAAGTCTTTGCTCGTCAGTGGCTTGGTAAAAATATCGGCAACTTGATCTTGTGACTTCACGTATTCAACATCCACATCGTTTCTTGCAACACACTCCCTTATATAGTGGTAGCGAATATCGATGTGCTTGCTTCAATCATGGAATACTGGATTCTTTGCTAAGGCAATGACTGACTTATTATCGACATAAACCTTGGTAGGCTCTTCTTGTATCAAACTTATCTCCTTCAATAGATTTCTAAACCAAATTGCATGACAAACGCATGAGGTAGCAGCAACATATTTCGCTTCACAAGTGGACAATCAGTTGTTTCTTTGACATCCATGTGAAAGTAGTATCTCCCATAAAAAAATACGAATCTAGTAGTGCTCCTTCGATTATCTATGTCTCTACCCTAATCACTGTCGCTATATCCAATAAGCTTGTAATCATTAGAAACTGAATAGAACAAGTCAAAGTCAATTGTACCTTTCAGATAGTGAAGAATTCTCTTTGCGGCTTTAAAATGGGTGGTTGTTGGAGATTCCATATAACGACTAACCAATCCAACTGCGTGAAGAATATCAGGCCTCGTGCAAGTTAGATAGCGTAGACTTCCCACCAAACTTTTGAAGAATGTTGGATCTATACTTTCGCATTCTTCATGTTTGGACATCTTGATACCGTATTCTGTCGGTGTGCTTATTGGCTTACAGTTCTCCATCTTGAACTTCTTCAGGATCTCCTTTATATAGCTTTCCTGTGAAATGAAAATTTCATCCTTTTGTTGCTTAACTTCAATGCCAAGGTAGTACGCCATGAGCCCCATGTATGTCATCTCGAATTCCTTCATCATCACATCCTTGAATTCATTAAACATGCTTGGGTTACTTCTGGTGAAGATAAAATCATCCACGTATAGGCACACGATCAAAATATCTCCATCTTTGATCTTGATATATAGAGCGTACTTGTAGGGACACTTGTTGAAGCCATTCTCTTGGAAGTACTTGTCGATTCGGCTATTTCATGCCCTTGGTGCTTGTTTTTGCCCGTAAAGAGCCTTCTTCAACTTCAACACCTTGTCTTCGTGCCCTTTGACTTCGTAGCCTGATGGTTGCTGAATGTAGACTTCCTCTTCAAGAACTCCATTTAAGAAGGCAGACTTTACATCTATTTGTTATATCTTCCACTTGTTTTGAGTTGCTAAAGAAATGATTAGTTCGATAGTCTCCAATCGAGCAACAAGAGCAAATACCTCATCATAGTCAATTCCAGCCTTTTGACTATAGCCTTTAGCAACTAGCCTTGCCTTGTGCCTTTCAATCTCTCCTTTGGTGTTTTGCTTTGTTTTGTACACCCATTTGACACATATTGCCTTATGTCTCTTGGAAAGTGAGGTAAGTTCCCATGTGTTATTCTTCTCGATGGCCTTGATTTCTTCGTCCATCACATCTCTCCATTTCTATTCTTGTACCGCTTCTTGAAAGCTCACTGAATCACAATCGGCAAACAGACAAAATAATGTAAGATTATCTTGTCGTTCAGTTACCTCATAGAGATCTCTGAGGCTTCTTGTATGTTGCACAACTCTTTCACTTTGACTTTCACTTGACGATGACGAAGGTGATGAGTCTCCTTGAGTGGCTGATGTTGGTGAAGTAGGTGGAGTTTCAAGCTCTTGTTGATGTTCACCTAGTTGTTCCCTCATTGTCTGCTCATCGTCTTCAAACCGAGGAAAGAAATTTAAGTCATCTGCATGAGAGTTAAAATCACATTCTCCTTCTTCATTGAAAACCACATCTAGACTGATCACAATCTTCTTATTGTCTGGATTGTACAGCTTGTAGACATTTGAATTTGCATCATAGTCGATAAAGATAAAACTCTCGCTTTTATCATCAAGCTTCATTATTCTCTCGTCTAGTACGTGAACATGGGTTATACTTCCAAAGGTTCTCAAGTAAGAAATGCCATATTTTTTCCACTCCATGCCTCTTGTGGTGTCTTTCCCCATACACTTCTTGTTGGAGATCGGTTTGTCAAGTAGATTGCACACACACTGCTTCCGCCCAAAATTCCTTGGGTAGATTCTTACTTTTGAGCATGTTTCATGCCATGTTGAGGATTGTTATATTCTTTCTTTCTACCACACCATTTTGCTGAGGGGATCTAGGAACTATCATTGGTCAACGAATTCCATTTGCTTCATAAAACTCTTGAAACTCCCTGGAAGTAAATTCTCCTCCTCGGTCGGATCTTATGGCTTTGATCTTTCTACCACTTTCTCTCTCCACTACTGCTTTGAACTTCTTGAAGACTTCGAAAACTTCTGACTTCTGTTTCAAGAAATATACCCAGGTTTTTTTTGAAAAATCATCAATGAAGAGAAGAAAATAGTTACTGTTATCGAGAGAGCTTGGCTTGATCGGTCCACACACATCGGTATGGATGAGCTCAAGTGACTTCTTGGATCTAAGTAGTTGGCATTCTCCTCAATTTTGTTGTTGGGAGTTTTACATTCTGAAGCATAATGCCCAAACTTCTGACAATTATAACATCGAACTTGAGATTTATCATATCTTGAGTTCGGATTGATTCTTCCACGGCCTCGTGTTGAGCTTTCTCCTTTCTCATAGTTGTTATTGGAATTGTTGTTGTTGTAATTCCAGCCTTGTCCACGTTCGCGACTTCCACCTCGTCCATGGCCTCTACCTCAGCCTAGGACACGTTGGTTTCTATCATTGTATTGGGTTTCATGCATATCTTTGAGTTGCAGCTTGAGGAGTTGCTCAGTAAACACATGCTTCTTCTTATACTTCTCTTCGTATGATTGCAATGATCCTTGGAGTTGCTCGATCGTCATTTCTTCCAAGTCTTTAGTTTCTTCAATCGTCACGACTATGTGCTCAAATTTGGGATCCAACGAACAGAGTATCTTCTCTATTATCCTCACATCTTCTAACTTTTCACCATTTCTTTTCAATTGATTAGAAATAACTACTACTCTTGAGAAATAATCTAAAATAGACTAGGATGTTTTCATGTGTAAGGATTCGAATTCACCTCTTAATGTTTGGAGACGAACCTTCTTCACTTGCTCGGATCCTTTATAAGAGGTTTGCAGCTTCTACCACGCTTCCTTGCTAGAGCTTGTACTCGAAATCTTTTCAAAACCATCATTATCTAATGCTTGATAGATGAGGTAGAGAACCTTATTGTCTCTCTTTCTTGAATCCTTAAAAGTTGTCTTTTGATCTGGTGTAAGAGTAGCAAAACCATCATCATTCGCAGGCTCGTTATAGCCTTTCTCTATGATATCCTACACATCTTGTGATCCAAGAAGTGCCTTCATTTTGATACTCCAATTGTCGTAGTTGTTGTTGTTGAGTGTCGAAACTTGGAATGGTGACATACCATTTGCCATATCTCTCAATATAATGAGAATTTGCAAAATCCAATTACAAAGATGAATCTGGAACACCGAAAAACCTTGGGAAGAACTTGGACAACTCGGTCAAGGGGCTCCAACTCGGCTCAACTCGGTAAGTCAACTCGATTTTCTGGCAGCAGTCTTCCGGCGGTGCGTGGCGACACGTCAGAACTTAGATTGGGAAGATTTTGGCGGCAACGGATTCCTCTCGTCGAGATCTTCGATCTTTCCAACTCTCTCTGATGTCACTTTGTTGGAAATAAAACACTCAAACAAATAACTTTTATTGAAACTCAAACAAATGTTACAAGAGCACTCTCACTCAAAAACAAGAACTACAACTCACTCTTATTAGACTTTGCTTCTTCACTCACTTAGAAGCTCTTAATTTTTCTTGATGCTTAAACTAAAATGAGGAGGGGTATTTATACTACTCAAGAACAATCCTACACCACACAAATAAAATAATTTAAACCATTAAAGTCTACAAATACCTAACTCTCACCTAACTAAATTGATGTAAGCAATGACATCTTCATCTAATTGATGTAAGCAATGACATCAATTTAGTTTGGGTTTGGGTTTAGACTCCCATAATGGATCAATTTTATGATCTAACAGCCTTCAGTATGTGATAATTTGATCAGGAAGTAATGGGGTTAACTTGTTTCAATCCCAGCTCCCACTCTGAATAACCATATCTTTGTCTTTTGATTTGTCATTTTCCACTACCATTTGTTGGTTGCATCGCTTGGAGAGAGATTTTGTATTACCTAACAAATTGTCATGCCATAATTCAATGTGATTCCCATTTCCAATGTTCTAGCATATGTTCTTTTTGAATCTGGGCTATATCAATAAATGCGGTTCCATAAATGAGAACCTCGTATTTTTTTCAATTTATCAGGTAGTAACTCATGTATCTTATATTTGTTTTGCACAACCTACACCCACAAAAGATCAGATCTATTAGTAAGTTTATATACAAGTTTGACAAAGAAAACCTCGTTTTGGATCATTTGGTGCTTTAGGCCTTGTCCACCTCATTTGATCGATTTACAGAGAACATCCCAGCTAACGAGGTGAACACCCTTCTTCTCATTCATATGACCCCAAATAAAATTCCTAGTCAATCTTTCAAACTCATCGCAGGTTCCTATGGGAATCAGGATAGACTGCGTGGTGTAGATTGGAATAAAAGTGATGACAGACTTGGCAAGCAAGATTCTTCCAGTTAGCGAAAGTGATTTAGCTTTTCATCCTATTAGGTGGTCTTTAAATCTTTGGATAATGCTACTATAACTTTCCTTGGTAATCCTACTATGGAGGAGATAGATCCTAAGGTATTTAACAAAATTCTCGACCTCGTTTATTTTGAGCGTTTTAGTGATGATATCCCTAGTCTGTGCTCTAACATTGTTGGAGTAAAAAATATTGGTCTTTTGGAGGCTAACCTTTTGGCTCAAACTACTACAGAAACTTTTAAAAGTGTTTATAATAATATCGATTTGAGAAATATCAGCTCCGTGAAGAAAATGAGATCGTCGGTGAAGAAAATTTGTGATATGGTTGGGCCACTAGGAGAGAATTTGATCAGTTTACATCTTCCTTGTTCCACAACCAATGAAATCTCTTAAGCTAACCTTTCCATGCATAGTACGAATAGGTACGGCGATATTGATTCACCTTGTCTTATCCCCCTAGATGGTTTGAACGAATCAATAAGCTCCCTATTCCAAATTATTTGGATTGACGTGGTGCGTATGCAATCCATTATTGCACGTTTAAGCTTGTAAGGTAGACCCAAGTCATCGATGGTATCTTCCACGAATGGTCATTCAAGTTTATCATAGGCTTTCTCAAGGTCGATTTTGATGGCTAATCACCTTTTTTTACCTTTCTTTTTTCTCATGGAATGGACAGTTTCTTGAGCTAATATAAAGTTATCAGTGATAATCCGTCCTAAGATAAAACTCATTTGGCTATTATAAATGAGCGTTGGTAGAATAGATTTAATGCGGTTGACGATAACTTTCACGATAATTTTGTAAATAATCGAGCACAAACTTATGCGTCTAAACTGGGGTATCGTCTCTAGATTGTCAACCTTATGGAGTAACACTAAGAGAGTTATGTTCAGAGCTTAATCTAACTATCCTCCATCCAGAAATTGTTTCATAAAAAGGTAAAAAATTTCGCCAACAGTCTCCTAATTCATTTGATAGAAGCTAGCATGAAAGTCACCCACGTCTGGGGCTTTAAAGGGACCCATGCTGAAAAGAGCCTATTTGATCTCATTGTTCTCAAAGGGACTATTAAGTCAATACCATTGTTCCTAGTTAATTTCAGGGAAATGGCCCAGGGTTTCAAATGGTTGTTTGTTTGTGAGTTTGCTTGTGAATATACTCTCGTAAAATTCCTTAACATGATTTTTAAGGATCTCTTGGTCTTCGCACCAATTCTTTGTGTCAAGCTTGAGGGTTGAGATAAGTTTCCTTATATTTTTTGCTATTGCACATGGGTAGAAATATCTTGCATTTTTGTCTCCGTGTTCGAGCAAGAATCTATTTCTTCTTCTATGAATAATACCGAAGATCTCCCGGTTCCAAACTTTGATACATTGCTTAAAATGGTTAAGGTTATCCAGGAAGTTACCATTCTCATCCCACTCGGACTTAAAAAAGTGTTCAAAATCATGGTGGTCCATCCACGCAGCTAGGAAACGAAAAGGTTTATCCTTGTTATTATTAGCGGGTCTATTAGTATGGTGCAAGATAGGACAGTGATCAGATCCAAGTCAATCAAGGTGGTGCATCCTAGTTTCTGGGTAGAACTCCGCCCATTTCATATTCATAATACACCGATCTAGCTGCTGCCAGAGGTTTCCCCGATGCCAAGTGAAATCCTCCATGTGGTAGCTAACATCCATTAAACCAATATTAAACATAAAGTCCTGGAAAAGTTTACTCCATCCTCTGTAGTGTCTACTACCTCCAAATATTTCTTCGGGTTTTAGGATGCAGTTAAAGTCACCCCGAGGATCCAAGGGTTGTTGCAAACTCAATTTTCGGTGGGTTGTCAAAGCAATTTTGGTGGGTTACTGGAAGAAGAAACTTTCAGTGCAAGTGGGCAGAAATTGTTGAATTTCAGGCATGGGATACTTGCATAATTAGTCCCTAAACTTTAGAGTATTTATAAGATTAGTCCTTAAGCTTCAACTATAAATACTCTAATCCATTTAGCTTCAAAATCACCCCAAAACATTTCTTTCTCCCAATACTAGAGAGTTTTCTTGTGAGTTTTTGAGTGTTTGTAAACACCTGTAAATTTTCTCTCTTTAGTAAAAGATCTCCAGCAGTCCGGACACGTAAGCATAATTGGCTGAACTCCGTTATCAATTTTGGGTATTATTTTTCTGCTTTTATTTCACATTCTCACTAATCTGGTTATAGGGAAATTACTCGTTTTATTTCCCAACAACTGGTATCAGGAGCTTTTGATGGTGAATTTTTTCAGTTTTTTCTGCGAGGTTACTATTCACATGAATAGTGAATTTCATGAATAGTAAAATTTGGTCGGCGATACGAGTTTGTCGACGGAGGTGTTCTAATACACGGTGGTTCGCAAGAATTGTTAGAAACGATCCAAAAGAAGCCAGATTCGAGTGGGAGCGATGACTGCAGAAGAAGGGAATGTGAAAATTGAGAAGTCTGGGCTTTACTCAACAGACAAGCCCTCAGAGTTATCCGACTGGCGTTTTCCCGCAATGTTGCTTTCAACATAACAAAGGAAAATACCACGGCGGGTCTTATGGCGGCTCTCTCCAGTATGTATGAAAAGTCATCGAGCTCAAACAAAGTTCACTTGATAAGGCGATTATTCAATTTGCAGATGACGGAAGGGGCATCAGTGGCTCAACACCTAAATGAACTCAACAATTTCACAACCAGTTGAGTTCTGTGGAAATTGAATTCGATGATGAAGTTCGAGCTTTAATTCTCTTATCATCTCTACCAGAAAGTTGGAATGTTACTGTTGCAGCAGTCAGCAGCTCGTCAGGAAATAGTAAATTGAAATTCAACGATGTTCGGGATCTGGTATTGAGTGGAGAAATTTGACGGATAAAATCGGGTGAAGCATCAATCTCCTCAACCTTGCACACGGAGTCTAGAGGGAGAACTTCAGAAAGAAATTCAAATCGTGGCAGATCGAAATCCAGAAGGGGAAAATCAAGAACGGGAAATAAAGATTATAACTGTTATAATTGTGGTAAGAAATGTCACTTTAAAAAATATTGTCGCCGAAGAAAGATACCGGCGTACAGAAATATGCCAACGTAACAGAGAAAACAAGTGATGCCATGATTCTAAGCATCAACAGTCCGATTGAATCATGGATCTTGGATTCAGGGGCATCTTTCCACTCCACCCCATGCCAAAAAATCTTTTGGGAATGTTCATCTAGCTGATGATGAAACCTTGAAGATCATCGGAAAAGGAGACATCCGATTAAAGTTGCCAAACCAGACCACCTGGAAGTTGAAAGGAGTGAGACATATTCCTGGACTCAAAAGAAATTTGTTTTCTGTAGGACAGCTTGATAGAGAAGGATATAGTACAACCTTTTCAGGCTGTGAATGGAAGATTACCAAAGGAGCACTCGTCATTGCTCGTGGTAAGAAGACTGATACTCTCTATGTAACCTCAAATTTGGAGAATATCATTGCAGTAGCAGATGCTGATAGAAAATAAAAGCTATATAACCAAAGGCTTGGCCATATGAGCGATAAAGGGATGAAAACACTTTTGTCAAAAGGGAAGCTGTCGGATCTAAAAAATATAGATGTCGAACTATGTGAAGATTGCATCTTTGGAAAACAAAAGAAAGTCAGTTTTGCAAAGATTGGCAAGACACCCAAGACTGAAAAGTTAGAGTTGGTTCATACTGATGTATAGGACCATCTCCAGTTACATCTCTTGCAAGCTCACTATATTATGTCACCTTCATCGATGATTCTACAAGGAATGTATGGGTTTATTTTCTGAAGAATAAATCAGAAGTCTTTAATACCTTCAGAAAATGAAAGGCCATGGTGGAAAATGAGACTGGTTTGAAAGTCAAGCAGTTGATGTCTGATAATGGAGGAGAGTATAGAAATAGTAGATTCAGAGATTTCTGTACAAACAATGAGATCAAGATGAGACAACAGTTCCCATGACACCGCAGCAGAATAGCGTAGCAGAGAGCATGAACAGAACTCTAAATGAACGTGCCAGAAGCATGATGATACATGCCGACTTGCCCAAATTTCTATGGGCTAAAGCTATCAACACTGCAGCTTACCTGATCAATCGTGGGCCCTCAGTTCCCTTGGATGATAGAATACCAGAGAAAGTTTGGAGCAAAAAAGAAATAAACCTTTCACACTTAAGAGTGTTTGGTTGTATTTGTTATGTGCTCATAAATTCTACTGAAAGAACTAAACTTGATACTAAGTCCAACAAATGCGTCTTTGTTGGTTATGGTGGTGATGAGTTCGGTTACCAGTTTTGGGACTATGAAAATCAAAAGATCATTAGAAGCAGAGATGTCATTTTCAATGAGAATGTGATATACAAAGATAGGTCAACCATAGAATCAAATAGCTCCAATAACGAAGCTGAAACAAAGAAATTTGTTGAGTTTGAGGAGATTTCTAGAAATAATGTTCAGATCAATCCTAAAGCAGTTCAAGAAGAACCAGGCACACCAGAACTGAGACGCTCATCCAGAATTCCTAAACCAACCCAGTGTTATTCGCCTTCTTTGCACTACTTGTTACTGACTGACAATGGTGAACCAGAGTGCTATGATGAAGCAATGCAGGTGGAGGATTTAGTCAAGTGTGAGTCTTCATGAAAGATGAGATGGACTTGCTTATGTCAAATCAGATGTGAGAATTAGTTGAATTACCACTAGAAAAGAAAGCGCTCCATAACAAGTGGTTTTACTAGATCAAAGAAGAACACGATGAGAGCAAACACTACAAAGCAAGATTGGTTGTCCAAGGTTTTCAGCAAAAAGAATGTATTAACTACAATGAAATTTTCTCTCCAGTCGTGAAACTGTCTACAATCAAACTGGTGTTGAAAATTGTAGCTATAGAAAATCTACATCTTGAGCAGTTAGATGTAAAGACATCTTTCCTTCATGGTGATTTGGAGGAAGAAATCTATATGAAGCAGTCAGAAGGCTTCATAAAGGTAGACAAGAAAAACCTGGTATGCAGGTTGAAGAAGAGCTTGTAAGGTTTAAAATAAGCTCCTAGACAGTGGTACAAGAAGTTCGATAATTTCATGAGTAGCAGTGGTTTTACCAGATGCCAAGCAGATCATTGTTGCTACATCAAGAAGTTCGACAACAGCTTCATTATTTTATTGTTGTACGTTGATGACATGCTCGTTGCAGGCTCAAACATGCAAGAGATTATAAACTTGAAGCAAAAATTGTCGAAGCAGTTTGCAATGAAAGATTTGGGCGCTGCAAAGCAGATTCTTGGGATGATGATTAAGAGAGACACAAATTCGGGGACTTTGATGTTATCACAGGCTGAGTACATCAACAAAGTACTCTCCATGTTCAATATGCAAGATGCTAAACTAGTAAGTACACCTTTAGGTGTTCATTTTAGACTCTTCAAAGAACAGTCACCAAAGACATAGGAAGAACGTGCACACATGGTGAAGGTGCAGTATGCCTCAGCAATTGGAAGTCTAATGTATGCCATGGTTTGTACCAGACCAGATATTGCTCAAGCAGTGGGAGCTGTTAGCAGGTACATGAATAATCTGGGCAAAGTGCACTAGGAAGAATTCAAATGAATCCTCAGATATCTACGGGGTACCACAAACAAAGCACTTTATTTCAAAGGTGGAGATACGATACTGTAGTCTATATAGATGTTGACTTAGCCGGAAATGTTGACATCAGAATGAGCACTACAAGGTATGTCTATACTCTAAGAGGTACTGTAGTGAGTTGGGTTTCTCAACTACAGAAGATAGTTGCTCTCTCCACAACTGAAGCAGAATATGTCGTTGTTACGGAAGACAGCAAGGAGATGGTTTGACTCCAAAGTTTCTTGGAAGAGTTAGGCAAGAAACAATAAAACAATGTCTTGTATTTCGATAGTCAAAGTGTCATCCATCTAGCGAAGAATCCATCTTTTCATTCCAGGACGAAGCACATACAATTGAGATATCATTTTATTCGGTCTCTTCTGGAAGATGGGATTTTGAAACTTGAAAAGATTAGTGGAGCTCAAAATCTGGAAAACATGTTAACAAAGACGGTGACTACGGACAAATTAAAGTTGTGTTCAGCTTCAGTTGGCATGCTAAAGTAACAAGACCAGAAATGTTGCTGCATTGATCGAGGTGTGAAGACAGATTAAAATCAGTCTTCAAGTGGGAGATTGTTGCAAAGTCAATTTTCGGTGGGTTGTTAAAGCAATAATTTTCGGTGGGTTACTGGCAGAAGAAACTTTCAGTGCAAGTAGGCAAAAATTGTTGAATTTCATGTATGGGATAATTGCATAATTAGTCCTTGAACTTTAGGATATTTATAAGATTAGTTCTTAAGCTTCAACTATAAATACCCTAACCGATTTAACTTCAAAATCACCCCAAAACATTTCTTTCTCCTAATACTAGAGAACTTTCTTATGAGTTTTTGAGTGTTTGTAAACACCTGTAAATTTTATCTCTTTACTAAAAGATCTGCAGCAGTCCGGAGACTTAAGCATAATTGGCTGAACTTCGTTATCAATTTTGGGTATTATTTTTTCATTTTTATTTTGCATTCTCACTAATCTGGTTATAGGGAAATTACTCATTTAATTCCCAACATGGGTCACTATTACGAGGTTTAAGCTTAAAGAGGAGTTCCCACAATTTACAACGAATGAATGATGGGGGCTGACATAAATCGCAGTAAAGTAGTTCCATTGGTTACTGTTCATAAGTTTATATATAGCATGGGCATATTGGTTGGTGATATTCAACATCTTAACCTCTACTGAATTATCCCATAATACCCAGATGCCTCCACTGTACCTCTGTGCTTCGATTCTGAATGAGTTGCTATACCCCATATTGTTGATAATCTTGTTTGCTTTCCTACCACTTGTGTGAGTTTCAAACATAGCAATAATCCTAGGCTTATGGTTCTTCACAAAATCTCTGAAATGTATTCTAAATGAGGGCTTAATAACCTCTTGAGTGTTTCATAACATAATATTCTTTTTAAGAGTTAATGGGGTTGTCTCTACACATCGCTCCCTCTTCAATTTATTCATTTACACGAGTCTGAATCTGAATAATAGGCTCTACGAGTTGGTCATGGCTTATAGTTTGGCTTGTACTAGCGGGTGAAGCCAAATTCTCTGAATTCATGGTATGACTTTGGAACCATTCCAATAAAAGAGGAACGTTGGGCGTGATTGCTTTTTGGTTTTCCTAACTTTAAGTCCTTTCTTGGTAATACGGGAGGTTGGGTTGGGTTTCTTATTGAATCTCCATCTAGATGTCTGGCTACAAATTTTTCATCGTCTTATATAGGGATTGATGTGTGGGAGCCAGATCCCAAGGTTAACATGTGTTCACTGACTCGAGCAGTTTCACTAGTCATACTTGAACTCTTTCAATCTTGTGCATACTCGTATAATCATCGCTCTCCACCAATTCCCCATCCGTAATAGGTACATCAATCAAATTGTTATTCTCATTTTCAAGATTTGTAATAATATCTATCTCCTGAGATTGGTATGTATTCTCCATTGTTGGGATTGATATCTCTTTCTTTTTCATCTTTCCTTCATCTTTCTTATTATTCCTCGTTGGATTGATAACTGTGTGGATTTTTGTAGAAGACGTTTTCAATTCAGTTCCACTGATCGAATGATGGCTTTTCTCGATATTGTTCTTGGGATCTTCTTCCATTGTTTCCTCTTGAAACGATGTAAACCTAGAGCCCTTGATTGGTTTTCGCCCTTCTTCCTTGTTCTTGTTTTGAGTTTTTTTCGCTTCTTCCATTTCTTACTCTTGGTTGCGCAACCATCCAAGGGCCAAAAAGGGGTTTTCTTTATTGTTCTCTAATGTCGTTTGTTCAACATTTTCTTGACTAGTGCTGGTAACTTCCATAGGTGTTTCCTCATGGTTGGTTTTGCAACTTTCTTTTACATGACCATAAGTTCCACATTTAAAATAGATTTGCTATAGACCTTCGTATTCAATCTTTTGAACAAAGTCATAAATTGTAACAACCCGAAAAAAAAACAATTTAAATCGGTGTAATTTGGTGAAATTTGGGGATTAAATTAAAAGTTTTCAAAACTTGTAGGCAATATTAGAAGTGAAGGAAATTCAAAAACCAAGCTCTGAATTACTCCTTTTAGTGTCGGCACGAAATTTGATATTGTGAAATTCCTCCTCCCGCACTCTACTTCAAAGCCTGATTCCAACGCCGTCCGACCTCCGACCGTCAAATTGAAACCATCATCGTGTTCATCTTCGACCCGTGAACAAAACCCAGTAAATCAATTATAGCGAAACGCTGCCAAACGACGTGAATTTGAATCAAAGTCTCGACGTTTTTTTTAGCACTACCGCCGAGAAAATCTTAAATTCATCTCCGATCGTTGATCGATTTTCGACACCTCCCGCACCATCGTGTTCCTTGTACCGTTTCGAGTCCATCGGTGTCAACCTTGGTCTCCGACGACGGCGGCGCATGAGGAGGTGGAGCAGTCAAAGATTCGGCCGAGTTGAAATTGAGCTCTCCGCCGTTCAAAAATTTGAACCGATCTTTGTAAGTATCTCGAAATCGCTCAAAATAATTTTTAGAAATTTTTTCCGTAATTTTTAGACCCCCGAAGGAGGCCTCACGCGCCACACGCATCGCCGCAGGGAGAGTGAGTGGCTGAAAACTGGTTTGACCCAACCCGACCGTTGACCGTTGACTTTCTTTGACCAAAACATAAAATGGCTTTGACCGACCATTAAATGACCATTAATCTTTTCCAAGTATACCTATTCTGATAGTTTTCGACGTCCCGAATTCGTTTTCGAAGTCCGTTTCGTCAAATTCGAACCCAAAGGCCTCCAAATCGACGGTCAAAGTGGTTGACTTTGACTTAGACCAAGAATTTAAATTTTCGAAAAGACATACTTTATATTTTTCGACGTCCTGATTCCGATTCCGCAATCTGTTTGGCCAAATTCAAATCCGAAATCTTCCAAATTAATAGTCAAACCCTGAAAATGCTTATATACTTAAGAATTTTAGCTTTGAACAATTAAGTAAGATTTGGAGTTGATAAATTATTATTGTTTGAAGGTACAAGAGACTCTCCGGATCGTTCGACAGCTCGACCCAGCTCTTCTAGATCAATTAAACCACGTGTGCCAGTATTCACCCGTAAGACCCGTAAATTTTATGATTTTAGAGATTTATTTATGTTACCCATAAGTAATATAGTGTTATTATAAAATAGGTTCGAAAACTGTAGCAGAGCGTGGTGAAACCAGCAATCAGTAGATCTACTATTTGAACCTATTATCGAGGTGTGTTCCCTAATTATTACTGAACTATTTTATTGATTTTAATATGAGGTACACTGAGTTCTTTGGTTACTATTTTATTGATGCACCAATTTAATGTGATGATTTATGGAATTTGTGTCACGGTGCAATTGAACTTTTGGATTGAATTACAATAGTATAGCTCTGATCAAGCTAATAAACAGAATGGGCCTAATGTGACTCTTGGGGCCCCAAGATACATTAGGTTGGCTTCCCTTGTGTGTACTTAGGGTAAGCTATATGGACTTGGACTTACGGGCTTAAGGATACAAGCTATAAAGCTTATCCTTAGGTTGACTTTCTTTTTGCTGTGTGCTTAGAGTAAGCTATATGGAAAATAGTTTTGGAAATTACTGATGGTGTACAAGAAAAGAGTTTAAACTATGATTTTCAAAAGTTAAACTCTTTTATGAATTTATGAGATTTTCTAGACTATGATTTGTTTAATGTACCTATTGTGATTTTAAGGTAATATTGGGACACACTGAGCCTAGCTCACCTTTCGAAAATGTTTTCCCCCTTTCAGATACTGTTGGTTAGATACATCGGTTTGAGCACTTGGAGGATCAACATGTCTCTTGAAGTATATCTGATTGTAATGTTTTATCTTGCTAGTTGACTTTATTTTGGTGACATGGACCTTATTTTAAAGTATCGTATTTTAGGATGATGACACTTTTGCTATTACTGTTCGGTTTATTATGATTTTGATTTTGAAGACCTGTTTTAAATTAATTTATTACTTATTGGTATTATATTTACAAGTTGGGTTTTGATGGTATAATTTATTTCATGACATTTATAATGTGATTTTACATTGATTGAATAACGGTTTCAGAAAATGTCTTTAAGAATCATAATGTGATCCACTAGACTTAGTCGAAACGCATAGGCCGAGTCTAGGGGGTTACATTTATTGGTATCAGAGCTTTTGGTTTTTAAACCGCGGACTGTATATGAGTCCACAATTGAAATACAGTTTTAGAAATATTTTACAAAACAAGTTACTAAGGCCATGTCATAAGTTATTAAGATTTTAACTGTGTTCGAGACTCCAAGTGCTTGTCTAACCCTAAGTTTTATCTACTGTAGTAAACTCGAGATCCATAAAAAAATGAGTGCTAGACGTGGTCGTCGAACTAGCCGTGGACGAGGTCGAGTGGCTAGATTTGCAAACCCGATCGATGAGATACGAGTAGATCCCCCACTTCCGATAGGTAATCATGCTCCTACGACCCCAACGAATCTGCCTCCTGCCGCTGGTATTGGCATGACTACACCGATCATAGGAGCGACAGATATTGAGTCAGAGTCTACCGGAGTTGCATTGGATGAGAATTTTGGTAGACAATTTCTGTAGTTAATATAGGGAGCAGTCAGAGCTACTGGTGTTGTATCAGAGGTTCCTATTTCGCAGACTTTGATTGCCAATGGAGTTAGAACTTTTGGGGGATAGATTGGAGGATCTCCTACTGAAGCTGAGGATTGGCTCCAGGATACAGAGAGACGCATGGATCAGTTGGGTTTGGACTCAACTAAGAGATATATGGGTGTTGTAGCGATGTTAGATGGCAATACCTACACTTGGTGGGAGTCAGTGACCAGTAGTGTTCCTACCGATCGTTTGACCTGGAATTTCTTTAAGGATCGCTTTCGGAGTCGTTTTCTAGGAGAGCGCTACTTAGCTCAGAGACGTAAGCAGTTTCAAGACCTGGTTCAGGGAGACATGACTGTTTCTGAGTATGAGATCGAGTTCTTGAAGTTGCTGAAGTATGGATTCAGTATGGTACCTACTGAGAGAGATTGATGTCTTAAATTTGCCCTTGGACTCAGATACGAGTTGCGTAAGCAAGTTGTAACCCATCAGGATGAGATATTTGATGTGCTGGTGGGCAGAGCCAAAGATGCTGAAGAGGTGGAGGTTTTAGCTTCTGGTAGAGAGCGTGTTGAATAGGAACAATCTAAGAAATTTTCAGGCCCGATGGAGTCATCAGCACAGTCCGGGAAGAGGACTCGTACTTCAGCCCCTCAGAGAAGCAATACACGTTTCAGGCCTGCAGCATCCTTACCGTTAGTTGGCAGTCGAGGCGGTTCCTCGTCGTATTATCATGGGTTCCTCTATGAGTTTTGTGGTAAACAACACACAGGAGAGTGTCGTAAGAAGATGGGTCTTTACTATCAGTGTGGATCTAGTGGTCATTTTCGGAGGGATTGTCCTCTGCTAGCTTCGTTTGAGTAGACCGCTACCCAGACTCCTGTGCATTCTCAGACTACAGTACAAACCCCAATTAGAGATCATAGTCAAGGAAAGACTCGAGGATCAACATCCAGGACAGACAGTAGAGCCCAACCTCAGCAAAATAGAGGGCCAACAGTTTCTGAGGCTAGACAACCAGCTTTGGTTTATGCCACTAGACGTCGGGATGACAGAGATGAGCCTGAGGTTATTGCAGGTACATTTACTATATATTTCATTCCACACTTTGCATTACTGGATAATGGCTCCACCCACTCCTATGTATCGAGCTCGGTATCTCGAAACATTCAGATTCCGATCGAGAACACTGAAAATAATGTTAAGGTTATGAGTCCAGTAGGACAGACGATATTTATGAATAAAGTATTTCAGCGTTGTCCTCTCGAGGTTCAGGGAGAAATTTTTCTCGCTAATCTTATGGAGCTTCCTTTAGAGGAGTTCGATCTAATTCTTGGGATGGATTGGTTGAATAAACACAAGGTAAATCTGGATTGTGAATACAAGCGGGCTACTCTAAAGACTTCAGATGGTCGGACTGTTGTGTTAATTGGTGAACGGCGTGGATATCTCTCCAATATAGTTTCAGCGATGGAAATTGATCGTATGATCCGGAAGGGATATGAGACTTTCATTGCTTGTATTTTGAACACTAAAGGTTCATTGTCCACGATCGAAGAGATCCGTACAGTTAGCGAGTTTCCTGATGTCTTTCCAGAGGAGTTGCCTGGTTTACCTCCTGATAGAGAGGTAGAGTTCGAGATAGAGACTTATCCGGGATCTGCACCTATTTCTATGGCACCTTATCGCATGGCTCCAAAAGAACTTAAGGATTTGAAGGTCCAATTGCAAGAATTATTCGATCGAGGATTTATTCGGCATAGTACTTCACCATGGGGAGCTCCAGTTCTATTCGTGAAAAAGAAGGATGGGTCGCTAAGATTATGTATTGACTATCGGAAGTTGAACCAGATGACGGTCAAGAATAAATATCCACTACCCAGGATTGATGACTTATTTGATCAGTTGCGAGGAGCTATTGTATTCTCTAAGATTGATCTTCGTTCGGGGTATTATCAATTGAAAGTTAAAGGGTCTGATGTTGCAAAGACGGCCATTCGCACTAGATATGGTCATTATGAATTCTTAGTGATGCCTTTTGGTTTGATGAATGCTCTTGCAGCTTTCATGGATTTGATGAATCGGGTGTTCCGACCATATTTGGATTAATTTGCGGTGGTCTTTATTGATGATATTCTGATCTATTCTCGTACTGAGGCAGAGCATGACGAGAATTTGAAGATCGTTCTGCGGACTTTGAGAGAACATCATCTATATGCCAAACTAAGAAAGTGTGAGTTTTGGATTCAAGAAGTGTCGTTTCTGGGGCATATTATTTCTGCGCGAGGTATTCAGGTCGATCCAAGCAAGATCGAAGCTATTGTGAATTGGAAACGACCCAAGAATATCTCTGAGATTCACAGTTTCTTGCGCTTGTCTGGTTATTATCGACGTTTTGTTGAGGGCTTTTCGATCATTGCTTCTCATTTGACAAAGTTGTTAAGGAAGAATGTGCCGTTTGACTGGGGTGAGGCACAACAGGAGAGCTTTGAGAAATTAAAGGCGGTATTGACTCAAGCACCAGTATTGATTCAACCAGAGTCCGGGAAGGATTTTACAGTGTATAGTGATGCGTCACACTCAGGACTCGGCTGTGTTCTAATGCATGAAAGTAAGGTGGTGGCTTATGTATCCCGTCAGCTGCGACCGCATGAGTGTAATTATCCTACTCATGATTTGGAGTTAGCAACAGTGATTTTTGCCTTGAAGATTTGGAGACACTATCTTTTTGGAGAGAAGTGTTACATTTTCACGGATCATAAGAGTTTAAAATATCTTCTGTCCAAGAAGGAGCTTAATTTGAGACAGCGACGCTGGCTAGAGCTTTTAAAGGATTATGATTGTGTGATTGATTATCACCCTGGTAAAGCTAATATTGTAGCGGATGCTTTGAGTCGAAAGGTGGTAACAGAGTTGAGATCTTTAATGGCCAGGATGAATTTATATGACGATGGCACTCTGTTAGCAGAATTACAAGTTAAGCCGACCTTGGTTGATGAGATCAAAGCTAAGCAGCCCCTTGATAGCTCCTTGCTTTCCATCTTTGAGCAAGTAGAGCAAGGGACAAGCTCAGATTACGCCTTGATCAGGATGAAGTTTTATGCTTCAAAGGTCGGTATTGTGTGCCGGATGATGCTGAGTTGAGGCAGATTATCCTTACGGAGGCTCATAGTAGTCCATATGCTATGCACCCCGGTGGAGATAAGATGTATCAGAATTTGAGAGAGAGGTATCATTGGGTCGGCATGAAGAAGGACATTTCGAATTTTGTGACGAGGTGTTTGACTTGTCAGCAAGTTAAGGCGGAACATCAACATCCATCAGGTTTGTTACAACCTATCAAGATTCCTGAATGGAAATGGGAGCGAATTACTATGGATTTTGTTACTGGTTTACCTATGACTCCTTCGAAAAAGGACTCAATTTGGGTGATTGTTGATAGACTTACAAAGTCAGCTCACTTCATTCATGTACGGGTAAATTATACGTTGGACAAGTTGGCGAGGTATTATATTTCAGAGATTTAGATTGCATGGTGTTCCATTATCTATCATTTCAGATCGAGATCCGAGATTTACTTCGAGATTTTGGTTCGAGATTTTGGAAGGCGCTACATACGGCTTTGGGTACGAGATTGAATTATAGTACCTCCTTCCACCCACAAATTGATGGTCAGTCTGAGAGAGTAATTCAGATTCTGGAGGATATGTTACGGGGTTGTGTAATTGATTTTCATGGTAGCTGGGAGAACTTTTTGCCTTTGGCTGAATTTGCTTATAATAACAGTTACTAGACCAACATTCGTATGGCACCCTATGAAGCACTCTATGGGCGTAGGTGTCGCACCCCGAATTGTTGGACTGAGTTGCGTGATAGGAAGACTTTGGGACCTGAGTTAGTGCGGGAGACAGAGGACATAGTCAGATTGATCCGTGACCGTCTGAAAGAGGCATTTGATAGGCAGAAATCTTATGCAGATCAAAGGAGGAAGGATATACAGTTTGACGTTCAAGATCAGGTTTTTCTCAAGGTATCTCCATGGAAGAAAGTATTGAGATTTGGACGTAAGGGTAAACTGAGTCCGCGATTTATTGGGTCGTATCGTATTCTGAAGAAAGTTGGACCTGTTGCTTATCAGCTTGAGTTGCCTTCCCATCTTAGTCGTATTCATGATGTTTTTCATGTGTCTATGTTGAGGCATACCGTCCAGATCCAAGTCACATCATTCAGGTTGAAGAGGTAGAGCTGAGACCTGATTTATCCTATGAGGAAGAGCCCATTCAGATCTTAGAAAGAGATGAGCGAGTTCTTCGGAATAGGCGTATCCCAATGGTCAAAGTTCAATGGAGTAATCGAGGCCCTCAGAAGCTACTTGGGAAACATTGGAGTCAATGGAGGCTCAGTTTCCTCAGTTATTCTCATAAGGTAAATTTCGAGGATGAAATTTCTTGTAGAGGGGAAGAATTGTAACAACCCAAAAAAAAAACAATTTAAATCGATGTAATTTGGTGAAATTTGGTGAAATTTGGGGATTAAATTAAAAGTTTTCAAAACTTGTAGGCAATATTAAAAGTGAAGGAAATTCAGGGACCAAGCTCTAAATTACTCCTTTTAGTGTCGGCAGGAAATTTGATATATACGTATATATGGTTTTCTGTTTTCAAAACAGAAAACAATTATGAAATTCCTCCTCCCGCACTCTACTTCAAAGCCTGATTCCAACGCCGTCCGACCTCCGACCGTCAAATTGAAACCACCATCGTGTTCATCTTCGACCTGTGAACAAAACCCAATAAATCAATTATAGAGAAACGCTACCAAACGACGTGAATTTTGAGTCAAAGTCTCGGCCTTTTTTTTAGCACTACCGCCGAGAAAATCTTAAATTCATCTCCGATCGTTGATCGGTTTTCGACACCTCCCGCACCATCGTGTTCCTTGTGCCATTTCGAGTCCGCCGGTGTCAACCTTGGTCTCCGTCGACGGCGGCGCGTGAGGAGGTAGAGCAGTCAAAGATTCGGCCAAGTTGAAATCGAGCTCTCCGCCGTTCAAAAATTTGAACCGATCTTTGTAAGTATCTCGAAATCGCTCAAAATAATTTTTAGAAATTTTTCCGTAATTTTTAGACCCCCGGAGAAGGCCTCACGCGCCACATGCGCCGCCGCAGGGAGAGTGAGTGGCTGAAAACCGGTTTCGACTGGTTCGAACCGGTTTGACCGGTTTGAATCGGTCTGACCCGACCCGACCGTTGACCGTTGACTTCCTTTGACCAAAACTTAAAATGGCTTTGATCGACCATTAAACGACCATTAATCTTTTCCGAGTATACCTATTCTAATAGTTTTCGACGTCCCGAATCCGTTTCCGAAGTCCGTTTCATCAAATTCAAACCCGAAGGCCTCCAAATCGACGGTCAAAGTGGTTGACTTTGACTTTGACCAAGAATTTAAATTTTCGAAAAGACATACTTTATGTTTTTCGATGTCCTGATTTCGATTCTGTAATTCGTTTGGCCAAATTCAAACCCCAAATCCTCCAAATTGATAGTCAAACCCTGAAAATGCTTATATACTTAAGAATTTTAGCTTTGAACAATTAAGTAAGATTTGGAGCTGATAAATTATTATTGTTTGAAGGTACAAGAGACTCTCCGGATCGTTCGACAGCTTGACCCAGCTCTTCTAGATCAATTAAACCACGTGTGCCAGTATTCACCCGTAAGACCCGTAAATTTTATGATTTTAGAGATTTATTTATGTTACCCATAAGTAATATAGTGTTATTATAAAATAGGTTCGAAAACTGTAGCAGAGCGTGGTGAAACCAGCAATCAGTAGATCTACTATTTGAACCTATTATCGAGGTGTGTTCCCTAATTATTACTGAACTGTTTTATTGGTTTTAATATGAGGTATATACTGAGTTCTTTGGTTACTGTTTTATTGATGCACCAATTTAATGTGATGATTTATGGAATTTTGTGTCACGGTGCAATTGAACTTTTGGATTGAATTACAATAGTATAACTCTGATCAAGCTAATAAACAGAATGGGTCTAATGTGACTCTTGGGGCCCCAAGATACATTAGGTTGGCTTCCCTTGCTGTGTGCTTAGGGTAAGTTATATGGACTTGGACTTACGGGCTTAAGGATACAAGCTATAAAGCTTATCCTTAGGTTGGCTTTCTTTTTGCTGTGTGCTTAGAGTAAGCTATATGGAAAATAGTTTTGGAAATTACTGATGGTGTACAAGAAAAGAGTTTAAACTATGATTTTCAAAAGTTAAACTCTTTTATGAATTTATGAGATTTACTGGACTATGATTTGTTTAATGTACCTATTGTGATTTTAAGGTAATATTGGGACACACTGAGCCTAGCTCACCTTTTGAAAATGTTTTCCCCCTTTCAGATACTGTTGGTTAGATACATCGGTTCGAGCACTTGGAGGATCAACATATCTCTTGAAGTATATCTGATTGTAATGTTTTATCTTGCTAGTTGACTTTATTTCGGTGACATGGACCTTATTTTAAAGTATCGTATTTTAGGATGATGACACTTTTGCTATTACTGTTCGATTTATTGTGATTTTGATTTTGAATACCTGTTTTAAATTAATTTATTACTTATTGGTATTATATTTACAAGTTGGGTTTTGATGGTATAATTTATTTCATGAAATTTATAATGTGATTTTACATTGATTGAATAACGGTTTCAGAAAATGTCTTTAAGAATCATAATGTGATCCACTAGACTTAGTCGAAACGCATAGGTCGAGTCTAGGGGGTTACATAAATTCCCACGCATAAAACAAGAGGTTTATTCAGATCGATGGCGATCACAATTCTAGCAAACTTACCTCTCCCCAACTTTGATATTGTAATCAATTTTGATAACTCTTCTAATAGAGTTAGCAATTATGCTAATCATCATAGTAGAGTAATATCTATATGGTAGGCCAGGGAGACGAATCCAAACAATGACTTGTGATGGGTGTTTTTCAGCTGTGGTGAAATTTCTGGACCATGGTTTCACCATCAAGTAGCTCCCATATTTCATCCATGGGCCATCCGTAAGCACTCTTTTATAATCATCAAGATTCTCGAATTTCACTAAGAAATAATTGTTGTCAAGATCTATCAAGTTGAAATTGCCCACAGAATTCCATAATGCATTAATTATGTTTATAAGAGCTTTGTATCATATCTTCTTCCCCAGCAGTCTAGTGATAATAACTTGCATCATAGTTTGATCTATCAATTCATGTATTCTATGAGAGAATCTTATTATAGGATATTCTTCAGTGTTGTCCATGGTAACATCTCCCTCTTGGAATACTATCTCTTCTTCTTGCATCTTGATAGGTGGATTCTTGGCCATAGACGATCCACTGGCATTTATAACAACATAAGACAGCTTCCCAGGAATCTTGGGGTACCCTTTGTTTATGGCTGTTGCACCTTGAACATCTTCCTCCGCTTGTAAGCTCGCCTCAGATTGATCTGTTTCATTCTTTTCTTTCTCTAACTCTCGATTTTTTTCCTTTTAGGTAGCGCATTGCTCTTCTTGAACTGTATTGAAATTAAAAATCCAAAAATTATTTTTGTTGACTTGCTTTCAATATTTTATCGCCTCTCTTTTCTTTCAACTTAGTTTTATTTCAATATTTGTGTCATCTTCGTCTTTCTCTTTGATTTTTGTTTAGTCGGCTATGGCACCAATCGTATTGTTGGTTGCTGACCGCGCGTACCTATTAATTATCTTGTTTTTTATATTATGTCTTTTATCTTTTTTGCTCGAGTCTTTTTAATTTTGAATAAGATTCTCTCTCATTGTGACATGATTTTTCTCTATTCTTGTGGCATGATCCTCATGGTTGTTGGTACATTTTTCGCATACCTCTGCGGTCGTTTTAGTTCTTGCACAAAAACTATTGCAACATTTATATTCTGATTATTTATTCGGTGGTCACATATAGTCATATCCCTCTTTTGATAAATTTTTTTTGTTGATGTAATCAGATTATGTAGGGCAGCAGCCTGTCAGATTATTTGGTCCGCTCTCCACTCCTTTATCCTTTCGTTCAAGCATCTAATTCGACGGAGACAATGAGTTTTTATGAAAGTTATTGGGTTTTGATTTTTGTCTTCATTCTCATCGGAAGATTTTAATTTTCTTCATATCTTTAGTTATAATTTTTTTTCTTTTATATGAGTATTTTGGTGACTATTGTCTCCAAAATTTTCTCTATATTTTGATGCATTGTAATTTTGATTCCTTTTGTTGGTAACGCAAAATATACTATCCCACATAGAGTGGGAAATACCACTTGCTTGGGTATATATAGTTTGCATTCTTCCCTCCCTTGTTGAGTAATAGAGAACAAGGGGCAATCTCGAGTGTTGCTACCGTCGTCTTCCATCCTTTTTGTCTCGACTCATGCTCGTGGCACGTGGTACATGGCAAAACGTGTCTTCGACACATTCACATGGATTCTATCTTTTAAGAAAATCCACAAAGAATTTTCTGAGCAAATAACAGATTGTGAAAGAATTTATTTCTGGTATTTATAGGCTGCTCAAATGGTCTGTTCGAATTTTATATTTTCAGCTATATTAATTTTTGAAATTTAAAATTAAATCAGTCGGTTTTTGGAATAAAACATGTGAACATTAGAATGTACCTGGAAGTTTTTACAACTATGTTCAAGCCAGTAATCAACTGTTTATTATGCCAGTTATAAGAGTTATGATGGGAGTTATAACAGTAAGAGAGTTACAAAAGTAATTACAAAATTTATGTAAATTATATCTTGAATCTGAACTGCTTTGGAGCCGGGTTCATCAGGTTATTTCAGTGGTTTCAGACAGGGTTTTAATACAAAAATTAATCTACTTTTTGTTGGACCATTTTCCCCCTAACGCGCAACCTATAAATAGAGAAGTATTGCTAGCTTCTCAACTCACCAATTCACTACATCTTTCAACTCTTTCAAATCTTTCTAAGCTTCTAAATATTTTCGGTGATCAGAGGAGCAATACCACCGCAGTCCACTTCGATTTCGGGTGTACGAAATCTTGGAGCGACAGTGTTAACCTCGGGGGACAATCCGCCTGAAGCAGGATTACACATATCAGGCGAATTTGTTTCTAAGGCAGTGGTTTCAGTTGATTCGATTGTTTATTTGTCCTGCCAATGCTAATGTGTGAATTTTGCAGTCTACATTTCTTACACCTTTTATTATGAATAAGATCCAGCAACACGCACATAAACTTGTTGGAAGCTCCCCCCTAAAGGATGGATGAAAATGAATACAGATGCCACGAGAAACGGCACAAGCGGACTCGCTACATGCGAGGGAGTGTTGAGAAACGATTAAGGTCAATGGAGGATGGGATTCCATGAGGTAATTGGCTCATGCTCAATCCTAGAAACAGAGTTATAGGGAGTCCTAGAAGGTCTTAGGAGTGCGTGGGAGTTGGGCGTGGAGAAGCTGATAGTCAAAACGGACAATAAAGAAGCATGGCAAATCCTGCAAAAGAAGACTCGAATGGAGGTGGAACTAAAGCTGGGACACCATATCAAAGAGATGATTCAAAGAAGCTGGGAGATTCGATTCACTCATATGCACCGGGAAGGTAATAAGATAGCAGATGGAATGGCAAAGATAGAACGAAATGGAGATAAAGGAAGATGCATGATCTGTTTGAAAGACTTGCTGGATGAAGAAGGACAACCTGGACAAGCTCTAAGTCATTAGTTTAGACAGTTTTTTCTTTTATCACCAAAAAAAAAAAATCCATTTGTTATTGTTAAAAAAACATTCGCCGTAGACTCGTCCTTATCAAATATATTAATTTTATTAAAAAAACTTAAAATACAACTGAAACAATAAATAATAAACACTAGCTTACAATATTATATTTTTATTATATTGTAAAGATAGAAGGTAGAGTCTCGAGCAAGAGCTGATGATGCTATTCTATGAGCGGACTCTGCAAGGGATCAATGCCAGACATCTCACTATCCACTGGCGCAGCTGCAAAAGAATCAATATAATTATTGTAACAGTTTCTTCCATAGCTGGTATATTAGCATCCTTTTTTGGTCTTTGTTTAATTGTATATTTTAGTGAATCAATTTACTTACTTTCCACATTTGCTGATACGGGTTTGTTTCTCCTGCGTCTCATTAACATGCACATGGAGATGAAAACTAGTATGAGAACGCCAACAACTGAAGCAATCACGATTATTACAGTTGGAGTTGTTTCATCCTCATTTCCTACAGAACACAAACAATTATTACATTTAATATAATTCAAGCGATGATGATCAGTATTATAAATATCTTTATCCTCCCATGCATACAGAACTCCAGTTGTTGAATCGATCTTTTACCTCCGGATGGAGATGGCTGAGGAGACGGCAGAGGAACCGCAGTTTCATTATAAAATGGGTTAGACTCAAACCTCAAGACACAGTTTGGTCTAAGAACCCTGCATCCAATTCTTCCATAGCAACATTTCTCAAGCTCAGACTGAGCGAAAGCTAGGCAAGTATCGCAATTTAGCTGGTCCATGTCAGGAGTACACTGCATCGTAGCGTACACCCTTTCGTGGTTACCACCAGCCGATGCATTACCGGCTGCATATTTGCGTACAGGACCGGCAGCTGCCGCCTCGTTCCTGAGGTCATCCAATAGATCGCTTAACGCGTCATTGAACTGATCAGGGTACGACGGATTCCTGGGATTGAATACGCAAATGCGAGGATCGTTCTCCAACAGCCCGTACAGGTCACGGTTGGCGTACCTCACCAAACACAATTCGGACCAAGCGGTGGCGGCCTTGTTGAAGGGACAGAATCGCTTGAGCTCGGTCGCGGTGTAGTTGAGGCAAGTTTTGCAATCGGCTTGGTTCATGTCACCCCTGCAAAGTGCGACTGAGTTAACTTTGTCTCTGCTGCTTTCACCAGCTGACAGATTGAAAAACCCGTAATTGAATTCAGTGGAAGTGGAGAATCGAGAGATGATGCTATTGAGGTTGGCTTCGTAAGCGCTGTTTGCGCTGTAATTTCCACTGGCTTCATTACATCTGCGCTCAAGATAAACATCAACAGCAGGATGCTTTGAAAGAACAACAGCAGCAAGGGAAAGAACAAGTGAACAAAGAAACATAAGAAATGTTGAAGTCCCCATTGCCCACCTTCACTATTTTTGGCCAATGGAACTATAATATTGTATTCGGTTCGTTCCTGAAATTTACATTTTTATAGAAAAAATAAAAAAATATGTATATTAAATTAAATTAAAAAATTCATTAAAAAATTTTATCATCTGGTAGTTTGGAAATAATAGTATTTTTTTAAAATTTTAAGAACCATTGAATGATGGCATGTTGGTTGGGTTCATAATGAGTAAATGAGCGACAGGAAGTAAAAGTCAAGACAAAACAAGTGAACGCATTTATGTATGTACGTTACATGTTGAAATAAAAAATTTGAAAATAAAAAATTTTGATATATAAAGTTATCAAAATTTGAAAATAAAAGCAAGTGGATAGTCATTTTTGGAGGGAAATTATTGGTTGATTAATTTTTAATATATATTATTGATTTGATATTTTTATATGTATTTAATTGTTAACCTAAAATATATCATGTCATTATTTTAGCGATATGATATATGTCATATCATTATTTTGATAATATAATATATGTCACATCATCACTTTAAGTGATATAATATATATCATATCATAATTTGAATGATGTAACATATGCCACATCATCACTTAATCACACGTGAAAATGTTGTGTTGGTAACATGTATTGAGAGTTAGTTAAGTAATAATTTTCATCCAACATGATCTATTTTGATAAAAAAATTGAAACGTAGGAAAGTAAAATTATATAAAAAAGAATAAATACATAATGAACATTTGTGTAAACATTAGAGTAATTGTGTCATTATGCCTTTTACATAATCTATTTATTATATTTTTCTCTTTAAATCGCCCCTTTATAAATTTTAAAATTGTTCCATTCAAAATTTTCAAATAGAAAATTTAACAAATAATAACCATTACATTTTCCCTATGTTTCATTCTTGGCGATTTTATCGAAATATCACCCTGACAAGTAATAATTATTTTTTAGACATCTTCTCTTAATTTTATCAATCTAGCACTATTTTTGACAAGATGCGGATCACCATCTGCACCTTCAGGGGTTTTGTCCGAGCTGACACCATGTAAGGGATGACGCAGATCATCATCTGTGTCTTAGCATTTTAAAAAAAACATGCTTTAAGAAATTAAAAAATAAAACTATAGGAACTATCATTATAATTTAATACATATTCGTTCTATGAGTTAACGAGTTTAATGGAGTTAGCTTATATAGGCATATTTGGATTATGTTTCTTGTCAATGTGGGATAAAAGTTAAAAAGTGTATTTCTTGACAATGTGTTTAGGTTATGTTTCCATGAGTTGCCTTCTATTGTTTTCATTACATTTTTATTTCAATTATATACATATAAATATAATAAGAAATTGATAAATTATTATTTGTTCAATTTTTAAGTTACCTTAAATCAACTCAAAAAATAAAAGTGAAAAAATAATTGAGGTATGATCTCTTCTTTCAAATGCAAAACATGAACAAATTATCATCAAGATGTTTTCATGCTAACATGAACAAAGATCTACACATGATTTCCCTATTACCATCTCTGCAATAGCTATAAAGATTAGATACTTTCAAATGGATAATATATATGTGTGTTTTGTTGCTACAGTTGGAAATGGAGGATGGGGATGAGATCGATGCAATGCTACATCAAACTGGTGGTGCTATGGCCTAACTAGCAATTTTTTTATGTTATGTGGTAGGATTTAAGTGGTATCACTTGTGAATTAGGATCTATTAAATATTGGACGGATTCAAACATAGGTTAGGGCTATGATTCTCGAGTAATCATAGCATAGAGCAATGTGGTGTTTGTTAGTTGCATGAGGACTCTAATGTCAGTTTCTAAGTAGTTTATAAATATGGGTTTTTGTAGAAAGTTTTCTGTTTATTCTTGGCAAATGTTTTATCTCTGCTTTTTTTTTTATTGCTTCACTAATCACCATTACCGGGCAAGGCCATTCCTAACATCCTGTTAAGGTCGGCTTTTGAATGTTATTTCATATATTATCTGTTTGAAAGTATCAAATCTTTATAGTTAATACAGAGATGGTAATAGGGAGAGCATGTGTAGATCATTGTTCATGTTAGCATGAAAACATCTTGATGATAATTTGTTCATGTTTTGCATATGAAAGATTAGATCATACCCCAATTATTTTTTTCATTTTTATTTTTTGAGTTGATTTAAGGTAACTTAAAAATTGAATATATAATAATTTATCAACTTCTTATTATATTTATATATATATAATTGAAATAAAAATGTAATGAAAACGATAGAATAACCTAAACATATTGTCAAGAAACATACCTTTTAACTTTTATCCCACGTTGTCAAGAAACATAGCCTAAACACTATATAAGCTAAACCCATTAATCTCTTCAACTTATGGAACTAATATGTATTAAATTACAATGTTAGTCCATATAATTTTATTTTTTTTAAATTTTTAAAGCATATTTTTTTAAAATGTTAAGGCGCGGATGACGATTTGCACATTGTCAGAATATAGCAGAGTCTTAGCTAAGGCGTGGTTGACGATCCGCGCCTTCTCTTATGTGACACCAGCTTGGACAAAATCCCGTAAAGACGTGGATGGTGATCTGCATCTTGTCAGAAAGGGTGCTAGATCAGTAAAATTAAGAGAAAATGTGTCTGACAGGTAATTATTACCTGTCAGGGTGATATTTTAGGTAAAATCACCTTCATTCTTTTATGTAAAAACAAACCTATAAATTATTTTCACGGGATAATTTTGTTGTTGTTTTTATTTAATTTAATATATGATCAAATTTATCTCTCTTAAAATTTATATACAAAGTAAAAATGGGACAAAAATGATAAGGCTGAAGGAGTATTTTATTGACAATTAAATGATTAAAAATATAAATTTATATATATATTAATGATTAAATTAAATAAATGAAGTATTTTTACAAAATTAATAAGGCAGAAGGAGTAACTTTTTTTGACAACTAAATGATTAAAAATATAAATTTATATATATTAATGATTAAATTAAATAAATGGAGTATTTTTATTGGGTTACAACTTTAGTAGATGAGTAAATTACTTACTTATTGGGCTAATGGTTATTTAAACTTTAAAGACCTATTTTTTATTAGATTTTTAGATAATTCAAAATTAAAATTTAATCAATATGCATTTGATCCGATTATCAAATTTTTCTAAATATTTGATTCAAATTATGCAAAAATCAAAAAATATATCTAAAATTTTAAATTGGATCAACATATCAGATCAATAGATAAAAGTTTTTTGCACTCCTATGTGTTAACCCATATATATAAAAAAAAATTCTTATACGACACGCACAGCCGATCCTGGTCATGAATGCGGTTGAAAATCTAAAATAACCTACACGGTATGAAAACGACACACGTCCAGGAATTCCCATAAAACCGCAAGGCATTTAATAATTATGGTTGAGTCAATCTTAAGGGATGAAATGTCAATGATGACTATAACGATGGCAGGCGAAGGTGTTTAAACGTATTCTAAGTTGACTTGTATAACGCTGAAATTTAGTCTGATATATTACATGTCAAACGATTTGAATATTTTATTTAAGAAAGAAAGGGAAGAAGGAATTTTTTGCAGGAGGATGAAGTCTGTCAAGGCTCTGATTCTGCTATCATCTATTATAGCCCTGGGTTGGATTGGAACACATGCTGCAACACTGGTTGAAGATGAAGGTATGCAGAGATTAATTGAATCGAGCTTTTGTGGGATTCTTTGTTATGGGTTTTGTGTTTTGTGTACAGTGAGAGTTTTGAATAGGATTGCAAGAACAATGGGGGCTATGAACTGGAACTTTGATGAAAATGCTTGCCGTGACAATGGAACAGTCCCCGTGGACACAGAGTATGACCCTCAGATGAATGTTACCTGCGGCTGCCAGAATGAAACCTGCCATGTCACACGTTTGTAGGTTTTCCAAATCCTTCTTCAATTCTTGGGCAACTCATGCTTGCCGTGACAATAGGCTTAATTTGTTTAACTTTTTTCCTGAATCCACACACAGTGATAAGAGACTAAAAGTGAGCTTGTTACGAATTTCAGAATATTTAAACGTTACAACCTTCCTGGTGTACTTCCATCTGAGCTACTAAATCTTCCTCGTCTCATAGAGATGTAAGCAACACAACTCTCTCTCTTCTCACGTTGCATGGCCTACATAAATGGATCGAGGAGGCTGACAAGACGATCATTTTATTTGAAAATTTTAAATTTTTATATAATTTAATTATTTTCTTTGTATTTATCATCAATTTTGGTATAATGATAAAATTAACTCTCAACATTTGCATAAATAGTCACTTTGACCCCTATTTCTTTTTGAAACATTTTAGTTCCAAACGTTTCAATTTTTAGTCAAAATAATTCATATTAGACGAAAATCATTAATTGACTAACAGTCAAAATATATTATTGATGTGTCATTTTTACATGTAATTAATTGGTGACGTGGTAGATATTATGTCAGTCGAAGTGATGTCGTGATATGTGTCACATCACTCAAAGTGATGATCTGACTTGTGCTATGTCACCTGAAAATGATGACGTGATATGTGTCAAATCATCCGAAATGATAAGGGGACAAGTATCATATAACCAATGAAGCACATGTGAAAATGTCACATTTGATCGGTAGTAAACTAAGGCTTCCATTTCAATAAGGGTTATTTCGACCAAAAATTTAAACATTAGAGTTAAAATACTCAAAAAAAATAACAGAAGAAGAAGAAAAAGAGCCAAAAATGATCATTTATGCAAATGTTGGGGTAATTTTATCATTATGCCATTTACTTTCTCCTAAAATTCTATAAATGCGTCCCTTACTGTAAAATCATGTGTTCCTCCCTAGTATATAAACTTAAGATCTTGTTGGAATGCCTGCAGTGATTTTTCTTATAACTACCTGAATGGTTCAATACCAAATGAATGGGGTTCAATGCAGTTGGAGAAAATGTGAGTTAGCCTCGGTTACTTTCTTGTTCACCATAATCGGTTGTTATTGAGCTAACGCCTGACCGGATAACCTTCCTGCAGCTGTCTTCGGAAACCGATTATCCGGTACAATCCCAACATCTCTGGGGAACATTAGCACCCTTAAGTACCTGTAAGTTTTTTAAGTAATCTAATTAATGGAAACGATGTTTGGAAACCGGATTCCTGTGAGAGCTAGACTGGTCAATCATATGTTTTACATTCCTTCAGTTAGGATTTTAAGCACACAGCCTTAGTTTATCTATCTTACAGGGACCTCGAAGTAAACAATTTTTCAGGCCAAGTCCCGCCGGACCTCGGGCGGTTGGCGAACTTGGAAACTTTGTAAGACATTTGAAATACTTTTTATTTGGATTATAGAGCTTTATTCTTTTCAGTCTTGCAATGTTTCTTAATAGTCTTTGAAAGACATTGTACATTTGTTTTTGCAGAAGATTATCATCCAACAGACTGAGTGGAAATTTACCGTCAGAACTAGCTGGTCTGAGGAACTTGACAGATTTGTAAGCTCTTTAATGGAGATCATTATGCTAATTTGAATTAAAACAAGTGAAAACATTTAATCAATTTATGAACATTAATTTTGTGAAATGCAGTCGGATAAATGACAACAACTTGAATGGCAGTATACCGGATTTCATTCAGAATTGGACCAAACTTGAAAGACTGTAAGATATCTTCAAGAGGTTTCTATAGTGATTTTAACTATCAAATTTGTACTTTTGGAAATATTTTTTTCTCTCTCTCTTTAATTTATGTGGGAAAACCAGGGAAATTCAAGGTAGTGGACTTGGAGGACCTATTCCATCATCCGTTTCTACTTTGGAAAACTTAAATATTTTGTAAGCGAAAACTTCTCAATTTCACAATCAGAAGAAGATAAAATCACATAAATTTACTGAATTTTCTGTTTGCTAAATGTTTTTGTCTCAATATTATATTTGTTTACAGGATGATAAGTGATATAAATGGAACAAATCAGCCTTTTCCTGATCTGAGGAGCCAGACACGCATCAGACGAATGTAACGTTCAATTCTAATCTTTTACTAATTCCAAAAATGTTTTGTGAATAATCTCTATATTGACTCAGATTCCAATTGATAATGAAGTTGAATTTCTGTGTAATTTTATGTTCATCTCATTTTGATTACCTTTTCACTTACAAAATTCTAGCATCAGAATGTTTGAAATGGCCAAAATCTTGAATTTTGTAGAATTTTAAAGAAATGCAGCATTTCTGGACAGATCCCTGAATATGTATGGAGACTGAGTAACTTGCATATGCTGTGAGTACTCTTTATAAGTAACTCTCAGGTACTAAAAGGGTTTTGGAAGAGTGGTGGTGGTTAGCCATAACATGGATGTTTTTTCTTACGATTATGGACAGGGATCTCAGTTTCAACAGTATAACAGGAGAACTTGAAAACGCCATACCCACTACAGAGTTAAAGTTCCTGTAAGTTTCTTCTACTTCCCATCTTTCTCCTTTGATAAAACAAATCATCTAGGCCATCATACCAATAATTTTTCCTACTTTATCTTCTGTAAAACTTGAAATATTCACTTTGCATGCTGCATTCAGCTTTCTAACTGGAAACAATCTCAGTGGAAATATACCACAATCAATCTTGAGGACAGGAATGACTGTGTATGTATTTTTTACAACAACATTTGTTTGTAAGTTGTTCATCACTGGCACTTACTCTAAGAAGATGGTTCTAATTTTCATATTTTTCTGGCAGGGATCTCTCTTACAATAATTTCACATGGCAAAGCCCTGAGCAGCCTGCTTGTCAGCCATTGTTGGTCTTCTTTTATTTCTTTAATTGCAGAGAAAATGTCTAATTACCATATGACTTTTCCATAATTACTAAACTTCTATTGTGTGTGTGTTTTTTTTGTTTTAAAATAGGAATAATGTTAATCTGTTCCGCAGTTCTTCATCAAGAAACCTGTAAGTTGCTTTTCTTACTGCATCAATTATGTATGTTAAAAGATCCCAAAGAAATGAATACACAAACATGTTACGAATTTGAGATCGATATAACATGAATTATGTTGTCGAAATTTGTATCTGTATATAACGTTTTAAACAGTAACTAAACACAAATAATGGATTGCATGGTCTAAGCATAGTCCATTCTTCATTAAATGGTTCAAAAGTTTAGGATAAGTTTTTCTTAACATTAAGTAATTTCCTCTTGTCTATCTTTATAACAGGGGCGAAGTGTTTCAATGCAGGAACGATTTCAAATGCGAAAAATGTAAGTATGCTGAAAATGTTGCTTTAAGTTTTAATTTTATTCAGTAACCTTGTATTTTGATGTCATTTTCCGTTAGCTTCTTCACCTGCAACCAGGGATTTAAACAGAGATTGCAATATGATATTAAAGTTGTATTTTCCATTCAAGCTTTCTGAGTCGGCTAATATTTACAGCACTTGGTTGCGGTTAACATGAAAACGTCTCTGTGATTGCAATTTAAATCGCTGTTTGGAGTTGTGTCTTGACAGAATGTGTGATGCTCATCCCTATGTAGCTTAGTACTTGTCTCCCATTTCAGACTCACACTCTTTGTACGTGAATTGCGGTGGCGACGATGTGACAATGAACGGTAAAACTTACATAGGAGATAGAACCTTTGGTACTGGTGGTGCTGCAACATTATATCAGAATAATGATAACTGGGGGTTTAGTAGTACCGGAGATTTTAGAGACGATAATGATGAACTGAACTCACAAGCACGTTTCACTAGAGTTGTTAGTTCACCGGACCTCCCTGAATTATACACTACAGCAAGACTGTCTGCAGTTTCACTTACTTATTATCAATTTTGTTTGGAAAATGGGAATTATACTGTGACTCTTCACTTTGCTGAGATTCAATTCTCAAATAATGCAAGCTATGCAAGCCTCGGGAGGCGATTGTTTGATATCTATATCCAGGTAAATGATCATAATCGAGATGCATAATTGCGTTAATGGGTTATCAACAATGTGTTTCTGGACTTGATTTTAATGTGGCACTGGCAGGATGAGATTGTGGAGAAAGATTTCGACATCGTAGTGGAAACTAAAGCAGTTCTTGCCCCATATGCAAAACCATATAATGTTAGTGTAACAAACAACAGACTCGAGATACGATTTTACTGGGCTGGCAAAGGAACTCAAGCAATCCCTGACAGAGGAACCTATGGTCCACTGATTTCAGCAATCTCCTTAGAAAATCCAGATTTCAAACCATCAGAGAACAACAATATTGTGCCAATCGTTGTTGGCATCGTAGTAGCATTTCTCGTAGTCCTCGGATCATGTTTCCTTTGGTGGAGGTACTATGTTAAAGCCAAGAACCTGCGAGGAAAAGGTTTGCTTTGTTAAGCTTTTACCTTTTAAGACAAGGTACCTACTTGATTTAGATATGTAATTCCTCCTTTTTTTTTTTGCAGATCCTGAAGGCCTAGATGTTCAAATTATGTCTTTCACTTTAAAGCAAATTAAGGTTGCCACCAATAACTTCGATTCTGTGAACAAGATCGGAGAAGGTGGATTTGGACCTGTTTACAAGGTATAGAACACAGATTTAATATGGGGTTTCAGTTTACAGATTATGCTTAGAATATTTTCATTATTGGATTTCAGGGTCAGCTTGCTGATGGAACAGTAATTGCAGTGAAGCAGCTATCTTCGAAATCAAGTCAGGGCAATCGCGAATTCATGAACGAGATTGGTATGATATCGTGTTTTCAACATCCGAATCTTGTCAAGCTTTATGGATGCTGCACTGAAGGGAATCAATTGTTGCTTGTATATGAGTACCTAGAAAATAATTGCCTTTCTCGGGCTTTGTTTGGTAAGTTCATCCATCTTTTACCCGCTAGATTTAAACTGGATGATTAAGAAAATGGAAGAAAAACCTTAAGAAGTGGACAATGATTGCTTTTCCTATGTAATATTTCCTGGGATTTTTCTTTAGGCCCAAGAAATAGTCGAATGAACCTGGATTGGCTAACCAGGCACAAGATCTGTACTGGGATAGCTAAAGGTTTAGCATTTCTCCATGAAGAGTCTAGACTCAAAATTGTTCATAGAGACATCAAAGGTACCAATATCCTGCTTGATGGAGACCTAAACCCTAAAATTTCCGACTTCGGATTGGCAAAGCTTCACGAGGAAGAAAAAACCCACATCAGCACACGAATTGCCGGAACAATGTAAGCCACTCATCATTTTTTAATCTTTTTTTCTACATTTCTAGTTAATGAATCTGTTCCGAACTTCAAATTGAATGCAAATGAACCTGATAAAATTTGAATGCAGAGGATATATTGCACCAGAGTATGCACTCTGGGGTTACTTGACAAATAAGGCAGATGTTTACAGTTTCGGAATTCTGGCTTTGGAAATTGCCAGTGGGAAGCACAATATGAGCTATGGATCAGAGAATAAATATACTTGTCTTCTTGATTGGGTAATCACTACCACATATAGACACACACATAACGATGAGTCTTTTATATATTTTTTTAAGATTTGAAATGAAATTTACTATTCTTATGTATGTTTTAGGCCTGTAATTTACAGCAAAATGGAAAGCTATTAGAATTGGTGGATGAAAAGCTGGGAACTGAGTTTAACATGGCACAAGCAGAAGGGATGATTAAAATGGCTCTTTTATGTACAAACGGTTCACCTTCATTAAGGCCAACCATGTCTGAAGTAGTAGGCATGCTAGAAGGAACAACCGACATCCCGGAAATCGTCCCTGATCCGGGTAGTTACAATCAAGATTTGAGGTTTAAAGCCATTAGGGACCATCATAAGTCTATGAATAACAACAGTAAGGTGAGCAGCTCATCATCTGCAGGGTTCATGATTGAACTTTCTTCTGCTAGACTGAATGAAATCAGCCAGGAGTCCTACTCAGGGTTTAGAACAACGGAAACAGAGACATCGATGTCAGCCCCATCATGAAGCGGTTCGTCAATGTCTGTATAGCATTCAGAGAAACACTCCATAGCTGGATTCTTGTTATCATTAATCTTGTTGTATTTGTTGATAGCCTATACTTGTATCATATTTTATGTGGTTTGAGTGATGACTCTGAGCTTCCATTAAAACATGGGATATGAACCATCAAGTGAAACTTGGTCTCAGGTGGAGCAATTTCGTGAAGAACATGTATATCTGTTGTTCTTTGGTCTCAGACTCACTGTTGAAATAAATGTGCCTGAAATTGTTGGTCTCTCCCTGTCTCTCATGCAAAGTACTAACCCACTTTTGATCCTGCTTTTCGGTCGTACTTAGTCATAAACGACCGATAACAACTCCATCTTTTATTGTGTTTTCAAAGACTTGAAATTTTTTTTTTTGGACCATCACAAAATAACTCCAACAAACACTATTATATGAATCTACGTCTATAAGATATTCTTCAACCAACCCAAACTATCCAAATGAATTCCAATAAAATACATTTCAAAGGAAGATTAAGGAAGTAGTTTAGCATTGGGAAACTTTGAAAATTTGTTAACGGCGGTGTCCGATAACAGAATTTTTTAACGGACGTTACGGACTAAACACTTAAAATAGTAACATTTGTAATCTTAGACACCTACATTGACCAAAAAAAGTTTAGACACCTAAATAGAAAAAGAGATATAATATGAACGATCTTTTTATATTAAACCTTCTATGCATTTATGAAAAGAGGTATAGTATGAACAATTTTTTATTAATACTTTTGGGTAAATTAAATATAAAACTATTGTTCAATTAACCTATTTGATGTTTTAGTATTAGCTTAGGGGTAAAACTAAATATTAGTAACATGTTTGTTAACGTTGTCACGTCATCAATTTAATAGAGATAGTGATGGAATGGCCATTTTATTACAAATCAATAATGTTAGTGATTAATTTATTACTTTTAAAACTTTAGTGCGAAAAACGAAAAGTTACTTAAATATTATGATTATTTGTGTAGTTTAACCTTTTATTTTAGAGAAAATAACCTCAGTGACCAAAAATCTCATATAATATACGATTTTAACCAACTTTTTCCGGATTTGCCAAAATGACCAACAAAATCGCAATGCGATCGCTAATTCGCAACGCGATCTCCATTATCGCAAATTCGCGTTGCATTTTCGCAATGCGATAGTTGAAAATCGCGTTGCGATGGTCTACAGTATCGTTGCGATTTTCCCAATTCGCAATGCGAATAAGTAAATCGCAACGCGAATTGGGAAATTCGCAATGCGAATAAGTAAATCGCAACGCGAATTGGGAAAATCGCAATGCGATACTGACTATCGCAATGCGATAATAAAAAATCGCAACGAGATACTTACTTTCGCAACGCGATACTGACTTTCGCAACGCGATTTACATAGCGTCATTCGTATTAACGCATATTTTTTTTTCAAATTCCAAACACGTATTTTTTCTTAATAAATCGGAAAATGAACCGTCCACAGTAATCGCAACTCATAACCTCAAACCCAAAAACACAACACTCAGTCCCATCTCCATCTCTCACTCTCTACGGCGAAATCCGTCCCCATCTCCGAAGATTTCCGTCCCCATCGCCGGCGAAATCCCTCACAACCATTCACAGTCAAAAATCCCTCACAATCATTCAGAAATGGAAAATCAACCTCCGAGGGTTAGTTTTTTTTTTTGAAATTTTTGCATTATTTTAGGTTTTTCATATTGAGATTGATGATAAGTTTACTGGTAATTTCAATAATAGATTAACCATTTCACTTAGATTTCTTATTAAATTCATTCGATTGCTGCCAATACTGCTAAACTGTTTAGCCTGTGAAGTTAGTATTTGTCTTTGCTTTGTCTTTTGGTTGAAGTAATGCAGAAGAAGAATAGTTTCGAGAATGAAAATCGCAACGCGGAAATAACTATCGCAACGAGATAATCGCAACGCGAAATAAAAATCGCAACGCGAAACCAAAATCGCATTGCAATTTTCATTTCGCGTTGCGATTTTTATTTCGCGGTTGCGATTTTCATTTCGCGTTGCGATTGTCTGGTCGCGATAGTCATTTCGCGTTGCGATTCTCTCGTTGCGATAGTCATTTCCGCGTTGCGATTCTCATTATCTCGTTGCGATTTTCATTTCAACCAAAAGACAAAAACAGTGTTGCAAATTTTAGTTTCAAGAATAAACTACTATTTATGTTTATTGTTTTGTTTTTGGTATATCTTGACAGTGTAATTTTTGGTATATCTAACTTGGTATGTTTATTGTTTTTTTGTAGAAATTTTTTTCGGCTTCATTGACATTAAGGAATAAAGTTAGCCTAGCCACTACAATTGCTTCGAAGCTTTCACTTGCACAAAGAAATTTTTTTGAAGAAACCTGCTTCGGGCCATGGCTGAGAGTACAGCATCCGGGTGGAGATGCTAGTTTGACCCATTTGTGGCTTCAGACCATGACTAGCGATCTACCCGACAGTATACAACGTGGTGAGGAAGAGATATGGTTTCATTTTCCACCGGCGTATACTTGTTTTGGGCGGAAGGAGTTCTGCTTAATCACTGGTCTACGATTCGGACACGATGATGTAGGCCGGTACACTCGTCATATCACCCGCCCATCATGGTTATCCAGGGTTTTTCCTGATGAGTCAATAGAGAAGCCGAACTTACACGTCGACGACATGAAGAAATTGTTTAATAAGAAAGATGGTTTACTCGGATGAATGACGTCGATGTTGTCCGAGTATGCCTTCTACTACTTTTGTATGCCGGCTTTCTAGGCAGAGAGGCCAGACAACCTATTCCTCAGGAGCTAATATTATTGGTAGAGGACCTAAATGCATGGAATCTATTTCCGTGGGGTTCGTATATATGGAAAGCTACATGGACTAAGTTGTCGTCTGCCTTTGATGACCGCAAAAGTTTGCGGGGCGATGGGTCGAAATACACTTTGTCAGGCTTTGTCTGGGCCTTTAAGGTAAGAATTCTATATATAATGTTTTCAAAATTATAATTAATTATTTAACAATTACTAATGTTTGTTATTATATTGTTTGTAGATTTGGATATTCGAGGCTTTCCCCAGCATGCGGACATATGCATTAAAATCCTCAGATGATATTCCTAGGGCTATTTCCTGGAAGAGGAAACGTATGTTGGATTGGGAAGACTTAATACCATATGCGACAATAAATAATGTAAGTTAACACAAATACTATCATATATAAACAAGTTATTAATAGTAGACGTTTAACTTTGTTTTAGTTTTTATATTTTTAGGAGGCCAACACTCCATTAATGAGACTGACACCCACGGAGGCTGAGCTTGCCACTGATTGGTGGCAAGCTAGTCAGCGTTTTTTTGATAGCACGAATGATGAGCAGCCTCCACTTCCTCCACTTCGAGAGCCATCACCTCACCCAGAGCCATCACCTGATCGACCCGACTGTACACCTCTACAACGAGAGCCATCACCTATCCCGTCACATCATCGAGTCTCTTCTCCACCATCACCTCATGATAGGCGACCGACAAAGATGCCACGACTTCTATCCCCCTGTTCTCCACCTCCACGGGATGAGTCAAGGGAGTTACGTGATGAGGTCAATGCCTTGTGTGAGGAGATCGGTACTCTACGCGATAACGATGGTGCATGGCGTGTGGAGGTGTCTACTTTACGTGGTGAGGTTGCCGCTCTACGTGAGATGGTAGTATCGTTGCAGAATGAGGTTCATACTCTACGCAACGAGGTAAGTTTAAGATTTTCCATATTTAACTTGATGATAAATTTACTCGTAATTTCACTTAAATTAACCATTTCACTTAGATTGCTTAGTAAATTTATTCGGTTGCTGCCAAAACTGCTAAACTTTTTACTTTAACACTGTGAAGTTAGTATTTGTCTTTGTTTTGTCTTTTGGTTGAAAGTTTGAAATATATTTATCTTTGTTTTCACTGTTTAAATATCATGTCTGTTTATTTACTGATATTTGTATTTTTATTTAGCGGACCGATAAGGTGGATGCTTTACGTCGGGTTTTTCTTGCACGATAGAGTTCACGCATCAGACGGCGTGCACGTGCTATTAAGTCTCCGTATACCCCAATAGTGCGAAGACACCGCAAGAAGAAGCCCGACTCGCCTATCATCCCTCAAGATTCCACTCCTATCGTTGAAGAGGCCCCTATCATTCCTCGAGAGTCCCCTCCCACCGTTCAAGAGGCCACTGTCATCGTTGAAGAGGTCCCTCCCACCATTCAAGAGCCCGATTCACATGGCGTCATATGTAGGATTCTTGAGAAACCCTCTGACGTGCCGGACATGATGGATTCAAGTTGGCTCTCGTATGAGTTACCGGCCAGTACCATACCGGTATCTGAAGAGGAGAGGAAACAATTACCGGACACAATTCTGGATAACACCCTTTGGGCTAAGACCGCAGTTGATTTTTATCTACATGAGCGAAGCCAGGGGTGTTTCACTGACATATGCAAGCTCAATGATGATATCTATTTGTTGCTTGATCGGTCTTGGTGGGGCGTATTATTAGGGGTCGAAGACAATGGCTATTTCGATGGAGGGGTAAGTCTTATATTTTTCTTATATTTTCATTTGATTAATTTGTTTAAAAATTAATGTAATTCACTAATATATGTATTTTTTTGTAAAACAGCATATCGATGCGTGGGTGTCACGTCTACTAATAATTAGGAAACTTAAGGAAAATAAAAGAAATACACGGTATACAATAATGCCGACGGCTTTTAACGCAGTTCACTTGAAGAATCAACGAGATGAATCATTTGCGTTGGGCAATGGACAAGCTAAACTTTATCCTGCATGGTGGGAGGTCGATAAGGTTAGTGTTTATTTTAGATTGAGTTTAAAGGTATTCATAAATAAGTGCGCAAATGAATGAATTATTACTTATGATTGCATGTGTTTATCCCTGTTTTGGAACGTAACCATTGGCTTCTCGTCGAGCTTCAGATCCCATCCCTTAAGGCAATAGTATATGACAGCATGATAAATTACATATCATTGGATGATTTAAGAGATATTATTAAGGGATGGAGCTCTTATTTGGCTAAATACTTGGATGCGATAAATTATTGGACTCGTTCTGGAAACAAGAAGCCAAAGAAGCTCAATATTACAGTTAGCAGAGACGAGACCGCACCACAACAAACGAAAGGACCCAGAGGGGATTGTGATCCTCTCGTATGCTTGGCGTTGGACCGTTTGATCACAGGAAGTATAAAGTATCTACCTCCTACCGATATAGATAGAGCTGCAGTAGGCTTGTGGTTTCGACATTATATGGCTAGATCGATATATACGAGACGCTGCCTACCTGCATCCGCGTTATAAAAATATCCATAAACAGTTGGTATGTTTATAGGCTTGTGGTTTGAAAATGTTTGGTTAAGTACCTAGAATTCAATAATTTGCTGTTTGTAGGTTTTAGATGTGTAGAAAGTGTTGTTTGAGCAAATGTTTGGTTTATGCAGGTTAATCTCAGAAGTGAGCTGCGTGAAAATGATGTATGGCTGCAAAAGTTGATTCAATAGTAGAAGTGTTATTTCTCTAATAATTATTGCTTTTTTTGATTATTAATTGATTTGTAAAAGGTGATTTGTAAAAGTTGATTTGTTTAATTGATGTTAACATAATTCTTATTTGTGCTTGTTTAATTGATTGAAATGTAATGGTTGATTTTGTTGATTTCAATCTGCATTATGTTGAAGGCAAAAAGTACTATCGCAATGCGAAATGAAAATCGCAACGAGAGAATCGCAACGCAAAAATGAAAATCGCAACGCGAAATTAAATTCACGTTGCGATTTTCATTTCGCATTGCGATTCCCTCGTTGCGATTTTCATTTCGCATTGCGAAATTCGCGTTGCGATTTTCATTTCGCATTGCGATTCCCTCGTTGCGATTTTCATTTCGCATTGCAAAATTAGCGTTGTGATTTTCATTTCGCATTGCGATTCTCTCGTTGCGATTTTCATTTCGCATTGCGATAGTAATTTCCGCGTTGCGATGGACATTAAGATGATTGCCTATTAAGTGATAACAACTGGAACAGATCATAGCAATTTTCAAACTCAAGTTACTAATACATGCCTAACTGAAAATGTTAAAAGTTCACACATAAAATCTACATAATACAACGTTTGCATTTAAAAATCACCTAAGTTAACAGTCCCAAAAGGTGAAGCCAGTTGTGATTGGGATTTTAAAGATGATTGCGATTTTGATTGCCTTTTTCTTGACACCATATGAGCTTTGGATTTTGATGATGATCCATATTTTGGTAGAGGAAAAGATGATTGTGATGGTACTGGTGATCCACATGTCAACCTTGTATGACCACTTTCCTTGCACCGACTATATGTCGATCTCTTCTTCTCTTCACCCTTAGACGGTATACGATCGTGACTTTTTGGTCGGCCAGGTAGCCTTCTGTCCATGGTTGGTGGCAAAACTGTTTGTAAGTCATCTGGTATGTCCCACTCAGAAGGATGTGAAATAGGGTAGACAATCTCGGCATAAGTCTGTCGATATACTTCTGTAGTGTAGCAATCCATAGCGTATGTGCTTGAATCATCTTGGTTTAGATGAAGAGCAACTTTTATAACATGGCCACATGGATAACCAGATGTTTGCCATTTCATACAACTACACGTCCTTGCATTTAGATCGACAAGCCCATTTAAGTTATTATCCAGTACTTCAAACAAAGTGTTTGAACATGGTTCAACTCTCCATGACGTTGACTTCACAACACGTTTCGTTATCTTTTTTTCAGTCCATGGTGTAACACGATGTTCGAATGTTCCTGTAAATTTAAATAAATAATACTTAGTAAAATATATGATAAGTTACGAATTCAAAGAAATAATACCTGCATGGTTTCTTTTCTTGTAGTACCACTGTTGAATAGAGGCTCGAAAAAACTCCATTAACATAGTAATGGGTAATTTCCGGGAATGACGACTTAGAGCGTTAATTGATTCTGCACTATTAGACGTCATGAAACCATATCTTGTTCCAAGTTGATGTACTCTTGACCATCTTTCAAACCCGACATCTTCTAGTGTTTGAGCACACTGAGGCAAAACACGTCTTAAACAGTTTATATGCTTATTGAAATCCACTTCCCGATAAGCCTTTACAGCTTTCCAGTATGTCCATTTGTGCTTTTTTATACCAGCAGACCTTGATTTTAGATTTCTATACAAATGAACACCACAAAGTCCATGAAAAGCATCTGGGAAACACCTTCTAACAGCGTTGTCAATTGAGTTTGCCCTATCGGATATGATTGTCAGATTGCTAATAGGACCTATGCAATCCCTAAGATGCCCCATAAACCATGTCCATGAATCAGAGGTTTCAGATTTGCCAACCCCGTAAGCTATTGGCAATATCCCATTGTTGGCATCTATGGCTACTGCTAATAAGTTTACTCCAAGGTATCGACCTTTCAAATGTGCTCCGTCAACTATAATAACTGGGCGCATGCAAGTAATAAACGAACGAATCTACAAAATAATATACACAAGAAATATAATCATTTAAATTTTAAATGCATGTAACTAACAGAAATGAGTCAACAGAATTATATTGATTTACTAACCACAGCACCAATGGCGATAAACAGCAACTCAAAGCATCCATCTCTATCTGTTTTGATATGAGTTACCGACCCAGGATTTTTCAGCTTTAAATTGTGACAATAAGCTGGCAGTTGGGCAAACGATGCTTCTGGCGACCCCCTCAACAATTCCAAGGCATAACATTTGGCTCTCCAAGCTTGAGAATATGATATACTAATCTTGAACCGAGCATTCATGTCAGTTATAATTTCATGTCCCCGATATACCCTGCCATTCAAAAACATTAACTCAGCCAGAAAACCACCTAACACCTTTTTGTTTGCCTGTCTATGGTGAGGAAAAACTTGGGTTCTTGAACATGTATGTTTATCAACAAAGGTCCTAACTTGAAACATTGCGCAATCTTTTATCCTCTTTGTAATCATACGCCACGTACAGTTTTTGTCAATCGTACACCTTGTTTCGAAACGATCTTTGCTTGATTTGTTAACTTTTAGTTGATAGCCATCTTCCACACATTTCGTATACAAAGCTATCTTCAAGTCTTCCTTTGTATCAAAACAATCATCTTTCTTGATACGAATAACTTTTGTGTAACAATCAACTGCTTTCTTTGCCAACTCTTCTTCCGGTAACTGAAGTAATTCTGGCATATTCCAGTTATACTCCCGTGGCATTTTCTTTTCTTCGGGGACTTTTTCTTCTTCTTTTTCTTTTTCAGGATTATATGAATTACAGAATGGATGTTCAACATGTTCATTCACAGTCGTAACTTCCTCCTCATTATCATCAACAACATCTTCCTCGGCAACGGGTGTTTCATCATCAAAATTCGGGTATTGACCAATATCAAAATCATTACACGCAGGGTCTGTTTCTTCTTCTGAAACATCATCAAAATCCGTGTATTGACCAATATCAAAGTCCGGGTATTGACCAAGATCAAATTTCGAATACTGACTAGTACTCACAATTTTTTCTCTTGGCTCATCATCGTCTAATTGGTCAATACGAAAACCGGAATTTGGTGCTGAAAGTTGATTTGGATTTGGATTAGAGAAAGGCTGTGGGTTTTTTGACCCACTTAGTTGATTACTACCCGCTATTGACCCAACAATACTACTTCTAGGTTCAACAACATACAATGTAACATCATCACTTGAAACATTAATGTAAGCAATGAATCGTTCAACATCTTCATTGTCGGTTAACAAATAAACTTTACCATTTCTCTGATAAGATAGCCTAAATCCACTTAGGGGCTCTAAATTCAATTTCTTTGAAACACGTAACATTAGGGTTTCATAAGTTAACTTCTTTAATGACAGTTTTAGTTGAAGATTCATGGGTAAAGGCATATATTGTAAAACACCATGAACATTCTCCCATGACCCTCCAAAACACAAATCTATCCAAACATGATCAACATTAGATGATTTCATGGTTGTAACTAAACAAACGAGATGCGAAACTAAGACCTGTTGCCGGATGGGGAAGGATGTCGTTGGATATTGGAACGAATGTCGCCGGAGAGAGTGATAGATTGAGATGGCATGAGTTGCGATTTAGGGATTTAGGTTATGAATTGTTGCTGCTGCGTATATATATACACTCAAAATTTGGCTTGCGAAACTAAAACCTGTTGCGAACTTTGAAACTCGCATTGCGATTCTGTATTATCTCGTTGCGAAAGTCAGAATCGCGTTGCGAAAGGCAATCATTTGACCATCGCAATGCGAAATGCAAATCGCAACGATAGAATCGCAATGCGAAATGAAAAAGGCAACGAGGATTAACATGCATAAACTTTTAACAATTATTATTAAATTCTAGGTACTTAACCAAACATTTTCAAACCAAAAGGAGTATATATGTTAACAAAACTTGCATTATGTGTATTTTATGTGTGCACTTTTAACATTTTCAGTTAGGCATGTATTAGTAACTTGAGTTTAAACATTGCTATGATATGTTCAGTTGTCATCACTTATTAGACATTCATTTGACTATCGCAACGCGAAAATGGCTATCGCAACGCGAAAATGGCTATCGCAACGCGAAAATGGTTATCGCAACGAGAAAATCGCAATGCGAAATGAAAATCGCATTGCGATTTTCTCGTTGCGATTTTCATTTCGCATTGCGATTTTCATTTCGCATTGCGATTTTCATTTCGCATTGCGATTTTCTCGTTGCGATAGCCATTTCGCGTTGCGATAGTCTGTTTTGCCTTCAACATAAAGCAGATTGAAAATCAACAAATCAACTATTACATTTCAACACAAATTATGTACACATCAATTAAACAAATCAAGATTTACAAATCATCTTTTACAAATCAATTAAACAATCAAAAAATAATAATAATTCTTATTTCTTCATCAATTATTGAATCAATGAATCAACAACTTTGTGACCCCGTACATCCATTTCACGCAGCTCACTTAAGGATTAACCTGCAGAAACCAAACATTTGCTCAAACAAGACTTCCTACACATCTAAAACCTACAAACATCAAATTATTGAATTATAGGTACTTAACCAAACATTTTCAAACCAAAAGGAGTATATATATTAACAAAACTTGCATTTGACTTACCAATTAACAATGGACACTTTCATAACGCGGATGCAGATAGGCAGCGTCTCGAATATATTGCTCTAGCCATATAATGCCGAAACCACAAGCCTACTGCAGCTCTATCTCTATCGGTGGGAGGTAAAAACTCTGTGCTTCCCGTCGTCAAACGCGCCAAGCAAAAGCATACGAGAGGACCACAATCCCCTCTGGCTCCCGGCGATTGCTGTGGCGCGATCTCGTCTCTGACAACTGTGACATTGAACTTCTTTGGCTTCTTGTGTCCAGAATGACTCCAATACTTAATCCCATCCAAGAATTTAGCCAAATGAGAGCTCCATCCCTTGAAAATATCTCTCAAATCAGACAGTGATATGTAATTGATCATGCTGTCATACACTATTATCTTCAGGGATGGGAGCTGAAGTTGGACGAGAAGCCAGTGACGACGTTCCAAAACAGGGATAAACACCTGCGATCATAAGTAATAATTCATTTATTTGCGCACTTATTTATTAACACCTTTAAAAAATTTAAAAAATTAACACTAACCTTATCGACCTCCCACCATGCAGGATAAAGTTTAGCTTGTCCATTGCCCAACAAAAATGATTCATCTCGTTGATTCTTCAAGTGAACTGCGTGAAAAGCCGTCGGCATTATTGTATATAGCGAATTTTTTTTATTTTCCTAAGCTTCCTTATTATTAGTAGACGTGACACCCACGCATCGATATGATGTTTTACAAAAAAATACATATATTAGTGAATTACATTAATTTTTAAACAAATTAATCAAAATCATATATAAGACAAATATAGTCTTACCTCCCATCCAAATAGCCACTGTCTTCAACCCCTAATAGCACACCCCACCAAGACCGATCAAGCAACAAAAACATTTCATCGTTGAGTTTGCTGATGTCAGTGTAACACCCTTGGCTCCGCTCATGTAGATAAAAATCAATTGCGGTCTTAGCCCAAAGGGTATTATCCACAATTGTTTCCGGTAGTTGTCTCCTCTCCACTTCAGATACCGGAAGGGTACTAGCCGGTAACTCATACGAGAGCCAACTCTCATCCATCATGTCCGGAACCGGTGGGGGTTTCTCAATACTTCGATATATTACCCCATGTGAATCGGGCTCTGGAATGGTGGGAGGGACCTCTTCAACGATGACAGTGGCCTCTTGAACGGTGGGGGGGGGAATCTTGAGGGAGAAAAGGGGCCTCTTGAACGATTGGAGGGGACTCTTGAGGGATGACCGGTGAGTCGGGCTTCTTCTTGCGGAGTCTTCGCACCATTGGGGTGAACGGAGACGTAATAGCACGTCCACGCCGTCTGATGCGTGAACTCCGTTGTGCAAGGAAAACCCGACGTAAAGCATCCACCTTATCAGGCCGCTAAAAAAAATTAATACATAAATCAGTAAATAAACAGACATGATATTAAACAAAGACAAATATGTTTCAAACTAGCATTGTATTCACCCAAATCATTATTCTATCATAGTTCACAAAATGCTCAGATAACATTCTAGAAGTAAGCACTTATATAAACATTTAAAATGACAACATATATAAACATTCCAGAAGAAGAATAGTTTACTTTCGCAACACGAAACTTAAAATCGCAACGCGAAATGACTATCGCAACGCGGAAATGGCTATCGCAATGCGAAATGAAAATCGCAACGACAAAATCGCAACGCGAAATGAAATCGCAACGACAAAATCGCAACGCGAAACACAAATCGCATTGCGATTTTCATTTCGCGTTGCGATTTTTATTTCGCATTGCGATAGCCATTTCCGCGTTGCGATAGTCATTTTCGTGTTGCGAAAGTAAACTATTCTTCTTCTGCAAATTGAAACTTGAATGGATTGCATTACTTCAACCAAAAGACAAAAACAAAACCAAAAACAAATACTAAAAAAAACAGATTGGCAGCAACCGAATGAATTACGAGTATGAAAAATCTTAAACTTACCTCGTTGTGTAGAGTATGAACCTCATTCTGCAACGATGCTACCATCTCACGTAGAGCGGCTACCTCACCGCGTAATGTAGACACCTCAACACGTCATGCACCATCGTCTTTGCGTAAAGTACCGACCTCCTCACGCAAGGCATTGACCTCATCACGTAACTCCCCTAACTTATCCCGTTGAGGTGGAGGTGGAGAACAGGGAGATAAACGTCGTGGCATCTTTGCCGGTCACCTATCTTGCGGTGATGGTGGAGAAGAGGCTCGATGATGTTACAGAATAGGTGATGGCTTTCGTTGTGGAGGTGTATAGCCGGGTCGATCAGATGATGGCTCTAGGTGAGGTGATAGCTCTGGACGAGGTGATGGCTCCCGAAGTGGAGGCTGCTCATCAACCGTTCCATCAAAAAAACGCTTACTAGCTTGCCACCAATCAGTGGCAAGCTCAGCTTCCGTGGGTGTCAACCTCTGTAGAGGAGTGTTGGCCTCCTAACAATATAAAAGCTCAAACAAAGTTAAATGTGTACTAGTAATAACTTGTTTATAAACATATGGTAGTATTTATGTTAACTTACATTATTTATTGTCGTATACCGTAGTAAATCTTCCCATTGCAAGGTTCGTTTCCTCTTCCAGGAAATAGCCCTGGGAATATTATTTGAAGTTTTTATTGCATATGTCTTCATGGCGGGAAAGGCCTCAAATATCCAAATCTACAAACAATATAATAACAAACATTAGTAATTGTTAAATAATTACTTATAATTTTGGAAACATTATATAAAAATTCTTACCTTAAAGGCCCAAATAAAGCCTGTCAAAGTGTATTTGGAACCATCGCCATGCAAACTTTTTCGATCATCCAAGGCAGACGATAACTTATTCCATGTAGCTTTCCATAAATACGAGCCCTACGGAAACAGGTTCCACGCATTTAGGTCTTCTACCAATTTGATTAGATCATTTGGAATAGGTTGTCTGGCCTCTCTGCCTAAAAAGCCGGCATGCAAAAGAATTAGAAGGCATACTCGGACAACGTCGACGTCATCCATCCGAGTAAAACCATCTTTATTATTCAAAAATCTTGTCAGGTCTTCTACGTGTAGACTCGGCCTCTCCAGCTCAGGAAAAACCCGGGATAGCCATGATGGGCGGGTAATGTGTCTAGTGTACCGACCTATATCATCGTGTCCGAAGCGTAGACCGGTGATTAAGCAAAACTCCTCCCGCCCAAAACACGTATACGCCGGTGGAAAATCAAACCATATCTCTTCATCACGACGTTGTATAGTCTCTGGTAGATCTCTAGTCATGGTTTGAAGAAACAGGTGTGTCAACATCGCATCTCCACCGGGATGTTGTACTTTCAGCCATGGCCCGAAGCATGTATCCTCAAACATTTTTCTTTGTGCAGGTGAAAGCTTCGACGCAATTGTTTTGGCCAGGCTGACTTTATTTCTCAAGGTCAATTGAGCCGAATAAAAGTTCTACAAAAACAATAAACATACTAAATTAGATATACCAAAAACTACACTGTGAAGATATACCAAAAACAATAATAAATATAAATAGTAGTAGTTTATTCTTCAAACTTAAATATGCAACACTGTGAATTTCGTATTTGTCTTTGTTTTTTGGTTGAAGTAATGCAATTCATTCAAGTTTTAATTTGCAGAAGAATAATAGTTTCTGAAAATGAAAATCGCAACACGAAAATGACTATCGCAACGAGAGAATCGCAACGCGAAACTAAAATCGCGTTGCGATTTGCATTTCGCGTTGCGATTCTTGGTTGATTTAATAAGCAATCTAAGTGAAATGGTTAATCTATTATTGAAATTACCAGTAAACTTATCATCAATTTCAATATGAAAAACCTAATAATAATGCAAAAATTTCAAAAAGAAAATAATTAAAAAAAACTAACCCTCGTTGGTTGATTTGGTTGATTTTCCATTTCTGATTGTGATGGTGGCTCTGAGAGATTTAGATAGACGGATTTCGTCGGAGATGGGGACGGATTTCGTCGGAGATGGGTGAGAGAGTGAGAGATGGAGATGGGACTGAGTTGTGATTTTAGGTTTTAGGTTATGAGTTGCGATTACGGGATATACTGTGGACAGTTCAGTGTTCCAATATATTTAAATTCATGTTTGGAATTTAAAAATAAAATACTTGGCCAGGATACTAATGGCGCTTTGAAAATCGCATTGCGATTATGTATTATCGCGTTGCGAAAGTCAGTATCGCGTTGCGAAAGTAAGTATCTCGTTGCGATTTTTTATTATCGCATTGCGATAGTCAGTATCGCATTGCGATTTTCCCAATTCGCGTTGCGATTTACTTATTCGCAATGCGAATTTCCCAATTCGCGTTGCGATTTACTTATTCGCATTGCGAATTGGGAAAATCGCAACGATACTGTAGACCATCGCAACGCGATTTTCAACTATCGCATTGCGAAAATGCAACGCGAATTTGCGATAATGGAGATCGCGTTGCGAATTAGCGATCGCATTGCGATTTTGTTGGTCATTTTGGCAAATCCGGAAAAAGTTGGTTAAAATCGTATATTATATGGGATTTTTGGTCACTGAGGTTATTTTCTCTTTATTTTAAAACTATTGAAATTAAGTAATTAAGATTTTATATATAGTTTACCCTCTAATCTTCTAATAGGAAATCATGCATATGGTTTCAAAATGCAAGGGGAAATTAGAAAGAACAGTCCTGCAGAAATCAATGATTAAAAAGAATATAAAATAATTTCAGTGACCGAAAATGTCTTATAATATACGATTTTAACCAATTTTTTTTAGATTTGCGAAAATGACCAACAAATTCGCAACGCGAATAGTTAAATCGCAACGATATTTGTAAATCGCAACGCGAATTTGTAAATCACAACACATAAGTTAAATTCGCAACACGGAATTTCAAATTCGCAACGCGAATTTATTTTTCATAACACAAGTTTCCTTTTCGCAACAAGATTTTCTAAATCGCAACACGAATTTTGATTTTGCAACTCGATTTTCGAATTCGCAACACGAATTTTAATTGCGCAACAGCTTTTATTTCGCAACACAAATGTTTTGGGTATATAAACTACGCAGCAGCAACAACTCATAACCTAAATCCCTAAATCGCAACTCATTTCATCTCCATCTATCACTCTCTCCGGCGACATCCGTTCCAATATCCAACGACATCCTTCCCCATCTCTAATTTTTTTTACATAATTTTATTTCTATATAATTTTTCAATGATTTCTCTACCAAATTATCAACTATCAACTTAATAAAGATATGTTTTTCTCGAAGTTAGTGATGATATCTAGTTTATAGCTCGTTTGTTTAGTAAATTAATTTACAATTTGTAGAATGAAATCACCTAATGTTGATCATGTTTGGATAGATTTGTGTTTTGGAGTGTCATGGGAGAATGTTCATGGTGTTTTACAATATATGCCTTTACCCATGAATCTTCAACTAAAACTGTCATTAAAAAAGTTAACTTATGAAACTCTAATGTTACGTGTTACAAAGAAATTGAATTTGGAGCCTCTAAGTGGATTTAAGTTATCTTATTAAAGAAAAGGTAAAGTTTATTTGTTAACCGACAATGAAGATGTTGAACGATTCATTGCTTACATTAGTGTTTCGCAAGATGATGTTACATTGTATGTTGTTGAACCTAGAAGTAGTGAAGTTGGGTCACTAGCGGGTAGTAATCAACTAAGTGCTTCAACCCCAGTTTATGGTGCTCACAATGTACAACGTTGTTATCAACCTCAAAACTTAATGGTTCCACTACAATTTTATCACTAAGAAAATTTTGTTTCACCACATTTCCAATACCAAATACAATATCAAACACAATCTCAAAACCCACAATCTTTCCCTAATCTAAATCCCAATCAACTTTCAGCACCAAATTCCGGTTTTTGTATTGACCAGTTAGACGATGATGAGCCAACAGAAAAAATTGTGAGTACTAGTTAGTATTCGAAATTTGATATTGGTCAATACCCGGACTTTGATCTTGGTTAATACTCGAATTTTGATGATGTTTCAGAAGAAGAAACAGACTCTGCGTGTAATGATTTTGATATTGGTCAATACCCAAATTTTGATGATGAAACAGCCGCTACCTCCGAAGATGTTGTTTATGATAATGAGGAGGAAGTTACAACTGTGAATGAACATGTTGAACATCCATTTTGTAATTCATATAACCCTGAAGAAGAAAAAGAAGAAGAAGTCCCCGGAGAAAAGAAAAAGAAGAAAATGCCACAGGAGTATAACTAGAATATGCCAGAATTACTTCAGATACCGGAAGAAGAGTTGGTAAAGATAGCAGTTGATTGTTACACAAAAGTTATTCGTATCAAGAAAGATGATTGTTTTGATACAAAGGAAGACTTGAAGATAGCTTTGTATATGAAATGTGAGGAAGATGGCTATCAACTAAAAGTTAACAAATCAAGCAAAGATCGTTTTGAAACAAAGTGTATGATTGACAAAAACTGTACGTAGCGTATGATTGCAAAGAGGATAAAAGATTGCGAAATGTTTCAAGTTAGGACTTTTATTGATAAACATACATGTTCAAGAACCCAAGTTTTTCCTCACCATAGACAGGCAAACAAAAAGGTGTTGGGTGGTTTTATGGCTGAGTTAATGTTTTTAAATGGCAGGGTATATCAAGGTTATGAAATTATGACTGATATGAATGCTCGGTTCAAGATTAGTATCTCATATTCTCAAGCTTGGAGAGCCAAATGTTATGCCTTGGAATTGTTGAGGGGGTCGCCAGAAGCATCGTTTGCCCAACTGTCGGTTTATTGTCACAATTTAAAGCTGAAAAATCATGGGTCAGTAACTCATATCAAAACAGATAGAGATGGACGCTTTGAGTTGCTGTTTATTGCCATTGGTGTTGCGGTTAGTAAATCAATATAATTTTGTTGACTCGTTTTTGTTAGTTACATGCATTTCACATTTAAATGATTATATTTCTTGTGTATATTATTTTGTAGATCCATTCGTTTATTACTTGCATGCGCCCAGTTATTATAGTTGACGGAGCACATTTGAAAGGTCGATACCTTGGAGTAAACTTATTACCAGTAGCCATGGATGCTAACAATAGGATACTGCCAATAGCTTACGGGGTTAGCAAATCTGAAACCTCTGATTAATGGATATGGTTTATGGGGCATCTTAGGGATTGCATAGGTTCTATTAGCAATCTGAGAATCATATTCGATAAGGCAAACTCAATTGACAACACTGTTATAAGGTGTTTCCCAGATGCTTTTTATGGACTTTGCGGTGTTCATTTGTACAGAAACCTAAAATCAAGGTTTGCTGGTATAAAAAATCACAAATGGACATACTAGAAGGCTGTAAAAGCTTATCGAGAAGTGAATTTTAATAAGCATATAAATTGTTTAAGACGTGTTTTGCCTCAATGTGCTCAAACACTAGAAGATGTCGGGTTTGAAAGATGGTCAAGAGTACATCAACTTGGAGCAAGGTATGGTTTCATGACGTCTAATAGTACAGAATCAATCAACGCTCTGAGTCGTCATTCCCGAAAATTACCCATTACTATGTTAATGGAGTTTTTTCGAGCCTCTATTCAACAGTGGTACTACAAGAAAAGAAACCATGCATGTATTATTTCTTTAAATTCATAACTTATCATATTTAATTTAAATATTTTACTAAGTATTATTTATTTAAATTTTCAGGAACATTGGAACGTCGTGTTACACCATGGACTGAAAAAAAGATAACGAAACGTGTTGTGAAGTCAACGTCATGGAGAGTTAAACCATGTTCAAACACTTTGTTTGAAGTATTGGATAATAACTTAAATGGGCTTGTCGATCTAAATGCTAAGACGTGTAGTTGTATGAAATGGCAAACATCTGGTTATCCATGTGGCCATGTTATAAAATTTACTCTTCATCTAAACCAAGATGATTCAAGCGCATACGCTATGGATTGCTACACTACAGAAGTATATCGACAGACTTATGCCGAGATTGTCTACCCTATTCCACATCATTCTGAGTGATACATACCAGATGACTTACAAACAGTTTTACCACCAGTCATGGACAGCAGGCTACCTGGCCGACCAAAAAATCATGATCGTATACCGTCTAAGGGTGAAGAGAAGAGGATATCAACATTTAGTCGGTGCAAGGAAAGTGGTCATACAAGGCTAACCTGTGGATCACCATTGCCATCACAATCATCTTTTCCTCTAGAAAATATGGATCCTCGTCAAAATCCAAAGCTCATATGGTGCCAAGAAAAAGGAAATCAAAATCGCAATCAAAATTGAAATCCCAATTACAACCGACTTCACCATTTGTGACTTATTAACTTAGGTGATTTTTAAATGAAAACGTTGTATTATGTGTATTTTATGTGTGAATGCATACATTTTCAGTTAGACATGCATTAGTAACTTGAGTTTGAACATTGGTATGATCTGTTCAGTTGTTATCACTTATCAGATTGTTGTCTGTTATCTTTTTGAAGGTGTTTTCCTTGAATTCGTAATGCGAAAGTCAAATTCGCGAAGGTGTTTAATTGTTTTGTTGTTTAATTTTACTCTGCATTATGTTGAAGGCAAAAAAGACCAGAAGGTACACTTTCGCAACGCGGAAATCAAATTCGCAACGCGAAAGTCAAATTCGTGTTGCGATTTTGACTTTCGAGTTGCGATTTTGACTTTCGAGTTGCGATTTTGACTTTCGCGTTGTGAATTTGATTTGCGTTGTGAAAGTATACCTTCTGGTCTTTTTTACCTTCAACATAATGTAGAGTGAAATTAAACAACAACTCAATTAAACAAAAAAAAAACAATTCTTATTTACACTTATCAGTTTGTTGTTTGTTATCTTTTTGAATGTGTTTTCCTTGAATTCGCAACGTGAAAATCAAAATCGCAACGCGAAAATCAAAATCGCAACGCGAAAGTCAAAATCGCAACGCGGAACCTTCAACATGTCTTTTTTGCCTTCAACATAATGCAGATTGAAATTTTCTTAAACAATAAATCAACTTTTACAAATCTATTAAACAAGCAAAAAACAATTCTTATTTACACATCTAAAAAAACAAAAACAAATCAACAACACATTTAACCCCAGACAACTGGTTGTTTATGCACAAATACATCAATTTCACGCAGCTCATTTCAGGATCAGGATTAACCTGCAGAAACCAAACATTTGCTCAAACAACACTTTCTATACATCTAAAACCAACAAACAACAAATTATTGAATTCTAGGTACTTAACCAAACATTTTCAAACCAACAAAGAGTATATATGTTAACAACACTTGCTCAAACTTACCAATTGTTTATGCACACTTTCAGCACGCGGATGCAGGTAGGCAGCGTCTCGCATATATCGCTCTAGCTATAAAATGCCGAAACCACAAGCCTACTGCACCTCTATCTCTATCTGTGGGAGGTAGAAAATGTTTATTTCCTGTCGTCAAACGTTCCAAGCACATGCATACGAGAGGACCACAATCCCCTGAAGCTCGACGAGAAGCCAATGACGACGTTCCAAAATAGGGATAAACACCTGCAATCATAAATAATAATTCAATTGCGCACATCAAAAATTTATTTATGAACACCTTTAAAATATTCAAAAATAAATACTAACCTTATCGACCTCCCACCACGCAAGATAAAGTTTAGCTTTTCCATTACCCAATACATATGAAGTCTCTCTCTGATCCTTCAAGTGAGCTACGTGAAAAGATGTCGGCATAATAGTCCATCGCGTATTTTTTATTTTCTTCAATTTCCTTATTATCAGGAGACGTGACACCTATGCATCAATATGATGTTTTATAAAAAAATACATATATTAGTGAATTTCATAAATTTTAAAAAAATTAATCAAAATGCAATATAAGAAGAATATAAGACTTACCCCCCTTCGAAATAGTCATTGTCTTCAACCCCTAATAACACACCCCACCAAGACCGATCAAGAAACAAATGCATATCATCGTCGAGTTTGCATATGTCAGCGTAACACCATTGGCTCCGCTCATGTAGATAAAAATCAATTGCGGTCTTAGCCCAAAGGGTATTATCCAGAATTATGTCTGGTAGTGTTCTCATCTTTCTCCTCTCCACTTCAGATACCAGAATGGTACTGATCGGTAACTCATACGAAAGCCAACTCTCATCCATCATGTCGGGCACATGAGGGGGTTTATCAATATGTCGACATATTATGCCATGTGAATCGGGCTCTTGAACGGTGGGAAGGACCTCTTGAACGATGACAAGGGCCTCTTGAACGGTGGGAGGGGCCTCCTGAAAGATGATGGAGGCCTTTTAAACGATAGGAAGGCCTCTTGAACGATGACAAGTGAACCGGGCTTCTTCTTATGGAGTTTTGGCACTATTGGGGTGAACATAGACGTAATGGCACGTGCACGATGTCTGATGCGTGAACCCCGTCGTGCAAGAAAAACCTGACATAAAGCATCTACCTTATCGGACCGCTAAAAATAAATTAATACATAAATCAGTAAATAAACAAATAAATAATGCCGAAAAAAAGTTATTTGCATTTTTAGTATAGTATTAAACAAACTTATCTTATTGCTTAGAGTATGAACCTCATTCTGCAACGATGCAACAATCTCACGTAGAGCGGCTACCTTATCACGTAAAGTAGATACCTCACCACGTAAAGCACCATTGTCATCGCGTAAAACCTCTACCTCACCACGTAAAGACCATACCTTATCACGCCATGCACCTTTGTCGTCACGTAAAATACCGACCTCCTTACGCAAAGCATTGACCTCATCACGTAACTCCCCTAACTCATCCTGTGGAGGTGGAGAACAGGGAGATAAATGTCGTGGCATCTTTTCCGGTCGCCTATTATGAGGTGATAGTGGAGAAGAGGCTCGATGATGTGATGGCTCTCGTTGTGGAGGTGATGGCTCTCGTTGTGGAGGTGATGTCTCTCGTTGTGGAGGTGATGGCTCTCGTTGTGGAGATGATGGCTCTGGGTGTCGAGCTGTAGAATCGGCTCGATCAGGTGATGGTTCTCTAAGTGGGGGGTGCTCATCATTCGTGCCATCAAAAAAACGTTTACTAGCTTGCCACCAATCAGTGGCAAGCTCAGCCTCTGTGGGTATCAGTGGATAGTTGGCCTCCTAACAATATAAAAGGGAAAAACAAAGGTAAACGTCTACTAGTAATAAGTTGTTTATATATGGTAGTATTTGTGTTAACTTACATCATTCATTGTCGTATATGGTAATAACTCTTCCCAATCCAACCGCCAGAACCTCATCCATGAAATAGCCCTAGGAATATCATTTGATTTTTTGATTGCATATGTCTGCATGCTGGGAAAAACCTCAAATATCCAAATCTACAAACAATATAATACACAAACATTAGTAATTGTTAAATAATTAAATATAATTTTGGAAACATTATATAGAAATTCTTACCTTAAAGTCCCAAATAAAGCCTGCCAAAGTGTATTTGGAACCATGGCCATGCAAACTTTTTTGGTCCTCAAAGGCAGACGACAACTTTTTCCAGGTAGCTTTCCATAGATATGAACCCCACGGAAACACGTTCCATGCATTTAGGTCCTCTACCAATAATATTAGGTCCTCAGAAATAGGTTGTCTGCCCTCTTTGCCTAAAAAGCCGGCATGAAAAAGTAATAAAAGGCATACTCAGACAACATCGAGGTCATCCATCAGAGTAAAACCATCTTTAAGAAGTAATCTTTTCAAGTCGTCGACGTGTAAACTGGGCTTCACCTTTGCCAGTTCATGAAAAACCCGATATAACCATGTTGGGCGGGCGATATGACTAGTGTACCGACCTACTTCACCGTGTCCGAAGTGTAGACCAGTGATTAAGCAAAACTCCTCCCGCCCAAAACAAGTATACGCTGGTCAACAAAGCATCTCCACCTACATGTTGTACTTTCAGCCATGGCCCGAAGCAAGTATCCTCAAACAATTTTCTTTGTACAGGTGTAAGTGTCTTAGCAATTGTAGTGGCTAGGCTTAATTTATTCCTTAGAGTCAATGAAGCCAAAAAAAATTCCTAACAAAAACAATAATAACATACCAAGTTAGATATACAAAAAACATACACGATAAACAGACATGATATTAAACAGTGAAAACAAAGCCAAATATGTTTCAAACTATCACGGTATTCACCCAAGTCATTATTCTATCATAGTTCACAAAATGCATCAGATAATATTCCAGAAGTAATCACTTATATAAACATTTAAAAGGATAACATATAGGGTTAGTGCAGGTTCAATGACAACATAAAGAGTAGTAGTTTATTCTTGAAACTTAAATTCGCAACACTGTGAAGTTAGTATTTGTCTTTGTTTTTTGGTTGAAGTAATACAATTCATTCAAGTTTCAATTTGCAGAAGAATAGTAGTTTCTGAAACTTAAAATCGCAACGCGAAAATGAAAATTTGTGATTTTCATTTTCGTGTTGCGAATTTAAGTTTCAAAAACTATTCTTCTACAAATTAAAACTTAAATGAATTGCATTACTTCAACCAAAAGAAAAAACAAAGGCAAATACTAACTTCATAGGGTTAAAGACAAAACAAAGACAAAAACCGAATGAATTTACTAAGCAATCTAATTGAAATGGTTAATCTATTATTGAAATTACCAGTAAATTTATCATCAATTTAAATATGAAAAATCTAATAATAATACAAAATTTTCAAAATAAAAATAATTAAAAAAAACTAACCCTCGGTGGTTGACTTTCTATTTGTGGCCGTGAAAGGTTGTGAGGGTGGCTCTGAGAGATGGAGATAGAGGGGGGTCGCCGGATACGTGGACGGATTTCGTCGGAGATGGGGACGGATGTCACTGTAGAGAGTGAGAGATGGAGATGGGACTGAGTTGTAATTTAGGGTTTTAGGTTATGATTTGCAATTATATTGTTTACATTTATGTTGCGAAATTAATATTATGTTTCGAATTCGAAAATAAAATTCGTGTTGCGAAAATAAACGCGCTTTGCGAATTTGACTTCTGTGTTGCGATTTACATATTCGCGTTGCGAATTTGACTATTCGCGTTGCGAATTTGGAACATGTGTTGCGAAATTGGACTTCGCGTTGCGAATTTGTTGGTCATTTTTACAAATCCAAAAAAAGTTGGTTAAAATCGTATATTATAAGGCATTTTCGGTTACTGAAGTTATTTTCTCTAAAAAGAAAACAATTCAATTCCATGAGATAGAAATATCCTCGAGGGTAAATCAATTAATTCGGCTTTTGAAAAACCAGAGAGCGGCCCATCTATTTTTTAAAAGTAGAGTCAACTTGTGGACCACAGTCAAAATCAATGCCTATTTGTTCATCAGTCGACATGCCTTAGCCTCATCATACCACTTCATTCAAGATGGGGGATTCCAGTAAGGAAATTTTACCTAAATAATACCCCGAAATATTATCTTTTAGCCCTTTCTCTAAATATTACTGATTTAATACCTTTTTTGACAAACCATAGATCATGAGGCGTGCTTTCGTAGAGTTTTGTCCTAGCTGATGGCACGATAGAAAAGCGCAGATCATGAAGTGTACATTCGCAGGGTTCTATCCGAGCTGGCACCACATAGCAAAGGCGCGGATCTTGAAGCGCGCTTTCGTTGGGAAATTTGACACATGTAGGGAAGGCGCGCCTTATTCACTTTGAATTATTGCGCACTACATTATTACCTGAGCCTTCACTCTCTTGGTTATTCACTCATTCCCTCCTCTAAAAATACCCTCGAATACAAACATCAAACCACACTAAAATTACTTTCATATTTTTCCTTCTATCAAGCCAAGTAAATTTTGTTATAGTATTTAGAAGGTAAAATTATTTTTTATTATATTATATTTATTTTATATTTAATTATTTGACCAAATTTTATTATACTAATTATTTTGTATTATTTTTTACGGTTGTAAAATGGAAGGCAGGATCATATCTCGAGACTTACCCACAGTGCATTAATGTTGTTAAATACTGCAACCCCATGGTTCAAATTGATGGGACATTTTTGTATGGAAAATACAATCAAGTTTTGTTATTGGAAGTTGTTCACTCGAATTCATTGTGATATGTATATTCGAGAGACGTCCAGAGAAAACAAAATATGTGGGCGAAACCTAGGTCATAATAGGAAAAAAATGTCCATCTCTTTTATCATCACGTAACTGTTGATGTTGTGACGATGTAATTGTTGCTTATGAAGCCTCAGTTTGTTTCATTTCATTTTCGTTTACTTTTAATTAATGTGGTACTCAAGTGATATGCTACTCAAGTGAAAATTAAATAGAAACATTAAATACAAATGTTACAATTCAAACAATTAAATAATAAAAACATTAAGAAACAAAATAAATAAAAAGTTCATTATTAAATAAAAATATTAAAAAAACAAAATAATAATAAAAAAATCCATAATTAAATAAAAACGTTAAGAAACAAAATAAATAAAAAGTCCATAATTAAATAAAAACATTAAGAAACAAAATAAATAAAAATAAGTCTATTGATGTCTACGTCTTAAATGTGTTCCACAGGGTGGTGACTATTTCGATGAGGATTTCTTCATATAAGTTGCACTTCCTTCTCACTCTCATCATCGTTATCATCAGCATCAACAACAACAATAGCAACTACATTTTGTTAACGAAGGACGGATGATGATATAACACCTCTATAGAATAAAGATCCTAGATGTGTATGATTAATCATCCCAACGCTCATAGAAAATTGTGAAAATATCGACATCGATGAATGCAAAAACTGAGCCGAAGGTGTCTGTATCTCTGGGGAAGCATCACCCGCCAAATAAGCAGTATGTGAAGACCACGTTGGAACTATAAGTATGAAGTATATCCGCCAAGAGGTGTCATAAAACCCTACGATGTCATCTAAAATGGCTGCGGTGGCATCTGAAATAGTTGTAGAATATAAATCGGTGGTTGCTGTGATGGTTCAGTTGTTGCAGCTGAGGACAAGCCAGAAGTACTTACTCTCCGTCCACGACTCGGGGGACGATGATGATGTGATGGTGAACTTTTTCTCAATGTCGATGAATGCTACTGCCTCATGCTTCCTAAAAAAGTAGGAACGACTTCCCGTTCATGTTGAACCACTGATAATAGTCATCCGGAATCGAATAATGATCCACATAAATTGGCTCCCTACGGGGAATACGTCCACGTCGATCCTCCCATATCATTACCCACTCGCTATGCTTCATCAGCCAGTTGACTTCTTTTTTGTCCCGTCTATCGATGTTATGCATATTGTCAAGATTCCTAGGTGTTTCAGGAATAGATTGTACGAAAAAAATTGACGAAACACGCGATCAATAGGATGCAACTCGACAATAGCATAACATATCAGATGAACCACCACCATCCATACATCTAATGGGTCACTCAAGTAAGGTGGGATGCAACATCTTATTTCTTCAGTAGAATAAGGAGCCCATTGAAACTAAAACAAATATATATAATTTTTATCAAAATAATATTCTAATTATATAACGATAATTAAAGGTAAATAATAAAATTTAAATACATATCTCTGTACCAGCTTTTTTATCAATGATCAGTCAAATTTCTTCTAATTCGTCTGGTATATCACGGTGATCTTTCCTTATAGATGACTACCTATTCAGTGTAAAAAATTTATTATATACCCAAAAAAAAATATTTATATACAAACTCAGTATTGAAATTACCTTAACAATAACTGGAAGACTAACGAGTTTTTCACGACCAGACATAAAACTGGCATACGATACCACGCCCATGATTGCATAAGAATGAGACATCTGCCGATAGCATTTTTTTAATAATCAATCGCTCGACAAATTTCTCTATACAAAGATGCCAAAACCGCGAAGCCCCAGCTGAATGAGTCGACAATTCGAAAATCTGCGAGATGATACAACTACATACAATGAATTTGGTTGCGAGATTTATTGGACATCAAGATCCCTTGTATGAGTTGCAATATGTAAGCCCGGGTAAATATTTGAGCCTGTTCCTCGGAACAGTCATCGCTCAACCGTCGAAAAATTCAAGCCAACCATGATAATGGTATTAGAACAACGTTGAAATTAGATACCTCCAAGGTACTCCTCGCACAATGAATTTCAATCATCATCCGTCACACCAGAAATAACATCTTCATCTACCGGAAGCCCTAAATATAAAGAAACATCCTTCAGCATAATAGTGGATTCCCCACACAGAAGATAAAATGTGTGTGTCTCTGGTATCTACCTCTCAATCAATGTAGAAATAAAGTTGAATTCAAGGTTACAATGCCTTTCATATTTCACTATGTAACTGAATACAACCTCAACTAAATACAACCAGATACGACTCGATATCTCTAATTAGCGTTATGAATAAATGGATCTAATATATGATCAGTCACCTAATTAAATAAATAGTATAAAAATTAAAATATAAACTAAAACAAAAAAATAAATAAAACATTTACACTAAATAAAATAAAATAATTTAAAATTATTATCGTATTGACAAAATGATTCGATATGTGATTCTCATCTAAACGTAACAACATGTCTGTCATTTTATAACTACAAAAAGTAATAACAATTAGTACAATAAAATATAATAAAATAAAAATTTAGCTTCTAAAAACGATAATTATACTTATTTAAAACTTGATAGAACGATATATAAAATGAAGAAATAGAATTTTTTTGTGTGCTATAAGTGTTTGATGAGGGAGTATTTATAAGGGAGGGGGACAGGAGGTTGAGCGATATTTAAGGTGGGATGGTTGAGATTTAAAACAAAGACACGTTTCATGATCTGTGCTTTACCACTGTGGAATCAGCTCGGATAGAACCTCACGAAGGCGTGAATTATGATCTGTGCTTTTCTATTATGTCCTCAGCTCAAACAAAACCTGCAAAGGCGCATCTTATGATCTGCGTTTTGTCAGAAAGGGTGTTAGATCGATAATATTTAGTGAAATTGTGCTTGATAGTTAATATTTAATTGTTAGAATGATTTTTGGGTAAAATTACCGACGAGTAAGGATCGAACTTATTAATGTCAAAAAGAGCTAAAAAATGTTCGGTCATGCATCGTTCTTACCAAATGATTCAAAGTACTTTAATGGACAAAACAAACAAAAGCTTAACAACCCCCCAGAAAGGTGGTTTCTTGCTTCAGTCTCATCCATGGATGCTACTGCTGTACCTTAAATACCAAATCCTTTCTTATGGAAATAAAAAATGTGAATTTACTGCAGCAAGATATTCAATATAAATTGATTAAAATAGACATAAGCATTCCCACTCTGCTAAAATTGCCAATATTTCCGTACAAAGTTTCCTTTCTAATGTATAAACAGTCCGGTATATGCCAAAAATAAGGGGGGACAATACTTCCTTTTTTGTACTTACATTGTTACTTCCTATAACTCCCAGCATTTCAATTTCCTTTTACTCTGATTTTTGGATTTGTAAACTCAATAACTTTACTTGCATGATTATAATCATAAACATTTTTTTCTATTCTTTCGAGGCTGGATCGAGTAGAGCTGATTCTCGTAGTCGTCATGGTTACCAAGAAAATCTTTGTCGTCTGGATCATTGCAATGAGTTGCTTTAGTTTGCTTAGATTTGCTGGGTCTAAGGTGGCCAAAGAAGAAGGTGAGTCAAAGTTCAAGATCTGATTTTATATTTGTGGTAGTTTTATTTGGTTGAAGAGATTGTGGGGGAAAATGGGTGTTCTTTTTTAGTATAAATTTTTAGTTCGTGGGACAGGTGAAGGGAAAGTCGAATGAATTTTAAACCCATTGCAGGAACTTATCTATAAACTGGAATCTTATAGGATTTTGCTGCTTTAGATTTCTTGGATTGATTAAAAAATGTCTGAAATGGTACTAACTATTGTTTTGTTGCTTAAATACCCATCTTTCCTGTTCATAATGACAATGAAACTTCAATTATTGGAAAGTTCATCAATAGTTGATCTTTGGCATGAAGTCAAATGATAGTAGACAAGTGTTTGAAATGTGTTGGTTTAAGCAATTTATCGTAATATTTTCCAGCCCTTCTCATCTTATTTATATACTTACAGATTCAAATGCTGGTCTAATTAAGACTAATATGGATATATACTTGGTGTAAATCTTTACACAGCTATTGCATCAAATATATCAAATATAGCCCTATTGTTATTTTTCTTTTATCCAAACTTGCTTTGATCCGAAAAAATGTTTCAAAATTGGGTTGCAGTTTCACTCAAAGTCAACTTCTAAATCTGAAAAGAAATTTTAAACTGCATTGATTTTCTCTTTTACGCTTTCTATGCAAGACTGGTGTGGAAGTTGAATTTATCAATATGTTAACGAATAGAGCTAGCTATGATTATGTTCATTTTTGTGTTCATATATATTGCTGTGATGCTTACGGAACTATGGATGTCTTCTAGTTGATGCTTTGCAAGAGATTGCTACTGCAATGGGCTCCATATACTGAAAATTTAATGGTGATTCCTGTGAAATTGAAAGGGTTGGGGTAACGCTCGTGCCACCAAAGAATTCCAAGCATGAGATCTCTTGTGAATGTGAGGCTGATGGCACTGTTTGTCACGTCGTAAGGATGTATTATTCCTTCATCTTGTTACTTGATAATTTACTTTAATTCTTTAATCTGTTCAAGTGTGATTTTTTCTATATGTCCAATATGTTTATGCATGGTTATTTCTAACCAAAGTGAACCCAAGGGGGTTTGTCAAGGACAGCATTTGAGGGTAGTTATGGCTTTTGCAATCTAAGTAGCTTATATTTGCATCGGTTCTTGTTTTGAGGCGTTATTTCCATATACTATCTGCGTGCCCCTTAATGCAATGACCATGGAAAAGCTATTTCAGTTGTTTATGCATTTCATGGTTTCCTTAGAGGGGCTATTAGGATCAATTATAGTGTCTGTTTCTTTTCGTTTGTTGTTATACTACTATGGCTTTGTCTTATGTATTTTAGAGTGCTGAAGGGCTATAACCTTCTTGGAATACTTCCTCCTCAACTGGTTAAGCTTCCTTACCCTCGAGAAATGTAAGAGCTCTTGAAATGATTTACTATGATGTTTATACTGTACATACTAATTGTAATCTTGACCAACGGTGTTTAACTGCTTCATGTTATCTTACTTTTTGTCGCCGTGATTTTGTGTACAACTACCTTGAAGGGACCATTCCAAGTGAACTCACTTCAATGAATTTGACTTCTATGTAAGTTTTTAGAACTCCTAACATAGTTTTGTTCTCCCACAATATATCAACCTGAATGTTTTTTCGCTTGTCAGGGGAACTTCCGAAGTACCTGGGAAAATTTACCACTCTCACATATTTGTATGTTCTGAACCTTGGTTAATTGTAGTTTTTAGTTAATGTTTTCAGGGTGCTATAATGATTAACTTCCTAGAAAGAAGTTACATTCAAAACCGAAACAGCAAAGTCTGCGTTTTATTGGACGTTGTAGGTGCTAGAAGATTATAGGTTTTTTCATATTCCTTTTTTCACTTGATAGGGAATTTATTAGGGATGTTTGATGCTTTTTTTTATCAGGAATCTCGAAGCAAACCAATTTTCGGGCCCTGTACCGCCTGAACTTGGGGATTTAGTGAACTTGGAAACATTGTAAGGGAAAACTCAGTACCTTCTTCTTCTTCTTTGTTTTCTATTTTACTATTCTTTGAATTTCATGTTTGCCCTCGATTAAATGATTTGTTTTCATGCTCATTGTAATTTCAGGATGCTCTCCTCCAATCAGTTAACCGGGAATTTGCCAGTGACGCTTAGTTTACTAAGAAATCTAACTGACTTGTAAGTTTCTTCAATTTTGCCTGTATTTTAAACCCATCTATCTGGACATGCTCATAGGACCAGCAGCATTTTGTTTACTGCAGTAGGATATATGATAACAATTTCAGTGGAAGGATACCTAGTTTCATTCAGAACTGGGAACTACTCAACAAACTGTAAGTTTGTCAGTTCAAATAAAAATTCAGAACTGATAAAGTCATGGTCTTTATGCTTAAGTAGAAATTTGGGGAGCATTAGGCTTATAATCAAGGAATATATCCCTATGCCAAAGGTTGCTTAGAAAGTAATAAGCAAGCACTTGGGAGACAAATTTGGAATGTTAGTAATAATGGTACATATATATTAAACTAGAAGGGGCGTGGTCTAAAATATCTTGAGAACGCAAAATACCAGGCAGTTCTAGAATTGATAACATGTCTGGTTTCTCTGTTTTTTGGTCTTAATTGTTGACTAGATTGCTTCAATTTTTAACTGAGGAAGATTGCTTTAAGTATGCATGTGAAAGAAAAGTTCATGACTTACTTCCCATTACTTTTCTTGGACTTAATATTCTGGAGTACAGTTCTCTATTATTTATTTAGTTAAAATCTGCCTCAAGAACCTTCTTGAGTAGATTTTCTATCACCAAGTTATTGGCTTCTATGAACTCATATTTTTTTTTATTCAAATAGCAAGTTTCTACCTTATTGATGGAAACTGCTAGTTTTAAAATTATATTCGATTATTTTGGTTAATTTATCTCACTATTGTAACAGGGATCTTAGTTCAACAATTTAGTTGGGGAAATCCCGAGCAGTGCAGATCGTCTAAGATTTGTGTAAGTATAAATTTGCATTTGTGCCAGGTTTTATTGTGCCAGGTTTTAGCTTTCTTTTGGATTTCATTGCTGAAAGAGATTGTTCTAAGATTCTGAATAAGCGTTTGGAATTTATTTATTGTAGAAGCTAGAAAATATAGGTGTATGCGTACAAATAGAAACTTACATCCATGGTTTTAGGGTTATGAGCAATCTTATCTGAGATTTAATGTTAAAGTTGTCCAGTTTCGAGTCACTTAAAAACTGGCATTGATACATGAAATCTGAATTTTAATTTAAAGTTGATTCTTATCTGTTATCCTGATTGATACGACATACTGACCATCTGGAGCGGGTTTTTATTAGCTTTTTAAGTGGCAACTTTCTAATTGGAGATGTGCCGGATTCTATACTGAAGCAAGGAACTAGCATGTATGTTTCTGCCTGTGACACTACTTATCATCACATTTCCATTTATTCCCTTGTCTAAGGGAATTGCTTTTAACAACCAAAATAGAAAAAGGATAGAAAGAAGAATCTCTGAATAATCAAATAGTGCTATTTAAGTTCATTCTCATCTTCGCTTCGGAAATTTATACTGATTCTCGATACTTGGATGCAGTGATCTTTCATACAATGACTTCAACAGCAAGGCCCTGGGAACCTGTTTGTCAAGATAACATGTCAGACTCAGACTACCTTTGTTTTAGTCTTGCCTTCGTACTTTCATCTTTGATATGATGTGGAGCTAACAAATATTTCATCATCTTTATTTTTCCTTAGGAATCTGAACTTGAACTTGTTTCATAGTTCTTCATCAAGGAACAACATGTAAGAGTTATCTTTCCGTTTTTCTTAGTTTTTCCTTCAGGTGTTTGGTGGCTTCGTATGGAAGAAGAGCATTGTGTGTTTTACTGCACAAACATTGTACTAACGATTTTCAGTTCTAAATTTCTGTAACAGGATGGGTTCTCTTCCATGCAAGAAGTCTTTCACTTGTCCTCGATGTAAGTTGTCTCCTTCATGAGTCGGAATATGTGAACTGCCAGTACTTTTAGTCCGCTCAACCTTTTCCTTCATTGGATTGACCACTTGCATTTTAGCATTTTACCTAGATTTCTTTCATATGAAGCGAATCAGTGCTAAAATGATTAGTTTTATCCCTCTCCGCTTTTCTAATCTCATTTTAAAAATATAGATTTACAAAAAATGTATATCACTTAGCTTATTTCTTTAACACTAATTATTCTCTTCTGAGCAGATTCAAATTGTTTACATGTTAACTGCGGTGGAAAGGACATACGGATCAAGGAAAATAAAGCAAATGTATTGTATGAAGGAGAGAGCTCCGATAATGCTCACTTATTTCCATTATTGTTTAGTGAATGGAAATTACACCATAACTTTCAATTTTGCAGAGATACAGTTCAGTAGTGATGAAACTTATAACAGCCTCGGTAGGCGCATATTTGATGTCTATGTTCAGGTGTTTAGTTAAGCATGCTTTTGAAGATTACATTCTTTTTTCTCTTAAGTTGGGTACATTAATCTCCATTGTCACAGGAAAAGTTAGCGTGGAAAGACTTCAACATTGAATCAGAGGTGATGGGAGCGCTAAAACCTTTGTTTAAACAAGTTCCAAATGTAAGTGTGACGAATAATTTCCTGGAGATTCGGTTCTGCTGGGCCGGAAAAGGAACAACGAGGATTCCTGAAAGAAGTGTGTATGGGCCACTTGTAAATGCTATTTCTGTAGTTTCTGGTATGCTATCTGCTAGTCCTCCATTCCCTGGAAAACATATAAATGAACACAAATTCTCTTTAAAAGATCTCTGCTAGGCCTTTTTTATTCTTTCTTATTGATGAACATTGTTGCGTTGGACAGATTCTAAACCTTGCTTGAATAGAAGACGCAATATATCCGTGTATATCGCTGGCTTTGGGGTTCTAGGATCATGCCTTGGCCTCCTCGTAGTGGGACTTCTATGGTGGAAAGGCCACTTGCTTGGGAAATATTGGCGGAAAGGACGTACATCCTCTAATTCGGTTGGTGATGTGTTACTTGTAAATCAAATCGTATGTCTCTTTTCTATAATTACTAGTATAAAAGAATACAACAAATATAAGAGTAAAATCTGATTTAATTTTTTCTTAAACTACCATATCAAATTAAATAAAAAAATTAATATGAAATATTTATTAAAATTTAATATGATTGAATGATCGCTTGTAGTCGATGCTCATTTTAGTTACAGTACTTGGAGTTCGGGACATGATTTATTTTTCTAGTTTAAGGAATCATGAAACAAGCACATACATATTTGGCTCTTTTTTGGACAGGTACCAAAGAAGACATGCCAGCAGGTACTCTCACTTTGAAACAGATTAAAGTTGCTACCGTGACTTCGATCCTGCTTACAAGATCGGAGAAGGTGGTTTCGATCCTGTTTACAAGGTGCCTCGCTTAATGCTATATGAAGATCCTGTTATTAATATTTCTTATTTTACTCAATATCTGAGAACCTAATAAAGTTTGGGGGTTCAGGGTCAGTTACCTGACGGTACCAAGATTGCAGTAAAGCAGCTCTCCTCTAACTCACGGCAAGGGAATCGTGAATTTCTGAACGAGATTGGGATGATATCTTGTTTACAACACCCAAATCTTGTCGAGCTCCACGGATTTTGTGTTGAAGGGGATCAATTGCTTCTAGTGTATGAGTACATGGAAAACAATAGCCTCGCTCGTGCATTGTTCGGCGAGTCTTGCATCATGCACTCATCCTTTCTTGTTTCATTCTTTGTAATGTTAAAAGATCAAGTCATGATCAACTGATGTCAATTGTCATGTTTCTCATGGATAAAATTTAACATGCTTCCTTGACGTAATAAGCAGGTTCAGAATGCAATCAGCTTGAACTAGACTAGCTTACAAGCCTTGAGATATGTATCGGTATAGCTAAAGGTCTGGCTTTTCTGCATGAAGAATCAAGACTCAACATTATTCACAAAGAAATTAAAGCTACTAACGTGCTTCTCGATGGTGACAAACCCTAAAATATCCGACTTTGGATTGGCTAGGCTCGATGAAGAGGAGAAGACCCATGTCACCACCCGAGTTGCTGGAACCATATGAGTTCCTTACCTTTTTAATAACCAACGAACTTCAATATTTTATCTCTACTTTCGCACATACATAAAGAGCATGCTTTGCTTAACACATCACCATTTTAATGCGCAGAGGATATATGGCACCAGAATATGCATTATGGGGCCACCTGACACATAAAGCAGATGTTTACAGTTTCGGAGTTCTAACAATGGAACTCGTTAGTGGGAAGAATACAAATAACTTATGCCAAGTGAAGAGTTTGTCTGTCTCTTAATTGGGTACTTGTCGTCTTTCTTCTTTATCGGACCACTTTCTGTACTAGTTTGCAGATTTCTCTATATCGAAATATGACTATATATATCTATATATGAATCTGTATTGTAGGCATGCCATTTGTGGAAATCGGGAAACTTGACAGCTCTTCTTGATGAGAGGTTAAGATCCAACGTAAAAAACGAAGAAGTCGGACTCATGGTGAAAGTAGCTCTGTTGTGTACAAATGCATCTGTATCACTTCGGCCTACGATGTCCAAGGTGGTAATCATGCTTGAAGGGCAAACAAGTGTTCCCGATTCGATACCTGAACCAGGCAGCTATACTGAAGATTTAAGGTTCAAGGCCATGGGAGATCTTTGCCGACACAAGGAAGATCAAAGTTCGAGTGCAAGCCAAACCCAAAATTCAATTACTGTTCATTCCTTCTACTCTTCATCTACATCCTACAACTGTTAGATCATAAACTTGATCCATCATGAGAGTCTAAACTCAAACCCAAACTAAATTAACTTTATCCATCATGGGAGCCTAAACCCAAACCCAAACTAAATTGATGTCATTGCTTACATCAATTAGATGAAGATGTCATTGCTTACATCAATTTAGTTAGGTGAGAGTTAGGTATTTGTAGACTTTAATGGTTTAAATTATTTTATTTGTGTGGTGTAAGATTATTCTTGAGTAGTATAAATACACCTCCCCATTTTAGTTTAAGCATCAAGAAAAATTAAAAGCTTCTAAGTGAGTGAAGAAGCAAAGTCTTATAAGAGTAAGTTGTAGTTTTTGTTTTTGAGTGAGAGTGCTCTTGTAATATTTGTTTGAGTTTCAATAAAAGTTGTCTGTGTGAGTGTTTTATTTCCAACAAAGTGGTATCAGAGATAGTTAGAAAGATTGAAGGTCTCGACGAGAAAAATCCGCCGCCGCCAAAATTTTCTCAATCTGAGTTCTGACGCACCACCACGCATCACCGGAAGACTGCTGCCAGAAAATCGAGTTGACTCACCGAGTTGGAGCCCTTGACCGAGTTGTCCAAGTCCCTTCCAAGGTTTTTCGGCGTTCCGGATTCATCCGTGCAATTGGATTTTGCAAATTCTCATTATATTGAGAGATATGACAAATAGTATAGCACCATTCCAAGTTCCGACACTCAACAACAACAACTACGACAATTGGAGTATCAAAATGAAGGCACTTCTTGGATCACAAGATGTGTGAGATATCATAGAGAAATGCTATAACTACCCTACGGATGATGATGCTTTTGCTACTCTTACACCAGATCAAAAGACAACTTTGAAGGATTCAAGAAAGAGAGACAAGAAAGCTCTCTACCTCATCTATCAAGCATTAGATGATGATGGTTTTGAAAAGATTTCGAGTGCAAGCTCTAGCAAGGAAGCGTGGGAGAAGCTGCAAACCTCTTATAAAGGATCCGAGCAAGTGAAGAAGGTCGTCTCCAAACATTAAGAGGTAAATTTGAATCCTTACACATGAAATCATCCGAGTCTATTTTAAATTATTTCTCAAGAGTAGTAGCTATTTCTAATCAATTAAAAAGAAATGGTGAAAAGTTGGAAGATGTGAGGATAATAGAGAAGATACTCCGTTCGTTGGATCCTAAATTTGAGCACATAGTCGTGACGATTGAATAAATTAAAGACTTGAAAGAAATGACGATCGAGCAACTCCAAGGATCATTGCAAGCATACAAAGAGAAGCATAAGAAGAAGCATGGGTTTACTGAGCAACTCCTCAAGCTGCAACTCAAGGATATGCATGAAAGTCAATGCAATGATAGAAACCAACGTGGCCAAGGCAGAGGCCATAGACGAGGTGGAAGTCGAGTCGTGGACGAGGCTAGAATTACAACAACAACAATTCCAACAACAACTATGAGAAAGGAGAAAGCTCAACACGAGGCCGTGGAAGAATCAATCCGAACTCAAAGTATGACAAATCTCAAGTTCGATTTTATAATTGTCAGAAGTTTGTGCATTATGCTTCAGAAATGTAGATCTCCCAACAACAAAATTGAGGAGAATGTCAACTATGTGGAGGAAAAGACAGATGGCAAAGAAACTCTTCTTCTAGCACGAAAGAAAATTGATGGTGGCCAAGCAAATTCCTGGTATCTTGACAGTGGTGCAAGCAATCACATGTGTGGAAGGAAAGACATGTTCGTGGAGCTAGACGAGTCAGTAAGTGGAAATGTTTCGTTTGGAGATGATTCCACAATACCAGTGAAAGGAAGAGGTAACATCCTTATCCGTTTGAAAAATGGGAGACATCAATTTATTTCAAATGTCTACTATGCGTCCAATATGAAAAGTAACATCTTAAGTTTAGGGCAACTGGTAGAGAAAGGTTATGATATTCATATGAATAATTATAATCTTTCTATAAAAGATGATAAGAATAACTCCATTGCTAAAGTGTCGATGTCAAAGAATAGAATGTTCTTGATTAACATACAAAATGATGTTACAAAGTGTCTGAAAGCTTGCTACAAAGATGCATCATGGCTTTAGCATCTCAATTTTGAAGGTCTAGAGCTATTATCTAAGAAGGAGATGGTGAAGGGACTACCTCGCATCAACCATCCTGACCAGCTTTGTGAAGGGTGTCTAGTCGGGAAACAATTCAGGAAAAGCTTTCCAAAAGAGTCAGAGACAAGAGCCAATAAGCCACTTGAGCCCATCCATACCGATGTGTGTGGACCGATCAAGCCAAGCTCTCTCGGTAACAGTAACTATTTTCTTCTCTTCATTGATGATTTTTCAAGAAAAACCTGGGTATATTTCTTGAAACAAATGTCAGAAGTTTTCGAAGTCTTCAAGAAGTTCAAAGCAGCAGTGGAGAGAGAAAGTGGTAGAAAGATCAAAGCCATGAGATCCGACCGAGGAGGAGAATTTACTTCCGGGGAGTTTCAAGAGTTTTGTGAAGCAAATGGAATTCATCGACCAATGACAGTTCCTAGATCCCCCAGCAAAATGGTGTAGTAGAAAGAAAGAACAGAACAATCCTCGACATGGCACGAAGCATGCTCAAAAGCAAGAAACTACCCAATGAATTTTGGGCGGAAGCAGCAGCGTGTGTAGTCTACTTGTCAAACCGATCTCCAACAAGAAGTGTATGGGGAAAGACACCGCAAGAGGCATGGAGTGGAAGAAAGCCTGGCATTTCCCACTTGAGAACCTTTGGAAGTATAGCCCATGTTCACGTACCAGACGAGAGAAGAACGAAGCTTGATGATAAAAGCGAGAGTTTTATCTTTATCGGCTATGATACTAATTCGAAAGGCTACAAGCTGTACAATCCAGACAATAAGAAGTTTGTGATTAGTCGAGATGTGGTCTTCAACAAAGAAGGAGGATAGGATTTTAACTCTCATGTAGATGACTTCAATTTCTTTCCTCAGTTTGAAGAAGATGAGTAGACAATGAGGGAACAACTAGGTGAACCTCAACAAGAGCTTGAAACTCCACCCACTTTACCAACATCAACCACTCAAGGAGACTCATCACCTTCGTCATCGTCAAGTGGAAGTCAAAGTGAAAGAGTTTTGCAACGTACAAGAAGCCTTAGAGATCTCTATGAGGTAACTGAATGACAAGATATTCTTACATTATTTTGTTTGTTTGCCGATTGTGAACCAGTGAGCTTTCAAGAAGCGGTACAAGAAAAGAAATGGAGAGATGCGATGGACAAGAAATCAAGGCCATCGAGAAGAATGACACATAGGAACTTACCTCATTTCCCAAGAGACATAAGGCGATAGGTGTCAAATGGGTGTACAAAACAAAGCAAAACGCTAAAGGAGAGATTGAAAGGCACAAGGCGAGGCTAGTTTCTAAAGGCTATAGTCAAAAGGCTGTAATTGACTATGATGAGGTATTTGCTCCTGTTGCTCGATTGGAGACTATCAGACTAATCATTTCTTTGGCAGCTCAAAACAAGTGGAAGATACAGCAAATGGTTGTAAAGTTTGCCTTACTAAATGGAGTTCTTGAAGAGGAAGTCTACATTCAGCAACCATCAGGCTACGAAGTCAAAGGGCACGAAGACAAGGTGTTGAAGTTGAAGAAGGCTCTTTACGGGCTAAAACAAGCACCAAGGGCATGAAATAGCCGAATCGACAAGTACTTCCAAGAAAATGGCTTCAACAAGTGTCCTTACGAGCACGCTCTATATATCAAGATCAAAGATGGAGATATTTTGATTGTGTGCCTCTACGTGGATGATTTGATCTTCACCGGAAGTGACCCAAGCTTGTTTAATGAATTCAAGGATGTGATGATGAAGGAATTTGAGATGACAGACATGGGACTCATGGCATACTATTTTGGCATTGAAGTTAAGCAACAAAAGGATGGAATTTTCATTTCACAGGAAAGCTATGCAAAGGAGATCCTGAAGAAGTTCAAGATGGAGAACTGTAAGCCAATAAGCACACCGACAGAATACGGGATCAAGATGTCCAAACATGAAGAAGGCGAAAGTATAGATCCAACATTCTTCAAAAGTTTGGTGGGAAGTCTACGCTATCTAACTTGCACGAGGCCTGATATTCTTCACGCAGTTGGATTGATTAGTCGTTATATGGAATCTCCAACAACCACCCATTTTAAAGCCGCAAAGAGAATTCTTCGCTATCTGAAAGATACAATTGACTTTGGCTTGTTCTATTCAGTTTCTAATCATTACAAGCTTGTTGGATATAGCGACGGTGATTGGGGTGGAGACATAGATAATCGAAGGAGCACTACTAGATTCGTATTTTTCATGGGAATACTGCTTTCACATGGATGTCAAAGAAACAACTGATTGTCAAATTGTCCACTTGTGAAGCGGAATATGTTGTTCCTACCTCATGCGTTTGTCATGCAATTTGGCTTAGAAATCTATTGAAGGAGATATGTTTGATACAAGAAGAGTCTACCAAGGTTTTTGTCGACAACAAGTCAGCCATTGCCTTAGCAAAGAATCCAGTATTCCATGATCGAAGCAAGCACATCGATATTCGCTACCACTATATAAGGGAGTGTGTTGCAAAAAACGATGTGGAAGTTGAATACGTGAAGTCACAAGATCAAGTTGCCGATATTTTTACCAAGCCACTGACGAGCGAAGACTTCATAAGATTAATGAACTTACTAGGAATCACAAGATCAAGTTTAAGGGGGGGGGTGTTGGATCATAAACTTGATCCATTATGGGAGCCTAAACCCAAACCCAAACTAAGTTGATGTCATTGCTTACATCAATTAAATGAAGATGTCATTGCTTACATCAATTTAGTTATGCGAAAGTTAGGTATTTGTAGACTTTAATGGTTTAAATTATTTTATTTGTGTGGTGTAGGATTGTTCTTGAGTAGTATAAATATCCCTCCCCATTTTAGTTTAAGCATCAAGAAAAATTAAGAGTTTCTAAGTGAGTGAAGAAGCAAAGTCTTATAAGAGAGAGTTGTAGTTTTTGTTTTTGAGTGAGAGTGCTTTTGTAATATTTGTTTGAGTTTCAATAAAAGTTGTTTGAGTTTCAATAAAAGTTGTTTGTGTGAGTGTTTTATTTCCAACAACAACTCCAATGAAATCAAACTAGATTCAAGATTTGATTCATAGTAGGGACCCACTCCTTTCCAGTTGCATGTTAGTTGAATTACTTTTCTCACCGAGAGCTACCTGGATTTACAGGTCTGTTGACTGCAACAGTCCGGCAGCCCTTGGAAATGTAAATAGTCCCATATTTTTAGCATCACGTTTTGAATATGATTGGTTTAACATAAATTTGTGTTTCGGTTGACAAATTAGATCCTTGTAATGTTCTTATTTTAATTTCTTTTTCCCCATCAATGAACATTAATATTGTAGTTGGCTTTCCTGGAAACTAGTCACTAGAAATGTAAGGAATCATGCTGTGAGTCAAAAGAAGAAATTTCAGGGAAATTCATTTCTGCATTCCTTTTTTTTAACCTACTGCAAAAGATTCCATTGATTTGAAAATTGAAGTTAGATTTTTTCTGGGGCCCCATAATGATCAAATCAATGAAATTTTGTATGTGAGAATGGATATACACTGAGGATGGATGTAGGATTTTATATAGAAATAAAATAATATATAAATGGTTAAAATTAAATACAGTATCTTGGGTCTGCAGTACATGCTGTTCATGAGATTGCTGCACATCTTGGAAAGGATTAGAATTTCAGCGACAAACCTTGTTGTAAAAATCAATAAAGGTTAGGTGTTTTATCCTTCACCTCCACCAAATGTGCTGCCGGCGGCCATTAACAACTCTACCAGATCACTTGCAAAAGCTTCTTCCCCATGGTGAGTGTCATATTCATGGCATTATCATATAGGCACACGGTAATGACTGGGAAAAGGCATTCAATTATTTGTGACAGTACCCCACCAGGACAGTGCCTTAAAGTAGATATTAACTTTCGTTATGTCTGTAGTACTATTTTCCCACTTGACTCAAGTTGACCATAAAAAATAAAAATAAAAAAATGCTACGTTTTAGAGCCTCATTGTCCACATACACACCCTCAATAATGGAACCTATGATTGTTCTTGAAACTCAGATAAGAAGGATATAGCAAAGAAAGTTGAGCATCTAAAACCAGGGAAAGAAGAAGAAGAAGAAGAAGAAGAAGGGAAGAATCACTAGCTTTCAAACCAGTTATATCTTCGGCTTCTTTCTACTTGTCGTCTTCATGACATCGAAGAACAAAGTTGAATCTCAAGTGGAGCTTTCTCATTTAGTCAGTTAATGTGCTTGTTTCTCTTTCACCGGATATCGCTTTCTCCCTGCAATTTTCAACGTTATCCAATTTAGTAAAACTAAGGATCTCATTTATTATAAAATTTTTATCCACAAACATTTTAGAATTATGTGCCTATAACAACTCGAAAACCATATAAAAGTTAAAAAGGAATTTTTATGTTACAATAAAGTGTATTTACCTCATGTTAGGTCAATCAAAAAGAATATCATTGATTAATTATGTTCTAATGGGATTTAATCAACTATTCATTATCAAAATAACTAACACTATACGATGATAAATGTGTCGTCTGAAACTGTTATTTTACAACCATAATACTTATAATTATCACAAACAACACGTGTTATTGCCACATTCAAGATAAAAGTAACGTAATAATAAACGCATCTACAATCGTAATTTAAATCCTAATTCCAATTCATCTTCTCTATTCTTTAACTATTTTTTTTTATAAAAATTGTAGTATCTTATTTATTCGTCAATATCTCCGTATTTTAGTAACACGAATCAATTAGTATGCTGTATCTTGAAAGCTCATTCCCAAACTTTCCCTCCTCGAAGAGATGAAGGGGTGCTTTGAATTAAGGCTTCACCTTTCTAATTGCAACAAGGCTTGTTTGCTAAATAATGGGGTTTTCCTTTTCACCATGCAGTACAAGCTCTTCATGCGATAGCAGCAGAACTTGGAAAGGAAGACTGGAATTTCAGTGAGAACCCTTGCAATAATAAGTCGAGCTGGTATACGCCTCCACTGCCACCCAACGTTCCTCAGCCAAGGGTGATGAAGAACAGCAGTGTCACCTGCAATTGCATCTTAAATGGTGGTCAATGCCATATTTATACCATGTATGTCTTCAATGATCGTACTACGAAAAAAAAACCTTATTTCATTTTCCTCGAATGTAGCTTTGCTTTTATATATTCGGAGATTTTGACCAGCTGAAATTGGAAATGTATCTAATAAGCTTTGATATTCTTATGAACAGCCGTCTCACAGAGCAGGATTTAAGTGGTGTTCTTCCACGCTCACTCGCGAAGCTACCCTACCTCAAAGACATGTAAGAGAGTAACCAAGGTTACAATCACGGATTTAAACTGCAGTTGTGGTCGGGTTGCGTTCGTTTAATGTGATTGCGGACATAACGGGTGCTGTTGCGAGTATCACGGCGGCAGCTTTATTGCTATTGATATACTTTGCTTTTTAGAATGAGATTTTGGTTTTCGGTTCATGTAATGTAAAACTCCCTTTTGTTCCTTTTAGTGTGCTCTTTAGGAACTTTCTCTCTGGTACAATACCTCGTGAATGGGCTACTATGAAACTGGAATTCGTGTAACATACTCATTGAATGTAGATTATGGTTAGAAAGTGTAGAGAACCAAACCAGCTTTGACTCGAAAGGTTTACGGTTTTATCCCACAAAAGCTTTTTTTGTTGGAAAAAACCCTGAAGTTTTCGGACAAAATGGACAAGGATGGGTGTGGCCTCCATAGAAATTGGCTGCCGAACTTTGAACTGAATGTGCATGAATTTATTTCAGGTCTATTTCTCAGAACCGCTTATCCTGGCCAGTTCCAAGCTATTTGGGGAACATTGCAACTCTTAGAGTTTTGTATAGTCTATCTTTCGTACTTATCTTTCTCTTTGTTATTTCCCTTGTTCTTGCATATAATTTTGAGGTTTCTCATGGTATTATGTTTCAGGAGTCTTGAAGACAACCTGTTTTCTGGAACTATTCCCCCCGAGCTGGGGAAACTGGTTAACATGGAAACTCTGTCAGTCTTTCACTTGTTACATATTCATAAATGATTAATTTCGTGTAACCAGGAAAGCGTTGACCGAGTTAAGGATGGACTAATCTTCTTATTTGGTAAATGCAGCATTCTTAATCCTATCTATCTCACAGGAGAGTTGCCTCCGGCCCTTGCCAATTTGGTCAGAATGAAGTGTTGACGAAAACGTGTAAATAAAACGAAAGAACACGAGAATTTTACGAGGTTCGGCAATGTGTTTACGTCCTCGGTGCCTAGGCGGCGCTAGAATTTTATTCAATGATATTTTAGGTCTAGGTTACATCTCTATTTATAATAGAAAACCCTGGTACATAATTACAAAATCAACCCTGTACCGTACCGCGGGGCTACGCCCCCGCACCCCAACCCACATAATTTGTAACCCCACAACAAGACTTTCTTTGTAATGACAGTTGATGTTCGCTTCGCTCACTCCGCTCCATCTCCTGTCCTCTTTACTAGTATATTTATGAGCCATACCTAACATTAAGGAATTGTAAGTGGTTTTTAGAATCATCCATGATTATAATCTTATGAATGTATAATTTGCCAAGTACTATTAATTTAAATATCGGGTTTTCTTTCAGTCGGATTAGCAGTAATAACTTCACTGGAAAGTTACCCAACATTTTTCAAAGTTGGAAGCAACTCCAGATATTGTAAGCTTCATTCTGTTTCTATTACATGTTGAGAGTCTTTCATTGAGAAATTTCCAATTTTAGTTGTTACACTGACAGAGAGATTCAAGCCAGTGGGTTTGAAGGGCCGATTCCTTCCAACTTAAGTCTGTTGAATAGCTTAGTTGAAATGTGAGTTTTTCATTTTGATACCTTCTAGTACTTTTGGACATAATATTTGCAGCAGTGTCATGTTCTTTCAAAGTTCATATAACAAATTCTTTATGTTGCAATCTTCTTCAGAAGAATCAGCGATTTACATGGAGAGGGTTCAAGATTTCCAAACCTACATAACATGAAAAACTTAAGCAGATTGTAAGTAATTCCTTCTTTTGGGAAATTCTTCATGGTCATATTGATCTCCACTGTCGGTAAATTGTGCTCAAATAAGGAGATTTTAATTGCAGGATGTTGAGGAGCTGCAATATATCTGGATCAATCCCACCATATATATGGGAAATGCCATTGCAAACCATGTAATTACTATTTTGATTGATTTCAATTTTCATTCGTTACCTGCCTATATTTAGACATTGAAATATCATTTTTCATTCTTGTGAGTTTTAATAAGCATTATCGAACTTAAAGCTTTAGAGCTTGGAGGATATATAAAAAATTTAACTTGCTCTCTACAATAATTGCAGTAATGTCCTCATTAGCTGCTATTAGAGAACTACAGAAATATGTATATTATGATTTAGTTTAGTGCTTTCTAGTAACTACACCCTTTGTTACAGCACTCATCTACATATTTCATAGATATCAGTTTGTTGAGTAAACCATCATCTGCAGATTTTATCTTGGCAGTGATGAAATACCTGCTGACGCTTGTTTTTCTCCAGAGATCTAAGCTTCAACGGTAACCGTTGACCGATGAAACTACAAGGTTATTTGTGGGCAAGAGCTTGCGGTTTTGTTTTGTTGATGCACTTGTCTAGAACTTACTGAAGCTCTTGGGGCTGCAAAAACACGTCCTCGAGTCTTGGCTTAGAGTTTCAGGAGCCTACCACGAAGCCAAAAGAGAGAGAGGTTTTCAAAGAAGAAAGAAGAATTGTTTGTAAAAGATGGCAGGGAAGAAGAGAACCGAATATTTGTCGGAGGATTATCATGGGATGTCACCGAGACACAGCTTCAGCATGCATTTAGTCAGTTCGGAAAAATTATTGAATCTCAGATCATGGTGCACAGAGATACAGGGCGATCTCATGGATTTGGATTTATTACATTTTCAGATCGCCGGTCCATGGATGAAGCTATCAGGGAGATGTATACGTGAGACTTGGGAGATCATACAATCTCGGTGAATAAGGCTCAACCCAAGATAAGTAAAGATCTTGATCATGGCTATAGAGGAAGTTACTCATCAAGTCGTAGGGATCGCTATGCAGGTGGAGACAGTCCTGTTGCGCATGATGAATGCTTCAATTGTGGGCGATTCGGGCATTGGGTCCGTGATTGTCCTCCAGATGGTGGTGGCCGAGGTGGGAGTGGTGCCATGTTCTCTTCACGTTCAAGATACAGAGGCGTTGCCATTGATGCCTGTGGTGATCATTTCAGAGATCGTGATCGGTACATAGATGACCGTTATGATGACAGACGCTTTGGTGATAGGGGCCGTTTTGACAGAAGGGATGATAGATATGGGAGCCGTGATCGTTTCATCCGCGACAGGTTTATAAGGAGATCCCGAATGGACTTTCCGTCAGGGAATAAGGAGACTTTTATTGGCAGCAAAAAGGTGGTTAATAAATCTAGGCCTGAATGTATTCCTCCTTCTCAACCAAGGAATTATGGGAATGAAAATCTATCTTTAGTAGAGGTATCAACATCTTAACTTGCCGAAGATGTTGTCCACGTTAGAACCACAAAGGGGTGTTCTGGTAACAAGTCTGGTGAAAAAGTAAAAATTAGGAGAATCAATTTTAATAATTGGCGGAAGAAAGGTCATACAAATGTTAGGAATGGGTACAGAAGTGGATGCTTCACGTTATTAATTGAAAACTTACCAGAGAAGATCCATTGGAAGAGACTTGGATCTTTATTCTGTAATCACGGTCATGTAGTTGATGCCTTCATTCCTAACAAAAGAAATTCCATAGGGGTTTATTTTGGGTTCATTCGCTTCGTAACAATTGAAGAAGCAAGGAAATCGATATAAAAAATGAATGGTTCTCATATTTACGGCAGCAAAATTAGTGTCTCTTTGGCCAAATATAATCCTCGACAGTCTTATTGGAGAAAGTCCTCGACAGTTGTTCAACGTAAGTCTGGGATGAAAGTTGTTTCGAGGATTAAACACTGTGAAGTTGAGGGTGTTGTGGACGATGACAAACTTCACGTGCTGAGTAACTGTCTGGTGGGTTGGTGCAAGAACTTTACCAAAATCGGTAATCTTGCTAGCCAAATGCAAGCCAAAAGACTTGCTGGTTTCACGTTAATGAGAGCTGCTGGAAATGTAGTTCTAATAGTTTTTGAAGACTCTGCTTCGTTGAGAGTTGTGAAGAATGAAAAATTAGAGACTCTTGCAAAATGATTTTCCAGAGTGGAAGCTTGGTCAGAGAGTTTGGTGGTGGAGTGTCGTCGAGTGTGATTAGTTTGCAAAGGGATTCCTTTTCACGCTTGGAATTGGGAAACTTTCAAAAACATTACAGCTAAGTGAGAAAATTATTAGTGTAATACCCTAATTTTTTCCGGGCCATTTAAATTTACTTGATGATTAACGAGAATTGATTTGAAGGTGTTTGTGATCGATGAGGAATTAATTCAAGTGATGAATCGTGGAAGCTTGAATTTGGGTTAATATGGAAATTGAGACTTTGGCTTTAATTGGATTGATATTGTATACGTTTCATTTTTTAAACCGATATATAAATTAAAAGTCATTCCAAAACTCAAATTAAGTGTTCAAAGTCCTTTTACAAACTCAAATTAATTATAGAGCCCAACAGCAACATCAAAATCGGAGCCCAAGAATAGGCCCAAGTCCGACCCATTGGGAGCACCAACCCGACCCGAGCTCCCCCACGTGGAGCGCCCAATAGCAACTCGTGAACCACGTCCTGCCAGCACTACAACCGAGCAGACAAGGCTCGGCTCCCAGCTGTGACCGAGCAGCATCCCACGTGAAGCCTGCTTGCCCGGACATCACCCTGCCAGCACTCTGACCGAGCAGCTCGGTTCCCCATCACCCGTGCCCTGCTGCTCCTGCTCCACTGCCCAGTCCATCTCATGCCCATACCATGCACAAATGAAGGAAGACACCAAAAACAATTAGCAGAAGAGATCACGGGGGAACAAAAAACCAACGGAGAAATCAACGAGGGAGGAACCAGAAATAAAACACACACACACACGAGAGAGCTATGATGGAGGAAAATACGAACAGGGGAGTCTAGGGATGGCATGATAAAGAAAAAGAAGGGGGCAACCATTAAAACAAAAAAAGAAAAAAAATCAGAAAACAGAGAGCACAGTGAACACCCACAACATGGGGGCTCGGTTCAGCAATAGGGGAGGGACGAGAATATTTCCAACAATTACAAGAGGTTCATGAACAACACGAACACAGGGAACGACAAAACCAGAAATCAACCAAAAAATAGAGCAGCTTAGGGAGGAGGTTTCGAGTCTTTATCTTGGAAAAACATTGTAACAACAAGGGAGATTCAAAAAAGCAATGTAACGGGGTCCTTCTCCAATCTGGGTTGAATGAATGAAAAGCTATGTATCGTCTGTTCTTTTTCCATTTGGATTAAATAAAAATGCAATATTTTCCAGATTTGGTTACCAAAATAGAGTAGAGAGAGAGAGACGCCCGTTTTACCTCGGCGGTTCATCGTGACTGTCTGGAGCTCGTCTTCAATGATCAATAAGAGCATTTGAACCAAGAACACCACAACAAGGAGTAAATCGAGGGCTTTTCCAACCCAAATCAAAAGAAAAGAAAAACGAAAGAGTGAAAAGAGAAAGGATATTACCTTTCCCGTATGAAGAGCTTTGTCACCATTTTGGGGTGTCCCGACTCCTTTGAGTTGACAACGGTAAGGCTTCAATTTCTAGTTTATTTTCATGGTTGGTTTGAGGTTAATCTTCAAAAGGGGTTAGGGTTCTCTGTAAGGCTCGGGTAGGGGGTTGTGAAGGGTCTCGGCGAGAGAGGAGATTGAGGTGTTGAGTTTGGTTTTGGCCTAGTTTCCAGGGCCACCATCGTTGGTGGCCTACCGTCGGCGTAGGGCGATCCCTTGTGGCTCTCGGTCGAACCAGAGAGAAGTGAGGGAGAGTTTCGGCTGTGAGAAGAATAAAATGAATTTAGGGTTAAATTTTAACCTAAAATGTCATATATATATAAGATTACTAAAACGGTGTCGTATGGATGTTTAGGGTTCCTATTTTGCGCGTGGTTATGTACTACTTAAGCCATTCAACTTTTTAATTTCATGTATTTTGGTCCATAAATCGTGCTTCCGCGTTTCTGATTTTGCATCTGTTTTGCGCGTATTTAATTTCAGTCCCAAGTGGTAGTGTTATTTAGTTTTTGTTATTTTAGACATTTAACCTCTGAATTGTGGCATGGTTCATTTTAGTCCTTGATTCGAACGTTCCTGTGTTTTTAATTTAGTTTCTTTATTTTAAGTGCGTTTAATTTTGGTCCCAAGTGTTAGTGTATTTGCATCTGTGTTGTTTTAAACATTTGACCTTCACATCTTTGCATGTTGTATTTTAGTCATGGGTGGTAATGTGCTTAGTTTCTATTTTTTTTAGACATTTGGCTTTGAATGTTTGGCATGTTTCATTTTAGCCCTATGTTATGTTAAATTTATTTTCGTGTTGTTTTTACATGGGATGTGCAGTTTGGAGTAACTTTAATTTTGATCCTATATATCACTTCGGTTGTGTTAAGCTTGCAATCCCTGGAAATGAAGATTTTATGAAAAAGAGCCTGTTGTTTTCTTTCTTTATGTTTTACCCCCTTGTTTAATATTTTGTATGTTTGTAGGCTTAATTTAGATTTATTTCGAGTGTATGCATGTGTATATTATTTTGAGCATGTTGTTAGTACATATTTGTTTAGTTGTAATTTTTTAAGCATGTTATCCTCATATGCAACTTGATTTAACCTAATCATATTCGGATTAAGGGTAATACTCTTTTAATTAAAAACTATAGAAATGGCTTCTCTTAACTTACTAGAGGGTCGTTTTGACGATTTTAAATTAAAAGTGTATCCCAACAGTGTCACCAAAAGAATTGATTAATCACTTTAAAATTTGGGAATGAAAGAAAAAGAAATATTCAGCTATTTAAATTATTTGAGAAAAGATCGTTAGAACTCACCTAAAGATCTGGTCTCGATATTTTTAAATAATCGAATATCCTTTATCTTTCTAATGACTTGGTAATTTTAAATTAACCTATTTTGTGGCTTTTGAATGTTATAAAATTTGTATTTTGTTGTTTTGAGGGATCATAAATTAAATTAAAGATGAACTTGTAAATTTCGTTGCAAAGACATTAATTAATCGACTAGGTACTGATTTAGGGCGTTGTGGGGTGCTAATCCTTCCCCACACGTAATCGAATCCCGAACTTGGATTTTGGTAACGTAGACCGTAAATTTATCGTTTTAATTAAAATTAATTTTTATTTAAAATGACAACGTTTTTGGGTGTCCAATCACATCCTAATCAAATATTGGTGGCGACTCCTCGAACCACATGTTTTTATCTTTAAGGAATTTCCAAATTTTTGAAACGAGAGGTTTTATATAATCGCAATGTTTTTAATTAAACTTTAATCGTAAGCGAATAATTAAAAAAGACGCGGTTTTCAAAATCTCGCCCCGCACCGGTTAAAAATCGTTTCGACAGCTTGGCGATTCCACTGGGGACCTTTTTTAGAAAGTCAGGCCGATAGTCGATTAATTAATTGTCTTTACAAACGAAAGTTATAAGTTCGTTCTAATTTGGTTTTTGATCCCTTGTTTGTTTTAAATTTCTTGTTTGCATTTAGTTGGTTATTTGGTTAACGAATAAATAGTTGTACTAACGTGTGATTTGCGTGTTTCAGTTTTCTGACTTTAGTTTGTTGATTTCCTTGGATCGAGGCAAAGATTATGGGTTTCCCCTTACTTTCGCTATAACATTTCGATATTTAGAGCCTTCTTACTATGCTCTGTCCCGTTAGGTAAGGGTGAATGCTACGCTTACGTGAGAAAAATTATTTTTCTCCTCATGGGCTTTAGCAATTAACCTCTGGGGTACATGCCTTATGTTTACGAGTGAAACATTGAGTTTTCTCACATGGACATAGGGAAGTGTATCCTCTCGAATTGAACTTGATCTGTTTTAAGCCTATAATGGGTGAGGATCGAGGGTCTGTCAAGCTCAATGGGGCACCAGCAAAGGACAATTCAAGGACCCTTTTAGTGATACCAAAACTCTGCCCGTCTTATGTTGAATCCCTGTCTGCAGACTCGAAGGGGAAACTCATTCTAACTTTTTCCTCAAATTTATTTTTGCAAGAAGTATGAGAACTATAAAAGCATGTGGTTAGGTTTTATATTTTTGCACAAAGCATGTGAATTAGATACCATGCGGTTAGGATTTTTTGTGAATGATAAAGCATGTGGGTAGATATCATGTTAGGTATGATTTACTAAAGCATGATTGGGTAGCCAGCATGTGAGGGTAGATTTTATTTGACGTTTACGGTATCCACTATCTTGTTGTTTATCTTATGTGCACTAACATGTTTTTGTTCTATGCCTATTTTATTGTGATTTTATTGCATTTGCATCCTCATGTCCTCGAGGGGTGTTAATTCACAAGTGATTGACTAACAAGAAGGCTGACCATATTGAGGCAAGAAATTCTCTACCATGTAGTCAAAAATGGGAGATCTAGAGATGTTCAAACGATCCATGAAGAAGGACACCCGATGAATGAGGAGATCTGAAGCTGGTTGAAGAAAAGGTGCAAAGACTAGGATGTTGACTCAAGGGATAGATACAGTCATACCAAGGACGAGAAGACCCTTCATAAAGACATGAAGACCACTTTGCATTTGAGGTAAGAATGGAGATTTCAAGATTCAATTTAGAGACATCCGACATCATCAAAGGTGATAAGATACGCCAATAATTTTGGAGGTGCAATATCAGATCCCATGAAGAGTACAATTCAAGGAAATGAAGAGATGAAGAATCACAGTTGTATTTTGACTACATGATGTACTTACTGAATTCTTGTTGTCTAAGTGAACGGTTGTTCTATAAGTGGTCACTTTCGGAATTAACACCTCGCATTTGCATTTGCATTTGCATTTGCATTTGCATTTGCATTTGCATTTGCATTTGCATTTGCATTCTTATTTTTACATTTGATTATTTATTTATTTTGATATTGTTACTCTTTGTCATTTTGTTATCTTATTTGTACTAACTTGTTTTTATGTGGTTTTTCTTTTTGCCTGCATTGCATGATCATGACATAATTAAAAGGTGTTGATTTGTGAGTGGTCATCAGAGTAGAAGGTTTTCATGATGGACAAGGGGTTTCATGATCAAGCAGACTATAATACAACTAAGAAATGGCATCCTAAGAAGGCTTCGAGGATAATCGAGAGGTCTGCACCTGAAGATCACATGGCAGACGAGGAGAAAAAGGAGATAAGAGAATTGAAAGAGCAGATGTCGAAGATGATGGATATAATAGATGCTTTTGATAGAGGAAGAGAGACCTCTACAAAAGAAAATAGAGAGCTCAATGAGAACGATCTTGAGGTGTCAAATATGCAAGAGACTACCTTATAGCTTACGGATTCTAGCCAGTATGAGAAGCCACACTCAATCATTGTTCGTATCAATAAGCTGTTTGGAAATGCCAAAGAGATAATGGCAACTTTAGAAATTCAGAATGATGAAAAGAAGCCATGCAGTCAGAACACGGTGGTATTTGGTAGTCTACTCCAGACATCGGGGGAAGTAAAACTTGAAACTGCAGTTCAACCCAAGCCGAAAGGTGGTTCTTATTTTGATTCTATCCCAATATCATATAAGGAGTTGTATGATACACTGTTAGAATCCCGAGAAGTAGCTCCGCATTATGTGAAGCCTTTGCAGCCTCCGTATCCAAAATATTATGACATAAATGTTCGTTGTGAATATCATGCTGGGGTTCAAGGACATTCCATTGAGAATTACACCACCTTCAAACATCGAGTCCAACATCTTCTGGATCATGGAGTATTAGAATTTGAATCAGAAGGATAACACACTTCAGTAGTAGTTTATCCTGTTGAGTCGGATCCTAAAGTGTTCAAAGGTAAGGGTATCAGTGAAGACATCCAAGAAGAAGATAGTTTGCCAAGATATGAAGCTCAGATTCATCATTTAAGGAGCAAAAATGATAGATTGAGCAGAGAGATGGAAGTTATGCGGGATAGTTTTCAAAGGATCAGACACACCTTTAAATTTGCCGGCATAGGAAATGTCTCAAAGGAGTGGATAGCAGGAGTCGCTAAATTGAAGAATGATGTTGAACAGTGGAGAAAGAATTGCAAGGTGCATGAAGGCCGAGCGAATAAGTTTTCTTATGAATTACAGATTGCAGAGAAAAGACGCGATACATCTATCAATGATTTGGTTAGATATCAAGCCAAAAATCAAACGTTGAATTTGGTCGTAGCTAACATGGAAATCTCACATCAACACCACAAGCAGGAGAGTGAAGCTGAGCTAGAAGCCACTAAAGCTAAGAACAAGAAGTTGATAAAGATGGTGGATGATTGTAGTAATCTTATACAAGAGTTTCATAACCACAACGACTTTCTTACAAGGAAAAATCAACAACAGTGTTTGCAGCTACGAGAATCGGCACTCAAGATAGAGAAGAGTGACAATGTCATGAAAGAGGTTATGACCCAAGCAAGCAATGTGGCTCACAAATGGGTTGATTTAGCTGGCTTTGCAAGAGAATTAAAGCAGATTGACAACTCAACCCCCGAGCATGAGTGGAAGTTACTTTGGTTTTTGAAGGAGATAGAAAAGCTAGGAGCGAAAGCTGTCTGTTATCTGTAAAAGTTTGTTTGATGTACCAAAACCTTTGTGTTCAATGAAAGTTGTTTTAAGATGGTCACTCTAAAATGACACCTTTTGTATTTGCATTTAGCATTTGCATTTGCATTGCATGTTTTTATTTAAGCATTTTTACATGCATTAATTATGAAAACATAGAAATAACTTATGAAAGATTATATAACAGTAATAACAAATCATTCATTCACATTGTTCCTCATCATCATGAACAAACAATTGGAAGCGATAGAGCAGTCTAATGAAAAATCACAAGATCAGTTGCAAGAGCAGTTGATTGGGTTACAACAAGATACGAGGAATCAAGCATCGGGGTCTCTGCAAGGCGCATTGAATCAAATGATCCAGGTGTTGGCAACTAAGGCTGTTGGTAGAGAGGAAATCACTGATAAAGGAAACCAATCTCATCAGACTAATGCATCAAGAGTGATAATTCGCCCCGGAGCATCTAACTCAAACCAAGGGAAGAGCCTCGTCAATTATGGGCAGTATGAGAACGAATTCAAGTGGTTGAATAAAGCCGTTAAAAATATGAAGGTTGTTAATGCCACTCACAAGGAGTTAGAAGCCAGGGAACTCAGTTTGGTCCATGATTTGGTCATCCCACATGAATTTAGGGTGCCTAATTTTGAGAAATATGATGGCACCAGTTTCCCCCTAATTCATCTGAAAATGTTTTGTAGAAAGATGGAAGGGTACTTAGATGATGATAATCTGCTGATTCATTTCTTTAATGATAGTCTTGCTGGCCTAGCTGTAGTTTGGTATAATCATTTGAACAGAGAGCATATCAAGACTTGGGTTAACCTAGCTGATACTTTTCTGGGGCAATATCGATATGTTAAAGGCTTAGCCCCAAAACGTCATCACCTTCAGAAGATGAGGATGAAGGATAATGAGATCTTTAAAAAATATGTCCTAAAATGGATAGGAGTGGCAGCACAAGTTCAACCTCTTTTGCTAGAAGAATAAATATCATGTATGTTTCTCGATTCTCTCCCAGCTCCTTTTTTTGAGTTAATGCTGGGAAACTCGACGAATGACTTTAAGGATATTATGCTGGCTGGAGAATCTATTGAAGATGCAATCAGCAAGGGAAACTTAAAAGTTACTTCCAAACGTCCAATCAACCAAAAGGAAAAAGCTGATGAGGTGAATGAATGTCACATCCAGAGCTCCCGCAATCATAAAAGAAAAGAGGTAGCAAGTTACCTGAGTCGTCCAAAGAAGGTCTCAATATTGAAAAATATTTTAAAAGTGTTCCAAACTTCTATCTCGGATCTGTATCCCCATTTGGTTAAAGGTCAATACCTCACACCAAGGCCAGTGAAAGTGCAACCATACCCTTCTGCTCACAGCTATGATCAAGATAGTGTATGTGATTTTCACTTGGGGGCATTGGGGCATTCTACGGGAAATTGTAGGCCGTTGTTGAAATAAATAGAGAAACTGGTTGAAAATGGAACGTTGGCACAAGAAATGGTGGAATAATGGATGACGAGCTAGAGTGGGGCATCAGAGCGCAACGTATAACACCCGATCGAGTCAAACGCCACTCTATCAGAAGAATAATGGGGGCATCCTAATTATGCAGAAACCATTCCGTTCATCATGAAACTTTTTGTCATTTGCAACATCTTGTTTGAACATGTTTTTTGGACTTTCTCATCAGTTTTTTTAATGATATTTAAGTGAATTCATGTTACTTTAAGGATGGTAAGCATTGAATCGAATTTATGACTTGAAATTCCTTGAATATCAATTGAATTAAAAGCTCTTTAATGATTAGAGTTACAAATCTTTGACAAAATGACAAGGTTGAAATCTGATAAAACAAGGACCCTAGACCTTACCCCCAGAAGATACACTCGAACACCATACCTTTTTATTGCAGGGATCGATATAGTCTTCTCCTGTCATAAAGGAATGAACCATAGGATTGGTATTCAGGTATGTATAGGAGCGGACAACATGGGGTATCTTTTGTGTACGATGTTACAAAACTGTCTAGACCATACTTTTGTTGACGACGTTCGATGATGATTATGATCTTTACGGATGGAATAGTCAAGTAGGTGAATCTAGTTTAGGTCAGTTGCTTGGAAATTGAACTCTAACGATGAGATTTTCTGACCTTCAACAACACCTAGACTATGACAGGTTCTTCTTGACAAGCTTAAGAAATGGAATCTGTATACCCAACAAAATATATATATAATATGTGTATACAATAAAGCTGAGCTATTCCACTAAGGCAATTGGTTATAGAGGAAACTCGAAAGCCTTGGCTTTATGAATATATTATATTCAAACCATGACCTTGATCGGGTACTTGGCAATTCAGTGTATCCTCTACTGTGATTATCAAATCAAAGACTTTGTGATGAGATGAATCCTTCAGCTAGCCCAATAAAGGCAAATTATAATAAAGCTGATTTCAGCTAGCCAAACAATGGCAAATTAAATCAATTTTATAAATAAGGAGTTTCGGTAAGGAACACTTGTTATAGTCAATTTTACACGTACACTCAGAAATTTCATTTTTAAATCGATATTTATGCACTGCCTTGATTAGAGGAGTCTACGAAGCTTGAACAAATGGAAGATTTCAAAGAACTGAAATGGAAGTGTTCTAGAAAGTCTAGTAATGGATTATGCTAGTTGCGTCATTTTGTCCGCATCCGATTAAAATACCAAGCCAATAAAGAAGGGCATGTTGCAATATTCACGATGACCGAGAAGGAAATGATATTTCAGTGGTTGAAACCTTAAAAAATGGGAAGCCAACCCCTCAATTTTGACACTTATCAAATAGCTATAACCCTGAAAATATTAAAGAGCTATTGATTCTTTTGATATTCTGTGAATTCATGTTTATGATTTGATTCGATTGTGAGCTTGAATTAAGGGGCAATATTTTATAAAATTCTTTCATTCTTTTATCCCTAAAATAAGAGAAAGGGGAAAACATTTTCAAACAGGACAATTCAAATGTGAAAGGTCATTGAAGCTGGTGAGTCTTATTGTGCCTCTATGGGAGAAGAAGAATAAACAATGTCAGAACATGAAGCATTCCACAATCTTGAAGCGGATGGTCCGAGAGATCAGAATGGATGAAGAATAGAACTGGCAGCATTTCCTTGTGACGCTGTCAGTAACCCATCAAGATGTAGATGATCGCCATATTTGAAAGGGGCACACATCCTAGCTTGTATGAAGAGAAGAATTGATCACCTCTTAGGTAGTATGAAAAAGTCCTCAAACTATTTGACAACACTACTGTGTAGTGACACTAGAATGAGAACATTCAACTTATGATATGTTGGGGCACGGCTAAACCCACATCAGGTTGAGATGACAAGATTCAGAAGAAGAAGAAAGCATGAAGAATGAGCCTTACAATCTGAGGTGATGGGGCATTTTGAAGGCCCGTACCAGTATAAGATAATGTTGGGGCACGACTGAACCCACATCATGCTGAGATGAAAAGATTCAGACCAAGAAATTATTGAGAATGAGTCTTGCAACTTGAAGTGTCAGGGGCAGACCGTTAATTTTAGCAGAGCTTACCTTGTAAAGCAAATCAACTGAGCATCGATCAATGACAGAGTTCTGGAAGAACAACTCTGAAAGCATAATTGAGCCAAGGACGAAAATGGGGTAACACAATCATACTTCTAAATATAACAAGAAGTTGAGAGAGAAAACACTTTCTCCGAAATGAAGGTAGAAAACAAAGACAGCAAGAAGATAGAAGAAGATCAGAGGGTTCTTCCAAAAATGTAAATTGGAAATTATGAATTGATGCACGGGTATATGAAGCAAACCCAGGAAAAGAATGATCAAATGGAAGAAGATCGAGCTCACCACCCTGGAGCCAAGTGAAGATTAATTCAACATTTATGCATTCATGATAACATCATTTGCATAAATGAAAATGCATCACACTGATACATTTAATTGCATTCGTGTTTCATGCATAAACACATGATTTTGATAGGTCTTCAAGTGAAAAAAGAAGATACAAGATGTTAAAATCTTGACGATTGAAAGGAATATTTCAAACCTCAAACGTAAGGAATCACATCTAGAGAGGCATACCCTGAAGAATTGAAAGGTCTAATCCACAGAAGAAGCATTACTCTGAAGTGATGACCATCAGATATAGAAGAAAAACAAAGATTTTGTGTATGAAAAAGTGAATCGATCGATTGGAAGGACTTGCACACATGAGATTGGGTAAAGTCAATCTTAAGCATTCACCAAAGAGGAGTGAAGCAAACCATCTTAAGCCTTCACCAGAGAGTAGTGAAGCACTATCTTAAGCCTTCACAGAGGAGTAGTGAAGCACCATCTTAAGCCTTCACCAAAGACTAGTGAAACAAATCCATCCATAAGACCTTCGGGTAGGATGTTTTCACATGAATTTGAAAATAAAAAATAGTTGAAGATGGAATTTTTGAAAACGAAGAATGCGATTTTCAAATTTTCATAGTTTATAAGTCATTCGGGCCATCAATAAGTCTTTCGAGCATGATGATTAAATCCTTCAGGTCATCAGTAAGCCTTTAGAGCAAGATGATAAGTCCTTCGGGCCATCCATAAGACCTTCGGGTAGGATGTTTTCAAATGAATTTGAGAATGAAAAAATGATGTTTTAAGAAGATGGAATTTTTTAAAACGAAGAATGTGATTTTCAAATTTTCACAATTTATAAGTCCTTCGGGCCATCAATAAGTCTTTCGAGCATGATGCTTAAATCCTTTGGGTCATCTGTAAGCCTTTCGAGCATGATGCTTAAATCCTTCGGGTCGTCTGTAAGCCTTCAGAGCAAGATGATAAGTCCTTCGGGCCATCCATAAAACCTTCAGGTAGGATGTTTTCATATGAATTTGGAAATGAAAAATGATATTTTAAGAAGATGAATTTTTTGAAAACGAAGAATGCGATTTTCAAAATTTCACAATTTATAAATCCTTCGGGTCATCTGTAAGCCTTTAGAGCAAGATGATAAGTCCTTCATGCCATCCATAAAACCTTCAGGTAGGATGTTTTCACATGAATTTGGAAATGAAAAATGATGTTTTAAGAAGATGGAATTTTTGAAAACGAAGAATGCGATTTTCAAAATTTCACAATTTATAAGTCCTTCGGGTCATCTGTAAGCCTTTAGAGCAAGATGATAAGTCCTTCGGGCCATCCATAAGACCTTCGGGTAGGATGTTTTCAAATGAATTTGAAAATAGAAAAAATGATGTTTTAAGAAGATGGAATTTTAGAAAATGAAGAATGCAATTTTAAAAATTTCACAATTTATAAGTCCTTCGGGTCATCAGTAAGTCTTTCGAGCATGATGTTTAAATCCTTCAGGTCATTTGTGAGTCTCTCGAGCAAGATAATAAATCCTTCGGGTCATCCATAAGACCTTCGGGCATGATGTTTTGCACCAAGATGATAAGTCATCTGGGCCATTTTAAGACTTCTCAGAAGAATAGGGAGCAAACCCATTTTCAGAAGATTTCTTGAGTTCTATACTCCCTGAAAGAATAGGGAGCAGACACGTTTGCTGAAGATTGTTCGAGTCTTATACTCCCTGAAAGAATAGAGAGCATAGACGTTTGTTGAAGATTGTGCGAGTTCCATGCACCCTGAAAAAATAGGGAGTGAACCCGCTGATTGAAGATTGATCAAGTCATATACTCTCTGAAAGAATAGGGAGAAGACATGTTATCCGAAGATTTTTCAAGTCTTACTTACCCCAGAGATGGAGTGGAGCAGATCTTTTATTAATTTTTAAAGCAAGAAGATGTGACTGGACAAAAACGCCCAAGCACAATATAAGTCATCCGAGCCATTTTTAGCCTTTTCAGAAGAGTGTTGGAGCAAACCATCAGATCGTTAGATGTGGGAAGAAATCAAAGATTCTCGGATATGAAGAAGCGGAACAATCCATTAAAAGGGTTTGTGCAAGTGACGGAAGCGAAAGTCAAGAAGAAGACTGAAGAAAGGGAAATGACGTTGCAATCAGATAAAATTAGGTCATTATTTTTATCTTTGCTACATTCTTGTGGTCACAACAACGAGCAAAGAGGGGCAGTTGTAATACCCTAATTTTTTCCAGGCCATTTAAAATCACTTGATGATAACGAGAATTGATTTGAAGGTGTTTGTGATCGATGAGGAATTAATTCAAGTGATGAATCGTGGAAGCTTGAATTTGGGTTAATATGGAAATTGAGAGACTTTGGCTTTAATTGGATTGATATTGTATACGTTTCATTTTTTAAACCGATATATAAATTAAAAGTCAATCCAAAACTCAAATTAAGTGTTCAAAGTCCTTTTACAAACTCAAATTAATTATAGAGCCCAACAGCAACATCAAAATCGGAGCCCAAGAACAGGCCCAAGTCTGACCCATTAGGAGTACCAACCCGACCCGAGCTCCCCTACGTGGAGCGCCCAACAGTAGCTCGTGAACCATGTCCTGCCAGCACTACAACCGAGCAAACAAGGCTCGACTCCCAACCGTGACCGAATAGCATCCCACGTGAAGCCTGCTTGCCCGGACATCACCCTGCCAGCACTCTGACCGAGCAGCTCGGTTCCCCATCACCCGTGCCATGCTGCTCCTACTCCACTGCCCAGTCTATCTCATGCCCATACCATGCACAAATGAAGGAAGACACCAAAAACAATTAGCAGAAGAGATAACGGGGGAACAAAAAACCAACGGAGAAATCAACGAGGGAGGAACTAGAAATAAAACACACATACACGAGAGATCTATGATGGAGGAAAATACGAACAGGGGAGTCTAGGGATGGCATGATAAAGAAAAAGAAGGGGCAGCCATTAAAACAAAAAAATAAAAAACAGAGAGCACAGTGAATACCCACAATAGGGGGCTCGGTTCAGCAATAGGGGAGGGACGAGAATATTTCCAACAATTACAAGAGGTTCATGAACAGCACGAACATAGGGAACGACAAAACCAGAAATCAACCAAAAAAGAGAGCAGCTTAGGGAGGAGGTTTCGAGTCTTTATCTTGGAAAAACATTGTAACAACAAGGGAGATTCAAAAAAGTAATGTAACGGGGTCCTTCTCCAATCTGGGTTGAATGAATGAAAAGCTATGTATCGTATTCTTTTCCATTTGGATTAAATAAAAATGCAATATTTTCCAGATTTGGTTACCAAAATAGAGTAGAGAGAGAGAGACATTCGTTTTACCTCGACGGTTCATCGTGACTGTCTGAAGCTCGTCTTTAATGATCAATAAGAGCATTTGAACCAAGAACACCACAACAAGGAGTAAATCGAGGGCTTTTCCAACCCAAATCAAAAGAAAAGAAAAACGAAAGAGTGAAAAGAGAAAGGATGTTACCTTTCCCGTATGAAGAGCTCTGTCACCATTTTGGGGCGTCCCGACTCCTTTGAGTTGACAACGGTAAGGCTTCAATTTCTAGTTTATTTTTATGGTTGGTTCGAGGTTAATCTTCAAAAGGGGTTAGGGTTCTCTGTAAGGCTCGGGTAAGGGGCTGTGAAGGGTCTCGGCGAGAGAGGAGATTGAGGTGTTGAGTTTGGTTTTGGCCTAGTTTCCAGGGCCACCATCGTTGGTGGCTTACCGTCGGCGTAGGGTGATCCGTTGTGGTTCTCGGTCGAACCAGAAGAAGTGAGGGAGAGTTTCGGCTGTGAGAAGAATAAAATGAATTTAGGGTTAAATTTTAACCTAAAATGTCATATATATCATATTACTAAAATAGTGTCGTATGGATGTTTAGGGTTCCTATTTTGCGCATGGTTATGTACTACTTAAGCCATTCAACTTTTCAATTTCATGCATTTTGGTCCATAAATCGTGCTTCCGTGTTTCTAATTTTGCATCTCTGTTTTGCGCGTATTTAATTTCAGTCCCAAGTGGTAATGTTATTTAGTTATTGTTATTTTAGACATTTAACCTCTGAATTGTGGCATGTTTCATTTTAGTCCTTGATTCGAACGTTCCTGTGTTTTTAATTTAGTTTCTTTATTTTAAGTGCGTTTAATTTTGGTCCCAAGTGTTAGTGTATTTGCATCTGTGTTGTTTTAAACATTTGACCTTCACATCTTTGCATGTTGTATTTTAGTCATGGGTGGTAATGTGCTTAGTTTCTATTTTTTTTAGACATTTGACTTTGAATGTTTGGCATGTTTCACTTTAGCCCGATGTTATGTTAAATTTATTTTCGTGTTGTTTTTACATGGGATGTGCAGTTTGGAGTAACTTTCATTTTGATCCTATATATCACTTCGGTTGTGTTAAGCTTGCAATCCCTGGAAATGAAGATTTTATGAAAAAGAGCCTGTTGTTTACTTTCTTTATGTTTTACCCCCTTGTTTAATATTTTGTGTGTTTGTAGGCTTAATTTAGATTTATTTTGAGTGTATGCATGTGAATATTATTTTGAGCATGTTGTTAGTACATATTTGTTTAGTTGTAATTTTTTAAGCATGTTATCCTCATATGCAACTTGATTTAACCTAATCATATTCGGATTAAGGGTAATACTCTTTTAATTTAAAACTATCGGAATGGCTTCTCTTAACTTACTAAAGGGTCGTTTTGACGATTTTAAATTAAAAGTGTATCCCAACAGTGTCACCAAAAGAATTGATTAATCACTTTAAAATTTGGGAATGAAAGAAAAAGAAATATTCGGCTATTTAAATTATTTGAGAAAAGATCGTTAGAACTCACCTAAAGATCTGGTCTCGATATTTTTAAATAATCGAATATCCTTTATCTTTCTAATGACTTGGTAATTTTAAATTAACCTATTTTGTGGCTTTTGAATGTTATAAAATTTGCATTTTGTTGGTTTGAGCGATCATAAATTAAATTAAAGATGAACTTGTAAATTTCGTTGCAAAGACATTAATTAATCGACTAGGTACCGATTTAGGGCGCTGTGGGGGTGCTAATCCTTCCCCACACGTAATCGACTCCCGAACTTGGATTTTGGTAACGTAGACCGTAAATTTGTCATTTTAATTAAAATTAATTTTTATTTAAAATGACAACGTTTTTTGGTGTCCAATCACATCCTAATCAAAGATTGGTGGCGACTCCTCGAACCACATGTTTTTATCTTTAAGGAATTTCCAAATTTTCGAAACGAGAGGTTTTCTAAAATCGTAATATTTTTTATTAAACTTTAATTGTAAGCGAATAATTAAAAAAGACGTGTTTTCAAAATCTCTCCCCACACTGGTTAAAATCATTTCGACAATTAGCAATCGACGATAGCTGCGAGTTTCCATTGTCTTTTGGTCGGGCTAAAATTCAAATACTCACAAAGTCTCAAGTGAGAATTGATGAGTCGTTGGAGTTGAAGGTCGGTACTAATTCCTTCAGAATCATGGTGCATGAAATTTATCCTTCCTTTAAACCAAATTCTTGGGTCCCTGAAGTTTGCGATGATTCATTAGAACTGGTTCCTTCAATTGGATCGTAACTATTTTGGAGCTCTATGCAGAGGCGTTTCTTTTTGTTTTCATTGTTGACAGTGTTGGTTTTCTGTTATGCTATGATCTTTTGCGTTGGGTTTTTTCATTTTGATAGAGGTGTATTTTAGACATAGGGTTATTGTCTTTGGGGGAAATGACCATCCAGCTCAGTTGGTAGAGTACAAGGTTTTTAACTTTGGGGTCGTGGGATCGAGTCCTACGGAAGGCATTTCATAATTTTGAGGTCTCCTACGAAATCTGCTCTCAACCTGGCGTTGGGGGCAGCCTGCTATCCTACCTTCTCCCCTTACCCCATTACATATGGGAATAAGGGTCAGCTAATTGGTTATTGTCTTTGGGGCTTTGTGGTTGACGATGGTAGATTTTTAGGTGATATGGTTTTTTTTGTAATGGTGGATATCCCGTATGAGGGTATTCTGTGTTTTCACATGTAATGGGTGTTCTATTTAATAAATTAAGAGGCACTCTTTTCTTTCTTCCAATGTTCTTCAACATACTTCTTAGTATGTGGAAGAATACGAAGGGAGTTTTTAATGAGACCTCCAACTTTTATATAAAAAAAAGAAAGCATTACTCACGTAAGTAATGAGAATTTCCGAGACTCATGATCATGAAAAACTAAATCACATATTTGAACTGAATGATATGGACAGTTGGGCTTGTTGTTCCTCATGAACTACATTCCCATATATATCTATGTGACAAAGTCAATGTTAGTAAAAAGGTTTTAGTCCTTTGGAACTTTTGATTCTTATGTTAGCATAATCTGAGAAATTGAGAGAATAAAAAATGAAGAAACTGAGAGAATAAAAAGTGAAATTTGCTAATCCAAGTTCTCATTGAAAAAATAGAAAACACCATCTGGTTTTATAGGCTATGTATTACTAGTTAGAGTCTGTAAGGTATGGCTCATAAATATACCGGTAAAGAGGATAGGGGATGGAGCGGTAATTATGTACCAGGGTTTTCTATTATAAATAGAGATGTAACCTAAACCTATGAGAATTGAATAAAATTTTCTATCGCTGCCTAGGCACCGAGGACGTAAGCACATTGCCGAACCTCGTTAAAATTCTTGTGTTCTTTCGTTTACTTTGCCCGATTTATCAACAATTGGTATCAGATGTCAGGAGCAAAATTCGAAGTCGCGAAATTCGATGGTCTGGGTAACTTCGGATTATGGCAAACGAGGGTGAAGGATCTTTTAGCGTAGTAGGGGATCCTGAAGGCTTTGCGACCTACAAAGCCAGCGTCGATGGAGGAGAAAGATTGGGAAGAATTGTAACAACGAGCGGCAGGAACCATACGATTATGCTTGGCGGACGAGGTTATGTATCACGTCATGCATCTATCGTCTCCAGACGAAATTTGGAGGAAGTTGGAAAGTCAGTTTACGTCCAAATCCTTAACGACAAAACTGTATCTAAAGCAGCGGCTGTATGGGATGAAGATGCAGGACGATCATGATTTGGTGCAACACGTGAATGTCTTTAATCAAATCGTTTCTGATTTGGCTCGGTTTGATGTAAAAATTGAGGATGAAGACAGAGCGATGATTTTGTTGTGTTCATTGCCTCCCTCTTACGAACACATGGTGACTACTCTTACATATGGGAAAGAGACTATCAACGTTGAGGAGATTACTGCAGCCTTGTTGGCTCACAACCAGCGGAAGCAGAATGTAGGAGAAAACTCTCAAGCCGATAGCTTATATGTCAAGGGTAATCGAGACCGTGGACGGAAGCCAGAGAAGGCAGGGTCTGGCAAGCGGAATTCCAGATCCAAATCTAGGGATAAGAAGACAATTCATTGTTACAAGTGCAAGGAGGCGGGACATATGAAGCGAGACTATCCGAAGTTGAAAAAACAGACTGATGAGAAGCGTGATGTTTCATCCAAGTCTGTGAACGTGGTCGAGGATGACAATTCTGATTGCACTGAGGATGATATGCTTTCTATTTCAACGACTCAATTGACAGATGCGTGGATTCTTGATTCTGGATGTTCTTATCACATCACGCCAAATAGGGAATGGTTTTCGACATACAGGTCGGTTAATTCTGGTTCTGTTTATTTGGGTGATGATCGATGTTGCAATATTGTTGGTATTGGTGATGTTAGAATTAAGATGTATGATGGCTCTGTTCGGACGTTAAGTGGTGTTCGACATATCCCAGATTTGAAGAAGAATTTGATTTCTTTGGGCACTTTGCACAAGAATGGTTTTATCCCTAAGGCTGATGAGGATAGGGAAACTATTCGGATTGTTAAAGGTGCTTTGACTGTGATGAAAGGAAAGATGACTGCAGGAAATATTTATAGATTGTTAGGGAGTACCGTTGCAGGTGGAGTTCATTCTGTTGAGTCCTGTGATGATACTACAAAACTGTGGCATATACGTCTTGCTCATCTTAGTGAACGTGGTATGATAGAATTACACAAAAGAAATCTGTTGCATGGTGTCAAAAGCTGGAAGCTCGATTTTTGCAAGTATTGTGTTCTTGGTAAACAGACTAAAGTCCGTTTCAAGACTGCGAGGCACACAACTCAAGGGATTCTTGATTATGTGCATTCTGATGTATGGGGGCCTTCCACGACATCGTCTTTGGGTGGATCTAGGTATTATATTACTTTTATTGATGATTTTTCACGAAAAGTTTGGGTGTATTTTTTGAAACAGAAATCTGAAGTTTTTGAGAAGTTCAAGCTGTGGAAAGCTGAGGTAGAAAACCAAACAGGACGAAAAATCAAGTGTTTGCGGTCTGACAATGGTACGGAGTACACAGATTCACAGTTCTTACACTTCTGTAAGGAGCACGGGATTAAGAGACATTTTACAGTGCGCAAGACACCACAACAGAATGGTGTTGCGGAACGGATGAACAGGTCATTGAATGAAAGAGCCAGATGTTTGCGGTTGAATATGGGGCTTCCCAAACACTTCTGGGCTGAGGCTGTTAACATGGCATGTTATCTTATCAACAGATCGCCAAGGGCATCATTGGCTGGGAAAGTTGTAGAAGAGGTATGGACTGGTCATGATGTTAGTTTTGATAACTTACGGATTTTTGGTTGTCCTGCTTATGTGCATGTACTTGTTGATGAGAGATCCAAACTTGATGCAAAATCGAAGGAGTGCATTTTTCTGGGTTACAAGAAAGGTGTCAAAGGATTCAAGTTCTGGGATCCAGTTGCGAAGAAAATTGTGATCAGTAGAGATGTTGTTTTTGATGAACAATCCATGTTGCAACAGAAGAAAGACATGACAGTGGTGGATTTCGAGCAGTTTCCAGTTGAGAAACCAGAAACTTCTCAACTGACTTCTGGTGGTTCCACTATGGATGATTTGCAGGATTATAGTCTCGCCAGAGATAGGGTGAGACGGACAAATATAAAGCCTCCGAGTAAATTGGGTTTTGAAGACTTGGTCTCTTTTGCACTTATTGTTAGCAGTGATGATCCGATTAATTTTCATGATGCTGTTACTAGTCAGGAAAATGACAAGTGGATGGCAGCCATGGTTGAGGAGATGGAGTCTTTGAATCACAATCGTACATGGTTGAGGAGAAGTTCAAGTTCAAGGCTCGTTTGGTAGCAAAGGGTTTTTCACAGCAGAAATGAGTTGATTATGATGAAATTTTTTCTCCTGTAGTCAGGCACACTTCAATCCGAGCAGTACTTGCATTGGTGGCCAGTTGGGATTTGCATTTAGAGCAGATGGATGTTAAAACTGCTTTTTTGCATGGTGATTTAGAGGAGCAGATCTACATGCGGCAACCTGAAGGTTTCACTCAACCTGGAAACGAGCATTTAGTTTTCAAATTGAAGAAATCTTTGTACGGGTTGAAACAGTCTCTGAGACAGTGGTATAAACGGTTTGACTCCTATATGATCAAGATTGGCTACAACCGATGTGAGTATGATTGTTGTGTCTATGTTAAGAGCCTTGATGATGGTTCTTTTATTTTTCTATTACTGTATGTTGATGATATGTTGATTGCTGCGAAGAACATAGATGATGTTTTCGGTTTGAAAACTTTATTGAGTCAGGAATTTGATATGAAAGATTTAGGTGCTGCAAAGAAAATTCTTGGAATGGAAATTTGCAGGGACAAAGACTCAAGGAGACTGTGGCTATCTCAACGGGGTTATGTTGAAAAAATGCTAGAAAGGTTTGCGATGAGCATCGCAAAACCAGTTAGCACTCCATTGGCGAACCACTTTAAGCTCTCATCAGAACAGTGCCCTAAGACAGATAAGGAAGCTGAAGATATGGCAAAGGTTCCGTATTCTAATGTTGTTGGCTGTTTGATGTATGCAATGGTATGTACTCGTCCTGATTTAGCTCATGTTGTTAGTCAAGTTTGTAAGTACATGTCTAAACCTGGTAAGCAACATTGGGAAGCAGTCAAGTGGATCTTTTGATACTTAAAGGGTACTGTGGGACATGGAATTATTTTTGGTAGTCAACGAGATAATCCTTTGGTTATAGGATATGTGGATTCAGACTATGCAGGTGACTTGGATAATAGAAGATCTACGACAGGGTATGTTTTTACTCTTGGTGGAGGACCTATTTGTTGGAAGTCTACTGTTCAATCTGTAGTGGCACTATCTATAACTGAAGCTGAGTATATGGCAGCAGCTGAAGCTGCAAAAGAAGCTTTATGGCTCACTGGTTTAGTGAAGGAGTTGGGTGTTCAGCAAGGTGAATTTCAGCTGCTTTTGCGACAATCAAAGTGCTATTCACTTAGCTAAGAATCAGGTATATCGTGCTAGAACTAAGCACATTGATGTACGTTTTCACAAGATCAGAGAGTTGGTTGCATCTGAAGAGATTTTGTTTCAGAAGGTACACACTGATGAGAATGCCGCTGATATGTTCGCCAAGCCAGTTACGACAGACAAGTTCAAGCATTGCTTGGACATGTTGAATGTTTCAAGTTGTTAAAGAACTAAGGTAACCCAACCCACATTGAATGTTTCCTAAGGGGCAGGATATTTGCCAAGGTGGAGATTTGTAAGGTATGGCTCATAAATATACCGGTAAAGATGACAGGGGATGGAGCAGAGTGAGCGAAGCGAACATCAACTGTCCTTACAAAGAAAGTCTCGTAGAGGGGGTTACAATTATGTGGGTTGGGGGTGCGGGGGTGCGCCCCCGCGGTACGGTACAGGGTTAATTTTATAATTATGTACCAGGGTTTTCTATTATAAATAGAGATGTAACCTAAACCTATGAGAATTGAATAAAATTTTCTAGCGCCGCCTAGGCACCGAGGACATAAGCACATTGCCGAACCTCGTTAAAATTCTTGTGTTCTTTCGTTTACTTTGCCCGATTTATCAACAGAGTCCTATTAGGTTTCTTTTCTCCCTAACTTTTATCTCTTAAACTTTATCTTACCTCCTAAGGAACTTAATCTTAATCGTACAGTGTAAATTATAAATAAAATAAACATCTAAGTGAAGTAAAATTCATAATTGTCGGTAATTTCTACACTCCCCTCAAGTTGGGATGTAAATGTTATACAAACCCAACTTGGACTTGATTCCATCAAAGTTATTTCTTAGAAGGGCTTTTGCAAGAATATCCGTAAGCTGTATTTGAGTAGGAATGTAGCTCATTTTAACAGTCTCGTTGCTGACTTCTTCTGAAATAAAGTGTGTCAATCTCAACATGCTTTATTCTGTCATGTTGAACAGAATTTTTGTCAATGCTTATGATTGATTGATAGCCACCTTTTCACTTTGAAATAATCCGTAGAACCAACCTTGAATTCTTTTAACAATCTTTGAAATCCATGTTCCTTCATAAATCCCTGAGGCAAGAGCTCAAAATTTAGCCTATGCACTTTTTCTTGAAACCATAGATGGCTTTTTGCTTCTCCTAAGTAACAAGATTACCCTAAACAATGAGTAACTCTTCAACCCAACTTGCTTAAATATATACGTCCACCTCACGGTTTTTACTCCTTTTAAAAAGTAAATTGTGATCTAGTGTCATCTTTAGGTATCTTAGGATTCAATTTATAGCCGCTAGATTCTTTTCTCGTGGATCATTCATTTGTTAGCTAACAATACTCACTGAAAAAGCAATGTCTGACCTTGTGTGTGGAAGATAGATTAGCTTATCCTCTAGTCTTTGATGCTGCTCTTTGTCAACCGTCACTCCATCATTCTTCATTAATTTTATGTTAGTATTCGAAGAATTTTTGCTAGTGTTCACCCCAAGAATTCCAATCTCGGTTAAGAAGTTCAAAACATACTTTCCTTAAGAGATCGAATTGTCTGTTTTAGATCAAGCAACCTCAATCTCTAGGAAGTATTTGAGAGCACCAAGGTCTTTGGTTTTAAAGTAAGCAGCAAGTCGACCTTTTAGCTTGATGATTTTTTGTGTCATAAGAGTGGTCTTCTTACCTTTTGATGAGGTTTTTACACATAAAGTGTGATCTGCTTGACACTGATTGAATCCATAAGTGACCACTACTTTGGTAAACCTATCAAACCATGCACGAGGAGGTTGTTTTAAACCATTAGCATAACTTTCTAGGATTGGAAGTTTCTTCATGTAAACTTTTTTCTTCAAGATCATCATTTAAAAATGCATTCTTGATGTCTAGTTGACATAAAGGCCACTCTTCTTTCACTGTCTAGGACAGCAGTACTTGACTCTGTTTAGTTTGGCAACAAGAGCAAATGTCTCCTAGTAATCAATCGCATATGACTGGGTGAATCCCTTTGCCACCAGTCTATCTTGAACCTTTCAACACTTCTGTTTGCTTTCTATTTGACTGTGAATATCCCCTTGCAACTTATTGTTTTCTTCCCTTGTAGTTCTGTGAGAATCCACGTGCCATTACTTTCTAAGGCCTTAATTTCTTCTTCAACAGTCTTTTTTTCATTCTGGATAGTGCTTCCTGAACAGATTTTGAAGTCCATATGCCATCAAGTGATGTGCTGAATGCTCTGAATGATGGAAACAGTTTTTCATAGGCTACATATCTCTCAGTAGGTTGATTTGTGCATTTTTTAACTCTTTTTCTCTGAGCAATAGAAAGCTCTTTTTGAACTCTTTTTCTCAGTGAAAAATAATAGAAAACACAACCTATTTTATAGACTAGATTTCTTTTATTTCTAACTTTATCTTATCCCCTAAGAAACTGAATCCTAAACGTACAATATAAATTATAAATAAATTAAAATTCTAAGTGAAATAAAATTCCTAATTGTCAACAATTTCTGCACACTATTTCATCATTTATACCCTTTATGGTATATTCTTTCAGTTTTGTACAAGTAGAAGTTCTTAATTGTGGTTTAATTATGTTTTTTTATCTAATAGGTATTTGACAAGCAACTTACTCACTGGACCGATTACTGAATGGATAAATACGAGAGATAGCCATTAGTATGTCTTGCTGTCCTAAAGTTCTTTTACAATTTTGTACTGATTTTACACGTTTTCAAGCTTATGATCATTGCAATACAGTCTTGGACCTCAAAGGCTCAATTACATGATAAGAAGCCCTGTTATCGACTGAAAAAAAGATGTTGGTTTTGTGATCACGATATAACTAGAATCTAGTTTTATAAGAAATGTTGCATGAAAAATGTTAGACTGGTCCACATATTACAAGCAGAAGTCGTCAGTCAAGTTTCTGGCCGATTGAATTACTGGTAACCCTCTCCAAGCCACTGGATCGGTAAATGTTAGATCAAATGTTAGGTGATTTAACAACCACATGCTGGTAGAATTTATATTTTGAATCCTAAGGTTAATTACAAAAGCCACATAAAGAATTTACTTTTAAACTTTTGTATGTACAAGTGATATCGCTTGTCCATTATAGAGGCTGAATGGTAAAAAATCTTGGGAAAATGCCTAATGCTACAAAGATTCTGTCACCTATCTCCTATCTGCAAAATCCTTCTATCTTCATACCAGTTATAATTGTTTTTAGTTCTGGAAAATATTAATGTCCATCAATGTGCCCCAAATCTTCGATTTCTAGTTAGTTATAATACATATCTTGCATTTTTCAGTCAGATAGATGTGTCGTACAATAATATTTCTGCAAGTTTGGAGCCAGCTCCCTGTACAGAACATCTGTAAGGAAAATCTTTCTTTTCCCTACCTTGGTAAAATACCTTATTTGAAAGGTGATGGTGATTGGTTTGTTTTTATCAGGAATTTGTTCAAGAGCTTTTCAGGAAGCAACAACTTGTAAGTCTATAACTTACTGACTGTGAAAATAAGCTACACGCCTTTAGCTTTTCTTAATGTTTCCCCATTGGATCACTCTTTAATAAGTCTGATGATTCTTTGTCATGCTTCTCTAATCCAGAGGTCGACAAAGTAACTGCCTGAAGAACTTTCCATGTTCTAAAGGTAATTTATTTGGTTTAAAATGCAATTATAGACTCTGAAAATGTTTCTTTAGAGAGTCTTCTTGATTGAGAGGGGTTCTTGAAATAACATTTCGGATTAGCCTGATCTCTATCACTGTATCCCTCTAGATTGCTATTCGGTACATATAAATTGTGGTGGAGGATCTGCAACAATTGGAGGCATAAATTATGATGGGGATGAAGATTTAGGAGGGCCTGCAAAATATTTTCCTCTCAGGGAGACTTGGGAAACAAGTAGCACTGGACACTTTTGGGATTCCTCCGTAACATCGAAGGACTATATAGCACAAAATGTTTCCATTCTCAAGATGAACAACTCCGAACTATACACAAGAGCACGCCTGTCTCCTCTTTCTCTCACTTATTATATTCGCTGCTTAGCAAATGGAAGTTATACAGTCAAACCTCACTTTGCAGAGATAGTTATCAGGGACAATAGCTCCTTCCAAAGTCTTGGAAGGCGAGTGTTTAATGTTTATATCCAGGTAGTTAGTCATGTTATACATAGAGTATGCAATCTGCATGTTACCGGTAATGGTTTGATCGAATTGTTTTGTTGCAGTAGAAACTTGAACTGAAGGATTTTAATACTAAAAATGCAGAGCAAAAGCTGCTGATACGGAATTAATTAGGAGTTTTAAAGCTCTTGTTACGGACAAAACTTTAAGCATAAGGTTTCACTGGGCTGGGAAGGGAACAACTTCTTCCCCCAAAAGAGGAGTATATGGTCCTTTAATATCAGCTACCTCAATGCGAATCAATCTTTAGCCAGGACGAAGCCTTAAAATAAAAAAGACAACAAAAAAATACCTAAAATATTTTTTATCATTTTCTCTTCATAGTTCATACAATTAGTATTATTTTATTATTCTCAAATTTATAATTTAAATTTTAAGTTTTCTTTTATAAACTAGAATAAATATAAGATAATATGTGCATTCGTTTGATAATGAATGGTGTCGTGGAAAACCTGAGAATAGTGATATAGAAAGGAAGAGAAGAAGACGGAGAGATAGATTGAAAATTCTTCAAATATTTCTTACTCCAGCACAGTACATATTTCATTATTTTATACCCACTAGATTCTTGGAGAGGACAAAGTCAAAATCAGTTAGAGCCTTTGGGGCCCTCCTAGCTCTACCTCCCCTGCGCAAAACTTGGCCTTCCTCAACTGTCCATTTTTGCTCCTCAGGTGTCTCGTTATCAGCGTTAGTTATCAGTGTTGGATCCTGTGATGACTTGGCTACCCCGTCCGTAACAAATGTTCATACTCATGACACATGTAATATTCAAAGATGAGACTTTCAATGATTACAACAAGTCACTTGACCATTTTCTCTTGATTCGTACTATACTTTAAATTTAAATTAATAATTAATATCTTTAACTATAACTCATTAAGTGATATAAGTGGTTAAAGAGAATATTAATCTCGACTTTGAATTTCAACAATTGTATTTATAGGGTGTGTGTAATATCAATAATTAAAAAACATTATGAGTTAATATTATCTTGTAATCACCTCTGCTATTGAAAAATAATTTCTTTAACTAATCCTTAAAAGATTGACATTGATTTTTTTGGAATAAGTTAATTTAAGCCCTTAATATTTGTAAATTGTCATTTTAATCCTCATCGTTTTTAGCTAAATTTTAACTTTTGTAAAGTATTCACTAAAAAATATTTTTATTGTTAGGTTTTAAAAAAAATAAAAAATTCGAAGACATTACATTATGAAATCCTATATGGGTTAAAAAATAGTTGATTTTGAGAAGTTTGGAGCTATTTTCAAGGTGATTCTCTGGTTTTTGAGTTTGTGTATTAGTATCTAAATAGTACATAACAATATTGTCTGAATATCTGTTAAAAGTATAGGCTTTTCTTTTAATAAACTTCCAGTCTGCCTTTATTTATTTATTTATTTTTTGTTGTGGTTTCAATACTTTACTTTGACTAATCCGGATTGACCCACGTCGTTTACCTGATTTTGATGGGCGAGTCTCTCGAAAAGAATTTTCTACATACACAAGAACTCGAACATGAGACATTGTTTAAATGGAATCAAACTACTTATCACTTGAACTAATCCATGTTGATCCATACTGCCTTTATTTAATTAAAAGTATAGGCTTTTTAAAAGACAATATCAATATTTTTCATATGAATTCTTTTAGAAGGTAATATCGATATTTATCATGTAATTTCAATATTATTTATATAATATTGATATTTATATGTGCGATAGAGATATTGGACAAAATATAAAAGTTTCCTTCTAGTTCCCGTACTTATTATATAAAAACTCATAGTAAAATATCAAATAAATATTTTGGGCGTTTTTTTTATAGAAATATCACCCTCAGACCCATTAATTACCTGTAAGACACTATCTCTCCTAATATTATCAATATAGCACCCTTTTTAATAAAACGCGGGTCACCATCTGCGTCTTCGCGGGATTCTGTCCGAGCTAGCGTCACGTAAGAGAAGGCGCAGATCGTCATCCGCTCTTCACGGAACCTCTGACATGTACGAAAGGCACGGATCATGAATCGCGTCCTCTATGGGACATGTTAAAGAATAACCTAATGTAACTTAACAATAGTGTATAAATAGATTCATTAGATATAGAGATAAAAAAGTTATAAATATACCTTTTAACTTTTATCTCACATCGTCAATAAACATAACCTAAACATTCTAACTCCATTAAACTCAACTCATGAAACTAATATGTATTAAATTATAATGTTAGTCCCTATAGTTCTATTTTTTAAAATTTTTTTAAAATGTTTTGAGGGATGATGTGGACTTTAGAATGTGTGCCTCTTGAAACGTGTTTTCTCACGTGGTGTCATGTCAACATTTCTCATGGAAAACGCGTTTCATGATCCGCGCCTTCCGTATATGTCAGAGGTTCCGCGCCTTCCCTTACGTGGCGTCAATTAGGACAGAACCCCACGAAGACACGAATGATGATCTGCGCTTTATTGTCACTTTATCAGAAAAAATACTAGATCAATAATATTATAAGAAAATGTGTATGACAGATAATTAATAGATTTGAGGGTGATATTTTGATAAAAACGTCTATATTGTGGTTGTGAAAAGAAGCTGAAAACTTGCTAGTACTAAAACTACTCTTGGCCTGTCATGCCCTTATTCAGTCTATCGAGAGGTACCCCTGGAGCTAAAATATCAACACTTCAGAGTATTCATACTCATTATTATTGTAAGTTTGAAAATGTCTTTTTAATGCGCCTAATCCTTTTAAAATGACGTTGTAAGCGATTTCATTGAATAAATTTAGTGGTCAAAATAAGTATTTTTCTCTTTTGTTGTTTTGAGCTCAAACAGTTATATTTGTATAGTATGTCTCTTGTAAATGATTGAAATATATACTATTTTATAATTATTTTAGATTATTAGAAAAATGAGAACCTAAAATATAAAACGCCTAGAGTAAGAAAAAAATGAACGAGTCAATTCCAAATACGGAATGAATTTGTTTTGATATTTGATTTGTTAAAGACTTAAAGTATGATTAATTTGTTACAATAAAAAAGTATCATTTTGGTACTTAACTTTTTCTTGGTTTGAAGGGACACTTGGAGATGGTTTAAAAAGTGACGTCTGTTTAAAAAGAAAGTAAACACGAATGGTAATTAAAATTTGAGTAATTTTTTTTATTGAATTTTTAAAAATTATAAATTAATCACTATCGTTATTGATTTATAACAAAGTGATCCCTCGACGTTAGAATGATAGAAAATTGATGTGTCACGTTAACCCCTAACCTGACACTATTTTTGCCACCCAAGATATTTGACCGGCATTGTTTTTCTAATATCAATTTTGAGCCACATTTTTCCCTCGTGTCTGTCCTTGGTGGCTCATCGTCCCCGTCATATGTGATTGTTATTCTCATTTTAGGGATTGAGACTCCGGATCTATCTACTTTCTACTTCATGAAGTTCTTTTTGTTTATTTATTTTCATGCTTTCATTACGATTATTTTTTCCAGATGAGATCGAGATATTATAAATTTTGGTTATTTATCAAATACTAAGTTAGATTTTTTAGGTTTGAGTCCGAATTTTGGTTGTGAATTTGATGCTTGTTGCAGCAAGTTGAAGTATCAATTCCCAGTCCAAAAAAGGATGAAGTTTTGATCAAGATAGAAGTAGCTAATATTAACTCAATCAACTAGAAAATACAGAACGGGATAGCCCTGCCCATTTTTACCTCGCAAATCCCCCCAAATTCCTGATACTTTTACTTGGGTCATGTTTGTTGCAATCTGCCATCTAAATCTGGGTTTTTTCTTCCCATGCATTGCATTCTAAACGTGACTTGTTTAATATCCTCTGGGCGGCTCAACAAAATGCATACGTATGTTTGACGTTACACTGGACAGTTTGTTGGTTCAAGCCATATAACTTTCACTATATGAATGCATTTTGCAATGATAGAATGGAGGTACACTTGATGAATTTGTTGTGGCTCATTCGGGTTCTTCGACAGTTCCAAGGCCTCCAGAGGTATCAGTCGCTGATGCTAAAGAGAAGCTTTCCGTTTAAAAGTTGATAGGTTTTGGTCGGTTATTTTGACTCGGCTTTGAGGACCGTTGTGTTGAGTTTTCCTTGAACGATTCCTTATTTTCAAGATTCTTTGGTTTCAATGGTTTGTTTTAGAAAGTTATTGGGTGAAGCGGTGGAGAAACGACAATTTTTTTGGGTTTTGACTAATTATTTTGATTCTCAGACAGAAATTATCTGACTTAATACTCCATGTCAAAATTTCGTTATTTTAGTAACCTCCATTAACATCGAGTAATCATTTTGTTATAAATCGATAATATTAATGACTAATTTATAACTTTATAAAGTTTAGTAGGAAAAAAGAAAACTTACCCAAAATATAGTGGCCATTCACGTGGTTTACCCAAAAAATACAAACCAAGTGTAAACTTATCGCACAGCACAAAAGCCATATTTTCCGAAAAATTATACCGTGGCATCAGGTTCCAGAGCTCCACCAGAACCGCAAAGAGCATATGCTCATATGCGCCACCTAACCCAAGTTGCCATTTTAAAATCCCAAACACAGTTTTTCTACATCTCCAAAACCACAAATTCAATCCTCAAAAAAGAGCTTCCAATTTCAATCCATTGCTCTCTTACCCCTCGATCTATTTCCATTTCCACATCGTTAACGTCCATGGCAACCCCAGAAGCCGTGGTCAAGAAAGATGTGTATTCAGTGTGGGCACTTCCTCCCGAAGACGTTACCGCCAGGGTGAAGAAGGTGATGGAAGGTTTAAGATCCGAGTTCGGCGGGCCGCAGTTCGAGCCCCATGTCACGGTTGTTGGGGCCATCAGTTTAGCCCCCGATGACGCATTGGCCAAGTTCAGGGCCGCCTGTGATGGCCTCAAGCCTTATAATGCAACCGTCGATCGTGTGGCTACTGGGACTTTCTTTTATCAATGCGTCTTTTTGCTTCTTCATCCCACTTCCCAGGTAATATTCCCGCTTTGGGTTTCCTTCGATTTGCTAAAATTCAGACAACAATTCTTTTGTTGGAGTGAATGAAGTAAAAGTTTTATCACTTTTTTTTTTTATTTTGAAAATTTCTCCAGGTAGTGGAAACTAGTGAGCATTGCAGTGGCCATTTTGGTTACAAGTGCTCAAGCCGTAAGTTGTTTCTGCTTAAAAATGTTTGCCTTTTTTTTAACATCTCTAGGCATCCTGAATAATCAGTAACTCCACCGCATGTTAATGCTGAAATTCATTAGACTAACCCATAGCTATATCCAAAGAAGGACGAACTCGAGATTTTATGTTTGCGAATTTAGATTCTTGTATAAATTAATTTAGGGGTGTAAAATTATAAAATTTCGGTGGGTGCGGAATTATATTATCAATATGAGAATTTAAAATTTCAAGGTTGCAATCGCACCCTCCAATACTCCTCGGTCCATCCCCGGCTATATCCCCTGAGGTTTTGATTATGATTCAGCTTCAGAGATGGTTAGAATTATAGAAGGTGGAATAACTAATCAAGTAAAGATAACATTTTGACTGCTACAAGTTCTCCATTGAGAAGGAGGGAAGGGGTGTTAATGTTGGGGTTGGTTGGGGGGGGGGGGAATAAGAAGACACCAATTTCCCTAAATAAATTCCCCATAACCCCTTTTATCTATTTCTTTTTAGAAGGCAATATTTCACTAATTTAGCTTATTCTTGAATCCATGTCCTTTGCATTAGTTTGTCGAGACTCGACTGGTTAGACAAGTTGTGGCTGATGATTGCTTGCAGTTTGTCTTTAAGAATGGAATAGAACTGTTTTTCTAGACTAGAGAACTATCATCCAATCTGAAAATAAAAATTGAGACTTTGATAATTGATAAAGACATCTTCTATTTCCTTGTAGCGTACATGCCACACTTGAGCCTCCTTTATGCCGACATTTCAGAAGAAGAGAAGAAGAAAGCTCAAGAAAAAACTAATATGCTCGATGAAAGCATCGGTGGTCTGAGCTTCGAGATAAGTCGCCTTGCATTGTACAAAACAGATACCAAGGACAAAACTCTCAAATCCTGGGAGAAGGTTGCTGAATGCAACCTTAGTCCCAATTAGCTCTTTCTCTTCTGCTACTACTTCAATAGCACCTAGTAAGATTTCACCGAATAAGACTGAGTGTGTCCTCTCATTTACGTCAATAATAACGCATCTACGCTGGTTCGTAGTAATATCTATGAGTTATGATTATGATTATGATTATGATGCACTGTATATGTTATCAACAGCTAGATGTATTCAAGGTTGCGTACCTTGAAAACTGGTGGTAGCCATTTTATAAATCAGGTAATTGGCCAAGTCCACTGACTGCTGCAACTTGCATACTGTAAGTTATTGTTCTGTTTTATTTATTTGGGTCTATAAAAGTTCGCTTAGATCAATGCATGTGAACTTATGGAACAAGTTTCTCTCTTAATAGCTAGCATGTGATCAAAGAACTTGTCAAGAAAATTATCTGCTTGATTATGCACGTTTGACTTTGTTTTTGTTGTCAATTTGAAGACTCTATCAAAAGCCATTGTCCATGATCTGTATTCAAAAGACCCATACTTTTGATGTCCTCATGCTTGAGAAATTTCCTTGGAAAATATTGTCTAAATTGAAACCTGGTTATTAATGAACAAATAGCGCATATGAATCTCCTCAATTCCCAGTTCAAATATTTTTTTATCCAGTTGGTGTCAGAAAAGTTTCTTTATGATATGAAAGAGGAGGAGATTGATGTGAAAATATGGATGGTATTTTAACTTGGATTTTTCGGATTTTGATCTGATCCGATAGAGTCATTTTTTTTAATTTTTAAATAAGGCTCAGGTTGGATGTCGTAAAGGGTGATGTCGGGTCGAGTTCAAGTTTAAGGTGAAAACCCTCCGACCTGACATGAGATAATAATAATTTTCCTATATATATTTAGAAATAATTGTTATAATACACTTATCTTTATAATTTTTTAGTTTCAATTGGATCTTTACTGTTCCGGATAAAAATAAATTATATATATTTGTATTGTGTTGAATGCAAATTGTTATCCTAAATTTGTGTCGGGTGAGATCTCCTTTACCTAAGATTGGGTCGGGTTGGCAAAAAAACCGACTCAATCTGTTGCTAGTTGTGGATGGAGCTGTCACGGCCTTGCTATAGCTGGATCCTGGATCATTGGACTGAATATTTAATACAATTCAACCACAAATAAAATAGGGTAAACTACATGTTTAGTGACTAAACTATCACTTTTGTTCTGTTTTAGTACTTAAACTTTCAATTTTTTTAAAATCATACCTAATTTTTATTTTTTGTTTCATTTTTGTATACTTCATTAAATTTTTGTTTCATTTTAGTACCTAGATTTTTAACGGTGGGGTACTAAAATGAAACAAAAAGTTAATTTTAGGTATGGTTTTGAAAAATATAAAAGTTTATGTACTAAATGTGTAGTTTATCCAATAAAATAGTGCTTTCAAACTGAATATTTCGAAGTAGCCATGTAAACAGATTGAGAATAATGGCTGCCTCATTTCAGTATTGTCCTCTCGAGTTCTCCTGTTAATACTTATCTTTTGGTTTTACTTTTTCTCTTTAAATCACATGTGCATGAATGAGCCTTTCTTTTAGAAAAGTCAACAGCCTCTTTCATTTTTTTTCCCTCGGATGAATACCTGGAAATGGAGACACTGAGGCGGTCAAAAACTCCATCAATATTTCGCAATATATATCGTCACAGCCGTCTATTATATCGGGCGAAAATAATAATAGCAAGTATATGATATAAATATGGCTGTAGCATATACTTAATTGTATAATTCTTAAACAAACTTTTTTGATAGAATTAAACACAATTGAGATCATTCAAATTTCACATATTCACCGGAAATATACACAATTATTTACTTTTGAGGAGAGTAATCACATTTGATCGGTGTTTAAGTTAATCATATTTATTCTCTCATATTTCCTTAAATAATGAGTTCTAGGTAAATTAGTACTCTCCTTCATTCATTCTCCTATAATCCCTTCTATCCCAAGAAAAATTACGATTAAATTTAGAATTTAAAAATAATTATTACGTTTAAGGATTATTACTGGGGAATCTCTTTTGTCAATACATGATTGGTTTAAAAACTTAGATCTAAGACTGTAAATGAGACGAGACAGATCGTAAGTTACTCAAATTTGACTTGCTCAAAGTTTGGTCAACACTTTAATTGAATGGACTCGAACTATATTTTTTACCGAACTTAAGCGAGCTATAACCGACTCAAAAAGCTTGTGAACAACTCAAAAAATATATATTAAATTTTTTAATCAAATTATTAATAATATTAACATTTATATGTTGTTTTAGTTTAAAATGCAATATAAGGTTTTTATTTATTTAAGGTTTGAATTCAAGTTTGATCTTCAATCGAATTAAGTCTGAGAATGTTTCAAGTTCAAATTTTTTTTAAACTCAAGTCGAACTTCAATTTTTTATTTATTTCAAGTTCAAGTTAAGCTTGTCAAATTTAAGTTCGTGAGCTTTTGAGCCGGATATCTAATAGTTCATGATTATAAAAAATTATAAGTTTGTGAACTTTCGAATTGAATCAAAATTTAATTTTTTATTTTAAATTTGAGATGAACTTGATAATTTTAAGTTTGTAAATTTACGAGTCGAACTTAATTTTAAACTTTTTGAATTTAACTCAACTCAACTCATTTACATCTAGTTGGACAAAGATTAGTGTCGTTTGAGAATTTGTTATTCCCAAATTCTTTGACTTCTACACCTTTTTTTTCTGCTACAATTTTTCGGTTGGTTCAGCGACATCAAGGTTTTATGTTTTAGTCTTTAGACATTTATTTTTATTTGACCCATTTTTTATATCAACTTGTACAAGTTGGTACTATCTTATATCCTTCCCCACAATATTTCCATTACTTTTTTCCTGATGGTCATTCTTACATTTTTATAAATAATTTAATTTTGTATTATATGTACAAGTTGTTACGTTATCATTTTGAGTGTTTGATGTCAAAAAACCATCAACTACTCAAAATATATGATATGTAAATATTTTGATTTTTTTTAAAAACAGTTAAAAAGAAACAATTTTTTATTTAAAAAATATCAAAATTCTCTAAAATCTAATAAAATAAACTCAAACTCCTAAAACCCTTAATTTCGTGGGTTATCAACGAACAATCATCTATTTTTTATTGTTTGCCTATTACGTGTCATATTTTGAATAGTTAACAAAAATAATTTTGTGGATTATAACTGAGCAATCATCTATTTCTTGTCATTTGCCTATCACGTCTCATATTTTAAATAGTTAACAAAAAAAATTAATTTTGCGGATTATCATCAAACAATCATCTATTCTCACGTGTCATACTTTGAATAATTAACAAAAAAAATTAATTTCGTGGATTATCATCGAACAATCATCTATTCTTTTCGTTTGCCTATCACGTATCATATTTTGAATGGTTAACAAAAGAAAATAATTGTTAACAGTCAAGTACCTTAAATGATCAATAAGAAAATGTTAAATATCAATTTTGATAAAAAAAAACTTTAGACACTTAAAATAAATAAAAGATATAATTTAATATTTTTAAACAAATCTGATTTAAATATAAAAATATTTTTGAAACAAAAATGGTATTCTCAATTCCCACTTGTATTTGTTGCGTCTTATCCAAACTTTTATTTTTGCCTATTTCGGGGGTTTAAACAACAATTTAATATTTCAAGGTCGGCTGAAACGAGAAGTTTAAGCGGACATTAAATTGTTCCCTATAACCATCCGCACAGAATACGGGTCACCCCACCAAAAAATTACTTGTGCTTTACGTGTGGTATAGAAAACGTTAACTGATTCTTCTGGGATTAATTGCACTCAACACTAACAAAATATAGTTAAATCTGTATTTGGTCTCTAAACTTCAAAACTCTCTATTAAGTCCCAATACTTCATCTTAATCGGATCTTCTGTCTAACTGTTCATTTTGATGTTCAGTGTTATCTTGAACTTAATATGTTATACATACTTTTAAAACTAAAATATAAATATATTTAATCTTTAAGGAAAAAAATTAAAAAATGAAAATATTATTTAATTTTTAAAAATATTAAAATATTTTTAAATTTTATTTAAAATAGAAAAAAGTAAAAAAAAAATTAAAATTATATAAAAATCATGAACTATAAACTATAAATATAAAAAAGCTAATATTTATAAATTAATAAAAATTTTGACATAAAAAAGTGTTCGACTGTCTCTCATGAATTTACTGTTATTCTTTGAACATATTTTCAGTAAAATCAACCTTATATTAGAGTAACAATTAAATCCAAAATTTCCTTTGATTTTTTACACCAAATATTGATCAATACACCACAAGCATGGCCGACTTTTGTTTTTTACTTTTTGTTATATAAAATTATATGTAAAAATTAAATTTTCATGTGAAGAGGAAATATATATATATATATATAACAAATTAAACTTGTAACAATAACACGTAATTAAGATAAATTATTTGGTTTTTTTAAGTTAAAATGATCAACTTTAATACATTGAAAAACGATTATAAATTACTATAAATATCCTTTAGATCCCTGAAAATTTCAAAAAATAAAAAAGTGATAACTCCAAAAAATAAAAAATTCTTCAATTATTACAAAATCTATAATCTTAATAGAAATACATAAGTTATTAAAAATATTAATAATAAAAACACTATAAAAATTCAAAAAAATGTAAAAAAAATAAAAAGTATTAAATGATAAATTATAAATTATAAATTAAAAAAATAAAATAAAATAAAATTTTAGAAATATTTATAAAAGTATTCAAAAATTGAATACTTCATTTAAAAAATCTTTGATTATCTCTCACCATCTTGAGTCTGCTACTATTTTTTAAACATATTTTCAATGAAATCAAAATTGTATAAAAGTAATAGTAAAGCTCAAATTATCCTATGATTTTCTATATCAAATCAGTTGTCATTAATATTTGGTGTAGAAAATTGAAGAAAAATTTGAGTTCTATTATTACTCGAATTTAAGATTGGTTTCACTTAAAATATGTTTAATTAATAGTAATAGAGTCAGGGACAACAAATAATCCAACTCTTCTTTGATAAAAATGTTTAAATTTATTAATCCTTTATAAATATTTTTAAAACTCATTTCTTTATATTTATAGTTTATTATCTTATAACTAATGAGACATTCTAATTTTATATTTTTCACTTAAACTTTTCATTTTTATAATGTTTTTATTTTGAATAATTGGTATGTATATTTTAGCAATTTTAATATTATTTTTAAATATTTTTAAATATTTTATTAAAAATTTAAAATTTACTTAAAGATTAAATAAGTTTTAATTTTTAATTAAAATTAATTACACCATCAAACTCGGTTAAACTAATTAATTAAATCTCTTTGTCATGTCATCTTTCACATGCATGGACGAACGTAAGACGTAAGATTTAATGTTAAGAGATGACTACCCCATCATCCCATGTATGTTCACACAAATTGTTATGTCAACATCGTGAATTATCATATCATTATAATGAAATATTATATCAACAATGTTAATTATCATGTTAATACTGTAACAATTAGTATCGATCGGAACGATAAAATTGATATAATTAAATAAATTTAAGGATGAAATTAATAAAAAAATTTATTAGTTTGAATTTATTATAGAGATAAAATAACCCTTAAAATTATAGCAAACTACACGTTTAATATCCCAACTATAATTTTTATTCTGTTTTGGTCACTTAATTATTTTTATTTCAAAATCATACCCAATATTACGTTTTGGTTTCATTTTGGTCACCCACTATTAAAAAACTAATGGTGGTGTTGGCGTGTCACTATAAGGCAATGCCACGCCATTATTAAAAAAATTTAAAAAATATATTATGTCAGCAGTTTTGTTAATTTTTAATAACGGGTGACTAAAATAAAATGAAAACATAATATTATATATGATTTTTATAAAATATAATTAAATGATTGAAAAAGAACAAAAGTAATAATTGAAGTGCTAAACATGTAATTTATCCTAAAATAAATATGACCCTAAATTGTTTTGATGGACAGATCTTATCTTATAATTCATGTAAATAGAAAAAATATCTTATATTATAATCCGCGTTAAAGGTCCCATACAGCTCACCTGCAGCACTACAACCGTCTGATCATGCATTCACGGTGATCTGTTTAACCCCTTTCCACAAATATCATAGAAGTATAAAGTCGTCGTTTTTCCTTCTCCCCCCCCCCTGTCCGGTGCGCCGTTAACCCCCTCAATAAGTTAGTCAATTATCTCTTATCCTACGCCATGCCGCTGAAATTTCCTTCACAATTATATAGCGCGTGTTTTCCACGACCCTTAGGGAAAAAAAAACAGATATGTAAATTGTAAACCTTAACCTTACCTACCGAACACCTAAAAACCTTCATCAACTGCCTCTTACAGCTTTCGTTTCTCTTTTCCTTTGTTTCCTTTTCGAACTCTCAGTATAAAACCTCCCTAAAATCTCTCTCGACTTTCATTGTACAAAAAAAAATCTACTCAGTTGATCCTAATGCTGTTTAAATCTTGTTTAATTAAACGTTGATCGAAAGAAGAATCATACTTATATTTTGGATTTACGAAGGGGGAAAAACTAGACTGTTTACTGATTTTGCTGTTAAAGTGATGGAAAACAAAGCGGCGGTGAGGTTTACGTTAGGGAAGCAATCGTCGATGGCACCGGAGAGAGAAAGAAGCGAACCGGATGGGAGAGGGAACAAGGAAGGAGAAGAGATAGATGGAGGAGTAAGGTTGATGTACTCCGCAAACGAAGGTGACTTGGAGGGCATTCGCGAGCTATTGGAATCGGGGATCGACGTTAATTTCCACGACATCGATGATCGGACGGCTCTCCATGTTGCTGCTTGTCAAGGACAGACCGACGTCGTTTCCTTGCTCCTTCAGCGCGGCGCTGACGTCCAATCTACAGATCGATGGGGGAGCACAGTAAGAAAAGACTAAATTGCCTCCTGGCTGCTCTTTTAGACTTTTCTTTTTCTAATATAATTTTATTTTGGTTTAATTAGCCTTTGGCGGATGCTATACATTATAAGAATCATGATGTCATTAAGCTTCTGGAGAAACATGGAGCTAAGCTTTTGGTAAGTTTTTTTTCTCGAATTTTTTCATTTGGAAATCATCTCTTCCCTTTCGCTGGTTTCTTTTAAATTGATGGTGCTTATTGAATTCTGGTTTTAGATGGCTCCTATGCATGTAAATCACGCGCGTGAAGTCCCTGAATATGAAATTGATCCTAAAGAACTTGATTTTACCAACAGCGTCGGCATTACAAAGGTAATCTCTTAGTTTATTATATGTAAATGATCATGATTTCATATTTAAATCGTAGTTATACAAAGAACTACTTTTATTGGTGATTTGAGCAATTGTGTAGACAGGGAATTTTATGACAGAGAGAATTTTATATTAGGTGTATGAATTTTTAAAATATTATATTAAAAATATAGAAGATTTGGAATTATAAATTTTAAAAAAAGGAAAAATTAATAGAAATATAAAATAGTACCGAAATTATATGCAAACAGTGTCCACATTTGTATCTCTGAGGAAACAATTTTGCGTTGCATCTGTTTCTCAGTGTGCGTTTCTTTGGGTGACTTCATTATTGCACAACTTAGACCTTACAGTTCTTCAAATCATTTCACAACTTGACCGTTGTGGGTCCGGTGGAGTTGGATATTTGCTCCCAATCGCTCTCCCGTTGCCATTTTCACCCTTGCTTTGTTCATTTACATGTCAACACTTTTGACTATTTCTACTTTTTAAAAATTTTTGTTTTATTCAAAGGGGTATGCTTGAATAATGTGGTGAAATTATTTTTGCTTGAATAAAATGCACCAGAAATATTTTATAATATAGGATGATTGTTACACTTATACTAATCCGAAGATTTTGCTTGAACTCGATTTCTAGACATCGTGTAGACTGTACTGCAACTTTTGAAAATCCTGTAGATTGCACTGCGACTACCCCATGTTGCTTAAATAGTTTCTGGTGCACCATATTCAAGCAAAAAAAAAATTCCACCACAATATTGAAACAATTTTGCTTATTTAAAGGTTTTTAATTATTTTTCATTTTGAGATGATAAATACACTTTTATAATAAGTGAAAATATATGTAAATAATATTTGTTATAGATTTTATTTATTAATAATATTGGATATACATAAAATATTCTATTACAGATATCTTAATAACTTTTTGCAGTCTCACCGTACTTTGGAATGTGGCCTAAAATAATGCTTATCAATGCTTGAGAAGAATGCTTGTAATTTTTAAAATTGTGGTTTGTTTGTTTCTATGCAAGTTCTTTTGTTCTTCTAGTTATGGTGGTTTTGTGGTAAGTTAGAGCTGACAATGCAGAGTCGGTAGATGACCAGCAAAAGATATATGTAATTTTTGTTGCGATGGTAAAGAGTTCCATTACCTATGCCACGTAGGTTTGAACTTCAAGTTATGCCCTCAATGAACTAAATGCCTACTAAAAATATTGGCTTTTTGAAACTTCAAGTTAAATGTATACACGCATATTCAGTTCATAACCTGATGAACCTCTGTTTTTGCATCTCCAATTTTTCTTTAGCTGCTGCAGATCTAAGTCATCCATCTGACTAAATTGCAGGGAACCTTCTGTATAGCATTATGGCGTGGAACGCAAGTTGCTGTCAAAAAGCTTGGGGATGAAGTTTTTTCCGATGAGGAAAAAGTGTAAGTTCAAGAACTCAAAATGTTCTTCCAGTCTTTCTGCACTAGTTTTTGTGGGAGGGGGCATGAGTGAGATGGAAAGCTGAAAAGTTCGATTGGCATGTTTTACTTTATGTACTTTTTCTCTTTTGTTATAGTGAGTATTAAGACCCTGGGCCTTTTATTGGGTCTTCAAATCGTAGAGCATGATGCCTGCTCTTAGGGATAAGAATCATTGGACTAGGCGTAGGTCCTTTTCTTCCGATACATTATGATATGCGAATTATTGGTTTTTCTCAGGAGGGCATTTCGAGATGAGCTTGCATTATTTCTGAAAATTCGACATCCAAATGTAGTTCAATTTCTTGGTGCAGTAACTCAAAGTAGTCCTATGATGATTGTGACAGAGTATTTACCCAAGGTTTTAACCGGCATCTTATTGCTACCGTAGCATCTATGGATTCTGTTATATGAATAATTTATTTCCTTTTTGACACTGTTGTTAAATGAATGTTTTAACCGGCATTAAATTCTGTCACTTGTTTTTGTTGTGTTTGAAACGTTGGTTAATGTATTGATAGGGAACCGTAATGCCTTATCTTTCATTTGCACTGTTAATTTAATAAAATATTCACCTTAAAACTATCTTTAAATCAAAACTGATCATTAGAATTTGGGTTAATTGCTGCTTGTTTTGCAGGGAGACTTTCGAGCATTTTTGAATAAAAAAGGACCAATGAAACCTGTGACAGCTCTGAGATATGCACTTGATATCGCAAGGTTTGTTATTTTATTATTGCATTGGACTAGATCTTTATATATTGAGTACGGTACGTTGCCAAATGGCTATTTTCCTTGTCATAAATGGACAGTTAAATATCAACTTTCATTTGAGAGTTACTGCTAATTGAACTCAAGTATATGTCTGTTGCATGATATATGATCTTTGTGAAGAATATCAATAGGAGAATGTAAGAGCTTCAAAAATGATGATACATTTTACTATAGGGAAATAAAACTGATTAGTGCATGATCTATTTGATGATTTTTTTTTCCGGCAGATAGTCTCTTCTGCGTGAAATCAATTATTAATATATCTTCTACAATATTTTGCAGGGGAATGAATTATTTACACGAGAACAAACCAGCAATAATTCACCGTGATCTTGAGCCATCGTAAGTTTTCTTGTTTAGGTGGCCTTTCTTTTTTTCGCAGTAATTTATACCTGGAACAAAAGTAGCTCTAAGCTACTATAAAAGACATTTTTTTCTGCCTTAAATTTTCTGAAATGGTCCAAAGTTTTTGTATGCTTACAATTGGAATAACAGGAACATTCTACGGGATGATTCGGGACATCTGAAAGTTGCAGATTTTGGAGTTAGCAAACTCCTCACTGTTAAAGAAGATAAACCACTAACTTGTCTAGACACATCTTGTGAGTTCTGTCTATTCAGTTTTAGTTATCCTTATTATTTCTGTTTTAAATATTCAAGCAAGCATTATCTGGATAAGTGGAACTTTATCTTGTGTTGAACAACTCTTTCCTGTAGGCTGAATCATGTTTGTTGTTATTGATACAGGCCGATATGTTGCTCCAGAGGTTTTTAGTAATCATGACTATGATACGAAAGTAGATGTGTTTTCATTTGCTCTTATCTTACAGGAGGTAAATTTCTTTTATGTTTCAGATCATATGATCAGTAAATAGTAAGTTTTGACTCAAATGCCTAGCTGATTACATTGTGTTAAATAAAAATAAAACACGGTTCATGATTGCAACAGGCTTAATAAGTGACTTTATTGTGCTATACTGTAGATGATTGAAGGCTGCCCTCCATTTTCTGCAAAGCAAGACAATGAAGTTCCGAAGGCATATGAAGCAAGGGAGCGTCCGCCTTTCAAAGCTTCAACTAAGAATTATGCCCATGGGCTCAAAGAGTGAGTAGTGCATTTTGCCTTATTCAATATTTAGTAATTTTGACTCTGTGAACTAGCATTTAGCACATTAGTCATTGCATCTCTTTAACAGGATGATATATGCATAAATAGGTTCCAGACATAGATATATAAAAATAATGATGGCATTGCTTCTAATTACAGATTAATTGAGGATTGTTGGAATGAGAAACCTGTCAAGCGACCCACATTCAGACAGATTATAACCAAGCTAGAATCTATTCACAATAGTTTTAGTCATAAAAAGCATTGGAAGGTATTTTCTCTCTTTCTCCAAAGCCCCACTCTGTCATTCTCAAACAAAAGGGTAAATATCTATTTAAAATTTGAGGCAATTAACTTCTTAATACCTTCTGTATATAAATTATTGTTGGAGTTTGACACGAATTTAATCTGATTCAAGTTTATTTGGCAAAGTTGGAAAATTCTATTATATTTTACGTTGATTAAAAGTAGGGACCATAGTTTGGGTAGATTTCTTGATATGCAAGTTTTCTTTATAATCATGTAATTATCCCTATAAATAAATACCAGAGATTAGAGTTAGAGATCACGTTGTTTAATGAGATTCTCTTGTATTCTTCTACTTTTGACATTAATGAAAATTCTCTTTTGTATGTGATTTTTCTCCATAGGGTTTTCACATATATCTTGATCCTTATTTTAGGGTAGGCTTACATTCGTTGTTATTGTGCTTGTATTATTACGGTTATGATGAAAATAAGAGTATATGTGGAGTGAAGATGTCTTGAAATATTGTCTAATTTACTGTATTTAGAAGGCTGTCAAATCTAGTTCATTAATCCACACCAAGCCGCCATTATTAAACAGGTCGCAGTCTTTAGTTTTGTTAATTTGGCCAAACATCTCGATCCCTTTCAAAGTTGGCTTTTTGGTCCATTTTTTGCTGGGTTGCTCATTCTTTTTGCTTTTAGCCTGAAATATTTTATCAAAATATGTACAGATTAGACCACTAAAATGCTTTCAGAATCTGGAGGCAAAGCTGAAGAGAAATTATTCTAGTCCAAGCAGCCGTAGCAGTTCATCTCGGTCTACTAGCAGCGTATGAATGGCTGATGCGTCATCTTCCCAGGCTTATTATTCTGCATAATTTGTTCGGTTTGTGTAACCTGGGGCATACAATTTTCCTTTATATTTTTTTCTTTTTTTGGCTATGCAATTAGTTTGGTATTTTCTACGATTTGTTCTCTCCCATTTGCTTTATGAGCTGAGAAGTGAGAACTAATCCTTTGTTTTTGGTAAGTTTTAATGTACACCAAGTATGTTATTATAATCAGCTAATACTGAAATCATTTCAATGGAAACATTGTACAGAACGCAAGGCGAGTACCAAGTATTAACATGAAAGGCGACTGAAGGTGAAATGTAAGAGAATGCTGTTACTCTTCCATTGGGCCTTCAATATTTATAATACTGGGTCGGGTTTCATCCTTAAAACATGAAAGGCCTAATGGTCGTTAAAATTTGCCTAATTTCATCTTAGAACATAAAAGCCTTCGCAGATGAACTATTTCATCTTAGTTATCGTTACTGCTACATGGATAATTTGGTATATAACCATGTGTAGTTGCCCATAATTCTTAAATTTTAATTTTAGTCATAAAAAATAAAACCCAACTCTTTCTTTTTGTGGTTTTAATTTTTAAGCTATGATTCGAAATAACCCTTTTCCATGTACTTGTTTTTTTCAAGATTTTGGATTGCTAGTTTTTGGAAGTGTAATTTCTGGATAATTTGGAAGCATCTAGGTCCAAGTAACAGTACCAAATTTGACGTATAGTTGCCAAGTTCATGAGAACCAACATCAATAAACAAGAATTGGTGTACGGGCGAGTAAAACATCAATTAAACAGAATTGATAGGAATTGAGATATCTGTAGGCAACTGGTCATGATTTGAATAGGACTAAATTACTGTTAAAACTGGACTAAAACCCCAGGCAGGAATTCATTAATTTCTCATCTGAAAATTGCTCTTAATAGAACTCCTCGTGGGAGTTATCAAAGACAATTTCAACAAAGTTTATTTGTACAGTTTCTATATTCGGCTTTGCCTCTAACTAATCTTTGGGGCCACTACTTCAGTGATGCATGTAGTACAGTAGTACTGATGTACGACAATTTAATTTAAAATTAATTTAAAATAATTTAAATTTAAATTAGTATTATATTCAATTTAAAAATTATATAAATTTATATCATTTTCGATTGTGACTGAAAAGTTATATTGTGGGATTTAAGGCTTAATGTTATAAAAAAATGTAACATTTTTATTTGTTTAGCCAATTTAAAAAGTTACGCTCTCGATTACAATTGATTTGTGTTTTAGCTTTAAATTAACAAATTATATTTTAGAATTTATTGAATAATGTGGACCTTGTGGGAACTTCCTTGTACAAATTTGTTATCACCGTTACCATCTTTGGGTTTTTTGGCCCAATAGGACAGCCCGATAAATTTGTAAAATGGGGTACAAACACTTTTATTTTAGGATTTCCGACATTTTTTAAAATGCATGAAACTCATCACGTCGAGGTGAAGAGTTTCAATAAAAATATTTTTTATTCAAACATTTTACCTCGATGAGGTAAAATTTAATAAAAATTATATTTTATTGAAACTCGTCACCTCGAGATGACGAGTTCTAGCTCCACTGTGAAGTTTCAATAAAAAATATTTTTTTATTTAAACATTTTGCCTCGATGAGGTAAAATTTAATAAAAAAATTATATTTTATTATAACTCGTCATCTCGAGATAACGAGTTCTAACTCTATTGTAGCATTTTTCGTATTCTCCAAAAAAAAAACCGGGTACCCTAATAGGTTAAATAAAAAACTTGGATGCTCTAATGGGCAGAAAAAATCCATCTGTTTTGTGGGCTAACTTTGCCTTACAATGATAATTTAATAACACGTTCATACTTTAAACTTTTTTAATGTAAATAGAAGTAGTTAGTTTTATTGAGAAAATGAAATATTTAAACTTATAATAAATGTATATAATCATAAACATATAATCTGAACATTTTCTATAACTATTGATATAAGAAATTAATAATTGAGATCATATAGGACCCATACAAATAAAGGGTTAAAAACTTAAATAAAATATAAATACGAACATATCAAATTGAATTGACAAACAAACTACAATATTAGATCAAACTACTACTAAGAGACCAGCAACAATCACAAATGAGCACGTCGTAAGAAAATTATATACAAATACAAATCACGAATCTAAATTCAATTCGAGAGTGCAAATCAGGAAAAATCAAATTTTGGTTTCATTTTCGATAGTTTTTGCAAGATTGTGGTAATTTTTTTTCAAGGCAACTATGAATTCTTATGCAGTTTGCAAGCTCTTACTTGGCTTTGGTAGGGATTGATAGTTTGTTTACGATTTTGAGTTTGTTGTATTATTTTAGGTGGCAAAATTATGTGTTCATGGTGTTTCATTTGCATTTTGTTTTATTTCCTTTGGTGTATAATCTGATGTATTTTATTGTCCTGTTTTTCTGAAGCAACAATCGACATAATTTTGGCCTTCGGTGAATATTTCTTTCTTTAATAAAACTTACTTTTCTGTGAAAAAAATAAATGTCATCTTGATCATTCGATACAACGTTAAATCTAATTCTAAGGAAATTTAAAAAAAAAAAAAACAAATAAACGACTGATAAAGAAAACCGAAAACACACCAAAAGATAAAAGAAAATCGTACCATAAGGACATAGTTATTAGAAACCAACAAGAAAATGTACCATTAATTAAATACATATTATATTCAGCAATAATCCATCATTTCATAAATAATGTTAGGGATTTAGCTTCTTATTACTACTTTTTAATGCATTATTACTTAATACGACTTCGAATGTCATTTATAAGTATATCATAATTTATGTTATGGGTTAATTCAACACTAATTTATATTGAGGGATCACGCCTAATTTGTACTACATATTAAATTCTATTAATTTGTATTAAATTTAAATTCTTGATTGAGTTTCTATCACGAGTTAATTCAACACTAATTTAATTAAAAATAATTAAAAATCATTTTGAAAAAATATTATATATTACACTGCACGAAAAGAGAGAATCAAAAGTTATTTCATGAATAATTTTAGAACATAAAATTTAACAAACAGAGGATGTAGTTTAAAAAATTGAAAAAAGGGTTTTCCCGCAAGAAAAAAAAAACTTAAGAAATCTTTATTTATGAATTGAATCACAAAACTTTCAACCAAACTTATCTATAAACTTTCAAATATTTAACCGTTGGATTAAAATTTGTAATCAAGACATATGATATAAAAATAAGTAATTAATTATAAAATATGTATTGTAAATATTAATATACCATAAAAAATAAAATGTAAATATCATAAGTTGTATGTATAATCTGATGAAAGATAAATTATAAATACTTAAAAATTGATTTAATAATCAGTTATATAAAGAGATAGTGATATTCAGGAAATATATTAACTTCTATTCCTTTTTAACTTCATTAAAGAGTTTTACCATAAGAGAAAATATATGATCAAACCTTCAAGATAATATTCATCAATACATTTAAATACGTTTTTGTATCTAATATTTTATTATTTATAATTTTACAAAAAAATCTTGAATTTAATTTCTCATTTCGGTTCTAATACCGACATCTAAAAATAAGATAGTAAACAAACTAATAAAGTAAATAGTTTAAGTTATATCTAATTATAGGGAGTTTAATCTAAAACAAATAATCAATAAATTTGACCTATAAAAATTAATAATATAGATAAATTTAATTAAATAATTAACTTTGAAATAAACAATAAAATAACAATAACTTATTAAAATTTACGTCCTATCATATTATATAGCCGTGCCTATGCCCTATACAAATTATCTACAAGGGAATATAACTTTTATTTTTGTCTCCTCTCTTTTCTTATTTTCCGTTTTGGTCAATAAATTCATCACATCAAGGAAGGTGTTGTATTATCATTTCTCTTTGTTGGGTTAGCCATGGAATGGATGAATGAATTTTAATTTGTTTTTCTTTTTAACTTATTGAGACATGTCTCCATATACTACCCCACACATCATCACTAAGGGATGTACATAGGATAAATCTCCAACTTAAAATTCAAATTTTCTTATATTTATTATTTATTTTATTGACGGTATCTATTACGCAATTTTATTTGTATCATCTAATTATAAAAATTGTGTTATTGATTAATAGTTGAGAACCCTAGAAAGGTTTTTTTTCTTTCTCTCAACATTGCCTCTTTATTTTCATATTTGTTTGGCAGGCGACGATAACAACTTGATGTTAGTCATTGATAGATTGTATTGATTTTTTTTATTTACTTTCTTATATTGTATCATTATTTTTTTCTTTTTTAAATTTTTTTTGAATAATTTGTCTTTGTGATATGTTTTTTTCTACCTTTATGACGCGTTTTCTCTTCTTTTTGGCACCTTTTTTTATCTTTTGGCACATTCAATCTTTTTTATCGGTCATTTGATCATTCTTTTCGTTTAATTTTCTCATGGTTGGATTTAATGTTGCATCGACTGTCCAAGATGATATTTATTTGTTATCATGTTGATTTTCCCTACTTTGGACCCTTGGATTGGACTTGGATACACGATTTACGTTTATAGATAGTTTTCTCACGACACTCGACTCTAATTTGTGATTGTCGGTGGCCTTTTAGTAGTTTGATCCCATATCATGATTCTTTTGCTGATGTAGTTAGATTTGTTCGTATCTACTTTTGTTCGAGTTTTTTGGAGGGGTTTTTAATATTTTCCTTACATGGTCTCAAGTTGCTAGTTTTTTGTGTCAAAATTTATAGAAAATGTCATAATTAGGTGTTTAATTTACATTTATGATTGCAAATATTCATTTTAATTTTGGATATTTCCTCTTTCTAATAGAACCATATGCTTCCATTTGTATAAAAAAATTATTACATCCGTCCCACTTAAAATGTCTATTATTGACTTTTTTGTTCAATTTTTTAAACTTTGACTCTTTATTGTTTAAATTTTATTATTGATAAAATATGAAAAATATATTTTAAAAACCTTCAATCAAGTAGTTTTAAAATATATATTTTATAAAATTTAATTTTTTTCAAATGTTTAAAATAATTATGATCATAGTTTAAAAAAATTAGTTTTGAAAAGTCAATAATAGACAATTTTAATGGGATGTAAGGAGTATATTATTAGCATATATGTTCTCACTCTCACCATTATTTCTAGATCTATCACTGCATATTATAAAAGAATGAAGAAACTCAACTTTTTTTTCTTCACAAATTCAACTTATTCAAACTTTGAAAAGTTTCCATGCAGTATTCTTTTACAATTGCCAAGTATCATTGTGAGTTACATGTCATAACTAAATATGACTTTTTTATTACAAAATTGCGTTGAAGTAAGAATAAAAGGGGCAAGGTGGTCCTGACGTAGTACAGGTGAGACTGGAGCTTGGGAAAGAGAAAAGCAGCGCGGCATTTCCACTTTAGAAAAATGAGAAGATTGGCGAAAGTTTCTGAGATGCCAAACTATATGGATAGAGGTGCCCAAAAAATTTAAATATTTGATTCTGTGTAAAAAATATTTGAAATCGGATTTAGAAAAAATCGGTTTTTTTAAATCGGATTAGATATTTTAAAATCGGATAGTATAATCGGTTTGGGAAAAAAATAAAACGATTGGATTTTTTACCAAATTAAAAACTCGGTTTTTTATCCGAAAAAAATTCTGTCTGGGGTTTAAAAAACTAGCTTTGAAGGATTATTTGGATGGAGCGGATTTTTTATCGGATTAAAAACCGGTTTTTAAAAAAAACATGTTTTTTTCAAACCGAAACCGGTTACACCATACGACCCTCCAAACCGGTTAGAATCCGAACCGGTTTTTTTAAAATCCGATTTTTTGACTAGGTGAAAAACCGGATCGGTTTTTATCTGATCCGGATCGGTTTTTTATCCGACCATGTGCATGTCTATATATGGAGCAACAAAGAAGAAGGTCAGTCCATATCATTGTGTAGACACCTATTTTTTGATTGGGATTAAATATATATTTTATTTATTATTATATACTATAGTATGATGATGATTATTATTATTACTAATATCATTTTATTGATATTTTATGCAGGCCAACAAGTGACAATTATAAGTCCAGAATATACACTCACTGCCCACACCGCCAACTCCAATTACCCTTTGCGTCAACGACAAGATATTATCCTCACCAACAGCTCAGACCATTTCAATCGAATTCATCAAGTCACATGCACCAAAGTCAAGCAAAATTAATGATTTCACCTAACCCATCAACATCATACCAAAAACAAAGAAAATGCAGATGCATCCAAGGAGATTCGGTGAAGATTTCAACAATAAAATCAAGGGGAGTTTCGAACAAAAAAAAGGAGGGAGGAAAACCATCAACCATTCGAGGGGAAAGGACCAACAATAGGTGGTTCGATTCTTCAACAAAAAAAGAAAAGGGGGCAGAAGCTATAAAAACGTCCATTATGGTTTCATTTTCAGGGATATCGACAAATGTAAAAAACGTTGTATTGTATTTTTCTCCCATTTGAAGATCAAAGGAAATAGAGGAATTCCCTCTTTTCAACGAACCAAAGCATTGCAAAAAAAAATTCAATTCATACAAGGTTTTTCTTCATTTTTATTTACGTTAGTATCTTTTTTTCTTTACTTTATTTGTATTAACAATTCTAAAATTAAATGAAAATCCTAAAATATGAAAATAGGAGTAGGTACATTCGGGTATGGCTTTGTTGCTTAATAAAATCAAATCATAGACTTTAGGGTTACTTTGCCGAGGTATTAACGTCACCAGAGTTGAGTAAAATTGATGTGAGTTGTTAGAGTCCTTGCATGTTTTTTTGGGGTTTGAGTTATCATCTATCGGAGTTCAATCGTTGGAGTCGAAGGACCGAGGTTAATATTAGTAAATCATATAAAATTAAACAATGAACAAAAAAGCATAATAAACAGGAAGGGGTCGGTTTCATTGCCTGGTTTGTTTTTGGATCTTAAAATATGAAATGTAAGGGGTTCATTTAAGCTAGGTTGCTCCGATTGAGAAGTGAGAAGTTATGGAAAGGAAATTGGAGGCTTTGGCTCGGTTTGGGGTAGGTTATAGCTGGTTCACCCTTTGTAATCATAGTGTTTAACCAGTGGTGCTGTTGGCAGTGTGAAGAACTTTGGTTGAGCTCCCGACCAAAGAACAGAACGAGGAAGAAAGAGAAAGCGGCGTTGTTTGTTGGTTATAGGCTTAGGCTGTGTGGGTGGAGAAAAAGCGAATGAAGTGAAAAGTTTAGAATTAGGTTAGGATTGATATTTTAGTTATTTTATATTAAAATATTTGGAATAATTAATTTTTAGCTCACTTGTACATTTACCTTGGAAACTGATTCTTTGTTCACATATATTTGTTTAACGTGTCTGTAGGAAGAATAGCTTACTTGGATTAGTATATATATATATATATATATATTATATTATTGGAGTATATATTATATTTAATTAGCCCATGCATGATCAATTTTAACATATCTTTATTATATTAGATGCATACTTGTATTTACTTTTACATTCTTTATATCATTTATTTAATAAGTATAGTGGTGCATAACTTGAATGATATCATAATATGTGTTATCCTCATGTGCATAACTCGACATTATTACATGTTATGTTAATATTTGACTTTGTGCATAATATTTATAAATATTACATATTATCATTGATTTAATATATTTGTGTATTTTTTATATTATTTGAATTTGGCTATGATGTTTGTAAATATATCGTTTTAGTCCTTGTTTTAATTTGGTTTAATTGTGATTTAGCCTTCAAGTTTTTGATTTGTTGCACTTTAGTTCTAAATTTCATTTTTGGATTATTTTCATTTTAGTACCTGTATTATTTAATGTTTGTAATTTTTTATTTTGATTTATTAACCCTTTGGGGGTGTTTGGTTCAAGGATTGTGGGATTCCCATGGGATGGGAATCCCACATTCCCATGTTTGGTTGGTCGGGAATCTCATTCCCGGTAATGTTTTATTACCAATAGTATATTTTTTTGGGTATATTACCGGGAATGTCATTACCTCCCTTCCCTTAGGTATTGTAACATTACCAACGTTTTGGACTAAAATGCCCTTAAATTTTTATTTTTTTCAAAAATATCCTTCTTCTGTCATTGAATAATAAAAATTCTACGAAGGTTAAATTACAAATTTATCCTTAAATTATTTTATATTTACAAAAACAAATCTTTAATTAAAATTTTATATAAAGTTCAGGGGTTAAATTTTTTTTACCCTTTCATTAAACCTTTTTTATATTTTTAATTTTGTAAAAAAATTATATAAATATTATGAATTTAATTTTTTAAAGAAAATATATAAATATTTTACAATTTGTAATATTATAAAAATATATAATAAGAACAATTTGGTCAAATATACATTCCAATAATCTTTTATTCCTTTAACCAAACACGGTAATCTTACATTCCAGATAAACCAACCAAACACAAAATACAACATTCCCAGTAATCCTATTCCCTGGTAATCTTTTATTCCCACTGATAATCTTACATTATGTGAACCAAACTCACCCTTTAAGTTTTTGTTCTAATTATTTTGGTTCTTATAAGTTTAACTACTTATTTTATTTTATTTATTTTCTTTAAATTATTAATCTGAAGTAAATTAATTAAATTTCAATAAATGGATCATATTTTAACTTGATATTTGATTCAAGATTTCCACCATTACGACAATGTGTAAGCGATACAGTACCAATGTTTGGGCGATGTGGGGGTGCTAATCCTTCCCTACGCGTAACTGATTCCCGAATCCGTTTTAATAGAATCTTTGGTAAACGCATACCAATTTTTGTTTTAAAAAATGAGTTTTCTTAAAATTGTTTTTAAAAGACGTTTTTAGGTATTCGACCTACCTAACTCAAAGGTTGATGACGACTCTTTTCAATTAATTCAAATTAATCCAAATCACTAAATTTTCCAAAATTAAAGTCGTAACTGGTTTTTAAACTTTTTTAGAGAGTCAGCTGTAAGTCGTTTATACATTTTCATTGAAATGGAAATTATGAGTTCAAGTTTTTAGTTAATTTATGATTCATTTATTGAAGTTTGTAATTGCTTCATTTTTTGTTATACTAACATTTTGATTTTTGCTTTCAGATATGTCCAAGTTTTTGTCGTTGTTTCATTTTCCTTTTGAGTTAAAGGGTTGAATGTTCCTCCTCACACACATCACGTTCATTTGCATACCATAAGCTCACTTACGAGCTTTGTCCCTTTTAAGTTGAGATGAAAACTTAACCTACATGAGATAATTTGTTTCTCCGTATGGGTTTTAGCAAGTAATCTTTAGGGTTCATATACCTTATGTCTACGTGAGATAAACTGTTTCTCCACATGGATATAAGGGAATGTATCATCTCGAATTGAACTCGATCCGTACGAGCCTATAATGGACCAGGATTGAGGGTTTGGTAGCCCAAGGGAGCACCAACTTTAAGGACAATTCGAGTACATTTTCCCGTTAGAGCCAAAACCATGCATATAGTGAATCCTAGATTGGTCACCCTAGGTATAGACATACCGAACCTCTGACCGTCAGTAGGTACCCAAATTAAGTGTACACAAAGGATGAGCTTTTCTGAACCTTTTTATTTTCTGTTGAATAACATCATGCGAACTCGATACCATGCGGTTAGGATCATTTCATTGAAAATAATTATTTTGGGTATAAAGCATGTTTGGGTAGGATCACTATCTATTAAAAGCATGATTGGGTAAATATCATGATTGGGTAGGTGTTATATTTATCTTTATCTTTTAATTTTATTGATTATTTCGCCCATACTAATTTATTTCTTTTCTTTTGCATATGCCATATTTTTCGTCATTCTTTGCATTGTTTCATTTTTGCATCTTCATTTGCATCTTCACATTTACATAATCATCATGAATAAAAGAAAGGTGTTGATTAAACCAAGTAATCATCATATTAGAAGAGCGATCATTGAAATGGAAAAGAGTTTTCATAACAAGGAATAACTCAATCCAGCGGTTCAAGCTTAGTCTGAAGAAACAAAAAGGGCTTGCCTGGAGATTACGTATCACAGATGATCACAAATGTCAATGTCAATCTCAAGCAAGAATTATCTACAAGAGCTGATAGAGATTTTGGATATTTAGAGAATAGTTACCAAGAAGAAATTTCACAAGAAATATGGTGACATGGTCTATTTCCTCTGCGTAAAGATAGATGAGTCGTTGCTTAAAGCTCTGGTCTGATGCCGGAATTCCACATACAAATGTTTCACTTTCAAAAGACAAGATTTGACACCAACAATAGAAGAGTACTGCTCTATTTAACTTTGAAAGCCTTCAGGTGGATATAATTCATTACAAACTTTCGAAAGTCAAATCCTTCAAAAGCAAGCTTGTGAAGATTACAAGATTACTGATAGTAGAACACATCAATTAAATGGTAGAAATGGAGTGTTTTCTATGTCATTGCCTCAATAAGGTGATACTAGTGCACATAAATGAAGATAAGGAATTAGTCACATTTTCTCTGGCTATACATGATCTAGTGATATTCTCAAAGACTTTGCTACATGTTGAGGTTGTTGTTACAAATCTCTTGGACATATTGGAGAAAGGTATAAGTCCTACACTGGCTATCTTGGTAGATACTTTTTGATCCCTAAATGATTGCCATAGATTAAAGGGAAGGCGATTCAAATGTTGCACTCAAATACTCACCGTTTGGATTCAGAGTCATTTCTGGAAAGATGAGAAAATTATTGTGATCATGACTGAGATCATGAAGTTAAATAAAAAGGCTAAACCGTATTTGTATAATTGATCTTTCTTGTAAAGATGAAAGTTCTTTTGGAAGAATGAAGCTCTTTATAAGAATGATTACTTTTGGAAATCGATACCTTTTGCATTTGCATTTGTATTTGCATCTTTACATTTTTACGTTTGTATTTACATTTTCATTTATTGCATTTGCATCTTTGCATAGTTATATTTATAGTTTCAATCTTACATCATGCATTTTCATTTTGTTTCAAACTATTTTACATGCATTAAATCATGAAAATATGAGAATAATTCATGGAGGATTCTATGAAATAATTTTTGAAATCAAATTGGGGTTAACTTGGTCTTCCTAGAAAATGATAAGAACCATGAATGAGATTGTAGCAAGGGTTGGTAGAATCGAAAAATTCCAAGAGCAACTTATCAAGATTCAACAAGAAATGATTGTTCCAAGTTGAATCAAGGGAACAAATGTCCAAGTTGATGAGCATGATAGTTAATGTAATATATGGGGATATATCATCAGAGGATCCTATTATGCAAGAAAAGATGAAGACTTCGAATGATAATCTGAATGATAATGGTACAACCAATGCGATGGCAGAAAATGATCAAGAACCTGTTAGGGGATATGGTAATTCAAGTCAACTCCAAAAATCAAGTATGATTCCAGAAAATGCTACAGAGATCATACTGGGAAAAGTAGAAGTTAAGGGTGAAACATCTAATATGAAAGTGGAGCCGAACTCAAAGAAGAGAGGTATAGAGGATGTTCAAATGCCAGTAAAGAATGACAAAAAGAATAGAAAGAAGAAGAATATGATACCTCTGATTCCGATTCCGATCTCATATTCGGACTTGTTACCCTTTCTCTTTGAATGTGGGATCCTAATGTCTATTCCTCCAAGGCCTAATACTTATTTATGTCCATATTGGTAAGGTGTCAAAAATTCATGCGGTTATCATTCTTGAGAGTTTAGCCATTCCACGGAAAATTGTGCGATACTGAGATTAAAAATTCAAAACCTCATCATGGAAGGATTGTTATGCTTTGAAAATGGAAAACCTAAGCTACTCGGAAGCTCAAAACTTATCGATAAAGGGATATTTGCAAACCAATGTCTTTCCCAAGATATTGGTCAAACGTTGAACCTTCAAAATGAACATCTCAATGATCAGTCACAAGGTCTTCAATATGGTCATAATAATGGCAAAGAGAAAGTTTTTTTTTGAATATCATGTCGGAACCCGAGGATACTTTATCAAGAATTATAGCAACTTCAAGCGACAACTCCCAGATCTTTTAACTTATGGAGTTATAGAGGAGGATGTTAATAATCAGTCTGTTTCGGTCAGACAATTGGGATTCAGCTTCCCGAATGGTGTTGATGAGGTAAGAAATGAAGTGCAAACAGAAGAGGGTGTAAAAAGAAGAATGAGCAAAATCAAGTAAAGCAAGATATATGAGGCAGAGATAAATGATCCAACTTTTGAGACATCTCTAACACTGAAAAATGAGATAAGTGTGGGAAATGACAAGCAAAAAGCTAAAGGAGAGGTAATCCGAGACTGGCAGTAGAAGATGTCTTGGGAAAATACGACCCTCAAGGTTTTTCAAGTGCCCATTTCCAACTTGCTATCCCCTTTAATCAAGAATCAGTACCTCACTCCAAGGCCTTTAAGAGTGAAGACTAGTCCATCTACTTATGGCTATGATCCGAATAGTTCTTGCGATTTTCATCTAGGGGAATTGGGCCATCATACTGACAAGTATATACCATTGATGGAAGAGATAGAAAGGCTCGTTGACAATGGAGTCCTGACAAGAGAAATGATCAAGAAATGGGGGGCAAATGAGAACAAAAACCCTGGGCTGATTATACACCCAACATTATAAGAGCAATGGAGCATGCTAAATAAACAAGTGGAAGTTGTTATTTACTACTATAGTACTTTTCATTTTCAACATCTTGTTTGAACTTGTTTTTTTGTTCATTTCTATACCTTTTGGGTAATAAATAAATTTTTGTTGCTTTTAAGGTTATGAGCATTGAATCAATTTTGCAATCTTACAGTTCTTTGAATATCAACAAGATTAAAAACTCTTTATGATTAGAGTTACACATCTTTGACAAATTATCAAGATTGAAAACTGGTAAAACAAGGACATTGACCTGACTTCAGATGAAATATACCCAAATATTGTACCCTTCTACAAATATAAGATAACCTTATCCAGTGCAAAGAATTAGATAAAAGGCTTGGTATTTACATATAGGAGCGTACAACATGGGGCTTATTTTGTGTGACTTTGTGAAATTGTCTAGATTACTTTCTATTGATGACGTTCGATGATGAAATCTTCACAAATAGGTAAAGTCAGTTGCTTGGGAATTGAACTCTAACGATGAGATTTTCTGATTTCCACCAAACCACCTAGACTATAACAGGTTTTTCTTAAGAGTTATATATACATGTTATATTATTATATATACAATAAAGCTTTAGTTGTCCCTCTAGAGCAATTGGTTAATAGCCCCCGACTTTATGGATAATATTCAGCTAGCTTATTATAATATTATATGCAATAAAGCTGAGCTATTCCGCTAAGGCAATTGGTTATAGAGGAAACTCGAAAGCCTTGGCTTTATGAATAGATTATATTCAAACCATGACCTTGATCGGGTACTTGACAATTCGGTGTATGCTCCACTGTAATTGTCAAGTCAAAGACTTTGTGATGAGATGAACACTTCAGCTAGCCCGATAAAGGCAAATTACAATAAAGCTGATTTTAGCTAGCTAGACAATGGCAAATTAAATCAATTTTATGAATAAAGGGAATTAAGGAACACATGTTATAGTCAACTACACACGAGCACACAGAAATTTCATTTTTAGATCGATATTTTCGCATTGCTTTGGTTAAAGGGAAGATTTCAGAGAAGTGAAATAGAGGTATTCTAGAAGGTCTAGTAATTGGCTATGCTAGTTGCGTTATTTTGTCCGCATCCGGTTATAATACCAAGTCATAAAAGTGAGGTCTGTGGCAGTGTTCACAGAGAGTGAGAGAGGAGTGACATCTTCAATATATGTAACTATAGAAAATAGGAAAGCCAACTTGAAACTCACCCATAAATTTTTATACTTGTCAAAGAACTGTAACTTTAAAACATTAAAGAGCTGTTAATTCTTTTGATATTCTTTAAACTCATGCTTATGATTTGATTCTATTGTGAACCTGTAAGAAACAATACTTTACAAAATTCTTTCATTCTTTGATAAAGAAAGGAGGAAAACATTTTCAAACAAGACAATCTCAAATGAGAAAGGTTCTTGAAGCAAGTTGAGGACTGTTATGCCTCTATTTGAGAAAAAGAATGAGTGATGCCAAAATGAGGAAGCACTTCACATTCTTGAAAGCAAGTGGTCCGAAAGATCAGGAGGGTTGGAGGAGAGAACTTGTAACATTCTCTTGTGACATTATCAAGCAACTTGATAAGAAGACGATGATTGTCTCATTCAAAAGGAGCAAATATCCCATTGCATAACAAAAAGGCAAGAATGCAACCAGTCAAGCAGAAGATGACCACCTTACTCAGAAGAAACACATATCTCAGTCATTTATGTTAGAAAGATTGATCACTTCTTAAGTTTGTGATAGCATGAAGATAATCCCTCGAAGTTACTTGACAACACTGTTGTTTAGTAACACCAGAATGAGAGCATTCAAGATAAACATATTTGAGCACAAATAGAGCCACAATGATCCACAAATGAGGCATTATCAAAGTTATACCTCGTGGGAATCATGGGATTCAAATTCAATGGACATCAAGAATGAACCTTTTGACTTGAAGGATGCGGCATTTTGAAATCCCATTTTAGATAGAAATGATCCATGTGGGGCATATTAAAGGCTCACACTAGCATGAAAAGGTTAGGATATTTTGAAGGTCCATTTCAACCAGAAATAGAATGTTGGGGCATTTTGAAGGCCCATTTCAGAAAAAAAATGATTCATGTGGGGGCATTTTGAAAGTTCATTTTGAAGGCTCATATCAGCAAGAAACAATTTTGAATACATTTTGAACGTTCATATCAGCAAATGTTGGGGCATGCTGAAGGCCCATATCATCATGTGTCAAGATCATTGATTTGAGCAAATATTTCCAATGAGATAAAAAGATATGAAAATGAAAATGATAAATCAGTGACAGTGGAGCTAATTATACATAATTGCTTTGTTCATCAGGAAGTTGTATTATTCTGGTGATTTGATGCTGGCAGTTAAAGTATCCCACTTGCGGTCTCACTGATCTTTGTTATTAAGTGATGTCCTAAAAAGCTCCAAACATTATGCAAAGACCATCACTGAGTGAGAAATATGAGCAGAAGCTACAGAAAATGATGAATGTGTGTCAAATACTTTACGAACCAGTGATTATGGTGTTGAACCAGCGATTATGGTGCTGAACCAATGTTACGATCATATGGTGTTTCTATTTGTAGACTCAAGATGAAGTTTGTCTTCTTCAACCCCAAGGTTAAAAGTGAGATATGATTTCTTTCCACGAAAGAGGCAATAAAATCTTAACAGCAAGAGACTAATGGTATCAACTAAGGCTGAAAGATGGATTGTTGATAAAAACGAGCCTCATTTGATGTGTAACTAGATGTGGTGACATGAAATTTGGATAGGTCCTCCTGATATTGAGTTTCAAGAGTCAAATCAGAATTGACGCAACTTTTCCTTTGATCTATACGGAGTTTGGCATAGTCATACGCATAGTCTCTAAAAATAGAGCAACACAGTCATATTTCTGATCGTAGCAAGAAGTTGTGAAAGAAAATGTTTTCTCCGAAATGAAGACAAAAAACGAAGACGACAAGAAGAGATAAGAAGATTAGATGGATCTTCAAAAATGAAAGTTGGAAAATATGAGTTGCTACATGAATATTTGAGTAGACTTTGGGAAGAAGTGATCAAGTAGAAGAAGATCGAGATGGCCACTTTGAAGTTAAATGAAGATTGCATCACATTTTTTGCATTCATAAGAACTTCATTTGCATATAAAAAAGTCATGCATTGCACCTACATGAATTTGCATCTTTGCATCAAACATTCATTCATAATAGTTGCATTCAACTACATTTTTGCACATCTTTCAAGAAAAATTGAGAGTAAAAAATAACAAGACATCCTCAGTAAGAGGGAGCAATCATCTTCAGATTCAACATTTCCAGACAAATTTTGTCTCGCTTGAGACAGTCTCATTTAATAAGGAAGATTTGTCTCGCTGGAGACAAGTTTTATTTAAAACAATACATTTTATTTCATTGAAGATTGTTTTATTCAAAATAAGATTTGTCTTACTGGAGACATGTTTTATTCAAAAGAAGACATTTCATTTGACTCAAGATTGTTTTTCTCAAAACAAGATTTGTATCGTTGGAGACATGTTTTATTCAAAACAAGACATTTTATTTCACTCAAGATTGTTTTTCCTTGAAACAGAAGATTTTATTTCACTCAAGATTGTTTTTCCTTGAAACAGAAGATTTTATCTCGCTCAAGATTGTTTTTCCTTGTAACAGAAGATTTTATCTCATTCAAGATTATTTTCCTTGAAACAGAAGATTTTATCTCATTCAAGATTGTTTTTCCTTGAAACAGAAGATTTTATCTCATTCAAGATTGTTTTTCCTTGAAACAGAAGTTTTTATCTCACTCAAGATTGTTTTTCCTTGAAACAGAAGATTTTATCTCATTCAAGATTGTTTTCCTTGAAACAGAAGATTTTATCTCACTCAAGATTATTTTTCCTTGAAACATAAGATTTTATCTCACTCAAGATTGTTTTTCCTTGAAACAGAATATTTTATCTCGCTTTAGATAGTTTCCCTCGAAACCCTCGAAACAAAAGATTTTATCTCGCTTGAGATAGTTTCCCTTGAAACAAATTTTGTCTCCCTTGAGATGGTTTTTCTTAAAACCAAATTCGTCTCGCTTGAGACAACTTTCCCTTGAAACAAGAAATTGAATCTCACTTGAGATGGTTTTTCTTAAAACTTACTTCGTCTTGCTTGAGACAATTTTCATTCGAAACAAAATTTATCTCACTCAAGAGAGCTTCTTTCAAAACAAGTTTCTTATTAATTTTCATCAAGTGTTAAATTTCTGACAGGAATTCAAAAAGCCAACAAAGATTTCGTTTCACGACTTCAGCTAAGAATCAATCCATATTGAAAGAAATGGATCTCAACAAATATTCGAGAACCTTTGGGTCAATACCTTTGGGTACTTCAAACACAATTATTACTGACACATGATAATCTTTTGCAGGTCTGAAAATTTTCAAAGAAAAGATAAACAGATCAACATTTCCAATGGAGAGTTCATAATGAGAAGAACTCATCCGACAGAGGGAGAAAAAGTTCATAATGAGAAGAGCTTGTTCGACCTATCACTCGATTCACGACATTTCGAATCAGTGACACCTCGCTTGAGGGATTGACATTTTTAGAAGAGTTCATAATGAGAAGAACTCATCCTAAAGGAGAAAGTTCATAATGAGAAGAACTTGTTCCTTTCAAGTCCATCACAGAAAGAGATGGATCAACATTTCCAATTGAGAGTTCATAATGAGAAGAACTCATCCAACGAGGAAGAAAAAGTTCATAATGAGAAGAACTTGTTCAACTTCGCATCACCATTTTCAATGGAGAGTTCATAATGAGAAGAACTCATCCGAAAGAGGGAGAAGAAGTTCATAATGAGAAGAGCTTGTTCGACCTATCACTCGATTCACGATATTTCGAATCAGTGACGTCTCGTTAGAAGGATTGACATTTCCAAAAGAGTTCATAATGAGAAGAACATGTCTTAAAGGAGAAAGTTCATAATGAGAAGAACTTGTTCCTTTCAAGTCCACCACAGAAATAGGTGACTCAACATTTTCAGTGAAGAGTTCATAAAGAGAAGAACTCATCCACGAGAGAGAAGAAGTTCATAATGAGAAGAACTTGTTCAATCTAACGACGAAGGAAGAATGGACAAAAACTGGTTGTCTTTTTCATCTTTGCCCTATTCTTGTTAACACAAGAATGTGCAAAGAGGGGCAGCTGTAGACACCCATTTTTTGATTGAGATTAAAATATATATTATATTTATTATTATATAGTATAGTATGATTATTATTATTATTATTACTAATATCATTTTATTTATATTTTATGCAGGCTAACAAGTGACAATTATAAGTCCAGAATATACACTCACTACCCACACCGCCAACTCCAATTAGCCTTTGTGTCAACGACAAGATCTTATCCTCACTAACAGCTCAGGCCATTTCAATCGAATTCATCAAGTCACATGCACCAAAGTCAAGCAAAATTAATGATTTCACCTAACGCATCAACATCATACCAAAAACAAAGAAAATGCAGATGCATCCAAGGAGATTCGGTGAAGATTTCAACAATAAAATCAAGGGGAGTTTCGAAAAAAGGAGGAGGGAGGAAAACCATCAACCATTCGAGGGGAAAGGACTAACAACAAGTGGTTCGGTTCTTCAACAAAAAAAAGAAAAGGGGGCAGAAGCTATAAAAACGTCCATTATGGTTTCATTTTGAGGGATAGCGGCAAATGTAAAAAACGTTGTATTGTATTTTTCTCCCATTTGAAGATCAAAGGAAATAGAGGAATTCCCTCTTTTCAACGAACCAAAGCATTGCAAAAAGAAATTCAACCCATACAAGGTTTTTCTTCATTTTTATTTACGTTAGTATCTTTTTTCTTTGCTTTATTTGTATTAATAATTCTAAAATTAAATGAAAATCCTAAAATATGAAAATAGGAGTAGGTACCTTCGGGTATAGCTTTGTTCCTGAATAAAATCAAATCACATACTTTAGGGTTACTTTACCAAGGTACTAATGTCGCCAGAGTTGAGTAAAATTGTCGTGAGTTGTTAGAGTCCTTGCATGTTTTTTTGGGGTTTGGGTTATCATCTATCGGAGTTCAATCGTTGGAGTCGAAGGACCGAGGTTAATATTAGTAAATCAAATAAAATTAAACAAGGAACAAAAAAGCATAATAAACAGGAAGGGGTCGGTTTTATTGCCTGGTTTGATTTTGGATCTTAAAATATGAAATGTAAGGGGTTCATTTAAGCTAGGTTGCTCCGGTTGAGAAGTGAGAAGTTATGGAAAGGAAATTGGAGGCTTTGGCTCGGTTTGGGGTAGGTTCTAGCTGGTTCACCCTTTGTAATCAGAGTGTTTAACCAGTGGTACTGTTGGCAGTGTGAAGAACTTTGGTTGAGCTCTCGGCCGAAGAAGATAACGAGGAAGAAAGAGGAAGCGGCGCTATTTGTTGGTTATAGGCTTAGGCTGTGTGGGTGGAGAGAAAACGAATGAAGTGCAAAGTTTAGAATTAGGTTAGGATTGATATTTTAGTTAGATTTTATATTAAAATATTTGGAATAATTAATTTTTAGCTCACTTGTACATTTACCTTGGAAACTGATTCTTTGTTCACATATATTTGTTTAACGTGTCTGAAGGAAGAATAGCTTACTTGGATTAGTATATATATATATTTTAAATTATTGGAGTATATATTATATTTAATTAGCCCATGCATGATCAATTTTAACATATCTTTATTATATTAGATGCATACTTGTATTTACTTTTACATTCTTTATATTATTTATTTAATAAGTATAGTGGTGCATAACTTGCATGATATCATAATATGTGTTATCCTCGTGTGCATAACTTGACATTATTACATGTTATGTTAATATTTGACTTTGTGCATAATATTTATAAATATTACATATTATCATTGATTTAATATATTTGTGTATTTTTGATATTATTTGAATTTGGCTATGATGTTTGTAAATATATCGTTTTAGTCCTTGTTTTAATTTGGTTTAATTGTGATTTAGCCTTCAAGTTTTTGATTTGTTGCACTTTAGTTCTAAATTTCATTTTTGGATTATTTTCATTTTAGTACCTGTATTATTTAATGTTTGTAATTTTTTATTTTGATTTATTAACCCTTTAAGTTTTTGTTCTAATTATTTTGGTTCTTATAAGTTTAACTACTTATTTTATTTTATTTATTTTCTTTAAATTATTAATCTGAAGTAAATTAATTAAATTTCAATAAATGGATTATATTTTAACTTGATATTTGATTCAGGATTTCCACCATTACGACAACGTGTAAGCGATACAGTACCAATTTTTTGGCGCTGTGGGGGTGCTAATCCTTCCCCACGCGTAACCGATTCTCGAATTCGTTTTAATAGAATGTTTGGTAAACGCATACCAATTTTTGTCTTAAAAAATGATTTTTCTTAAAATTGTTTTTAAAAGACGTTTTTAGGTATTCGACCTACCTAACTCAAAGGTTGATGGCAACTCTTTTCAATTTAATTCAAATTAATCCAAATCACCAAATTTTCCAAAATTCAAGTCGTAACTGGTTTTTAAACAATTAAACGATTGTCCCGCCGGAAAACGGTTACGACACATTGCATCAAAATTCGATGAGGAATGTTATATAGTTTTTTTATTTATTAATTTGAGTTATTATAAGTGTCGAAGCGATTTTTAACTGCGGGGGGAGCGATTTTGAAAAACCGCGTCATTTTTAATTATTCTCTTTAGGATTGAATTTTAATTAAAAACAATGTGATTTTAGAAAACCTCTCGTTTCAAAAATTTGGAAATTCCTTAATGATTAAAACGTATTGTTCGAGGAGTCGCCACCAATCTTTGATTAGGGTGTGATTGGACACCCAAAAACGTTGTCATTTTAAATAAAAATTAATTTTAATTAAAACGACAAATTTACGGTCTACGTTACCAAAATCTGAGTTCGGGAGTCGATTACGTGTGGGGAAGGATTAGCACCCACACAACGCCCTAAATCGGTACCTAGTTGATTAATTAATGTCTTTGCAACGAATTTCACGAGTTCGAGTTTAATTTGATTAATGATCCCTTAAAACCATAATAAATGCAAATTTTATAACATTAAAAAAAAGCAACAAAATAGGTTAAATTAAAATTGCCAAGCCATTAGAAAGATAAAGAATATTCGATTATTTACAAATATTGAGACCAGATCTTTAGGTGAGTTCTAACGATCTTTTCTCAAATAATTTAAATAGCCGAATATTTCTTTTTCTTTCATTCCCAAATTTTAAAGTGATTAATCCAAATTTAATTAGGCGTTACTGGTGGGATATACTTTTAATTTAAAATCGTCAAAGCGGATATCTAATCAGTTAAGACAACCACTTTAAACAATTTTAAATTAAAAAGATATTACCCTTAATTAAATTATGTAAATACATCGAGTTATGCACACGAGGTTAACATACGATATTAAAAATTATCTAATTAATAAATAATATATGAAAAACTAACATGCACTAACATTACTTAACATATTAATATGTAACATACTAATGGGACTTAAATATGAAAAAATAAAAACATAACATACCAAACTATACATGTTACACTAACAACCAAATCACATTAAACCGAACTTTAATATTCAAAATATAAACAAAATAATCATTGAAATGAACATACGAGTAGTACACATAGTAAACAATAAAACCAGAATAAAACAAATCATCACCATAATGGACTAAAATTATAATAAACCCTAAACATACATAGGACTAAAAAGAAACATGCAAAACATTCAAAAGTTAAATGTCTAAAGTAACAAAAGCTAAATGACACAACATTTGGGACTGAAATTAAATACGCATAAAACTATGAAGATCAGATTTAAAAATGATAAGATACTATATTCATGGATTAAAATGAACTAAACCGAATAAATGCATGACTAACTATGAAATAAATCCACAATTACATGCTAGGCCAAAATGTAGATTTACAAAACCGTATAGCAAATGTACAAACAAAGAATAATTCAAAACAACTATGTTCAAGGACTAAAATAGAATTTGTAAAAACTTGAAAACCAAATGTGAAAACGAAAGAAAATGCATACCCTATCATTCAGGACTAAAATAAAATGTACATGAAAGATGAAGTCCAAATTACGAAACAAACAGAACTCGATTGGGACCAAAATGGAAATCAATGGCAAATGTATAGTGACCTTAAAGCAATTAACCCTAAAAACCTAATATAAAACTAACTTTAGACTAAACCTAACCTTCATTTGCCTATTCTCTTCTTCCACGCAGAACGGCGCTACTCTCATCTACAACTCACCCATCTCCCTCGTTCATCCTCGCCGGTTCGACCGAGAGCCACAAGGGCTCGTCCTACGCCGACGGTAGGCCACCAATGGTGTTGGCCCTGGAAACTAGTCCTAAACCAAACTCAACACCTCAATCTTTCCTCTCTCGTCGATACCCTTCACAGCTTCCCATCTCCCTCGTTCGCAAGCCACGGCCGAGACTTCAACTCTCCACCTTGTTTTTACAGCAGCTGCTTACCTCTCCGGCGACGGACACTACACCAGCTGGGACTTGGCAACACAAGGTAAGTTGGATCGAAACTATTGTTCACTCTTTTTATTTTGAACAACCTCGGCCTAGAAACTAACCCCTAGCCCACATGCAAGGTTCTAATCGACCTAAGGACATGACCCTCGACTTTTCGCCGACCATAATGCCAGGAATGGTCCTCGTTCCTAAGGTAAACAGATCACTCTCTTTCTATTTTGTTTCTTCTCTTTCTTTGTTTTGAACACACATACACACATAAAAAAAGGAAAACGAAAATAAATCGAAAGAATACCTTGAATCTCAACTTGTATCTCTATTGCTTTCTCAATTTTTTTGAATACAATGGTGAAATTCATGCTACAATATTCTTTCCATTCATTATTCGAAAAGTGAGTGGAAATCTCTTTTGTTTACTCTTTTTTTTTTCTGAAAACCGAGACCCTTGTTGTTGATAACCTTCCCTACTGTTGTGAATCTTTGTTCTGTTCTTGATGGCTGATGGAACCCCCTGTGTTACTGTTTTTTTTTTCTTGCTATCGGTTACCGATTTTGTTCTCGCCCCTCTGTTTGTTGTCTGTATCTTTTTTTTCCGTTGTGATCTCCGGTTGTTCACTGCTCTCTTCTGCTTTAACCCCTTGTTGTTCCTCGTTCCTCGCGTGTTGTAGGTCACGGGTGATGGGGAGCCGAGCTTGTCTGCTCGGGTATGGTCCTGGCAGGAGCTTCTGGGAGTCTCGTTCAGTGGAGCCTGGGCACAGGGTCTTCACGTGTGATGCTCGGTTGCAGTGCTTCACATGGGTGCACAAGTATGTGGGAGCCGAGGAATGCTCGGGCTTGGTGCTCGGATGGGCAGAGGAGCCTCACGTGGGGCTGCTGGTGACCTGTGCAAACAGATCCGGGTTGGGTACTGCTTGTGGAAACCGAGCTGCTCGGTCATAATGCTGGCAGGGTGATGTCCGGTCAAGCATGGGCTTTCTTGGGAGGCATGATCTGCTGCAGTGGATGAGTGCTTCACATTGGGTGCACGTGGAAGGAGTCTGCTGTTGGGTGTCTCCTTCACGTGGGCAGCAATAGCACCGTGTTAGAGCTGGAAATGGTGCCAAATGGGTCGAGTCTGGTGTAATGGGTTTTCATTTTGAGACTGCTGTTGGACTTGAATCTCGAACTTTCATTTAATTTGGCTTGTAATTGGACTTCAAAGACATAAATGGTCTTTAGACACTTAAATTTGTATTTGGGATTAAATTTCAAATTGTGCCTTAATTTCCAAAACGAACCTATACGACTTAGTCCAATTAAACACCTCAAGCTTTCAAACGTAAACTTCCGTGATTTATCTTTTGAAATAATTCATCATCAAGCACAAACATCTTCAACTTAATTCTCGATCGTCTTCAAATGAATTTAAATGGCCCGGACAAAATTAGGGTATTACAGCTGCCCCTCTTTGCTTGTTGTTGTGAACACAAGAACGTGGCAAAGACAAAAAATAACCTAATTTTGTCTGACCGCACCGTCTATTTCTCTTCTTTAGTCTTATTCTTGACTTTCGCCTCTATCTCACGTGCACAAACCCGAGAATATTCGACCCTTTTTTTTTCTTTTTTTTTCCGATGGTTTGCTCCAACATTCTTCTAAGAAAGCTTAAAATGGCTCGGACGACTCATATTGTACTTGGGTGTTTTTGTCCAATTCCCTCTTCTTACTTCAAAATTTGATGAGGGATATGCTCCACTCCTCCCCCGGGGTGAGACTTGAAAAATCCTTGGAAAACACGTTCACTCCCTATTCCTTCATGGAGTGGAAACTCGTACAATCTTTTGCCTACGGGTTCGCTCCCTCTTTCTTCAGGGAGTATAGAACTCGAAAATCTTTTGAAAACGTGTCTGCTCCTTATTCCTTCAGAGAGTATGAGACTCGAACAATCTTCAACAATCGGGTCTACTCCCTATTTCTCCAGAGAGTATAAGACTCACAATCTTCATCAATCGCGTCTGCCCCCTATTTCTTCAGAGAGTATAAGACTCGAAAAATCTTCAACTATCGTGTCTCCCCCCTATATCTTCAGAGAGTATAAGACCCACAATCTTCATCAATTGCGTCTACTCCCTATTTCTCTAGGGATTATGGAACTCGAACATCTTCTTCTTACAGGTTCGCTCCCTCTTTCTTTCAGGAAGTATAGAACTCGAATGATCTTCTGAAAACGGGCTCGCTCCCTCTTTCTTCAGGGAGTATAGAACTCGAAGATCTTCAAACGGGTTCGCTCCCTCTCTCTCTAGGGAGTATGGAACTCAAATAATCTTCAAGTGGGTTCGCTCCCTCTTTCTTTAGGGAGTATAGAACTCGAACATCTCTTCACGGGTTCGCTCCCTCTTTCTCTAGGGAGTATGGAACTCAGACATCTCTTCAAACGGGTTCGCTCCTTCTTTCTTTAAGGAGTATAGAACTCGTATATCTTCATTTGCTTCACTACTTTATTGTGAAGGCTTGAGTTTGATTTGCTTCAAAGGTCGAACCTGAAAATCAAACATTATCAATCATTAATGTATGCTTGAAGATTCGAAAAACATTATACTCAAAAATTTAGAATTTAAGAGAATCTTTTCGAAATCATTTCTCTTGTGAGAGCTTGTCTCGCCGCAATTGAATACGAGAGTCTTCCTTGACTTGACTGCCATTTGAACCTCTCCCTTTATGGGACCTTGAATCGGTTAATGACTCCTCGCGCGCGTTTCCTTTTAATCACTTGATCAGCTTCTTTGTACTCGAAAACTTTTTCTTTTTCTCCTACATCTGATGGTCGGATGGTTTGTTCCAACACTCTTCTGAGAAGGCTTAAAATGGATCTGCTTCACTACTTTTTGGTGAAGACTTCAGATGGTTTGCTTCACTACTCTCTGGTGAAGACTTATGATGGTTTGCTTCACTATTCTCCGGTGAAGGCTTCAGATTGATTGCTTCACTATTCTCCGGTGAAGGCTTCAGATGGTTTGCTTCACTATTCTCCGGTGAAGGCTTAGGATTGACTTTTCTCCAATCTCATGTGTACAAGTCTTTCTCATACACGAAAATCTTCGTTTTCTTCTACATCTGATGGTCTTCACTTCAAGGCAATGCTTCTTCTGTGGATTAGACCTCTCTGTTCTTCAGGGTATGCCTCTTTAAACACTTTGCATTTGAGGTTTAAAATCTTCCTTTCGATCATTGGGATTTTAACATTATGCATCTTCTCTTTGCGCCGGAAGATCTGTCAAAATCATGTATTTATGCAAGAAACACGAATGCAATTCAATGTATCAGTGTAATGCATTTTCTTTTATGCAAATGATGCTTTCATGAATGCATAAATGTCGATTTAATCTTCATTTGCCTTCAAAGTGGCGAACTCAGTCTTCTTCTTCTGGATCATTCTTTCTATGGTCTGCTTATATACTCGTGGAGCAACTCATAGTTTTCAACTTGCATCTTTGAAGAGCCATCTGATCTTCTTTTATCTTCTTGTCATCTTTGTTTTCTGTATTCATTTTGGAGAAAGTGTTTTCTCTCTCGACTTCTTGCTATGGTCAGAAGCATGATTGTGTTGCCCCATTTCTGCCATTGGCTCAATTATACTTTCAGAGTTGTTCTTCCAGGACTCTGCCATTGATCGATACTCAGTTGACTTGCTTTACAAGGTAAGCTCAGCTCAAATTCACGGTCTCCCCCTGACACTTCAAGTTGCGAGACTCATTCTCAATAATTTCTTGGTCTGAATCTTTTCATCTCAACATGACGTGGGTTTGGTCTCGCCCCAACATTATCTTACACTGGTAAGGGCCTTCAAAATGCCCCATCACCTCAAATTGTGAGGCTCATTCTTTATGCCTCCTTGGTCTGAATCTTTTCATCTCAACATGACGTGGGTTCAGTCATGCCCCAACATTATCTTATACTGGTACGGGCATCAAAATGCCCCAACACCTCAAATTGTAAGGCTCATTCTTAATACATCCTTGGTCTGAATCTTGTCTTCTCAACATGATGTGGGTTCAGTCGCGCCCCAACATATCACAACTTGAATGTTCTCATTCTGGTGTCACTACACAGTAGTGTTGTCAAATAGTTTGAGGGCATTTCTTCGTGCTACTTAAGAAGTGATCAAACCTTCTAACAATTGTCTTGCATTTTCATTCGGACTGAGATATGTGCCCCTTTCAAATATGGCGAGCATCTACTCCTTGATGGGTTATTGACAACGTCATCTGGAAATGCTAAAAGCTCTTATTCTTCATCCATTCTGATCTCTTTGACCTTCTACTTCAAGGTCGCGAAATGCTTCATGTTATGGCGCCGCTTATTCTTTTTCTCCAATAGAGGCACAATGAGCCTCACCCGCTTCAAGGACCTTTTACATTTGAATTGTCCTGTTTGAAAATGCTTTTCTCTTTCTCTTATTTTAGGGAGTAAAGAATGAAAGAACCTTATAAAACATTGTCCCTTAATTCAGACTCACAATCAAATCAAATCATAAACATGAATTCACAGAATATCAAAAGAATCAATAGCTCTTTAATGTTTTCAGGGTTATAAATCTTTGACAAGTGTCAAAATTGAGGGGTTGGTTTTAGGTTGGCTTCCTATTTTCTAAGGCTTCGACCACCAAAATACCATCTCTTTCTTGATCGTTGTGACCATCACAACATGCCCTTCTTTCTTGGCTTGGTATTTTAATCGGATGCGGACAAAATGACGCAAATAGTATACTCCATTACTAGAATTTCCAGAACACTTCCATTTCAGTTCTCTGAAATCTTCCATTTGTTCAAGCTTCGTAGACTCCTCTAACCAAGGTAGTGCAGAAATATCGATCTAAAAATGAAATTTCTGAGTGCTCGTGTGAAATTGACTATGACAGGTGTTCCTTAACTCCCTTAGTCCATTTTTATCGCAACTCCTTATTTAGATAAACTTGATTTAATTTGCCATTATCGAGCTAGCTGAAATCAACTTTATTGTAATTTGCCTTTATCAGGCTAGCTGAAGGGTTCATCTCATCACAAAGTCTTTGACTTGACAATCACAGTGGAGCATACACCGAATTGCCAGGTACCCGATCAAGGTCATGGTTTGAGTATAATCTATTCATAAAGCCAGGGTTTTCGAGTTTCCTCTATAACCAATTGCCTTAGTGGAATAGCTCAGCTTTATTGTATACATGTATATTATATATTTTGATGAGTATGTGGATTCAATTTCTCAAGCTTGTCAAGAAGAACCTGTCATAGTCTAGGTGTTGTTGAATGTCAGAAAATCTCATCGTTAGAGTTCAATTTCCAAGCAACTGACCTAAACTAGATTCACCTACTCGACTATTCATCCGTAAAGATCATAATCATCATCGAACGTCGTCAAAAAAAATGGTCTAGTCAATTTTGTAATGTCATACGCAAAAGATGCCCCATGTTGTCCGCTCCTATGCATACCTGAATACCAAGCCTATGGTTCATTCCCTTATGATAGGAGAAGGCTATATCGGTTCCTGCAAGAAAAGGGTATGGTGTTCGATTGTATCTTCTGGGGGGTAAGGTCAAGGTCCTTGTTTTATCGGGTTTCAATCTTGTCATTTTGTCAAAGATTTATAACTCTAATCATTAAAGAGCTTTTAATTCAATTGATATTCAAAGAATTTCAAGTTGAAAATTCGATTCAATGCTCACCATCCTTAAAGTAACATGAATTCATTTAAAATATCCTTACAAACAGAAAGATGAGAAGTACAAAAAACATGTTCAAACAAGATGCCGCAAATGAAAAATGCGATTGTGGTGGAGCACAACCTTCACTTGTTCATCAAAAAGGCCCTACTTTCCCTAGAATAGCAGGTGCCCCATTGGATTAGGGTTTTTACCCTCACTTACTCCCCATTTCTCGATCACTTCTCTTGTCAGGACTCCTTTGTCAACGAGCCTTTCTATCTCTTCCATCAATGGTATACACTTATCAGTGTGATGGCCCAATGCCCCTAGATGAAAATCGCAAGCACTATTCGGGTCATAGCCATAAGCGGATGGGCTAGTCTTCATTCTTAATGGCCTTGGAGTGAGGTATTGATTCTTGATTAAAGGGGATAGCAAGTCAGAAATGGGCACTTGAAAAACCTTGAGGGTCGTATTTTCCCAAGACATCTTCTGCGGCCAGTCTCGGACTACCTCTCCTTTGACTTTTATCTTGTCACTTCCCACTTCTATCTTCTTTTTTAGTGTCAGAGAGGTCTCAAGAGTTGGGTAATTTATCTCTGCTTCACATATCTCGATTTCCTTGACTTTGCTCTTCTCTTTTTCAACACTCTCTTCCGTATGTACTTCACTTGTTTTGACCCCGTCAACTCTATTATGGGGATTGACTTTCAGCTGTTTAGCATCCACCTCTATAACTCCTTGAGCCAAAAGATCTCAGACTTGTCGTTTGAAGTTGCTACAATTATCGATGGAGTGTCCTCGGGCTCCCGCATGATATTCACAGGAAACTTTCTCATTATACCAACTCGGATAAGGGGGCAACAAAGGCTTGGCCAGACGTGGAGCAATCAGCTGGGCTTGGAGCAACTTGGGATATATCTGGCTATATGAAAGCTCTTTTGACCCTACTTTCTCCTTGCCGTTATTATGATCATATGAAGACCCTGTGACTGACCACTGGAACGTTCACTTTGAAGGTTTAACGTTTGACCAACATCTTGGGAGAGACATTGATTTGCATATCTCCCTTCATTGACAAGTTTTGAGCTTCCGGGGAGCTTAGGTTTTCCATTTTCAAAGCATAACAACCCTTCCGTGATGAAGTTTTGAACTTTATATCTCAGGATCGTACAATCTTCTGTAGAGTGACTAAACTCTTGAGAATGATAACCGCATGATCTTTTGACACCTTGCCAGTCTGGACGCAAATAAGTATTATACCTCGGAGGAAAAGGCTTTAGGAGCCCACTTTCAAAAAGAAAGGGTAACAAGTTTGAATATGAGATCGGAATCGAAATCAGAGACATCCCCTTCTTCTTCTTTCTATTCTTTTTGGCCTCTTCACTGGCATTTGAACATCCTCTATGCCTCTCTTCTTTGAGTCCGGCTCCACTTTCGTATTAGAAGTTTCACCCTTAACTTCTGCTTTTCCCAGTATGATCTCCGTAGCATCTTCTGGAATCTTACTTGATTTTTGGAGTTGACTTGAATTACCACATCCCCTAACAGGTTCTTGATCATTTGCTATCATCACATTGGCTGCAGCGCTAACCTTCAGATTCTCACCCGAAGTCTTCATCTTTTCTTGTGTAACAGGGTCATCTGATGATTTCTCCCCATATATCACTGTAATCATCATGCTCATCAACTTGGACATTTGTTCCCTAGATTCAACTTGGAACTTCTTTACTTCATCAATCATTTCTTGTTGGGTCTTTACGAGCCGTTCTTGAATTCTCTCGATCCTACTAACTCGTGCTAATATCTCATTCATTGCTCTCTATCTTTCCAGAAACACGTCTCGGGGTAACTTCAATTTGCTTTCAGAGCTTCTGCCGCATCATCATTCACGAGTTACTCTCATATTTTCATGATTGATGCATGTAAAAATGCTTAAATTAATACATGCAATGCGAAAATGCAAAATGCAAATGCAAATGCATGAGGTGTTAATCCCAAAAGTGACCACTTAAGAACAACCGTTCACTTAGACAACAAGAATTTCGTAAGTACACCATATAGTCAAAATACAACTGCGATTTTTCATCTCTTCATTTCCTTGAGTCGTACTCTTCATGGATCTGTATCGCACCTCCAAGTTGTTGGCGTATTTCATCACCTTTGATGTCGTCGAATGTCTTTAAATTGAATCTTGAAATCTCCATTCTCACCTCCAATGTGAAGTGGTCTTCATGTCGTTATGAAGGGTCTTCTCGTCCTTGGTATGACTGTATCTATCCCTTGAGTCAACATCTTGGCCTTTGCAGCTTTAAAGGAATTCTTCAATCAGCTTCAGATCTCTTCGTTCATCGGGTGTCCTTCATGGATCGTTTGAACATCTCTGGATCTCCTGGTTTTGACTACATAGTGGAGAATTTCTTGCCTCAATATGGTCAGCCTTCTTGTTAGTCAATCACTTGTGAATTAACACCCCTCGATGACATGAGGATGCAAATGCAATAAAATCACAATAAAATAGACATAGAACGAAAACGGGTTAGTACACATAAGATAAACAACAAGATAGTGGATACCGTAAACATCACATAAAACCTACCCTCACATGCTGGCTACCCAATCATGCTTTAGTAGATCCTACCCGACATGATATCTACCCACATGTTTTGTCATTCATAAAAGATCCTAACCGCATGGTATCTAATTCACATGTTTTGTGCGAAAATATAAACCTAACCGCATGCTTTTCTAGTTCTCATACTTATTGCAAAAATAAATTCGAGGAAAAGGTTAGAATGAGTTTCCCCTTCGTGTCTGCAGACAGAAATTCAACATAAGATGGGCAGAGTTTCAGTATTTCTAAAAGGGTCCTCGAATTGTCCTTTGCTGGTGCCCCCTTGGGCTTGCCAAACCCTCGATCCTCGCCCATTATAGGCTTAAAACGGATCAAGTTCAATTTCGAGAGGATACATTTCCCTATGTCCATACGAGGAAACTCAATGTTTCACTCGTAAACATAAGACATGTACCCCAGAGGTTACTTGCTAAAGCCCATGCGGAGAAAAGTAATTTTTCTCACGTAAGCGTAGCGTTCACCCCTACCTAACGGGACAGAGCACAGTTAGAAGGCTCTAAATATCAAAATGGTTGTTGCGACTGTAAAGGAGAAACCTATAATCCTTTCCCTCGATCCAAGAAACACAACAAACTAAAGTGAAGGTCAAAAAACTGAAACATGTAAATCACACGTTAGTACAACTATTTATTTGTTAATTAAAACGCAAATTAAAATGCAAACAACAATTTAAAACAAATCAGGGATCAAAAATCAAATTAAAGTGAACTTACAACTTTCGTTTGCAAAGACAATTAATTAATCGACTATAGGCCTGACTCTCTAAAATTCCCCAGCGGAGTCGCCAAGCTGTCGAAGCGATTTTTAACTGCGGGGGGAACGATTTTGAAAAACCGCGTCATTTTTAATTATTCTCTTTAGGATTGAATTTTAATTAAAAACAATGTGATTTTAGAAAACCTCTCGTTTCGAAAATTTGGAAATTCCTTAATGATTAAAACGTATTGTTCGAGGAGTCGCCACCAATCTTTGATTAGGGTGTGATTGGACACCCAAAAACGTTGTCATTTTAAATAAAAATTAATTTTAATTAAAACGACAAATTTACGGTCTACGTTACCAAAATCTGAGTTCGGGAGTCGATTACGTGTGGGGAAGGATTAGCACCCCCACAACGCCCTAAATCGGTACCTAGTTGATTAATTAATGTCTTTGCAACGAATTTCACGAGTTCGAGTTTAATTTGATTAATGATCCCTTAAAACCATAATAAATGCAAATTTTATAACATTAAAAAAAAGCAACAAAATAGGTTAAATTAAAATTGCCAAGCCATTAGAAAGATAAAGAATATTCGATTATTTACAAATATTGAGACCAGATCTTTAGGTGAGTTCTAACGATCTTTTCTCAAATAATTTAAATAGCCGAATATTTCTTTTTCTTTCATTCCCAAATTTTAAAGTGATTAATCCAAATTTAATTAGGCGTTACTGGTGGGATATACTTTTAATTTAAAATCGTCAAAGCGGATATCTAATCAGTTAAGACAACCACTTAAAACAATTTTAAATTAAAAAGATATTACCCTTAATTAAATTATGTAAATACATCGAGTTATGCACACGAGGTTAACATACGATATTAAAAATTATCTAATTAATAAATAATATATGAAAAACTAACATGCACTAACATTACTTAACATATTAATATGTACATACTAATGGGACTTAAATATGAAAAAATAAAAACATAACATACCAAACTACATGTTACACTAACAACCAAATCACATTAAACCGAACTTTAATATCCAAATATAAACAAAATAATCATTGAAATGAACATACGAGTAGTACACATAGTAAACAATAAAACCAGAATAAAACAAATCATCACCATAATGGACTAAAATTATAATAAACCCTAGACATACATATGACTAAAAAGAAACATGCAAAACATTCAAAAGTTAAATGTCTAAAGTAACAAAAGCTAAATGACACAACATTTGGGACTGGAATTAAATACGCATAAAACTATGAAGATCAGATTTAAAAATGATAAGATACTATATTCATGGATTAAAATGAACTAACCGAATAAATGCATGACTAACTATGAAATAAATCCACAATTACATGCTAGGCCAAAATGTAGATTTACAAAACCGTATAGCAAATGTACAAACAAAGAATAATTCAAAACAACTATGTTCAAGGACTAAAATAGAATTTGTAAAAACTTGAAAACCAAATGTGAAAACGAAAGAAAATGCATACCCTATCATTCAGGACTAAAATAAAATGTACATGAAAGATGAAGTCCAAATTACGAAACAAACAGAACTCGATTGGGACCAAAATGGAAATCAATGGCAAATGTATAGTGACCTTAAAGCAATTAACCCTAAAAACCTAATATAAACTAACTTTAGACTAAACCTAACCTTCATTTGCCTATTCTCTTCTTCCACGCAGAACGGCGCTACTCTCATCTACAACTCACCCATCTCCCTCGTTCATCCTCGCCGGTTCGACCGAGAGCCACAAGGGCTCGTCCTACGCCGACGGTAGGCCACCAATGGTGTTGGCCCTGGAAACTAGTCCTAAACCAAACTCAACACCTCAATCTTTCCTCTCTCGTCGATACCCTTCACAGCTTCCCATCTCCCTCGTTCGCAAGCCACGGCCGAGACTTCAACTCTCCACCTTGTTTTTACAGCAGCTGCTTACCTCTCCGGCGACGGACACTACACCAGCTGGGACTTGGCAACACAAGGTAAGTTGGATCGAAACTATTGTTCACTCTTTTTATTTTGAACAACCTCGGCCTAGAAACTAACCCCTAGCCCACATGCAAGGTTCTAATCGACCTAAGGACATGACCCTCGACTTTTCGCCGACCATAATGCCAGGAATGGTCCTCGTTCCTAAGGTAAACAGATCACTCTCTTTCTATTTTGTTTCTTCTCTTTCTTTGTTTTGAACACACATACACACATAAAAAAAGGAAAACGAAAATAAATCGAAAGAATACCTTGAATCTCAACTTGTATCTCTATTGCTTTCTCAATTTTTTTGAATACAATGGTGAAATTCATGCTACAATATTCTTTCCATTCATTATTCGAAAAGTGAGTGGAAATCTCTTTTGTTTACTCTTTTTTTTTCTGAAAACCGAGACCCTTGTTGTTGATAACCTTCCCTACTGTTGTGAATCTTTGTTCTGTTCTTGATGGCTGATGGAACCCCCTGTGTTACTGTTTTTTTTTTCTTGCTATCGGTTACCGATTTTGTTCTCGCCCCTCTGTTTGTTGTCTGTATCTTTTTTTTCCGTTGTGATCTCCGGTTGTTCACTGCTCTCTTCTGCTTTAACCCCTTGTTGTTCCTCGTTCCTCGCGTGTTGTAGGTCACGGGTGATGGGGAGCCGAGCTTGTCTGCTCGGGTATGGTCCTGGCAGGAGCTTCTGGGAGTCTCGTTCAGTGGAGCCTGGGCACAGGGTCTTCACGTGTGATGCTCGGTTGCAGTGCTTCACATGGGTGCACAAGTATGTGGGAGCCGAGGAATGCTCGGGCTTGGTGCTCGGATGGGCAGAGGAGCCTCACGTGGGGCTGCTGGTGACCTGTGCAAACAGATCCGGGTTGGGTACTGCTTGTGGAAACCGAGCTGCTCGGTCATAATGCTGGCAGGGTGATGTCCGGTCAAGCATGGGCTTTCTTGGGAGGCATGATCTGCTGCAGTGGATGAGTGCTTCACATTGGGTGCACGTGGGAGGAGTCTGCTGTTGGGTGTCTCCTTCACGTGGGCAGCAATAGCACCGTGTTAGAGCTGGAAATGGTGCCAAATGGGTCGAGTCTGGTGTAATGGGTTTTCATTTTGAGACTGCTGTTGGACTTGAATCTCGAACTTTCATTTAATTTGGCTTGTAATTGGACTTCAAAGACATAAATGGTCTTTAGACACTTAAATTTGTATTTGGGATTAAATTTCAAATTGTGCCTTAATTTCCAAAACGAACCTATACGACTTAGTCCAATTAAACACCTCAAGCTTTCAAACGTAAACTTCCGTGATTTATCTTTTGAAATAATTCATCATCAAGCACAAACATCTTCAACTTAATTCTCGATCGTCTTCAAATGAATTTAAATGGCCCGGACAAAATTAGGGTATTACAATAAGGTATTATTATTCGAAAGACTCTCAATCATTTTGCATTGAACGTTCAAACATCCATACAGACATCGTACTCAAACCCCTGTCCTCTAAGAATATCAATCATTCATTTGACCACTGAAATCACTCCGTTCATGTAATAAAATATATAGTTAGAAAAGGGTGAAATTCCTGGTTTTTCAAGGAAATCACATGCATGTTTGACCTATACTTTTAATGGTAAAAGATGGGTTGCTTATTCAGATTTAACTCTTATCAAATGGTATGGGTTACGTAATCTTTTCTTTAATGTAGATTATATTTTGATTACATGGTAAAAAGCCGGGTGATTCTGTAATCTCTATTCTATTATTATTAGGTTTAATGACATTTTTTATGAATCTATTAAGTAGTTTGAGTGATTAGAGGGAGTTGTTTTGAAATTTTAGATTCTAACAATTATCTCTGCATGGTATATACAAAGATTATGAACATGTCATAAAATATTTAGAAAAAATATTTTTTATCTTCAAATCTATAAAAAAAAAATTAGTTTTACATATTTTTTAGTCTCTTTTGATGTTTAATTTTTTTATTATATTTTCAAATTAAATCAATTGATAGAAAAATATCTTATTAAACTAACATCAGCTATTTTTTTTCTATTCATTAATATCAGTATTAATTGTTTTGTCATTTTTTTAAAATAATAAGATAATTTAAAATGCTAAAATATTAAAAATGTAAAAATATAAATAAAATTATTTTAATTATTAATTTTTTTAAATTTATAAAATTTATAAAATGTAAAAAAATAAAAAGTTGATTTTAACTTAACGGACCAATTACTTTTTCCGTCAGTTAGTTTAACTTGATAAATACTAAAAGTGCGAGGACTATAACAGGTAGAAATGTTTAAGAGATAAAATAATTTTTTTATGAAAAATTTAAGGCAAAAAATATCATTAAGCCTAATTATAAAATCTTTTACTTTTATTGAGGGTGTTACTGGTTAACCAAGTATCAATTTAAATAGAAAACAAAATTAATAGTATTTAATATTAATATAAGAGTGTTTTGATCTTTACATTTATATAATATTAAAAAAATATTTAAAAGCCTATTCAAGAAAACATTATTTTCTTTAAAGAAAATTTGATAGTAATTTTTTTATTTATTTATAAATAATTTCGCTTAAATTATATTTTGTTCTAAAACAAAATTAACTTAATTGGTCAAATTGGTGCTATGAATCACATTTATTAAATTTCTCCTTTTTTTCTTAAATTAATCATTGATATTTGATCTATTGACCGATTAATCCAAATCGAATACTGCAGAGGCGAGGGCGACTCTCCCAACTCAGTTTGCTTCATTCGCAAACGCCAAGGTTAGAACCTCTGACCTTACTTAAGAAATCTAGTCCCTCATCCCATTATTGTTGGTAAATTTCTCCTCTCTTTGATCCTATTCCGTTGTTGAGTTTTTAATCCTCAAGAGGGAAAAGAAATCTTAGGTTCCATTTGATTGATATTTGGATAAACTACACGTTTAGTATTCCAATTATCATTTTTTTTGTTTTGGTTACCAAACTATTGGTTTTTTAAAAATTATATTTAACGTTATATTTTAGTTTTATTTTGATCATCTTCAATTAAAAAATTAACAGAATGTTGATGTGATATTTTTAAAGAAAATTAGCGATGACGTGACATTACCTTATGGTGACACGTCAGTATCACCGTTAATTTTTAACAGTGAGTGACCAAAACGAAATCAAAACATGACAATAAATATGATTTTAAAATAAAAATAGTTGAATGATCAAAACAAAATAAATGTAATAATTGGGGTACTAAACGGGTAATCTATTTATACTCTTTTTAAAGCAAAGCAAGAGGAGACCATGGTTAAGATAAACAATGCAGGGAGTGGCCAAATGTAGACAAGGGAACAAAGGACCATAAATTATCAAAATGATGAAGCATTGTTAAATCCATAATATTAAATAATGCATGTCTACCTTTGCTTTTGGTGGGTATGGAAGTGTGACCACTCTAGAATGATCGTCTCCATTGCCTTTGTTTTGTCAAAATCAATTACATGAGGCTAAGTAATGTTGATCCAAAATTATTTTATTTTTACTACAACCAGTTTTGGTTTGGTGCCTATCAGGTGTTTGTTGGATTGCTTCATTGAGGGGTGTAATTAATGAATAAATAGTTTAATCAAGTTGTGCCTTGAAGCTATTAGATTGGAAATTTGGGGTTTGCAGGCTGAATTTATTGCTGTGATATGATGTAGGAAGAAATGGCTTCATCCGCTTCAAACTTTTTTTTTAATCGTGATTAAGGGAATATGTGTTTCATTTTGGGAAGGCGTACAAATCATGTGTTATTTTTGGTAAATTTTGGGTCAATTCTTTTTTCTTAAGTTGGTGTTGATTTCAAACTTTGAGGCTTTATGCCTTTACTTTTGATTGGGTCAATTTATTTGATAATAAAATTCAACAATTACTTTTTTTAACAATTTTTATTTAGGAGAGGAGGAAGGAAATTTTTTGCTTTTAAGTCGAGGTGTCGACGGAAAACTTTTAACCACTTACTTTAAAGATTATTGACAATAATTTAATTTTTAAGAAAATAATTAAGACATAAAATGATTAACACATAACTCAAAATGACTTCGAGTGGTGTTCAAATCCGAATTCTTTGAGTTTGGTGTCTCATGGTGCCTTGTTGATTTTGGTTGTTAGTTGCCGTGCTTATACCCATTGAAATTATTATTTTTTACCGAATTATGTTGTACTCTTTTCTTTCATATAGATTTAAGGAGGTTTTTAATGATACACATAACATAACCTTGATTTCAGAGATTTTGTATCCTTAATAAAATTTGATGCTGAGCAAAAAAAAAAATGACTTCGAGATGAAATGATACATGCTTATAATGGCTCAACTTGTAAAACTAAAACCATTCAAAGCCGGGTGGTAATGTATCGATAAGTGTATGTACTGTCAAGTATGTGGTTAAAATGTTTTAATGTATCTGTTTGGATTTTTTTATCAGATTGTGTTGCACTCTTTTTTTTTTCCTAATTAGGATTAAGAATAATTTTTTAAACGAGTCTCACAATTAAGTCTAAAATTCTAGGATTAAACAAATAAAAGTATGCTTGCCGAGAAAAAAAAAACTTAAATTCCATATCATAATCTAAAACAACATAAACTTCAAATAATCCTAGAATATATTTGACTTACATTGACATGAAATAATGTTTCAAAATTGCCCCAAAACATTTTTTATATAAAAAAACCCAAGTGGAAGAATAAACTTGATGTGATAATTGAATCTGATTCAAAGATTGCAATTGGATGGTTAGAAAATCCCAAGTGTCAACCTTGGCAAGTTTAGTACATGTTTTCTATGATAGATTCTTTGTGGGATGGGTAGGGAAATATAAGCTAACTTTTTTTTCTTTTTTCTTTTGTTGAGAAATGAGTATTTTTATTTTGTGGGAATCATAAGTACTCATATTTCTTTGTTTAATGGTTTAAGCATACATTAACCTCGTTAAGTTGAGTAGGATCACAAAAGCATCAAATTTTCCCTATCAAATATTTATCATCGTGTCAATTGTTGTGTTTGAATCATTGTCATGTGGTTTGTTTGATTTTGTTTACAATTTTTTTTATTAATTTGGAACAAATTTAAGATAGTATGTGTTCAAAGATAACTATCAATTACTTGACATTGAACATCCACACATCTGACATTCATGGTGCTCGAACCTGTGACCTTAAGGAATAACAATAATTTTTTTATCACCGAGTTTCAATTAGTTTGTTCTTGTATTATGAGTTATGTTAAAAAATTCAAGTGAAAGATGAATTGTTTGAATTTTTAAAATTTTATTTAATCGGTTGGATTATTATTTTTGTTATGCCATACTATATTTAATAGACTCATAATAGGTGTTTATAGTATTTGATAATAAATCATTGTAGTATTCGATTTAAATTAATCATCATACCTATCTTTTTTTTATAACAATAACAAAATTACGTATATCTAAAATAATTGAGACAAATTCACTCTAAATCATTGTCCAAGCAAGCATCAATCATAGATGTAACCCCTTCTTATGTTCCAAGATCATAGATATAAATTCAGTGTTCAAATTTGTGACTCAAAATGTTTGTGGATCTCTTTCACCGAGTGTTGAACACTGAATGTACGTTAGATATAAATCATAGTTCCAAAATCAACCATTTTGACTTGTATTTATTCTTCTCTTTCACACGACATGTTCAAATTTGACGGTCAATTTCAGATAAACTCTTTTATTCTTTCAACTTCAAATTATGAATATAAAAATAGTACTTTATTTTTGACAATTTCACACGACATTGTTTGTTTATCGTTTTAGAAATTAATTTAAGCTTTTTTTCTGCTTCTGCAATTTCCTGTGCTCTCATTTCCAAAATTGGGTCTGCTTGTTTGCAACTAAGCTTAACGTCTCATTCACCGCCATTAATAATCCCTTTCAAAAGGCTCCTTTTCTCTTTCTATTGCAATGCTTAATACCCTCTTTTCATTCACATGAAAAGCTATTAAAAATATATGCTTAGTTAATTAATGGAATATATAGAATCATACCGGTCATAAAAAAATGCATTATTTATATTAAAATTTCAAGGGTGCGAAATATTAACGGAAAATGCAAAGAAAATACCTAACTGTATGAAAATATGAAATTTTGAGTAACCCCTAGGATTAATCCCGGCAAGTGACGATACCCCATCTTCAATCTTTTTTTTAAAACTTAACATATGATCATGATTTTTCTTAGTCATTAGCAATGTATACAATTAAATTTTCTCAATTATATAAGGACAACTGTTTGAACTTAAGAATTCAATAGATAACAACACTCCCTTTAACCATTAGAGCAGTCAATAGATACGAATTCAACCATTTTTTCATAAATCCTTCAACTTTCATATAATTCAAAGCTTAGAAGGGGAGGAACCAGAGATACATGTACAACTAAAAAGCTACACATATTTGTATTAAAAATGGCAAATTAATTAGCTGGTTTTGTAAATGGTGTAAATAAAAAAAGGTGGTTGTTTACTTTTATAAATAGAAACCTCTCAACCCTTCAATCTTCCATTTTCTCTTCATCACTTCTACTCAGAAAAATAATACCTCAAAAACCCAGTTTCCCTTTGTTGCTGTTCTTAGTTAATTATCATACTTTCCCTCCTCTTTTTTCCTTTTCTCTCCAGGTAAATTAGTCAGCTATGAACTGAAACTTAATCCTTTTTGGGTTTCATTTTTCAATAAATCCTTTTTAATTATCACACTATTTATCATTTGTGTATGTGTTTTCTCAGTTATCAACCATGGTGTACCCAAATGAATCCCAAGAGAACTCGAAGAAAATGGGGAGGGGAAAGATCGAGATCAAACGGATCGAAAACACGACGAATCGTCAGGTTACGTTCTGCAAAAGGCGCAATGGTTTGCTCAAGAAGGCCTATGAATTATCAGTTCTTTGCGATGCTGAAGTTGCTCTGATCGTCTTCTCCAACCGCGGCCGCCTCTACGAGTACGCTAATAACAGGTATCTTTGCTCATCAGCCCTTTCATTTTACTTATTTAAAAGAATACCCTCAGTTTTCTCAGTTTTAATTTGTACTTGGTTTAAGAAAGTACAATGAAAAAAATCATGTTTGGGTGTATCTGGTTGAAGATTTTAGCTTTGCAAACAAATCTTTCTATTTTTTTCACTTGTATAAAATTTGGGGTTTTCTTTTTTCTGGTTGTATATGAACATTTCTTGAGTTCCTAGTTTGTGGATACACAGATCTGGTGCTCGGAAACACTATGTTCGTGGTAATAAACAAAATTGGAACATAGATTTAGGGTTCCAATTTTGTTCTCTTTCTTTCACCTTGGGAAGTAAAGTAAATGACCCTTAAAATCAGCAAGTTGTCAACTTCTCATTAGCTCCCAAGCTCTCTCATTGACATCTTTAATGGCATGTCAGTTAAGTTACATCAAGAAAGCGAAAACTACTTTTGCCTAAGAAACAACCCAGCTCTAACAAATCACATTAGGATTTTATCACAAATTATCTTAGTAGGTAAGAGATTATTGTTATCTCTCGAGATATCGAGTCCTAACACGACGCCTGGAATATTATATGAGTGTTCATTGTTAAATAATTAAGAATCTTCGAATAAATATTATGTTATATTCACCCGATACTCATAAAAAATAAGGTTTTAAAAACCCTAAATCACATTAGAGTTCCTTCCTACATGAAATTTCCCTAAAATCCCCGCGTGAGCTCATAGTCAAACGTGTAACCGAATTAGGGTTCTTACTTTTTTTAAATATCTTTGCCATTAACAACATAAGGCTAACTACTCACCCCTCACAAGATTCTGTGACTGGTAACCCTTAAATCAAGTAGTTATCTTTCATCAACCAATTACAAGTCTACAAATAATTACATACCCTTATTTTATTATCCTATTTGGGCACAGTTGAAATCTATCTAGGTTTTTGATGACCCCATACTAAGATAAGGTTGGTGTTTTGTCTTAGTTAACTAATCTTTTGGTCACGTCATACACGATTTTTTCAGTCTCATGACTGCTCACCAATTTCTTTTATGACATGATTCGAAACTGTTTCTCTCTCTCTCTATATATATATTCAAGTTAAAAAAAGTAAGGAATTCATTAATTAAGGAATATTTGTCACCCTTAAAAATTTTAGATTTAAATATGACATTTGAGTGTTTTAAATATTTTTATTATTACATGATTAATTTTTTTAGAATAAACAGTATTTTAATCATCTCAATCAATAAAAAATGTTTAACCTTAAACTTATGAGAAGTACTAAAATAACAAAAAAATCCGATCTTTCTTCTTCGTCATATCATTATAGTGACTTCACTGTAGTTTCCATTGTTTCTGAAACAACACAGAGAGAAACAACGTACGATAACTGCGAGCCAATGGTAGAGTTTTGGTTTTTCTTTCTTCCTTGAAAATGTACAACTATGGCTGCTGGCAACAATGGACGGCTCTGATGTAGTCACAGTTTTTCAGACAGGGACAGGAGTTGATTAAAATCACTATTCTATTTCTCGTTTTTTTACTTTGCCCCCTTTAAAATAAGGTCAATAACTAAAATAACGTACGGCTTTAGAGTATTATCCATGGTGCAATGGGTTCCTGACACCTGGTACTAGCTTGACCATAGAAATCCTGACTCCTGAGCCCATCAAACAGTTAGAACGGTGCCAGCGTGGCTTAGACATCCAACCACTGGCTCGACGAAATTAAGGTATCAAACATTAAAGTGCCTGCCTCGAGGTCTTATCAGTCTTTCCCCTCCATGGTTTCGTATTCGATTCAGTTTGCTGAGAAAGTAGGTTGATTTGACCATTAAGCTTAACTATTAGCTAATAGCTATACTTTTAGATATAATAATAATAATGCTCACACCTATCACAGCACAGCACTATTTGCTTAATTATTTAACATGAATATGTTTATTTTGTTTGCAATGTAATTAACATTGTATTTGCAGTGTTAAAGCAACGATTGATAGGTACAAAAAAGCTTGTGATTCCTCCCATCCAGGGTCAGTTTCTGAAACTAATACTCAGGTACGTTATGGAACTAAAAACTATACTATATAAATATTCAAAAAAGAAAAAAAATAATAAATTTGAGGGATAATGTTAAATAACGTCCCTAAAATTTAATTAAATAATTATTTTATTATTAATTCTTTTTTTTTGAGTATTTTACTTTTAATATTTTATTTTAGAGAAAAAACACTCTTAATATTTAAATAAATAATCATTTTAATCTTTATTATTTTTTAAAATATTTTCACCTTGCGTTTCATTTTAAGGTCAAAAGACCCATGTTTTAAAATATTGACCGTTAGTTTTATTTTAAAACTAAAATAATTATTTAATAAACCGTTGAATATATATTTTTTATCATTATGTCTAAATTTGAAATAGCACACCAAAATTCAATCATACCTATTTAAACAATCCCATAATAAAAAAACTTTACGTATCCACAGCTTTCCTCTGATCCAAAGCCCTATTTTCATATGATAAATCTCACGTATTCAAATGGTGAAGGAGACACTGAATTATAGTTATTTTCTTTTTTGTTATTATATCTTTAAAGAAAATGATATTTTTAAATCCGCATAAAGTGAGTGAGACAACATAAATATCCTTAATCACTCTAATTAATAGATATCACTTAATTATAGTTATTGATTGCACGTGATAAACTAATGCAAAGCCGTTGTAAAATTCCAGTTCTACCAGCAAGAAGCCGACAACCTACGCAATCAAATCCGGAATTTGCAGAAGACGAACAGGTGTTATATTAATATAATCTTCTTTGTTCTTCATTCGATCAGTTCCATTTTCCTTTAACCAAAACAGTAAATGTTTCCAGGAATATGCTTGGTGAGTCACTCCTGGGATTGCCTATGAAGGAGCTAAAAAGCTTGGAGTCTCGTCTAGAAAGAGGAATTAGCAAAATCCGTTCCAAAAAGGTGATATATATATTCAAATTTATCAAAATAACCCTTTGAAGATGTTTTACCACTGATAAATATCCCTTTCTTGTTTGATTTTATTCCTCCTAAATGTCACCAGAATGAGCAGCTGTTTGCAGAAATTGAGTATATGCAGAAAAGGGTAAGAAATCCAAGTTTTAAGCATTCAAATCCCTCGTATCATTTGGCTTTGATGAATCTGTCCACTGCAGGATAATGATTTGCAGAACAATAACAAGTTTCTCCGAGCAAGGGTACTCTTTCTTTTCTTCGTGTGTTTTTGAGTTGCAGTCAGGGATTTAACTAGGGCTCTGCTATCGGAATAGCAGCCGTTACATAGCGGTAGAGGTGCAGTCTGAAACCGTTATTTCATGTAATGTCCGTAACAGCACCTGCTATTGCCACAACGGTGATAAACCCAACACATCCAAAATGCGACCGCCAATCGCAATTTAAATCCCTGGTTGCAGTGTTTGATGAGGAGTTCATCACTTGATTATTTCTGTGCAGATAGCTGAGAATGAGAGGAAGATACAGAACATGAACTTGATGCCAGAAGGGTCTAACTTTGAAGCCATGACTTATCAGCCATTGGACTCTCGAAACTACTTTAAAGTCAATGCCTTACAACCCACTAATCATTACCACCACCAACAACAGGACCAGATGGCCATTCAATTAATGTAAGAATTTTTAAGGTTTCATCAGCTGTTTCTGAGTATTTTGTATGAAGGTAGCGGCATGTACCCAGGAAAGGCTATAAGGCAGGACCCTAGAATTCTTCTGCCATGAATTTAGCTATGTCAAGTGTGTTTTAATGTGTAAGACTGATAAAAAAATTTATTTTTCCAGACAATAACTCCTTTTTCATAAATGTTTAGAGTATGAACTTAGCTAAATTTTGACTAATTAGAGCTGCAAAAGTTCTAAGATATAAGATATATTTTAGTGAATCGGCAAGCATATGCGTATATGAGAACTCCTATTTTCTCATATATGCTAGCCGATTCAAAATTTTGACTAACTAGAGCTGCAAAATACAGTCACCGAGGCGCCTGCCCTTAATATGCCTATTAAAATGGCTATAGAATGCTAACTATAGGCAATGTACCGATAATAAAAGTGGTCATGCACCTAAAAAGCAAACAAGAGAAATCTTAACTATTGTAAACAATGAAATTTTGTGGGATAATACTTGAAAGGTAGAGCTGGGGAGGACTTGAAAAAGTTTGAAAACAAAGAATTGAAAGACAAATATTCAAGGGTGAAAGGGTGATATGCTTTAATTGAAGATTCTTGTGATAATGAGATGATGCAATGCCACAAACACTTCAGATAATGGAGATGCTCTATGTTGTGAAGCGTCAATCACCGTGGAAGGTAGAAAAAGATTTGTAGATATACGGCTCATTGATTCAGGAGCAATATATCACATGACCTCAAGAGGAGAATGGTTCCATCATTATGAACCTGTCTCAGGAGGATCTGTGTATAGTTGCAATGATCAAACCTTAGAAATCGTTGGCGTGGGGACCATCAAATTGAAGATATATGATGGAGCAATTAAAGTTGTTCGAGATGTGCGACACGTGAAAGGTCTGAAGAAAATTTATTATCCTACGGATTGTTAGATAATAATGCAAGCAAGATTGAAACACAAAAAGGAATCATGAAGGTGTTCCGTGGAGCGCTTGTGGTGATGAAAGACGAAAAGATAGCAGTAAACTTGTACATGCTGAAGGGAGAGACTTTGCTAGAAGCATAAGCTTTTGTTGCCTCATGTAGTTCAGATTCTGCAATGCTATGGCATCAGAAACTTGGACACATGTCAAAACAAGGAATGAAAGTCCTTGTGGAGAAAAAGCTACTTTCAGGCTTAACAAATGTATCACTTACTTTATGTGAGCATTGTATAACAAGTAAGCAGCATCTGTTGAAATTCAACACGTCAAATTCTAGAGGCAAAAGTGTTATAGAATTGGTTCACTCTGACGTATGGTAAGCACCAGTTACATCCCTAGGCGGAGCAAAATACTTTATCTCATTTATTGATGACTACTCCAGGAGATGTTGGGTGTACCCTATTAAGAAAAAGTCAGACGTGTTTTCAACTTTCAAAAACTTCAAAGCATGGATGTAACTTGATTCTGGAAATAAGATCAAGTGTTTTAGAACAGATAATGGAGGAGAATACACAAGTGAAGAATTTGATGACTTTTGCAAGAAAGAAGACATCAAAAGACAATTCACAATGGCGAATACTCCTCAACAAAATGGAGTGGTAGAGCGGATGAATAAAACCTTGTTAGAAAGAACAAGAGCAATGTTGAGGGATGCAGGCCTAGAAAAATCATTATGGGCAGAAGCAGTCAACTGCAATGTTGAGGAAATGTGGACTGGTAAACCAGTTGATTATTCAAACCTCCATTTATTTGGAAGTATTGTGTACATGATGTACAACTCCCAAGAAATTTCAAAGTTGGATCCAAAATCTAGGAAATGCAAATTATTGAGGTATGCTGATGGAGTAAAGGGGTATCGCTTGTGGGATCCCACTGCCCATAAAGTGATCATCAACAGAGATGTTATCTTTGTAGAAGATAAACTATAAAGAAAAGAAGAATATGATAGCACTGAAAAGCCAGAGACTACGTAGATACAACTGGAAAAAGAGTTTGAACAAGGAGATTCTTCTGAAGCAGAACCAGCACATGATGAACAAGAACAAGAGAATTATGAAGCTCCAACAACTCGTCAATCAGATCGTGTGAGAAGACGTCCCAATTTACACTCAGATTATGTTATAGAAGGAAATATTGCATACTGCCTTTTAACAGAGGACGGTGAGCCATCAATATATCAAGAGGCAATAAACAGTTCAGATGCTTCACTGTGGATGATGGCGATGCAAAAAGAAATTGAAGCCCTTCATAAAAATAATACATGGGACCTTGTGCCATTACCACAAGAAGAAGCCAATTGGTAACAAATGGGTCTTCAAAATCAAGCGAAATGGTGATGATCAAGTTTAGAGGTATCGTGCAAGACTGGTGGTCAAAGAATATGCTCAAAAAGAAGGCATTGATTTCAATGAAATATTTTCTCCTGTGGTTCGACTAACAACAGTCCGAGTAGTCTTGGAAATGTGTGTTACATTGAACTTACATCTAGAACAACTAGATGTTAAAACAACTTTTCTTCATGGAAATCTTGAAGAAGAGATTTACATACTCCAGCCTGAAGGTTTTGAAGAAAAAGAAAAGAAGAACTTGGTTTGCAGGTTGAACAAATCTCTGTACGGTCTAAAGCAGGCGCCGAGGTGTTGGTATAAGAGATTTGATTCCTTCATTATGTGCATTGGATACAATAGACTTAATGCATACCCTTGTGCTTATTTCAAGAGGTTTGGTGATAACGATTTTGTTATATTGCTGTTGTATGTGGATGACATGTTGGTTGCATGACCCAAAAAAGATCATATTGAAGAATTGAAGGCACAACTAGTTAGGGAATTTGAAATGAAGGACTTGGGATCAGTAAACAAGATTCTAGGGATGAAAATTCTCTGAGACAGAAGTAATAGTAAGATTTGGTTTTCACAAAAGAATTACTTGAAGAAGATCTGGTCACGATTCAACATACAAGATTGTAAGCCAATTTCTACCCTTTTTCCTATTAACTTCAAATTATCCTCCAGTATGAGTCCTAGCAGTGAAGAAGAGAGGATGGAGATGTCTCAAGTGCCATATGCATCGGCAGTGGGAAGTTTAATGTTCTCTAAGATATGCACAAGACCAGACATTGCACAAGCAGTGAGAGTGGTTAGTCGGTACACGACGAATCCAGACAAAGAGCATTGAAATACAGTAAAGAGGATCCTGAGATAGGCCTCAAATGTTGCATTATGTTACAGAGGATCAAACTTACTAATAAATGGGTATGTAGATTCTGACTATGCAGAGGATTTGGATAAAATCAAATCTACTACATGATATGTGTTCAAAGTTGCTGGTGGAGCTGTAAACTGGGTTTTAAAATTGCAGTTAGTTGTGGCTACATCCACAACAGAGGCAGAATATATAGCAGCTACACATGCCAGTAAAGAAGCAATATGGTTGAAGATGCTATTGGAGGAGCTTGGGCACAATCAAGAATATGTCTCTTTGTTTTGTGACAGTCAAAGCGCCTTGCATCTAGCATGGAATCCAACATTTCATTTAAGGACAAAGCACATACGAGTTCAGTACCATTTCATTTGTGAAAAGGTGGAAGAAGGGACGGTAGATATGCAGAAGATCTATACCAAAGATAACATAGCAGATTTCATGATGAAGGCGATCAATGCTGATAAATTTACATGGTGTCGATCCTCTTGTGGCATGTCAGAGACGTAAGCAACATGATGGTACAAGGTAGAAAGAATGGTGTGAAGATATGATTGTTTCAATCAAATCTTCAAGTGAGAGATTTGTTGAAAAGTCAATGAGGCCAACTTGGCCAAAAATTTCCAAAACTTTCGGAGGTGCCTTTCGGTGCATTAATGCACCGAAATTATACAGCTTGAAAATGTTGAATTTTGGAATGGTAAAATTATAAACTTTAGTCCCTAGAATTTAGGGTATTTATAAGATTAGTCCTTAAGCTTCAACTATAAATACCCTAGCTCATTTAGCTTCAAAACCATCCCAAATCATTCTAGCTTTCTCCCAATACTAGAGAATTTAGAGAGTTTTCTTGAGAGTTGTTTTCTCCTTTTTATCAAGAGAGAATTGTTATTGTTTTCTCCTTGTTAGATCGAGAGAGGTTGTAATTCATATTTTCTCATAGTAAAATTCTTCTACCTTTGCTCGTAGTTTTTACCCTATATTATTTAGGGCTTTCCACGTAAAATTTATGTCTTCTTTATCTTTATTTTTATTCAATTATCAGTTGCGATTTTTCTCTATCCGATAGCCGTATATCACAACAGTTATGCACTACTATTTGCACTAACAAAGAAACTTGATGAAAGATTGAGATTGTATTTGAATGGAATTTTCTTTTTTTGCTCGGCAATAAGGAAATTTTATTAAAACAGAACTTAAATTAAGATACTCATTAAAATCCTCCCTAACAAAGAGTACTCTTAACCTAGGAAGCACGAGGACGCCATGGTTATGCCGTTTCAAGTACCCGATACGTCCCCGGTACGGGGACGACACGGGGACGGCTGGGGTACGTACCGGGGACGTGCCACCGTGGCAGAGTACGGCTGAACGACGTTGAGGACGTTTCACCGATATCTGGGACGTTTCGGGGATGGCATGGACTTTCACATGCGTCCCCAGGCTCTGTTATTTCCGCCGCACTGCAGTTGGAGGAGATGAAGAAAATGGAACTCCCAAAAAGGAAAGTTGGCATTTATAACCCAGGATCCATTCCCCGTCAGTATTACGGAAGACACCGCCACACACCGCTTCCATGGAAGGTTGTTGGACTGCACCGTCAGTGTTCAGTTTGATTACGCCGGTGGTAGGAGGACTCCAAGCCTGGGTTCTGGTCAGACGGGGAACTATCAACCCTAAGCTTCTAGAACGGTCTCGAAGACTTGGCACAATGGGAATTGGGAAATAAAGTAGGTTAATTTAGAAGAAAAAAATGGAAGACATATGACATAAAAAGTGGACCCGAAATTCAATTCTTCTTTGGATTTCCTTACGAGAGTGAGATTTTAAACAGTGTTTGTTTTATTTTTCTAACAGTAGCAGTTTTGATTTAAGAATAAAAAAATAGAGTATAACAAATTTTATATTCGAAATAGGATAGAATTAAATCCATTTTCCGGCACCTTTTTTTAATTCGAAGCAAAACACATTAAGGTTATAGTAGATGACTAAATTCATTAAAAACGCTTGATGCAAATTACTTTTATAGAATTTGACCAAAGTTTTTTAATGAAGTTTTACTTGAGGGAAAAATGAAGACTTTTTGATTTAGTTATGACTTGTGAAGGTTTACAATTATAAAGGAGACTCCTTTTGAGAAACTAATGAAATCAGATAAAATGTGAAGGCATTAACGTGTCTTTAAAAATTGTAAGATCGTATACGATTTTTTAGTTTTGCCTAGCTTAGAGTTATGGTAGATGGTGTTAATATTAGCATTCCTTCGTACATGCATACAACATATATATTTTCTTTGTTCTTCTATATTATATGTTATTCTAACAATGCATAGAACCGCTTGATGAGCTAGATTTAGAGAGCTAGTGAATCTCGGAAGATGTTAACAATGTTTGATTTGGGTTTAATATTTTTCTAGACTTAATATTATGGTTTGAGTCTTAAGATTTGACACTTTAATATTATGATTTTATTATGGATTTTATTATTTTAGAGTTAATATTATGGTTTTAATCTTGAAATTTGACATTTTAATATTGTGGTTTGTTTATGGATTTTAATGTTCTAAACTTAATATTATTGTTTGAGTCTTGATCTTTAACTTTATTTATGATATATATATATATATATATATATATATATATATTTATAATTTTAAAATTATTTTATATGCTATACCCTTGCCGTCTCCGTACCCTGTAATTTTAAAATTGTCCGTTTCCCGTCCCCGTCCCCGTATCCGTATCCGTCCCCGTATCCGTATCAATGCAACATAGCTCTTAACTAGGTAAAAGACATGACCCGTCAAACAAAAGAGTAGCAGTACCATTACAACACGAAAGCCCCACGAGATCACACCCAAACTCTTAACAAAAAGATACACAACTCAGCTCAATACCAAACAAAGACTAGATAAACCCTGTACAAAAACCTATCACCCAAATTTACAATACAAGGGGGCCCTCTCGATAACCAGTTATACCCAAACCCATCAAGCAAAACCAACACAAATAGCAGAAAACTCCAAACCAGAAAATACAAAACCTGCCTTCCAAAACACATACGAAAGGAGAAGACGTATAATAAAATGCGGTGGTGGTAAGTTTTTAAAATGTGCTTCATTCGATTCGAAATTCTCTCTTCCGTCTTCTGAAATGGTGGCCGATCTTCTAGGAGACCGATGAAAGGATTAAAACGGTTAAGTTGGTTGAATTTAAAGGTGAGTCGATGTCTTGTGGATCATTAGCTGATTGGCTGGCTACTGATGGTTTATCAAGGGATATAATATTTAAAGCATGGTGGTAATCGGGTTAGAGGAGGGTGTGGCTCAGTCGATTTTCTGTAAGTGTTAGGGATTAGTATTCTTTTCTGCGAGGGCCGGTAAGCTTTAGCTTTTGGGGCTGTTGAATCTCGCTTTTGCTTGCTTGTCAGTTTGAAGAATATTGGGGCTAGCTGGTATAGTTTGTTCACGTTCTTAAGTTGTACGATTGTTTTTGTTTTCCATTTCGTCGTATCTGATGCTGTTGCAATCGGGGAGGGCTTTTGAGTGCAGTGTGAGTGCTGGGTTTTTTTGGCTGGCTATGTTTGTTTCGTTTTTCCTGATTGTGTATCTCATTTGGGTCGTATTGTTGTTTTCCGCTGATAATCATGTCCCTTTTGCTTTGTTATATGTACTTTTTTTTTGTTTAGGGAAATTTTTAACCAGACTTATAATTGGGCTGGCCGCAATTTCTTCTTCTAATAAAATTGCTTTGCCGAGTAAAAAAAGGTTCGACTTGGATAATTTTCGAGTCTACATTCAATTCAAGTAAATTCGGGCCAGATCCGATCTAATTCTCCGATCTAATTCGAATTTAGTTTTGGTCTAAGACAATTTGGGATGGATTGAATATCGGGTCGGATCAATTTTTGGGTCGAGCCAATATCATTGATTTTTTATTTCGATTAATATCAAATTAATTGAATTCGTGTCAGATCAATATCTAATTAATCCATTTTAGGGTTAGGTCAATGTCAATATCAAATAATAGATAAATCGTAATTTAAATAATAGACTAATTTAAGTCACATATGAGAATACCATTGTTATATTTCAATGATAGTTTTATCTCAATTTAACACTTATATTTGAGTATCTGTTAATGCTTTCAATGATAGCATTTGATAAATAGAAGCAAAGGTTCTATTTATTGTATCTTTACATTGACTGTGTTCCTAAAGAAAAATCAAAATTATTGAAACTAAGAACTAAAATATACTAGTATTTCTTGGCCTAAAAACCTAAAAAAAATAAAAATTAAGGTAAATAAACTGCCATGGGACTTCTCACATGATAGAATCCATCGTCCCAACTATACCAACCAAATCCATAGTCAGAGTTCTCCCCTGCAACATCATATCTAGGGGACACTGTAATGTTAAAACTGAGCTTCTCCCCGATTCGTTTGAACTGCAAAATATTCGGTGTCGCCTTTACATCGACACCAAGTGGCGGTTCCGCGGAAAACAAATATGTGCTTTTAGGTCTCCCGATATTCGTGACTGTCCTCGTAAAGGTGACGGTGGTAACAAGGTTAGGAATGGCGAAAGACGGATAATTGAGGGTGAGAGTTGAAGGCGGGTTAACCGGACACTTGAATGTAGAGCCGAGTTCGATTAGAGCATCTGGACCAGCAGCGCAGAGGTAGAGCAGGTAGTCATTGTACGTGGCATCGTAAATAAGTCCAGGATCAACAGCCTTGGTTGGATTGAAATGGCCTGAGCCGTATTGAAAGGGATTTGCGTCGTTGCCGTAGGAATCCGTTATTGGATTGCCTAAATTGTTGGTTATAACGGCTGTGACAGTAAAATATGCTTTCAATTATTACTTGTGAGATAAATTCGACCGGGTATCTAGCTATAAATGAAATTTAAAGTATTACTTGTAGTCATGAGAGCAGACTTGATAGCAGCAACACTCCAACGGGGGTGTATGGCCTTAAGTAGTGCAGCCGCACCGGAGACATGAGGGCAAGCCATGGAAGTTCCGGAATATAAGTTATATTTCACTGATCTGTGATCAAACGGTAACTTCGTAGGAGACGATGCTTCACTCCATGCCGCCAAAATATAAAGTCCGGGTGCCGTAATATCAGGCTATGTCGTATATAAGATCAAGAAATCACAAATCAAGTTAGAAGATAACAAATAACCAAAGCCTGAACTTTAATGTAACAATTTCACACAGTACCTTAAGAATATAAGGATCAACCACATTTGGACCACGACTGGTGAATTCAGCCATGAAGGGGGCTGGCTTGTAGTTTAGTTTTGTCTTTCCTGGACTGATCTTTGCCATTGGGTTCTTTGTAGAATAGATATATTCAAGAATCGTAATCCCATCATCATAGGACAAAGTAGTTGCAGGAAGAAAATGAGCGTCATATTCTATGTCATCTCCATCGGACTCGGAGTTGGCTAAGACAAAGCCTACTCCTCCAGCTCTTTTCACTTCCAAGCCTTTACCTACTCTCAGACCGGCCCCTGTTATGCACACCACAATCTTCCCTTTCACCTTGGTCGGGTCAAGCGAACCAGGAAGGCATTGCCTAAAATTACATAATTAGCAATCCGAAGGTGCAAATAAATTAGTATAGAACAAAGGGAAAGAAACTTACCCTATTAGGTTTCGAGCCACACCAGGGACAACTACATCTCCTGCATAAACTAATGGGTACATCTTCTTCAACTTGTTTGGCGTAATACTTGGTCCCTATTAAATTAAACCATAATTCAGAAATGTTAATCTTTATATCTTGAAATGAAAATTGTAGTGATTTGAACGTATGATCCGATGGTATCTTACCTGAAGACTCAATCCATTGCGTAGCTTAACAGATGCATAAAATGCCCGGTCGACGCTGCTAGCACCAACAGTGATTATCCACGGAGCAGGGTTCGTCAATGTTCCGGGGTCAGGACCATTATTCCCAGCACTGCATACGACAAGGATGTTGCGCTTGGAAGCCTCTAAGGCACCGAGACCGATCGCATCATTTTCAAAAGGGACAGGTTCATCCGTTCCAATGGAAACGCTAATTATGTCAACGCCATCAGCTATGGCATCATCCAAAGCTGCAAGCATATCGGAATTGAAACAAGTGTTCCCATCGGCCTTGGGTTGGTTAGGGATTGCCCAGCAGGCCTTGTATATGGAAAGGCGAGCCAAAGGAGCCCCGCCCGAAGCCGTGCCTTTTGCAAACCCACCTAAGGCGGCAACGTCGGAGACTTGTCGGCCTGCCGCTGTGGATGCAGTGTGCGTTCCATGGCCATCAGCGTCTCGCGGTGAGAGGAAGTCCTCGGTCGCATTTACCGTCCCGTATTCAGCCTCGAAACCCTTTACGTAGTATCGAGCTCCGATTATCTTCCTGTGTCAACCGGAATAAATATAACACATATATATTAATATATTAAAATTTATAAAAAATAAATAAATATAACACGAATAAATTAATTAATAGATTTAGAGATAAAAGATATAGTAGTGACCTGTTGCACTTGAAAGAGTTAAAAGCGACACCTTCTTGGCAGATTCCTCTCCATGATTTCGGGACGGGATCCATTCCTTGGTCGCTGAAGCTTGGTGATTCCGGCCATACACCTAAACAAAAATTAATTAAGATCCCAAAATACGAGAAATTATTTGATAAACCCGTCTCACCACGTCATGCGTGGTCCTAGTGAATGAAAGCCACAAATTTTTAAAACCCTTCCAAATAACTATCAATCTCTTATTTACATGTAGAAATGAGGTGAAGATTCACTTTGAAAAATGACGTAGACAAATATTATTAGTCGGGATCATAGATGACGTGGTGAACCGGTACCGTCTAATATTTTTTCCCAAAATACACTCATAACAATAAATATCGGTAATGAAAGTATTTACAATAAAGTACTCGAATTCAAATGAATTTTTCTTACCGCTATCCATTACTCCTATAATGACATCTTTGCCATATTTAGCTCTTGACGCCAATTTTTCTCCTCCAATCTTAAGCTTTCTCGATGAATGGCCATCTTCTTCATCAAGCCCTACGAATTCCCAAGACCTTGTTGTATGCACCGAGTATTTTCCATGTGAAGGAAACACCGACAAAACCTCCTTCATTTCTGTCAAGGAAATAATAACAACACAAAACAAAGCGATTTTTAGTATTAATTTTCGAAATAAAAATGAAGTCATATGTAGCTAATCGATTTACCAGAGAGCTTAGAGGCTTCATCTGATGTAAGCTTTGCAGCAAAGCCGTTGATACTGTGTTTGTAGCTATAAAGAAGAGAAGATTTAGCATCTTCTTCGGATTCTTTCACTGAATGTAAATACGAAAGATGAAATTTCTCAATCTCATGCAAAGCTTTCTCCCCATTGACGTGTTGGCCAAAGTAAACTATATAAACCTACGCACAACAAATATATATATTATATGAAAATTAGTATTCCAACAGATAACTTTACTGCAGAATTCTGACGAAGAAGAAGTAAAAAAACGAAAGAGTCACCAGAAAAAATAAAGTACCTTATTGTCAACAGAAGAGGCCAAGAGAGGAACGACAAGACTGAGAAGAAAGAAACAAGAGAGAGTATTCTTCATGGCGAACGATAGTACTGAGCACCTCACAATATCCTTCAAGAGATAATGCAGTATTTATAAGCGTATTGAACAACAGTTTCAACTGATAATTACCAGATAAATATGGAATTAAAATATAATTCTACCATCTCAATCTAAATAATTATTAATTAATTAATTAATTGTAAAGGGGCTAGTTCGGGATGGAATTTATTCGCAACTCAAATTCTACGTAGGTCAACTCATGAATGTGTGCAGTATTTGTTTAGGTTTGGCAACTATTAAATAATTAATTTATGTACATATCTCCTTAAAATAATGAATATGTGATTCATTAGTTTCAGTGAAACTCAAATCGGTTAATATTAGAAAAAACTTTTTTTTATTAAGTTAAGGTACTTACAAGTTAATATCTATTTTAAATATTCTTAACTATTTGAGAATAAACGTTAAATTATCCATATTGTAATATATGGTATTTAAACTCAAAAATCTTTAAGAATAACTATTATTTCTTTAACCATGAAATAATTTGACTCGTGCAACATTAGAAAAACTTATATAATTGTAACTTATAGCCATTACATATATAATATGTGCTGTTATATATTTATATTTATAATCTTATATAGCCGTAGGCTATATCTATAATGATGAATTGAAAAAATATATAGAGGGATAAACTATATGAATGATTATCTAATTATTTTCTCTTTTTATTTTAACCATCGATCTTTAAATTTTATCAATCGGAGCATTTGATTATTTAAATAATGTCAATCAAGTCACTTGTCATTAACATTTAAGAAAAAGTTGATGTAGTAATTGACAAAATTGATATAATTACATATTTGATCCTTAATACTTGTACCTTATTTCAATTTGATCCTAATTTTCATTTAATTTAATAATTTTAATCCTCCAATCAAATGATACATATATCACCATTAGATTAAATATTTTTTATAATTTAAATTTATTTAATTTAATTATATGTCTTCCAATGATGAAGGAAAATCAAATTATTAAGAAATGAACAATAAAGGGGGTCTAAAGGAATCTCAAATTATTAAGAAATGAACAATAAAGGTTGTCTAAAGGAATCAAACTAGGGACGAAGGGAAAAGATCTCGCACACCTAGCCAATGAGCTAACCTCCACATTTATGTTATGCATTACACTTTTGGATAACTAATATTAGGGGGGAAACCCTTAAATAAATGATACGTTTCACTTTTATTTTTTTATTTTTTTAAAAATATATATTTTTTAAAATCTTCTACCTTTCTAGAGATAATGACGATAGGCACCTTCTTTCTGGCATTAAATACTGTATAATATATATAAGGGTAAACTACACATTTAGTACCCAAGCTATTAATTTTGGTCCGTTTTAGTGTCTAATCTTTCAATTTTTTCAAAATCATACATGACGTTTATTTTTTGTTTCATTTTAGTGCCTCTCCGTAAAAAAACTTAACGTGTTTAATATCTAAACTATCAATTTTGATCCGTTTTAGTACCTCAACTTTCAATTTTTTTCAAACATAACGTTAAATTTGGAACAAGGTGGAGAATCTTGAGCATATATAGACAAAGTGTTGAAAAGGTTCAACATGGAAGAATCCAAGAAATGATTTTTGTAACACCCATAGCCGTATACGTCTCAAAATACGAGCTAAAGATGTCACATTAATTTTACAAACATTCACTGATCATAAATGCTTAAAATTTTGTTCCCTTATAAAACATTCCATTATTAACTTTACAATTATTCCATTAATTGTGTAAAATCATAAAATAATAATTATCATATAAATCAAGCTTAATTTTAGGCAGAAGTTTAGTAGTTCAATAGTAAACAATACTGCTTAAAAACTCCCTAATTTAAAATATTTCTTTGTTCTCGTAAAAATATAATCTTTATCTAAAATATAAAACTTTGATTCATATTTATAACCCTAGTAATATATCTTAGGCATTTCTTATTCATATACATGTTATCTAGAAAATTTAAAATAGTAGGATGTCATTTCTGATACTTGTAGTTGTTCTTTGTTGATTGATGTCAATTCGACTCCTTACTTCACTTGCCCTTCTTTACCTACGTGTGAAAATCATCACACACTAATTATTCACTTAGTGAGGCATTATAAACAAATTAAGGTGACATAAAATATTAAACAACTTAACAACATCATAACATTATTTTTCTTTATATAAAACTTAACATAAAATATCATAGCAATTCAAAACATTAAACTTAAATTCAAATAAAATCAATAAATATCCAAACCAATTTATTCTAGCCATCTTTCCTCGTTAGAGACCTAAAAATCACCATCTCATGATTTTGTCAAAACCATGATAATCAATAATAAACATAGCAATCATGTCATACTCTATTTCATTCAAATACTTTTTAGAACTTTCTTATTTTATTCTCATTTTCCACTTTCATATTCATTCACATATTCATTTTCATATTCCACGTTCATAATAAATACTTTCACATTTCAGAATTTATTTTATGAATCAGAAATTATTTCCAGATTCATAACTTATTTTCAGACTCATAGCTTATTGTCAGATTCATAGCTTATTTTCAAATTCATATCTTATTTTCAAATTCATAGCCCAATTCATATTTATGAGAATGCAATGTACGTGAGTAGAACATAAGGTGCGAACAGGGCACACCACAGTGCCAATCTTAACTGAAACATATAATGCATTCCAAGTGCAATCATAACATGAGTACCAACAATGCAGATCATAATGTACACAAATATACCATAAATTAACTGGAAAGTACTCAATTTAATGGCATGTCAAATGTACCTATGACTCTCAATACAACATACAATGGGCTTTTCCATTAATTATTTATATATTATTCAATTATCAAAGATATCAATATATCAACATATCCAACTATTCATATCATAACATAATGGGTAGTTCATACTCTAAACATTTCATTTCTATATAACATTTATATATCGTAATCACCGTCAGTTATCTTTCTTTAACATATAAACATCATATTCATCATGTAATAAATATCATAACTATCATACCAATTGTAATAAAGTTGACTTATTTTGAGCATTTATAATAACCTATAACATAGGAGCAACATGAAAACATAATTTATGACAAGTTTTATATGATGGCAATATGCACTACATGCAAAGAAATATTATTCTGTATTAATCTATACACTTAAAAATTATTATGTTTATACCACTAGAAATTATACTCAAATATGAATCTAACTATATAAGGAACTTTTCCTGGTTCATCATATACAATTTATAGTGAATTTTCGAATTCATAGGCCAATACATATTTATGGGAATGCAACGTATGTGAGTAGAACATAAGGTGCCCACAGGGCACATCATGGTGCCAATCTTAACTGAAACATATAATGCACTACAAGTGCAATCATAACATGAGCTCCAATGATGCAGATCATAATGTACACGAATGTACTATAACTTAACTGGAAAGCACTCAACTTAACAGCATGCCAAATGTACCTACGAATCTCAATGCAATATACAATGGATTTTTCCATTAATTATTATATATTATTCAATTATCAAAAATATAAATATATCAACATATCCAACTCTTCATATCATAACATAATGGGCACTTCATACCCTAAACATTTCATTTCCACATAACATTTATATATCATAATCATCGTCAATTATATTTCTTTAACATATAAACATCATATTCATCATGTAATAAATATCATAACTATTGTAATAAATTTGACTTATTTCGAGCATTTAAAATAACCTATAACATAGGAGTAATATGAAAACATAATTTATGACAAGTTTTATATGTTGACATTATGCACTACTTGCAAAGAAATATTATTATGTATTAATATACACACTTAAAAATTATTCCATTTATGCCAATAGAAACTAGACTCGAATAAGAATCTAACCATATAAAGAACCTTTTCTAGTTAATCTTATACAATTTATAGTGAATTTTTGAAGTTGACATTCAGAAGTTATTTTGAGCAGAATCTGCTGTCATGCTTTCTGACCTATCATCAATTAAAAATTCATATCTTTTTGTATACCTATCGAAATCAGTATCTGTTTGTTTTAAACAAAACTATACTGACATTCGAATCCAACGGTGTAAAAATCATCCTTTAATCATTTCTTTATAATTTATGACGATTTAAACTTACTATTCAGAACACAAATCTGGGTAGATTTCTCTAACTTATATTTTCAGTTTATTCACTAATTCTATTAGCATATTAACTGAACATTTATGTATGAATCACAATTCACATAATAGTTAGAAGTTACTTCTTACCATAGTAATTATGTCACTGGCTCATCGCAAGCCAATGTTTGCTCGATAACATAAATACGAATTAAATATGCACTCACCTGGTGTCCTTAGCTTGTAAACCTTCCTAACACTGCATATTACGTCCTTAAGCTTCTCCTGAGCTTTAACATTGCTTGATCTTGATTTCAATCATAATCTAAATGAACACCATTTACATAACATATACATTTCAAACCATATGTTAGAATCTTACTAACATAGACACACAATAAAAATAAATTCCTAAAAAACCTTTTGATGCGGTATGCGTTACCAAAATATGAGTTTGGGAGTCGGTTACGTGTGGGGAAGGATTAACACCCCCACAATGCCCTAAATCAGTACCTAGTCGATTAATTAATTGTCTTTGCAATAAAATTTACGAGTTTGAGTCTAATTTTAATTTAAGATCCCATAAAAATGACATTCTTTGAATTTTTTGGACAAAACATAATAATATTTAATTATTTTCTATCGAGAAGAATTGATCTCTCATACCTTAAAAGCAATCGATTCTTACTCCAATCGAAATAAAAAAAAATATTAAAATTCCATTCTAAAGTTCATTATTAATTCAAAATAACAACACCCAAAATAATTTTAAGAGATAAAACGATAATATCTAATTATTTTCAATCGAGAATAAAAGACCTTTCATGTCTTAAAACAATCACTTATTACTCCAATCGAAATGAAAAGATATTACTATTTTGTCTTAAATTCAATATCGATTATAGTGAAAACAATAATATATGATGATTTCCAATCGAAAATGAATAACCTCTCATACCTTGAAGCAATCATTTATTGCTCCGATCGAAATGAAGAGATATCACTATTCTATCTTAAAAATCAATATCAATTCGAGAGAAAACGACAATGTCAAATTATTTTCAATCGAGAATAAATGACCTCTCATGCCTTAAAGCAGTTATTTATTAGTCTAACCGAAATGAAAAGATATTACTATTCTCAATATCGAATCGAATGTTTTTATTTTGAAAATCCAATAAAAAAACACATGCAAAAATAAAACAAATTAAAAGCACATTAAGCAAGTAATTAATTAATTATTTTTACCAATATTTAATGAGAATAAGGATGTTCAATTATTTAAATATCTCGAGACGAGACCTTAGATTCGGTCTAACAGTCTTTTCTCGATGAATTTAATTAAAAGAACATGATTTTTTTCCCAATCCCCCAATTTTAAAATGAATTCGATTTAGTTCGTGTCACTAAATGGGATATACGATCGTTTTAAAATCATCGAAAGTAACTTTCTTATACGTTAAGAGAATCACTTTACGACAATGTTAAAATGAATGAATATTATCCTTAATCAATTTATTTCGATTCGATTCAAGTGATGCTTATGAGAGTAACATGCAAAATTAATTAAGGACTAAAATGAACTAACATGCAAGCATCATGCAAAAATTAAAATAAAATAAAAATAGGACTAAAGCATAAACAATCAAACCATCAAGCCAAAATTAAAATAAAATAAAGTATACAAGTGATTAAAATGAGCATTTTCAATATTAAGTGCTAAAATTATAAAGAATAGAAATAAATAAAAATGGAGACTAAATTAAAATAAATTAAAATTGCATGAAAAATTAAAATAAATAAAAAGACAAATCCGGGTTTGAAATTCAAACATGCATAAACTATAGGGACTAATTCCTAAATATTCCAATTTTCTTAGCCTAAAATATACATTCAAAATAAAAAAGGGAAATTACTAAATCAGTCCCTAAGTATTTTAAAAAATAAAATAGTCACTACAAATGACTAAACTGTAAAAACACGCTAAACATACAGGGACTAAATAGAAATTAAACTAAAAATATATAACATGCTTAAAAAGGGTAAATTACAAAAACAATCCATATATGTGACTAACATGCAAAAACACGCATAAAGTAGGGGACTAAAAGGCAATTCAACCAAAAATACAAAGCATAAACAAAAATGAGTAAATTATGAAGACAATCCCTACAAGTGGTTATTCTGCAAAAACATAGGTAAGTTAGGGGGTGTTGAGTTAATCGATCGACGGAATCGGCCAAGAGGGGGGTGAATTGACAATTAAAAATTTCGTGGAAGCTTTTGCAGAAAAATTGAAAGTAATTGCACAACGATTTACAGTGGTTCGACTTTCTCAAACAAAGTCTACGTCCACTACCTTAGCTATCCACACTAAGGATTTTCTAACAAATTCATTAATTTGTTCTTTCTTTTGAGGCCAAAGAGATAACCTTACAAAATCCCTCAAGAGTATACCCCAACTCTTGAGAACACTCTTTTTCCCAAAGAGAAGATTACAAATTTGCAAACTTTCAAGAAAACCTCACAAGGTAAGATATTTGTACAATTCTAGAACAAGAAAAGAACACTCAAAGATAATTACAAATGAGCACAAATGGTGTTCTTGAAAGCAAAATGAATATTGAAAGGAAAATTGGCTTGATTTGCACAAACTTGGTGTTTGATGCTTTCTCTCTTGTTTCTCTATAATTTCTTGTTGATCAAGGGCTTCAGAACTTGTTTAAATACACCTTGAATCTCTTCTGAACATTGGGGATGATTAGTGAAGATCATATAACCGTTTTAGTGTGAAAACAATTAATAAAACAGTTTGGAGCGTGGGGGGAATCGGTACCCCCTATGGGGAATCGATTCCCTAAGTGTAAAATTCAAATATTTCGACCGTTGAACAAGGGGGAATCGGTACCCCCTATGGGGGAATCGGTTCCCTCCGAGCATTCTGGAAATCTCGGAGCCAAACCATTCAGGGGGAATCGGTACCCCCTTGGGGGGAATCGGTTCCCTCTGAGCAATCTGGAATTTTTGGCTTTGAAATGGTTCGAAATACTTTGTAAAATTATTTTGAAATTGTTTTAAGATTAAAACTTAATTTTACACTTAAGTAAGGATTAAAAATGATTTTTGAAATATTTTGAGTAATGTTTTGATATTCGAATAATTATATCGAATATACTTAGAAAATCATTTTGGAAAATCTTAAAATTCATTTAACTTAATTTGTTATATCGAAATATCAAAATGTTTTCAACAATCTCCCCCTTTTTGATATAACAAAACATTTTAGTAATTTTAAGATTTTGAAATCAAGTTTTGAAATTACTCCCCCTTACTTTAACACTTCTCCCATTTATCATTTTAAAAACACACTTAAAACACACTTCTCCCGCTTTTTGTTAAATCAAAAAGATTCAAATAAACGTGAAGAATATTAAGCCAATTGATTAGGTATATGTATGCATAAACTGCTAAGATCACAATTAAGAGAAACGTTAGCCATTAGTTCCGTAATCAATATTCATAAATAATGTGATATGGCAAAATTGGTCATATTGCTAATAATGATGTAAATGATGCAATAATAAATAAATCACACCAAACATATAAGTTCAAACCATCCATAAATCCAAACAAATTCACAATCCTCAAATTCAAACATCCTAAAATATTCAAAATGTTAAAACAATAAGTTTGGAAAACAAAGTAAAACATTTAATCATATATCCGGATTAGGAGGAGGGTGAGGTCATTAATACGTGCGTTGGTTGCTTCATTATTTGCACGCATTTCCCGAAGAATTTCTAATTGTTGAGCTCCCATTATGGATAAATGGGACTCTATAGAAATAAAGCGCGAATCCATGGTCGCATATCGGTAATCAAATGTCTCCATAAAAGATTGAAAATATGGAGGCATTTGAGTCGATTGTTGTGCTTGCTCTTCGGGCTGCTCCTCGGCCTGCTCAGGTTCAGCTTCAGCTTCATCGATGTCTCGCATTAGTTGCTCAAGCTCGAGATCTTTGTCAGCTTCGGGTGGAGCTCGTGAAGAACTAGCTCCTGGAGTAGTTGCAGAAGATCGAACCCATTCCCCGGTTTCCTTATCCTTAATCCATCCCGCTCTCGTTAAGGAAAGAAGGTTAATTTGTTTCTTAAGAGGAAAAACGGCATCTAGACTGACTCTAAGCCCAGCTTTGGAAAATAGATTACTCAAAATACAACCGTAAACAAGAGATGAACAAAGTTTTTTATTAGGAACAAGATTTACGGTTTCAACAATTTCAGCAAAAATAATTTGAGGTAGGTTGATTTTAATATTGTTTTCGAAACAATGTAACCACCAAAGATCTAAGGTTCTAAGAGTAGAATAACGACCTCCAGATGGTCGAAACCACCAAGAAATCATTAAATGAAGAAAACGTTCATGAAGGTCTAGGACACTTGCATTATCCCTTCTTTTATAACGAGATCCTAAAACCTGTTTTTCATTTGAAATCCCTTCATTATCTAATCCGAATGTATTGGTTATGTAAGCTGAGTCAATATATAAGAATTGTCCTAGAAGGTAGGAACGAATTCCTATGGTTTCAGTTTCAGTTTGGTCTTTAACACAAACGGCATTAGAATAGAAAATACGAACAAGTTGATGGTAAACGATGGGTTCAAGGTCAAAGAGTTTATCAAATTTCCACTCTTGTAAAAGAGGAAGATATTTAAAATTGATAGCTAACATAGCTTGACGAGAAGGAATACGTTCTTCCCGATTTTGTAAGAGTCGAAATATTGATAATACCAAAAACGATGATTTCTAGGACCAGGATGATTGAAACACGAATTTTGGATAGTCAAATTAGGATCAATAGGATTATGATTAGAAATTGGAATAGGTGGATGATTTGGAGGTGGATTTGGTTATCGGTGTGAACGACTAGATGAAGACCTAGCACGTTTAGGATTAGACATGGTGAAGGAAATCGGAATAGATTGAATAACCTGCAAATTTAAAAACAAATGTATGCAATTCAATTAATCCCAAAACTCAAATGAATCCTCAATATTTCAAGGTTCTCTAAATCAATCCTAATGGGCAAAGTGTTTGAAAAACTTTTGAAAAATATGGTTTTGAGAAACAATATATGTATAGTTTTTATAACAACAACATAATTTAATCAAAACACAATAATTTGAAAATAAACATTTTTTTTATTTCGAAAAATTAAAAATTTTGGAAAATTCTTGTGTTTTTGATGAAATTAGTTGTAACATCTAGTTTCTAATCACTAAATAATCAATGCCCGATCACTATTTCAACCTAGAACTAATTAAAACTAATCTTATGTTCAAAAACAATGAAATAGAGAGTTTAGAAAAATTTACCTTGAAAGATGAAGATTGAGGGGATTTAGATGTTGTTTGCACGATTTTAATGATTTCAACAGGTTTAGAAGATGATATTTGAAGCAAATTACGATTAATATCGTTGATTTGAGGTAAAAATGGAGATTTGAGAGATTTAGAGATGAAGAACGGCAGAAGAAGAGGAAAAAGGAGGGCTTTTGCGTGTTTTGAAGGGTTCTGCCCGATTTTAACAGAACCCCAGGGGGGTATCGGTTCCCTCATGGGGGGATCGATTCCCTCTGCACCAAAATGCTAAAATCCGACTTTTAAGCACATAAAATGCTAAGTTAATCTTCTCTAGTGGTATAGGCAACTCATATATTGAAAAATAATTATGTTCAAACAATTAAATTAATCTTTAAACATTATTTGAACATAAAATTAATTTTCACTAAGAATCATAAACTCCCCCTAACTAATAGCAAGAATGCAATCAAAAATTATTATTATAAGCATTTTTCAGTATTTATTAAAAGTGCTAAATTATTTTAAACACTAAGTGAAGATAGGTTAGTTAATCCTAATTCTCTTCTAAGTGTCCAAAACCTTTCCTTGTCTAAGGGTTTTGTAAAGATATCCGCTAATTGATGCAAAGTATCAACATATTCTAAAACTACATCTTCCTTAGTAACATGGTCTCTAATGAAGTGATGTCTTATTTCAATGTGTTTAGTTCTAGAGTGTTGGATGGGATTTTTAGTGAGACAAATAGTACTAGTATTGTCACACTTGATAGGAATGGTACCTACTTCAATTCCATAATCAAAAAGTTGTTGTTTCATCCATAAAACTTGTGCACAACAACTACCGGCTGAAATGTATTCCGCTTCAGTGGTAGATAATGCAACACAATTTTGTTTCTTTGAAAACCAAGAAATCGGCATATTTCCAAGGAATTGGCAAGTACCGGAGGTGCTTTTCCTATCTAATTTGCATCCTCCATAATCCGCATCAGAAAAGGCATGCAAGCTAAAGCTATAGTCTCTAGGATACCAAAGTCCTAAACTAGGAGTGTCCTTAAGGTATCTAAAGATTCTCTTAACAGCTAGTAAATGTGATTCTTTAGGACATGATTGAAACCTAGCACACAAGCAAACACTAAACATAATATCCGGTCTACTTGCGGTTAGATAAAGCAAAGAGCCAATCATTGACCTATATAATTTAATATCTACACATTTACCTCCTTCATCTAAGTCAAGCTTTGTTGAGGAGCTCATTGGAGTGTTATGAGGTTTCCCATTTTCCAGTCTAAACTTCTTGAGCATATCTTTGACGTACTTAGCTTGATTAATGAAGATACCATCTTTTCTTTGCTTGATTTGGAGTCCCAAGAAAAATGAGAGCTCCCCCATCATGCTCATCTCAAACTCACTTTGCATTAGCTTAGAAAATTCTTGGCAAAGAACATCATTAGTAGAACCAAATATTATATCATCAACATAAATTTGAACTACTAATAAATCTTTACCTTTATGTTTTAAAAACAATGTAGTGTCAACCTTTCCTTTTGAAAAACATTTTTCAATTAAAAAATTTGACAATCTTTCATACCAAGCTCTAGGAGCTTGTTTTAAACCATAAAGAGCTTTTGTCAATTTAAGAACATGATCTGGAAATTTTGAATCTTCAAAACCTGGAGGTTGTTCCACATACACTTCTTCTTTTATAAAACCATTTAAAAATGCACTTTTAACATCCATTTGATATAATTTAAATTCATTGAAACATGCAAAAGCTAATAACATTCTAATTGCTTCCATCCTAGCTACGGGAGCGTATGTTTCATCATAGTCTATGCCCTCTTCTTGAGTATAGCCTTGAGCAACAAGTCTAGCCTTGTTCCTCACTATATTACCACTTTCATCAAGTTTATTTCTAAAAACTCATCTAGTACCTACAGTAGATTTATTACTAGGCCTTTCAACTAATGTCCATACTTTACTTCTCTCAAATTGATTTAATTCTTCTTGCATAGCCATAATCCAATGTTCATCTTTTAATGCTTCTTTGATGTTCTTAGGCTCTATGCATGAAATAAATACAACATAATTACAGATATTTCTAAGAGAAGATCGAGTAGTTACCCCTTTAGATGGATCACCTATAATTTCACCATCCTTGACATAGTTGTACTCTCTTGGAAAAGATACTTCCCTTTCTTCACTGGTTGGATTCTCGAGGGGATCATGAGTTTCCTCATCTTTTGTTTCTTCCTTTGATGATGATTCTCCAACATCATGTCTAACGTCATTTGCTTGTACAATACCTACATCATCATTAACAGAAGAATCCTTCCTCGGAAGGGGATTATCATCGAAAACAACATGTATAGACTCTTCTACAACTAAAGTTCTTTTATTAAATACACGATAAGCTTTAGAATTTAAGGAATAACCCAGAAAAATTCCTTCATCACTTTTAGCATCAAATTTGCCAAGGTTTTCTTTACCGTTGTTTAAAACAAAACATTTACATCCAAAAGGATGAAAATAGCTAATGTTAGGCTTTTATTTTTGAGAATTTCATATGGAGTTTTCTTTAAAATTGGCCTAATCATTACTCGATTTACAACATAACAAGCGTATTTGTGGCTTCCGCCCAAAAATATTTTGGCAAATTATTTTCACAAAGCATGGTTCTAGCCATTTCTTCTAAAGTTCGATTTTTCCTCTCAACAACTCCATTTTGTTGAGGGGTTCTAGGTGCTGAAAAATTATGGCTAATACCATTAGAATTACAAAACTCAATAAATCCAAGATTTTCAAATTCAGTTCTATGATCACTTCTAACACTAGTGATAGAGTAACCTTTTTCATTTTGGATTATTTTTAAAATGTGATGAAATTTTCTAATGCTTCATCTTTAGTACTTAAGAATAGAACCCAAGTGTATCTAGAATAGTCATCTACCAAGACAAATGCATATTGTTTTCCTCCCAAGCTAGTAGTTCTAGTTGGCCCAAAAAGATCTAAATGGATCAATTGTAATACTCTACTAGTTGATACATCATTAATAGATTTAAAAGAAACTCGTTTTTATTTTCCTTTAGCACAAGCATCACAGATTTTATCATTATCAAATTTAAGCTTAGGCAACCCTCTTACTAAGTCTCCTTGAATTAACCGTTGCAAAACACTCATACTAGCATGACCTAGTCTCCTATGCCATAACCAACTATCATGCTCATCCTTAGCAACTAGGCATAAATTAGTCATATCAATAGAATCTAAATGCACCATGTAAATGTTTCCTATTCTATGACCAACAAGCATAATCCGATTAGATGCAATGTCAATGACTTTACAACCATTAATTTCAAATAAGACATTGAATCCTTTATCGCATAATTGACTAATACTCAATAGATTATGCTTTAATCCATTCACATATAAAACATTCTTAATTTGTATGGAAGAGGTATTACCTATTGTACCAATACCTTCAATGTGACCTTTTGAATTGTCTCCAAAAGTCACTTCTCCTCCATTTTTGGCGTTAAGCTCAATGAACCGGCTTTTGTCTCCGGTCATATGTCTTGAGCATCCACTATCAAGGTACCATGAATTTGAATTTGTTTCCCGTGCCTTGTAGCAATGCTCTTTCCCTACAAACATAGATTAATTTTTGATTTTTGGTACCCAAATTCTTTTGGATCCATATTCATTAGTTTCCAAAATCCTAGTCCCCTTAGGTATCCATTTGTGTAGGATATTTTTATCTTTCGTAGTAATGAGTTCTTTAGGAACCCACATACTTCTAATGATTTTTCCATTAGAGGTTCTTTGGGGACCTCTATGAATGTAGTTTCTAAAACTTTTTCTAACAAAGTTGGATTTTGAATTTCTACCTTTTTCAAAATGTTTTGTTCCAACTTTATCAAAAGAAGTTTTAAGATCATCAATTTTCTTTTGATGATCATCATTGATCTTTGAAAGTAAATTTTGCAAATCTAAATTTTTCTTTTCAAACTCTTCTAGTTTGATTTGCAAATCTTTGATTTTACTTTCAAGATCGTTGTTGGTTTTGGATATGAGTTTGTTTTCATTTTTCAATTTTGAAACATCATTTTTATATTTTAAAAATAATTTCTCATAATCCGAAGCCAACCCATTGTATTCCTCAAATAACTCATCATAAGATAAATCATCAAAATCGGATGAGATAGAGGTTACCATAGAATCTTCCCCGAATGCCATCAAGCACAAGTTTGCTACTTATTGTTCCTCTTCATCGGAACTTTCTTCATCGCTCCATGTAGCCACATGAGCCTTGTGCTTATTCTTTGATTGACCCTTTTTCTTCAATTGTGGGCAATCATATTTGACATGGCCCTGCTTTTTGCATTCATAGCAAATGATTGGGTCTTTCTCTTTTGGTTCATTTTTGAGGTCTTCGTTTCGTTTGAATTTTCTTCCTTGGTAAGGTCTCATCATTTTTCTGAACCGTTTGGCAAACAATGCCATTTCCTCGTCATCATCATCATTATTAGAATCACTCTCATCTTTTGTGGATTTGAGAGCAACTCCAATATTTTTCTTCTTCTCCTTTTCCTTTGGTGTCTCTTCAACTTTATCAAGGTCCACCTCATCTTCAAGCATCATCTCATGAGTGAGGAGTGAACCGATAAGTTCTTCAAGAGTTAAGGACGATAGGTCCTTAGACTCGATGATTGCCGTCTTCTTTGATTTTCATGATTTTGGGAGGGAGTATACTAACTTCCTCACAAGCTTTTCATTTGAGATGATCTCTCCATATGATTTGAGACCATTGACAATCGTTGAAAATCTATCCGTCATAGCTTTGATGTCTTCATTTGGTTTCATCCTGAAATTTTCATAGCTATGCGTTAGAATACTAATTTTTGATTTCTTTACCTCATTTGTACCTTCATGTGTGACTTGAAGCTTGTCCCATATTTCTTTGGCGGTTGTACACGATGAAACTCTTCCGTATTCATCTGGTCCAAGAGCACAAAAAATAATATGGATGGCTTTGGAGTTGAGCTGGAACATTCTTGTCTCTCATTCACTCCACAACCTTGGATGAGTGAGAGGTTTGATGTATCCTTCTTCTACAGCATTCCATGCTCCCATGTCACTTGCTTGAATGAAGTACATCATTCTATTCTTCCAATAGGCATAGTTAGCTCCATTGAAGAAAGGAGGCTTGTTGACGGGCATCGAATCGAGACCAGAGTTGAAGTTTGAAGCGGAGGCCATTGATGACTTTAATAATCGATATAACTCTTCCCGAATCGACTCAAGAGGCGATTAAACCTTCAAATGAGTTAGGCTCTGATACCAATTGTTGAGTTAATCGATCGACGGAATCGGTCAAGATGGGGGTGAATTGGCAATTAAAAATTTCGTGGAAGCTTTTGCAGAAAAATTGAAAGTAATTGCACAGCGATTTACAGTGGTTCGACTTTCTCAAACAAAGTCTACGTCCACTACCTTAGCTATCCACACTAAGGATTTTCTAACAAATTCACTAATTTGTTCTTTCTTTTGAGGCCAAAGAGATAACCTTACAAAATCCCTCAAGAGTATACCCCAACTCTTGAGAACACTCTTTTTCCCAAAGAGAAGATTACAAATTTGCAAACTTACAAGAAAACCTCACAAGGTAAGATGTTTGCACAATTCTAGAACAAGAAAAGAACACTCAAAGATAATTACAAATGAGCACAAATGGTGTTCTTGAAAGAAAAAATGAATATTGAAAGGAAAATTGGCTTGATTTGCATAAACTTGGTGTTTGATGCTTTCTCTCTTGTTTCTCTATAATTTCATGTTGATCAAGGGCTTCAGAACTTGTTTAAATACACCTTGAATCTCTTCTGAACGTTGGGGATGATTAGTGAAGATCATATAACCGTTTTAGTGTGAAAACAATTAATAAAACAGTTTGGAGCGTGGGGGGAATCGGTACCCCCTATGGGGAATCGGTTCCCTAAGTGTAAAATTCAAATATTTCGACCGTTGAACAGGGGGGGAATCGGTTCCCTCCGAGCATTCTGGAAATCTCGGAGCCAAACCATTCAGGGGGAATCGGTACCCCCTTGGGGGGGAATCGGTTCCCTCTGAGCAATCTGGAATTTTTGGCTTTGAAATGGTTCGAAATACTTTGTAAAATTATTTTGAAATTGTTTTAAGATTAAAACTTAATTTTACACTTAAGTAAGGATTAAAAATGATTTTTGAAATATTTTGAGTAATGTTTTGATATTCGAATAATTATATCGAATATACTTAGAAAATCATTTTGGAAAATCTTAAAATTCATTTAACTTAATTTGTTATATCGAAATATCAAAATGTTTTCAACAGGGGGCCTAAGCACAATTTCTCCTAACTTACTCTATATATACAAACATTTGTTTTTTTTTTTCATTTGCATAGAAATATTTAAAAAAATTGAGAGTTCTCTCCTCTCTCTCCTTTCTTCTCCGGCCAGCCCACTGCCGTCCATTGTTCCGCCTTCGTCTGCCATTCCGGGAGTCGCATACGTTGGCCGAAAATCCAAAACCGAGCCAAAAAAAACTCCTCTCACCCTCATCTACTCTCCTAGACAAAGATTCGAGCCTAAATCTACCTAAAAACTCCCTAAGCAGCCCCAAAAAGGCCCCGACCTTTCGATTCTCACGAGTTCCATCGATGTCGAACCGACCCCGACGACTAGATAACTACAAATCTAACCCTCCTACTACAGTTTTGTTACATGCAAAATAATGTTTTGGTTGCTTTTCTTTTTTTAAGGGTTCGAAACTATAAAAATATAAACTAAAGAAATACCTTCCAAAAAGTTCTGATTTTTTTTTTACTTTTCTTTGCTTTTTTTTTTGGAAAAAACCGAGAGGGAAGAGAGAGTTTTACATTGGCATTCAGGTTTATATAAACCCGATTTACAGATGTTTTTGCTTTTTTTTTGTATGAAATCATTACAAATAAATGATTTTGCGTGTGGTGTTGTATTTGGTCTTGCTTGCTTGCTGACTTGGGGTTTTTAACACGTCAGGGAGCTTGATTGGTGGTAGAAACGTTGGCAGTCGATTGGTGGAGATGGGCGGTAGACTTTGTTTGGCTCCAATGGCAGCGGATCTGACTGGCTCCCGTGGCAGCGGCGGCTGGTGATGATTATGGTTGATTAGGGTTTTAAAAACCCTAATTGGGTGGATTTGGGTCTAAAATTGGGTGTTCTGTACTGGGACAATTTTCTTTCGGGTCGGGTTAGATTTGTGGCCTGATTGGACCTGTTGTATTTGGGGTTGGTTTACTTTGTATAGCCTGAAAAGAAAGGAAAACAAATAATAAATATTATAATTAATAATAATGATGATGGTAATAATAATATAATATAAAAAATGGAACGAAAAATGAGTGTCGACAGGGGTATGAGATTTAAGGATATCAAGCTTTTTAATCTTGCTTTTCTTGGTAATCAAGTTTGGAGATTTGTCCATAATCCCTCATCCCTCCTTTTTCGAATGTTCAAAGCGAAGTACTTCCCCCGATAAAGTTTCCTTGATGCAAAGCTTGGGATTAGGACCTCCTACGCTATGTCAAGTATTTTCATATCAAAGGAAATGCTCAACGACGGGTATTTTTGGAGATTAGGTTTTAATGGTGATGCTCACATCTTGTTGATCGTTGGGATAAGGAGTTCATATTGGATGATAAACCGAGTTGGGATATTGCTAAGATCTACACGTCCTTCATTGAAACTGATGCTAAGGTTGTGCTTGACACTATCATTTCTCCAGTTCCGTTGGACCACCTCGTTTTGGAGTACCATAACACGGGGTGCTACTCTGACAAATCGGGATACAACTGGTTGCTTATGAAGAAAGGAACATTTCGCGAGTCCTCTTGCGTCTGGAAAACTCTTGCCAACCTTCCCACTCTCCCAAAAATTAAGATCTTTGGATGGAGGATATGCCACCATTCTCTCCCCACAGGTGACAAATTGCCTACGCTCGAATCGATGATGATATTTTGTCCAATCTGCAAACTGGAACCAGAGCCTATCATTCATGCCTTGAAGAACTGCTCAAAGGTTAAAACTCGGACTACACCCGATCGGATCGAGTTGAGTCAAAAAAATTTGGCCTACTCTCGATCGGATCGAGTCGAGTCAAAATTTTTTGAGTTATTCGAGTTGACAAGTCCTATTGTTAGGAAATAAACCGAGTACGAGTAATTTCCCTATAACCAGATTAGTGAGAATGTGAAATAAAAGCGGGAAAATAATACCCGAAATTGATAACGGAGTTCAGCCAATTGTGCTTACGTCTCCGGGCTGCTGCAGATCTTTTACTAAGAGAAAATTTACAGGTGTTTACACAACACACTTGAGAGAGAACTAGAAGATTTTGGGATGATTTTGAAGCTAAACGAGCTAGGGTATTTATAGTTGAAACTTAGGGACTAATCTTTGTAAATACCCTAAAGTTCAATGATTCAATTTTGTAATTAACCCTATTACAAAATATTAAAAAAATAAGCAGCCCCCCCACTTGATTTTGGAAGCAGCCGCTGGCTGCTTTTGGCCTTCTTTGACCAACAATCTCCCACTTGAAGATTGATTTCAATCTGTCTTCACACCTCGATCGATGCAGCAGCATTTCTAGTCTTGTTTCTTGCCTAACTCTTCCAAGAAACTTTGGAGCCAAACCATCTCCTTGCTGGCTTCCGTAACAGCGACATATTCTGCTTCAGTTGTGGAGAGAGCAACTATCTTCTATAGTTGAGAAACCCAACTCACTGCCGTTCCTCCTAGAGTATAGACATATCATGTAGTGCTTCTTCTGATGTCGACATTTCCAGCTAAGTCAGCATCTACATAGCCTGTCAATATCGTATCTCCACCTTTGAAACAAAGTGCTTTGTTTGTGGTATCCCGCAGATATCTGAGGATCCATTTGACTGCTTCCTAGTGTATCTTGCCCGGATTATTCATGTACCTGCTAACAGCTCCCACTGCATGAGCAATATCTGGTCTGGTACAAACCATGGAATACATCAGACTTCTAATTGCTGAGGCATACAACACCTTCACCATGTGTGCACGTTCTTCCTCTGTCTTTGGTGATTGGTCTTTGGAGAGTCTGAAATGAACACCTAAAGGTGTACTTACTGGTTTAGCATCTTGCATGTTGAACCTGGAGAGTACTTTATTGATGTACTCAGCCTGTGATAACATCAAAGTCCTCGACAATTTTTGCTTCAAGTTTATAATCTCTTGCATATTTGAGCCTGCAACGAGCATGTCATCAACGTACAATAATAAAATAATGAAGTTGTTGTCGAACCTCTTGATGTAGCAACAATGATCTGCTTGGCATCTGGTAAAACCACTGCTACTCATGAAACTATCAAACTTCTTGTACCACTGTCTAGGAGCTTGTTTTAAACCATACAAGCTCTTCTTCAACCTGCATACCAGGTTTTTCTTGTCTGCCTCTATGAAGCCTTCTGGTTGCCTCATATAGATTTCTTCCTCCAAATCACCATGAAGGAAAGCTTTCTTTACATCTAACTGCTCAAGATGTAAATTCTCTGCAGCTACAATTTTCAACACCAGTCTGATTGTAGACAATTTTATGACTGGAGAGAAAATTTCATTGTAGTCAATACCTTCTTTTTGTTGAAAACCTTTTACTACCAATCTTGCTTTGTAGCGTTTGCTCCCATCGTGCTCTTATTTGATCCTGTAAATCCACTTGTTATGGAGCGCTCTCTTGCCTGGTGGTAATTCAGCTACTTCTCACGTCTGATTTGACATAAGCGAGTCCATCTCATCTTTCATTGAAGACTCCCACTTGACTGAATCCTCCACCTGCATTGCTTCATCATAGCACTCTGGTTCACCATTGTCAGTCAGCAATAAGTAGTGCAAAGAAGGCGAATATCGTTGGGTTGGTTTAGGAATTCTGGAGGAGCGTCTCAGTTCCGGTATGCCTGGTTCTTCCTCTTGAACTACTTCAGGACTGATCTGAACATCATTTCCAGAAATCTCCTCAAACTCAGCAAATTCCTTTGTTTCAGCTTCAGTATTACTTGATTCTGCGGTTGACCTGTCTTTGTACATCACATTTTCATTGAAAATTACATCTCTGCTTCTGATGATCTTTCGATTTTCGTAGTCCCAAAACTGGTAACCGAACTCATCACCACCGTAACCAACAAAGACGCATTTGTTGGACTTGGGATCAAGTTTACTTCTTTCAGCAGAGTTTATGTGTACATAAGAAATACAACCAAACACTCTTAAGTGTGAAAGGTTTATTTCTTTCTTGCTCCAAGCTTCCTCTGGTATTCCGCCATCCAAAGGAACTGAGGGTCCACGGTTGATCAGGTAAGCTGCAGTGTTGATAGCTTCAGCCCATAGAAATTTGGTCAATCAGGCATGTATCCTCATGCTTCTGGCACGTTCATTCAGAGTTTTGTTCATACGCTCTGCTACGCCATTCTACTGCGGTGTTATGGGAACTGTTGTCTCCATCTTGATCCCATTGTTTGCGCAGAAATCTCTGAATCTACTGTCTCTGTACTCTCCTCCATTGTCAGACCTCAACTGCTTGACTTTCAAACCAGTCTCATTTTCCACCATGGCCTTCCATTTTCTGAAGGTATCAAAGACTTCTGATTTCTTCTTCAGAAAATAAACTCACACCTTCCTTGTTAAATCATCGATGAAGGTGACATAATATAGTGAGCCTGCAAGAGATGGAACTGGGGATGGTCCCCATACATCAGTATGAACCAATTCTAACCTTTCTACCTTGGGAGTCTTGCCAATCTTTGTAAAGCTGACTTTCTTTTGTTTGCCAAAGATGCAATCCTCGCATAGTCCGACATCTACATTCTTTAGATCCGGCAGCTTCCCTTTTGACAGAAGTATCTTCATTCCTTTCTCGCTTATATGGCCAAGCCTTTGGTGCCATAGGTTTGATTTTCCATCAGCATCTGCTACTGCAATGATATTCTCTAAATTTGAGGTTACATAGAGAGTATCAATCTTCTTACCACGAGCAATGACGAGTGCTCCTTTGGTAATCTTCCATTCATAGCCTGAAAAGGTTGTGCTATATCCTTCTCCATCAAGCTGTCCAACAGAAATCAGATTTCTTTTGAGGCCAGGAATATGTCTCGCTCCTGTCAGCTTCCAGGTGTTCTGGTTTGGCAGCTTTAGTCGGATGTCTCCTTTTTCGACGATCTTTAAGGTTTCATCATCAGCAAGATGAACCTTCCCAAAATCACCACTGACATAGTTCTCCATGATTTCTTGGCATGGGGTGGAGTGGAAAGATGCCCCTGAATCCAAGATCCATGATTCAATCGGACTGTTGACGCTTAGAATCATGGCATCACCTGTCTCCTCTGTCACGTTGGTAGATTCCTGTGCGCCAGTATTTTTCTTCGGTGCTCGGCAATCTCTTTTGAAGTGACCCTTCTTGCCGCAATTATAACAGGTAAAATCTTTATTTACTGTTCTTGATTTTCCCCGTCTGGATTTGGATCTGCCACAATTTGAATTTCTTTCTGAAGTTCTCCCTCTAGACTCCGTGTGCAAGGCTGAGGAGGTTGATGCTTCACCCGATTCTCTCCGTCGAATTTCTTCGCTCAGTACCAGATCCTGAACATCGTCGAATTTTAATTTGCTGTTTCCCGACGAACTGCTGACTGCTGTAACAGTAGCATTCCAACTGTCTGGTAGAGATGATAAGAGAATTAAAGCTCGAACTTCATCATCGAATTCAATTTCCACTGAACTCAACTGAGTTGTGATTGTGTTGAGTTCATTTAGGTGTTGTGCCACCGATGCCCCTTCCGTCATCCGCAAATTGAATAATCGCCTCATCAAATGAACTTTGTTTGAGGCTGATGGCTTCTCATACATACTGGAGAGAGCCACCATAAGATCCACCGTGGTCTTTTCCTTTGCTATGTTGAAAGCAACATTGCGGGATAACGTCAGTCGGATAACTCCGAGGGCTTGTCTGTCGAGAAGAGCCCAGTCTTCATTCTTCATGCCCTCTGGTTGCTTTCCTGAAAGAGGTTGATATAGATTTTTCTGGTACAGAAAATCTTCAATCTGCATATTCCAAAAGCCAAAGTCCGCACCATCGAACTTTTCAATTTTTACCTTCCCTTCGTCTGCAGCCATCTCTCCCACTCGAATTTGACTTCGTTTTGATCGTTTCTGACAATTTCTGCGAACCGCCGTGTATTTGAACACCTCCGTCGATAAATTCGTATCGCCGACAAAATTTCACTATTCACGAAATTCACTATTCACATGAATAGTAACCTCGCAGAAAAAATTGGCAAAATTCACAACCAAAAGCTCTGATACCAGTTGTTAGGAAATAAACCGAGTACGAGTAATTTCTCTATAACCAGATTAGTGAAAATGCGAAATAAAAGCGGGAAAATAATACCCGAAATTGATAACGGAGTTCAGCCAATTGTGCTTACGTCTCCGGGCTGCTGCAGATCTTTTAGTAAGAGAAAATTTACAGGTGTTTACACAACACACTTGAGAGAGAACTAGAAGATTTTGGGATGATTTTGAAGCTAAATGAGCTAGGGTATTTATAGTTGAAACTTAGGGACTAATCTTTGTAAATACCCTAAAGTTCAATGATTCAATTTTGTAATTAACCCTATTACAAAATATTAAAAAAATAAGCAGCCCCCCTTGATTTTGGAAGCAGCCGCCGGCTGCTTTTGGCCTTCTTTGACCAACACCTATTTTACAACTCGGACTTGATTTGAATTTTTTTTAATCGAGTTTAGTTTATAAAATTCGAGCTGAGTCGAGTCGAGTTTATAATATTATTTGATTCCAATTTAAGTGACTTTCTATAACCATATATATAATACAAATATATTTATTCATATTTTTTATATGTGATATACATATATTATACAAAGTTCAAGGACTCGAGTCAAACATGAAAATAAATTCACTAATTACTAAAAATTTCGAGTTATTCGATTTGATTTGAATTTTTTTTTTTGAGTCAATTAATCGAATCGAGTTTATGAAATTGCAACTCAAAATCAATTCGAGTCAATTTTTTTCGAGTCATAAAATTTGATTTTTCAAATCGAGTCGAGTTTTGTTCATCCCTATTCCACATAGTATTACAAACTAATCAAGAAGTGATCCATGCGGCCTGGAATATGGTCTCTGACTTCATAAAGTCTAAGGAGGATTTCCATGACAGACCTTCCCTTAATTTCTCTCCTCCCATTCTTCTATGACAGTGTCCTTCGAACGGTTTCATCAAAATAAACGTTGATGGGGGTGTTTGTTGGTAGCACAGGAGAAGCGGCTATTGGGTTGATTGCTCATGATCGACATGGAATGGTCCTTGGAGGTCTGGTGAGGAAACTTGAGCCCCCCTCAGTCTGCGGAAACTACTGAAGTCCTTGCTTTTGTTTTCGGATTGCGGTTGGCTATTGAAAACGAGTGGCACAAAATAATTTTCGAAGGCGATGCACGTTCCATCATCAATCTACTGACTTTTAAAAAAGAGGATCTGTTGTTGAATGGGCTGATTCTAAACGAAGCTCACAACATTCTTGTGAGTCATCCGAGCTTTTCAGTTGGGTATACAAATTGTAATTCTAACAGGTTTACTATCTCTTTTGCTCATTGGGCGTTGCCTAAGGAAAATATTCACTGGTTTTATTTCGATGAACCTAAATGTATCAGAAACTTTATTCTCTTTGATGCTATTAAAAATCTAATGAATGGTTTCACTTAAAAAATCATAAACTTTGAGTCCAAAATATTTCTTAATTTTTTTCAATGATTGCATTTGATTAATGCAAAGGTTTCCGTTGATTGTATCTTTACATTGATTGTGTTTCTAAATTTCATGCAAAATCAAAATTATTCAAAATAAGGACTAAATGTACTAGTATTTCTTGGCCTATAATTTGGGAAACCTAAAAACAAATAAAAATTAAGGTAAATAAACCCCCATGGGACTTCTTACATGATAGTATCCATCGTCCCAACTATACCAACCAAACCCATACTCCGAGTTCTTCACTTTGACATCATTTCTAGGAGACACTGTAATGTTGAAACTCAACTTCTCCCCGATTCGTTTGAATGGCAACATATTCGGCGTCGCCTCTACAAGAACGCCTAATGGTGGTTTCACAGAAAAGAAATATGTGCTTTTAGGTCTCCCGATATTCGTGACCGTCCTCGTAAAGGTGAGGGTGGTATTAAGGTTGGGAATTGCAAATGATGGATAATTGAGGGAGAAAGTTGAAGGTGGATTAGCCGGGCACTTGAATGTATAGTTGAATTCGATTAGAGCATTTGGACCAGCAGTGCAAAGGTAGAGCAAGTAGTCATTGTACGTGGCATCATAGATAAGTCCAGGATCAATTGCTTTAGTTGGGCGGAAATGGCCTGAACCAAATTGGAAGGGAGTTGCTTCATTGTCGTTGGCATCCTTAATTGTCTTACCTAAACTGTTAGTTATTGTGGCTGTGACAGTCAAACGAGATTAAACATATAATAAAGTTGATAAGCTTTCGATTATTATTTATGAGATCAAATAAACCAGCTATAAGTGGAATTTAAAGTATTACCTGTAGTCATAAGAGCAGACTTGATAGCAGCAACGCTCCAATGGGGGTGTATGGCCTTGAGAAGTGCAGCCGCACCAGAGACATGAGGACAAGACATGGAAGTTCCCGAATATATATTATATTTCACTGATCTATGATCCTCCGGAAGCTTTGTAGGAGATGATGCTTCACTCCATGCTGCCAAAATATTAAGTCCCGGTGCTGTTATATCAGGCTATATCATATATAAGATCAAGAAATCACAAACCATGTTAGAAGATAGCAAACAATCAAAGCCTGAACTTCAATTAAACAGAAAAACATATATACTCAGATAACAAATTCACAAAGTACCTTTAGAATATAAGGATCAACCACATTTGGACCACGGCTGGTGAATCCAGCCATGAAGGGGGCTGGCTTGTAGTGCAATGTTGTCTTGCCTGGACTAAGCTTTGCCATTGGGTTCTTTGTAGAATTGATATATTCAAGAATCTTAAGTCCATTATTATAGGACAAAACAGTTGCAGGAAGAAAATGAGCGTCACATGCAATTTCATTTCCACTGGCCTTGGTGTTGGATAAGATAAAACCGACACCTCCAGCTCTTTTCACTTCCATGCCTTTACCTACTCTCAGACCGGCCCCTCTGAGGCACACCACAATCTTCCCTTTCACCTTGGTGGGATCAAGCGAACCAGGAAGGCATTGCCTAAACTAACATCATCCCCATAATAACTCAAATGAGATAATTAACATTTTGAAGGTGCAAATAAGCGTTAAACAAAGGGAAAGAAACTTACCCTGTTAGGTTTTGAGCCACACCAGGGACAACTACATCTCCTGCATATACTAACGGGTGCATTTTCTTCAGATTATATGGTGTAATACTTTGTCCCTACGATAATTGAGAAACAATAATCTTTATGTCTTGAAATGAAACCTATAATGATTTTAATGTATGATCCGATGTATCTTACTTGAAGACTCAATCCATTGCGTAGCTTAACAGGTGCCAAAATGCTCGGTCGAGGCTGCTAGCACCAACCGTAATTATCCACGGAGCAGGGTTCGACAATGTCCCGGGGGCAGGACCACTGTTCCCAGCACTGCATACGACAAGGATGTTGCGCTTGGAAGCCTCTAAGGCAGCGAGACCGATCACATCATTTTGAAAAGGTACAGGTTCTTCAGTTCCAATGGAGACGCTAATTATGTCAACACCATCAGCTATGGCATCATCCAAAGCTGCAAGCATATCGGAATTGAAACAAGTGTTCCCATCGGCCTTGGGTTTGTTAGGGACTGCCCAGCAGGCCTTGTATATGGAAAAGACGAGCCAAAGGAGCCCCGCCCGAAGCCGTGCCTTTTGCAAAACCACCAAAGGCAGAAACGTCGGAGACTTGTCGGCCTGCCACAGTGGATGCAGTATGAGTTCCGTGGCCATCCGCATCTCGCGGTGAGAGGAAGTCCTCTGTCGCATTTACCGTCCCATATTCAGCCTCAAAACCCTTTACGTAGTATCGAGCTCCAATTATCTTCCTGTGTCCACCGGAATAAACGTCTTCATTATATAATAAACAAAAAAAATAATCAAGCAAATCAACTTTTTTTTAGATAAATATAAAATTAATCTTGGTTCTGTTAATTTAGTTAAAATCAAATAATTCAAGGCTGAGCAGGAATAGTAACGGGCAAAGAAGCAAACAAAAGGCACGGACCCCAATAGTTGGAACATTGTATTGATGTTCACGAGAAGAAACAAGAGAGAATTGGTATGTTGTTTTGGGTGAAATGGACAACAAAAATAGGGACTCATCGATGCAATTTCTTGACAAAACGACATCGTCCTTATATTCTAGAGAGGACAACTCTTATATCGGGCCATGTGCATCCAGGCTAGGCTGTCAACATGGAACTTGGAGGATAACCCCAGCTTGTTTTTCTTTTCTTTTAATATCAAATAAAACAAAATAAAAAAAAATTGTTTTCGAAGTTCTAGCTTAGTTTTTGTTGGCGATGATTCAATTTTGAAGAGCATTTTCAAAGATGGCATGCAAAGATCCTCCAATACCTTATTGAATAAGTTATGATTCTAACTGAAAATGATAAATGTCTTGTAATTTGGAGAACGACCCAAATGTAATTATACAATTAGAGAACCTTAGGGTTCCTATAAAATCCAAAGCCAAAGGGTCCTCCATTTGCCAATGATTACAGGACTTATCAGGAAACAATAGACTAAGGGAAAAAATCAGCAAATCCAATAATACTTGATATGGTATAAAATAAATATAATACAAATATTAAAAAAATTATATCACGAATAGGTGAATGGTTGGATTTAGAGATAAAAGATATAGTGACCTGTTGCAATTGGAAGAGTTGAAAGCGACACCTTCTTGGCAGATTCCTCTCCATGATTTCGGTATTGGATCCATTCCATGGTCGCTGAAGCTTGGCGATTCCGGCCATACACCTAATTAGAAATTAATTAAGCACCAAATCACTCTCATAACCTTACATATTGGTAATGAAATTCTTTACTAAGTTTTCCGAATAAACAAAGCAATAATGATCAAAGAAGTCACATGAGTGATCGAAAAAAAGACAGCATTCGAATTCATATGAAATTTTTACCGCTATCCATTACTCCTATAATGACATCTTTGCCATATTTAGCTCTTAACGCCAAGTTTTCTCCTCCCACCTTAAGCTTTCTCCATGAATGGCCATCTTCTTCATCTAGCCCTACAAATTCCCATGACCTTGTTGTCTGTACCGAGTACTTTCCATGTGAAGGATTCACTGATAAAACCTCTTCCATTTCTGTGAATGAAATAATAACCAAACCCAGAAATTAAAACATTTTTAGATATTAGTTTACAAAAAAGGAATTTGTTACTAATCGGTTTACCAGAAAGCTTAAAGGCTTCCTCGGGTGTAAGCTTTGCAGCAAAACCATTAATGCTGTATTTATAGCTGTATAAAGAGAAGATTTAGCATCTTCCTCAAATTCTTTCACTGAATATAAATACGAAAGATGGAATTTCTTAATCTCATGCAAAGCTTTCTCCCCATTGATGTGTTGGCCGAAGTAAACTATATACACCTACACAGATAACAAATATATATTTTTTATGTTAGTATTAGCACTCCAACAGAGAACTTTACTGCAGAATTCTGATGAAGAAGAAGTTAAAAACGAAAGAGTCACGAGAAAAAATAAAGTACCTTATTGCCAACAGAAGAGGCTAATAGAGGAACGAGATTCAAGAGAAAAAGAAACAAGCGATAATAGTCTTCATCGCAAACGATAATACTGAGCACTGCGCAACATCCTTCCAATATATAATGTAGTATTTATAGCGTATTGAACAACAGTTTCAATTGATAATTATAATAATAATATTTTCAGATAAATATAGAATTACAAGGTAATTCTACCATCCCTTTGAATAGGATTCGTTTTGGGTCATTTCGGTTCGGTTCATTTTGGTTTAAACTTAATTCAGGTCAGGTTTGGGTCGGATCAGATCATTTTGGGTTTCAATTTTATTCTGGTCTATAGTATGTCGGTCGAGTCCGGGTCGGGTAAGGTCATGTCATTTCGAGTTTTGATTTTTTTCGAGTCTATAGTAAGTTGGGTCGGGACGTGTCAATATCGGATTAATTGATTTCGGATCAGATCAAATCGGATCGGTTGATTTTCAGATCATATCAATATCCGATCAATTAATTTTGATTTACGTCAACTTTGGATCTTAGGTTTAAATTCTGGTTCAAGTTATTTCTGGTTTGGGTTGCTTCCGGTTTGACTAAATTAAGGTCGATTTCGATTCGATTCGGTTTTTTCGGATTTCGGGTCAATTTTGGATATCATGTTCAAATATATTTCGAGTCACTATTAAGGTAAATCGGTTCGGGCAATTGGGTTCGAGTCAAATTTAAGAAGTCTAACCATCCCAATCTCAATAATTATTAATTAATTAATTATAAAGGAGCTAGTTAGGGATGGAATTTATTCGCAACTCTAAATTTAAGCAGGTCAACTCATGAATGTGCGCAGTAAAGCCGATTATTTGTTTAGGTTTGGCAACCTTTAAATAATTATTATATGTACATATCTCCTTAAATTAATGTACATATCTCCTTAAATTAATGAATATGAGATCTATTAATTTTAGTGAAACACAAATTGATTAATTTTAGACAAAATTTATAGAATTGTATCTTCACGGATTGATGAAGTTGATTTAAATATGTTTGTTTGATGACAAATTTAAATAAATGATAAATCATTACATTTAAATTATTTTATCTTTAATGTTTTAATTTTCATTAAATTTAAATATAAGTAAGTAGTGATAAAATAATGGGTAAAGTACACAAATGGTCCCTCAATTATAGGGTAACGCTATATTAAATCTCTCAACTATTAAAAGTTACAAAATGATCATTCGATTATAGAATATTGCTTTGTTAAGTCCTTCGACTATTAAAAGTTACATAATGATCACCTGACTATGCATTATATTCCAAACTCATCTTTTTATGTTAAAAATTGGCAGTTGTTTAAGCTGGACATTAACATGATGATTGCGATATGATAGTCATTTAAGATTCTATGGGATTTTATCATATCACATTCAATAGGTTAACGTTCAGATCAAAATACCATTCATTTTTTAAACAAAAAAATGATGATTTTGGAATATAATAAATAGTCAGGTGACCAATTTGTAACTTTTAATAGTTAATAGACTTAATAAAGCAGTACCCTATAGTTGAGAGACCATTTGTGTACTTTACCCTAAAATAATTATGTGAACATCCTCTTTATTAGACATAATCCCTTTGGCTTAACTGTCAACATCCTACCTTTTATTTTAAAAACTATAATGTTAAAATAAGTAAGGGTAAACTACACATTTAGTATCATAAATATCATTTTTGTTCTGTTTTGGTCGTTCAACTATTTTTTGTTTCAAAATCATATCTAATGTTATATTTAGATTTCATTTTGATCACCCATTGTTAAAAAATTAACGGTATTGCTAACATTACATCATAAGTTAATGTCATATCATCATTAATTTTTTTTTAAATGTTAGCAATGTTGTTATTTTTTTAATAGAGAGTGATCAAAATAAAATCAAAACGTAACGATAAGTATAGTTTAGAAAAATAATTATGTAAATAATATGAAACAAAAGTGATAACTGAGATATTAAACGTATAGTTTACTCAATAAGTAAATTTGGAATGAGATGTTACAATCCACAAAGAGAGAATTATTTAGAACCTCTCGTATATATAATATATGAATCTTGTTTAAATTTTAGAAAAATGTAAATTATTTTTTAAAATAAATATATTTCTTTAAGGAAAAGGTAATTTTTTAATCAAAGAATCAAAACATAAATAATAAAACCAATAAAAGAAAGGAGAAAATTAAATCTAAGCCACCATACTTATAATCTACATTTTATTAAAATTGTTAACTACATAACAGCGAAAGAGATTAAATCCTTAATTGCGTTTTAAATATAAACTCAAGCTTTCATCAAATCTGTCTGTCTTTTCTATTTTCTTTGTCAGTGCAAATAGTGGTGCATAATCATATTCATCTGTTAAAAATATATGTGTCATCTCATTATCATAATATTCTTTAAAAAATGTAAGGAGTTTGAATCATGACGTTTAAGAATGAAACAAATTGGATTGTGTGGGTCACCCTCACCTCTACCGTACCCAATTTGAATTAATCGATTAATAGATCTGATACATGTGGTTATATAAAAATATATCTCCATTTCACACTTTAATATTTATCTTGTAATTGATAGAACCCGGCGACAGGTGAAGAATCAACGAAGAAGTTGAAGATAACAACGAGAGAGAGAGTGTGTAACAGAAAAGGAAATAAAGAGAAAAGTAAAATAGACTTGATTTTTATTCATCTGAATCATCCAATTACAAAAGGAACCCACCACTAATATTTATGGTCCAAGACTTAAGGCCCAACGGCCTACATAACTGATTTAGAGTCTTCTAGACTATGATCTGTATACTCATAGTAATTCTTTGTTTTTAACCTTTTTCAGGTCCTTCCCAGCTCTACCTTTCAAGTTTTATCCCACAAAATTTCATTGTTTACATCAGTTGAGATTTCTCTTGTTTGCTTTATAGGCTCATGACCACTTCAGTTTTGGTACATTACCTATAGTATGCAATGCATGGCCATTTCAATAGGCATATTAAGGGCAGGCAACTGGGTGCCTGCATTTTGCAGCTCTAAATAGTCAAGATTGTGGGCATATGTTTGGATAGCTTTTAGCTTTTAAGGCCCTCTCTACAACATAGATTTGGCATACCCTTTCTCAATGCTGACTTTGCTGAGCATCTTCTTCCCCGTTGTCATTGATACTGATGGTAAGCAACTTGAATAATAAATATAATAATTCGAACACCGATAGTGTCGATTAATTCTTGTTTTGGTATTCATAACATTCGTAAATCAATAACAATAATATCTAGTGATAAGTTGATCTAAATAATATCTTTTATTTAATTAATGAAGGGAATGATACTAAAATATTTATAAAAATAATATTTATTTCAGTCACGTAAGATAAAGTCACACTTTATCAGTAAATTTTTATCGAAAACATTTTATTAGAACCGCCTTTGTCATGTGGCAACCCATACGAAAGGGGTCGTTAGTTAGATGTTCACTGCAATGATTTTCCTCCAGAAATCAGGTTTCATCTATTAAGAAGTTTAGGATTTTATAAAAACGGTTTTAAGGTTTTTTTTTTTAAATATATAAAGGTTTTCGGTTATTATATTTTAAGGTAAACTATATCAATGACCATCTAACTATAGTTCTTTTTTATTTTGGTAATTATTTTTAAAATTTTATCATTCTGGTTATTCAATTATTTAAATGCATTCAATTAAGTCACTTGCCGTTAACATTTAACAAAAGTGATGACGTGACAGTTAAAAAGCTTAGTATAATTACTCATTTAGTCACTATTACTTATAGATTCTATCAATTTTATCGCAATTTTAATAAATTTAAATAAATTGGGAGAGTTTGGGAATCCAATCTCGGTACCAAGAGAGCTAAAGCAACCACATTACCACTAGGCCAAGCAGACTTTTTGGTTTTCAATAGACTACATATGGTATATATGTTGCATATTAATCTAAACTTAAATTCTTAATATGTCATATTACATTCAACTTAAATTCACATATTAAATGAAATTAACATGTTAACATTAAAAAATATTTTTTTTATTTTTATCTTAAATACATTTTATTCTTGTTTTAACTTAAAAAAATATACTTTAGTTTTATCTTAACTTAAAAAATATAATTTATTCTTAGCTTAACTTAAATATTTATATTTTATTCTTATAATATTATAAAAACAAGAATAAAATATATTTTAAAATTAAAATAAGAAGAAAATATACATTTTAAAATGAAAATAAAAACATATTTTTAGTTAAAATAAGAATAAAATATATTTTTTAAGTTAAAAATAAATTATATTTAATAGTTTAACTTATTACATGTATTATATTATTAACTTAACCCACCTCTAGTTCGATAACATCATTAATACTTTCCTTCTGTTTGATGGAAACTAACATCGTTATTGTTGCACAGTTGATACTTTGTGAAGCATTTTCTCTCATTGCTAACAGGTTTCCCCGAACCGCAGCTAACCTTTTAAACGTTATATTATTCTAGCTATGGAGTGGCATACCTGAAACCTGGATCCAAATAATACCTTCCGGCAGATGGTAAGCTTCTATAGTAGCTTAAACAGTTCCTGGTCCTTGATATCAATCATGACCGTAATTTCGCCTAACCCCCAATCATGAAGTCGTTCTACTACTCTATTAGTGTTTTTTTTTCCTCGGTAAATATGATTCTTTATTATATATCACAAAGCCAAAACCTGAAAGAATGCCTCGTTAAAAATTTCACTAAATTAAAATGGAGGAAAAGATTAGAAATCATAAATAAATAAATCTTGGAGGTGCATATTGTCGCCAAACCTGAAAAAAAAAAAAAGAATGGAAATCATAAATAAATATACATTTTCAGGTTTTGGTCGTTCGAGTCTGCTGAATTTGCTGAGATGGGCTTTGTTTGACTGCTCTTCGACCATGGATTGGAGGAATTTGTTTTCTGGTGTTGAGGAGCAATCGCTGGACTTCTTCCCTCCGGAGTGCTGTGAGGGTGCTACGACGGTGGTTCCTCCAGTTGATGTTTTTGAGGAGGGGATTTCGGAGTGGTGATTCTCTCTGGTGGGGCAATTTATTGGGTTAGCTCCCAATTTTGGTTCCTTGCAGAAACTGGTGGAGATTATGTGGGGGAAATCGATGGTCAAGGTTAGTATGGTTGGTTCTAACCTTTATGTTTTCTCTTTTGTTAATGGGGCTAGTCGTAATTGGATGTTTGAGAACGGCCCCTGGCATATTCAGCACAAGCCGTTGGTGCTGAGAAAGTGGGAGCCTAATCTAAAGAGGCTTGATTTTCTTCTGGAAAGGATGCCAGTTTAGGTTCAGCTCTTCAATGTTCCTCTTGAGATGTTCTCCAAGAAAGGGCTGAGTTATATAGCTAGTGCCCTGGGGTTCCATTGTACATGGACTCAATCATGGCTGCTAAGGAACGTCTGGAATTTGCTAAGGTTTGTGTTGAGGTTGAGGCTGGTGCTAGGTTGCCTCATTCGGTTGCAATCAGGTTACGAGATGGGTCTATTTGTACTGTGAAGGTGATCATTCCTTGGTTCCCTTCGTGCTGCTCTAAATGTAGAATATTTGGTCACTCGGATAAGATGTGCACTGCTGGTGGAGTTGAATGAAGGAAGGAGTAGAGAGTTAAGGATAAGGTTCATGAAAGTAGTGTGGGACTACCTTTGGTTGAAACTGGTCTGCAAGCTATTATAGAAAAGGAGAATGTTGGGCAGAATCATGTTGCTGACAATGATGTTACTGGGTTAATTCTTGAGATTAATGAGAAGGCAGGGGAGTTGTCTCTTAAGAAACAGCTAACTACTGCTGTAGTTAATGATATGTCTAGGTCAGTTCAAGTGGATAATGAGAAGACTGGGGAGCTTTCTATGGAGGTTCAATCAGTTGTTGGGCAAACAATTACTAATATGGTGTTAAGTAAGGATGCTGGTTGTTTAGTACAAGGGAATTCTAAGGGGGATGATGCTTTGCCTCTTGATCCTGCATCTAATCGAAGAGGCAGGGGGAAAAAAGGTGAAAAAAATAAGGGGCCTGTTGATGGCTCTTCTAACAAATTTGAAGTTCTGGGTTCTCTATTGGAAGAGGTTGAGGGAGTGGGTCAAAGGCCTAGATTAGCTTCTCAGGGTGTTGCTAACATCCTTCAGGAAATGAAAGTAAAGAAGAAGGATAATCTTGATAAGACAAAGAAGCTTGGTGAAGTGGGAAGCACAAACTTTATCTCTGTTTCATGACTGTGGTCTTTTGAAATGTTAGGGGATTTAATCATCCCAAAAAACATAAAATTGTTATGAGTCGTATTGATAATATGCAAGCTGAGGTTATATGTTTGCTTGAAACTCGGGTTAAAGAAAATAAGGCCATTGATGTTATTGCACAGTTTGTTGGAGAATGGAATTACTGCTGGAATTACAACTGCCTGGAAAATGGCAGAATATGGGTTATGTGGAAAAAGTACTTGCAGTTTTCAGTTCTGAAAGTGGAGGATCAGTCTATTTCCATTCAGGGCTGCTTGGGGGGTAAGAGTGTTATTATTTCTGCTGTGTATGGCAGCAATAGTGGTGATTCTAGAAAAAAGCTCTGGAGTCAACTTTCTGATGTTAGTACACTGATTGGCAACAATGTATGGATGGTTGGGGGTGACTTTAATGTCATTGTTGATTCTATGGAAAGCTCTAACAATGAGAATGGGCATTTCACTCCAGAAATGGAAGACTTGAGAAACTGTATGACAAGTCTGGGCTTAGTGGATCACCCCTACTTTTGGCCTATGTTCACTTGGTCAAATAAACATGAAGAAGGTTTCATAGCTAGGAAACTTGATAGAGTTATGGTCAATGATCAATGGTGTGAGGCGTTTCCAAACTCTCATGTGGAGTTTCAGGCCCCTGGAGTTTCTGATCACTGCATGGCAGTAGCTTGGCACACTCATGAGAGTCTTACTTCAAGACCAAAGCCCTTTAAATTTTTTAATTTCTGGGCTTTGCACCCTGAATTTAAGGAGGTGGTAGGGTTATCTTGGACTGAGGCTGCACGGGGGGATCCTATGCAAGCCCTGTTTTGTAAATTAAAGAGACTGAAGCCTATATTGAAAGCCCTTAATGAAAGATACTACTCTGACATCTCTAAGAAAGTTGCTGATAAAAGGGAACAATTAGAGAAGCAGCAGATTGTGACTCTTACTGGAGGGAATTCATGTGATATGGAAAATGAAAGGAAACTAGGCCAAGAGCTGATTGAATTAGAAAAGGCTGAAAGATTATTCTATCAGCAGAAGGCTAAGGTTGACTGGCTACTTGATGGGGATCAGTGCACTAAGTTCTTCCATTCTCAGGTAGCAGTCAAAAGGAAGAAAAACACTATTAGAGTCCTTGTTGATGAGGATGGGAATAAATTGGAAACTTTTGATTCCATGGCTGCAGAATTGGTGAACTATTTTACAAAGCAGTTTGGTTCTATTGATGACAATGTGATGGGGTGTTCTGATGAATTTTTGAAGGATCTGTTGGGGTACTCCTTTTCTGCAGGTGCTAGTGAAGACTTGACTAAATCTGTTACTAATGATGAAATTAAAATGGCTATTTGGAATCAAGGTAAGGATAAGGTCCCTGGCCCTGATGGTTACACTGCTGGCTTCTTTCAATCTACCTGGGACATAGTTGGAGCTGATTTTATAGCTGCTGTAAGGTATTTTTTTGAAACCTCTAGAATGTTGCCTGCTTTTAACTCTACTGCTGTTGCATTATCTCCCAAGAAGCCTAACTCTTGTAAAGCAATGGACTTTAGACCCATATCTTGTTGCACTATATTTTACAAGACTGTTACTAAGATATTGGTGAGTAGACTGGTTAAGTACCTACCTGAGATGATTACTCTCAACCATTCAGCCTTTATGAGGGGAAGAAATAATGAAAGTAATACTCTCTTAGCTCAAGATCTTGTTAGAGGGTATGGCAGGAGCTCTATTTCCCCCAGATGTGCTATAAAAACTTATTTACAGAAAGCTTTTGACTCTTTGAGCTGGAAATTTTTGCTTGCTGTTTTGAGGGGGTTGGGGCTACCTAACCAATTTAGGAACTGGATTGTGGCATGTGTTATGGACTCCAGATTCTCTATTGTTTTGAATGGCAGCCTTGTGGGTTTCTTCAGAGGTAAAAGAGGAGTTAGGCAAGGGGACCCTCTATCCCCTTACTTATTTGTCATGGCTATGAACATCCTATCTAAATTATTGAACATTGCTGCCTCAGAAAAAATATTCCAGTTTCATCCTAAGTGCAAAAGAGTACATTTAACTCACTTATGTTTTGCAGACGATCTGCTTATTTTTTGCAAAGGTAGTTTGAACTCTATAATAGGAGTTAAATGTGTATTGGATAGATTCTATGAGATGTCTGGGCTTAGGCTTAATGCCTCTAAGACTGAAGTTTTCATTGCTGGTGTGAATGGTAATCAAAGGAGTTTGATTCAAGAGATCACTGGATTTACTATAGGCTGCCTTCCAGTTAGATACCTGGGGGTTCCCCTTGTCCCCAGGAAGTTGACTGAGAAAGATTGTGCTAGTTTAGTGGAGAAAGTTAAAGTAAAGTTGGAGTTTTGGTCTAACAGATGGCTGAGTTATGCAGGTAGACTGCAGTTGGTGAAGGTTGTTTTGTTCAGCATTGCTAACTTCTGGTGCATGCAACTAATTTTGCATGCTGCTGTTATTAGGAGAGTTAACCAGCTTTGTACCAGGTTCTTTTGGAAAGGAGGGGATGTCCCAGCTAAGGGAGCTCGTGTGAGCTGGGAGTTTATCTGTACTCCTAAGTCTGAGGGGGCTTGGTCTTAAGCATTTACAATGCTGGGACAAAGCATGTATTATGCTTTTGGTAAAGGAATTGCTTATTGCTGAGGGATCTTTATGGGTTGCTTGGGTGGGATCTTATGTTCTTAAGGGGGTGGACTTCTGGTCTATTGAGAGCAAGCCTTCTTTCAGCTGGAGTTTGCGAAAGATCCTAAAAACCAGAGATGACTTGCAGCCTTTGTTCTCAGGTATTATGAATTGGGGCAAGGAAAATGCTCGCTGGATATGGCAGGAAATTAGGGGGCGAAGTGCGAAGGTTGATTGGCATAAGGTTATTTGGTTTCCAATGCACATACCAAAACACTAGCTAATTGCTTGGATGGCTATTTTAGATAGGCTGCCAACTGCTGATAGACTTGCTCGTTTGAGAATTGAGGTGAATGAAAAGTGCAAATTGTGTGAAGCTGTGCCTGAGACTCGTAGTCATATTTTCTTTGAATGCTCGTTCTCGAAGGCTATTTGGGAGGGAATGCACGACTGTGCAACGTTAACAGAGCTGTGGGGACTTGGGAGGAGGAGTTGAGCTGGGCAATTTCTCGATTTAAAGGAAAATCTTTCCCTGTGTTTATCCTTAGAGTTGCTTGGTGTGCTTACATTTATTGTGTTTGGGAGGAGAGGAATCATAGATAGTTTAAGGGGATTGCTAGAGATATTGAAGATGTGATAAATCAAATTAAAGAGATAGTTAGAGTTAAAGATGCTAGAATAGTGATTAAGATCAATGTGATTAATTGTAATCTTTGCCTTGCTTGGGGGATTGCTACTCCTAGAGGGTTGGTTTTGGTCTGTTTTGTGGGTTATGTATTTGTTGTAGCAGTGTGTTTTTGTATACTGCTTCTTGGATAATAATATGAGCAATTTATCCAAAAAAATATACATTTTCATATATTAAAAATCTTGGTCTTGGGACTTAAAGTACACACTTTGAAAAGAAGAAGGATAAAAATATCAAATTAAAATAGAGGGACCTTTCATAAAATTTGACCAATATTAATTAGTCACAAAACTTTAACTCCAAGTTCGCATCAAAGTGCAAACTCAAATTATTCTCTTTTTTCTATAATTACAATATTCTAATCATTAATAAATTAATTTAGATTAAGTATTGTAAAGATTCATTATAGACGGTACTCTCGATTCATTTTATTTCTAATACCTCATAATCTTAAGATTCGAATTATAATTTTACTTAAAGATTTTAACACCTCATCTCATTAAATCAAATAGTAATAAATATTCTCTCCCCAAATTTGAACATGCCAAAACAGTATTGTAAAGCTAGACGCAATCCAAAAATCTACCCACAATTTTGACTAATTTGGGCTGCAAAATGTAGGCATCCAGTTGCATGCCCTTAATATGCTCTATTGAAATGGCCATGCAATGTATATTATAGGTAATGTGCTAAAACTAAAAGTGGTCGTGCACCTATAAAGCAAACAAGAGAAATCTCAAATAATGTCAACAATGGAATTTTGTGGGATAAAACTAGGAAGGTAGAGCTGGGAAGGATTTGAAAAGGGTTGAAAACAAAGAATTACAAGACAAATATTAAAGGGTGAAAGGGAGATGTACTTTATTTTAACACTCTTGTGATAATGAGAAGATGCATATTCTGAACAAATGAATTTGGTTATGCACCACTTCCTGCACTGACAACGACAAACTTGTTGAAAGAATTAAAATTTTTAATCTCTATGACATGTTATATAATAAGATGTGTTGGATACGTTCAACGGCTTGAATTTAGTTTTGTCCTCTCAATTATTGATTTTATTGGTTATGTTCCGTGCTTTGATTAATGAAAATTATCTTCTCTTCTAAAAATTATTTATGTAACAAATTAATATATATTACAATTTAACAAGATCCATATTATATATATATATATATTCCAAATAAAACTTTTTACCTGGATTGAAGCGCTAAATAGTCTCAGTAATGAAAAGAAGAATGTTCTCTCTCATCTTATAATATGCTTTTCAAAATTTACTTTATTTTGTTTCACCATTTTTTATTATTCATTTTTCGACTTTTATTCTTCCACTCTAAAACCCCTTTTACTTTTATTTACTCGTTAAAAACATGATCACAAAAAATTCTACGTTGAAAGTAACTTAGTCTATGCGGATCAATCTTTCTTCTCTTTACTACTTTTTTATTTATTTCATTTGAGAATAAGGAATATTTATTTGACAATTACGACAATTGTCAAATTGACACCGTTGTCGAAGACTTCGACAAAATTACTGATATAGTTTTTGTTTTGATTTATGACCAGATTGCATTCTGGAGAACTAGTAGATTGTGAACCTGAGATCAAAGCACTAGCTCGGAGAATACGTGGAGCAACACTCTGGCAAAGGTGATAACAACGACAACAATAACAACTAGAACCAGATTCAAAAGCAACCTCTGATGCAAAAACACAATTCACAAATTACAATGAACCAATTTTAATGGCTGATCAAACAATCCGATAACTAGCTATGGCATCTACCGAACAACAACCGTTATGAATCGCATTTCTGAATGGTGAAACAACATTCAAGCTTAAGACGGGTCTAATCCATCTTTTGCCAACCTTCTATGGTTTGCCAAATGAAAACCCGCACAAACATCTCGCAGAGTTTTATATGGTTTGGTTAAGTATAAAACCACAGGGAGTATCCGAAGACCAAATCAAACTCCGTACTTTCCCTTTTTTCTTAGCCGATTTGCCTCAAGATTGGTTATTTTATTTTCCACCTAATTCAATTACTACATGAGCTGATATGACTCGATTGTTTCTTGACATGTTCTTCCCTGCAACAAAGGTGAGTGAATTGAGAAGTATCTTAGGAATCTGACAAAAAGATAATGAGTCATTATATGACTATTGGGAGCGATTCAAGAAACTTTGTGCTACTTATCCAGAACACGGTTTAACTAAACAGACCCTCCTCCAGTACTTCTATGAAGGTTTTCTTTATCTGGAAATGAAGATGATCAACGAAACAAGTGGAGGAGCTCTTGTCAACATGACTCCCACTTCAGCCAAAAATCTGATTTCAATTATGGCCATAAACTCTCAGCAATTTCGCCCACTAGTGAACCCACTTGACGGGTTCACGCGATAAGTACTCCATCCTTATAAGATAAAATTGATAAATTGACTAATGTGGTTCAATCTCTTATTGTAGGTAAAACAAGACCAGTTAGATTATGTGAAATCTGCACGATGTCGGATTATCCCACAGACTATTGTCCGATGATTCAAAAAGATACTACAACTTACGTGGATGTTGTCATAAATTATTTGAGACCATATACCCGACACACCAACACTTATAATCCTGGGTGGAGAGATCTTCTGAATTTTAACTATAGCCCGAATCTCAGACCAAATTAAGCCTATCAACCGAGGCCATCTCCACCTTAGCAGTATCAACCATAAAAATCGTCATTGGAGATGATTGTAGAACATTTGGAGTTATCCTATGAGAAGTTTCAAAACCAAACTGAAGCTCACTTACAAGAGTTGGACAAATATATGAGTCAATTAACTTAGACTAAGGGGCGTTTAGAGCCCCAAAGGAAGCTACTATCGAAAATCGAGCCAAACTCAAGGCAAAACACCAGTGTCATAACCCTTCGAAGTGGTATTATCATCGAAACTAATATCCCATAGAAAGTAAGCGCGTACTCCCATAATAAGAAAAAAGAACCAAAACTGCCTACGAAATCGTCCACACTATCACCTTATGTCGTTCCGCCTCTATTTCTGGAAATATTGGCTAAACTCTAAAAACAAGACGAGGAGGAGAAAATAATTGACCTTTTTTAGAAGGTTGAGATAAACATCCTCTCTTTGATGTTATAAAAAAGTTTCCACGGTATGCGAGGTTTTTCAAGGATCTTTGCATGAACAAACGAAAGCTTATCAGGAATGAAAAGGTAAACTTGGGTGAAAACATTTATGTCGTAATCCAAATTAAGATTCGACCTAAGTACAAAGATCAAGATATGTTTGTTATCCCTTGTAAAATTGTTAAGGTGGGTATAAAACATGTTATGAGTGATATGGGTGCATCTATAAATGTTATGTCTTTGTCTATTTATAACTTACTTAGTGTTAAGCCTTTGAAGGAAACAGGTGTAATGATCTAGCTCACCGATAGATCCTTGGTATATCCCAAAGGAGTTCTAGAGAAAGTGTTTGTAAAGGTAAACGACTTGATATTTTCTACAGATTTCTATGTCAATGACATAGAAGATGATTATTCCAGTAACTCCTTTGAAATTCTACTCAGAAGACCCTTCCTAAGAACAGCTCAGAATAAAGTCGACATTAGAAGCAAAATTCTTACTATGGATTTGACGATGAAGTAGTAAAATTTGATGTTTATAAAGCAATGAAGTATCCAGATTCTATGGGAAACGTTACTTTTGTTGATATTGATGAGCCTTTTGTCGATGAATTTATATAACTTATCCAATGATTTGTGAAATGAATTAAATGATGAAGATGACGAAATAACGGAGTTGGAAAATATTTTTTTCTGTTTATTCATATTTACGCCTAACTTCTTCAAGAACTAAAATTTTACCTTCAATTTTGTAGGTATCGAAAATTGAGCTGAAACAGTTACCGGAACACCTAAAGTATGCACTTTTTAGATATAACGATATTTTCTCGGTTATAATTTCCACAAGCTTTCTGAGGAGGAGGAAGAAGAATTGATAAAAGTCTTACGAGCTTACAAAGAAGCAATCGGATGGACCATGGCCGACATCAAAAGACTTAGCCTATCAACGTGCATGCATAATATCAAAGTCAAAGAAAACACTAAGATGCCAACAAAACACTAAGATACTGACATGATCTACCTAATTGATATCCGATAGTAGTTGGGTAGGTCTAGTCCATGTGTTCCCTAAAAAACTAGAGTTATAATTGTCAAAAATTCTGAACATGAACTTGTACCCACACGAGTACAAAATGGATGACAAGTTTGTATAGATTACATGAAGTTGAATTTTTAACTCGAAATGACCATTTCTCACTTCCTTTTGTTGATCAAATGATTGAGCGATTAGCTAGTAAATCTCATTATTGTTGTCTTGATTGCTTTTCAAGTTTTTTCAGATCCTAGTGGCACCAGAAGATTAAAAAAAACTTCACTGTTTAGGGTAACTCCTTTGGTGAGTGTTTGTTGAATTTGATTCAGATTTTGAAACAATGCCTTGATTTTAACCTTGTTTTTAACTACGAAAAATGTCACTTCATGGTTGATAAAGGTTTGATTTTAGGCGATATTGTTTCTTCTGAAGGAATTGCGATCGACAAGGCCAACCGATATAATTCGCTCACTCTCATACCCCATAACTATGAGGGAAGTTTACTCTTTTCTTGGTCACATAGGTTTTTAACGCAGGTTCATTAAATATTTTTCCAAAGTGGCGCAACCGCTTTGCAATTTGTTACAAAAGGACATAACCTTTAATTTTAACCCATAATACAAAGAATCTTTCGATATTTTGAAGGAGAAACTTATTTCGGGGCCATCGTTCATCTGCCCAATTGGGATTATCATTTCGAAATCATGTGTGATGTAAGCAATTGGAGTGTGGGAGCCGTAATTCGACAAAATCGGCAAGGAGCCCCAAGTTATAGCTTATGTATCCAAGACATTGAATGAGGCTCAACGAAATTGTTCTACTACAGAAAAAAAAACTATTTGTTATTATTTTTGCTTTAGAAAATTTTCGTTCGTATCTTCTTGCCACTAAAATAGTTGTTTTTTTTTTCTGATCATACAGCCTTAAAGCACTTACTAAGCAAGAAAGAGGAAAACTGCGCTTAATCTGGTAGATTTTACTCTTACAAGATTTTAATCTTGAAATCAAGGAAAAGAATGGGAGTGAAAACTTGGTAGCCGATCATTTAAGTCGGTTATCGATCTCTACACTCGATAGGTCGATTCAAGAAGAGTTTCCAGAGGAAAATTTGTATGTGGCGCATAGAGTCCTTCCATGGTATGCGAACATGGTTAATTATTTAGCCATCGGAGTTTCGCCTTCTGACTTATCAGATTCCGACGTAAGTCGAATCAAGTATGAATCCCTATTCTACATTTAGGATGATCCATACCTTTGAAAGTATTGTTTCTCGGTGTATTTGAGGTAATTTATTTACGAGGCGATGGGGTCTATTTGTGTGTATGTTGTGTAGTTGTGGATACCTTAGGTGGCGGTTTGTCATGGGTATCATATTTTAGTATTATTGGAGATAGATCATATGATTTGTTGTTTGTTATGTGGGATCTTCATTATGTACTCTTTCCCTTCATTTAAGATTAGGGTTTTTTTAACGAGGCATACAATCAGAGTTTGACTTGCTTATTATCCTAATAAAATTATTTTACTATGAAAAAAATAAATTCATAACATTTAATTTATATAACTTGTCAATATACAATTATTAATCAATTATTTCAAAAAGAATTATATGTCAATGTTTTTTATTTCTTTAACTGTGAAAAGAATTATGTTTTCAAATTCAAATCAAGATTGTTGGAAAATTTTTCTTTTTTCATTTTAACAAATCAAGCTAATAAAATTATGTTTTGATTCTTCTATTTTGATTTGAAGATTTGTTTTCATATAAAAACACGTTCTTATTAATTTATTTGGGTTTATTATCGATCTAATTTTAAAAAACAAACTCAAAACTTGTGGTGGTCTAATATTTTTTTAGGCAAATTGATTTTATTAAATTTCATATGGGTCTGGCACCAAATTACGTGCTTCGTTAAAAATCTATATAATCCTAAATAAAGAAAAAGAGTACGGAGAACCAAAAATTAGATTAGATACAAAGATTCAACGCAACCAAAAGATAAAATTCTTGTTTTTCAATCAAAATGCAACCATTATTCTCTATCTTAGATTGAACTTCAAACTTAAAGTTATCAATACCAGCAAGCCTAAAATCAAACATACCCACAATCCCGCTTTATAGTCCCGAAATAGTAAGACTGGATTCTGATCCAAGAACTCCCTTACAGCCAGCAGCTCCCCTAGCAATCCGCCACCATTCAGACAATGTGTTGAGCTGACTGCACATCTAGCTTCTTCACAAAATGGTTTAACTTTGTGATATTTATTCTATTGTTCGAGATTACTGAACGTATTGTTCATTTCAATCTTTTACTACATAACAGTCGGGTTGGTTAAATAAATTAAAGTTTTTTTTCAATAGAAAAATGCTTTCTTATTAATTTATGTGGGTTTAATGTTTTAAATTAAATCAAAGTAAATCTTAAAAACAACTTAAAACTTGAAAATTCTCAAAGCCTCCTCACCATTATTATACGAATATCTCATCCACGGTTTCAGCTTAACGATAAGAAAAATGTTTTATCACTTAGTTATATTTAAATTTAATGGAATTAAAAATTTGAAGATAAAATAATTTAAATTCATTATCAAACAAACATATTTAAATCAACTTCTTCTTTCCATGAAGTTACAATTCTATAAATTTTGTCTGATATTAATCAATTTCTGTTTCACTGAAATTAATAAATCACGTATTCATTATTTTAAGGAGATATATAAATAAAATCGTTATTTAAAGGTTGCCGTAATTGGATTTGCTGAACACATTCATGACTTGACCTCCTTACAATTAGAGTTGCGAATAAATTCCATCACTAACTAGCCCCTTTATAATTAATTAATTAATAATTATTGAGATTGAGATGATAGAATTACCTTTTAATTCCATATTTATCTGATAATTATCAGTTGAAACTGTTGTTCAATAGGCTTATAAATACTACATTATCTCTTGGAAGGATATTGTGCAGTGCTCAGTATTATCGTTTGCGATGAAGACTACTATCGCTTGTTTCCTTTTTCTCTTGAATCTTGTTCCTCTCTTGGCCTCTTCTGTTGACAATAAGGTATATTATTTTTTTCTCGTGACTCTTTCGTTTTTTACTTTTCTTCGTCAGAATTCTGCAGTGAAGTTCTCACTTGGAATGCTAATTTTTATGTAAAATATATATATATTTGTTGTCTGTGTAGGTCTATATAGTTTACTTCGGCCAACACAACAATGGAGCGAAAATTTTGCAAGAGATTGAGAAATTTCATTTTTCATACTTACATTCAGTAAAAGAATCCGAAGAAGATGCTAAATCTTCTCTTCTTTATAGCTACAAACATGCCATCAATGGCTTTGCTGCAAAACTTACACCAGCTGAAGCCTCCAAGTTGTCTGGTAAACTGATTAGCTACATATTTTTCATCACTATATCGTAAATTAATACCTAAAATGCTTTGGTTTCCCTCATACAGAAATGGAAGAAGTTTTATCGGTGATCCCTTCACATGGACAGTACTCGGTGCAGACGACAAGGTCTTGGGAATTCGTAGGGTTAGATGAAGAAGATAGCCACTCATGGAGAAAGCTTAAGATGGGACGAGAAAACTTGGCGTTAAGAGCTAAATATGGCAAAGATGTCATTATAGGATTAATGGATAGCGGTAAAAAATTTCATATTAATTCGAATACTCTCTTTTTCGATCACTCGTGCGACTTCTTTGATCATTATTGCTTTTGTTTTACTCGGAAAACTTTATAGTAAAGAATTTCATTATTGTTCTGGGGTCTTAATGTTAGGTGTATGGCCGGAATCACCAAGCTTCAGCGACCATGGAATGGATCCAATCCCGAAATCATGGAGAGGAATTTGCCAAGAAGGTGTCGCTTTTAACTCTTCCAATTGCAACAGGTCACTATATCTTTTATCTCTAAATCTATTAATTAATTTATTCGTGTTATATTTATTTTCACTTTTTGTAAATTTTAATATATTAATATATATGCGTTATATTTATTCCGGTTGACACAGGAAGATAATCGGAGCTCGATACTATGTAAAGGGTTTCGAGGCTCAATACGGGTCGGTAAATGCGACAGAGGACTTCCTCTCGCCGCGAGACGCGGATGGCCATGGAACGCACACTACATCAACAGCGGCGGGCCGACAAGTGTCTGACGCCGCCGCCTTTGGTGGGTTTGCAAAAGGCACGGCTTCAGGCGGTGCTCCTTTGGCTCGCCTTTCCATATACAAGGCCTGCTGGGCAGTCCCTAACAAACCCAAGGCCGATGGGAACACTTGTTTCAATTCCGATATGCTTGCAGCTTTGGATGATGCCATAGCTGATGGGGTTGACATAATTAGCGTCTCCATTGGAACCGAAAAACCTGTACCTTTTCAAAATGATGTGATCGGTCTCGCTGCCTTAGAGGCTTCCAAGCGCAACATCCTTGTCGTATGCAGTGCTGGGAACAGTGGTCCTGCCCCTGGGACATTGTCGAACCCTGCTCCGTGGATAATCACGGTCGGTGCAAGCAGCGTCGACCGGATATTTACCGCACCTGTCAAGTTACACAATGGATTGAGTCTTCAAGTAAGATACCATCGGATCATACATTGAAATCATTATAGTTTTCCTTTCAAGATATAAAGATTATAGTATTAGAATATTATGGTTTAATTTTATAGGGACAAAGTGTTACGCCAAACAAGTTGAAGAAGATGCACCCATTAGTTTATGCCGGAGATGTAATCGTCCCCGGTGTGGCTCAAAACTTAACAGGGTAACTTCCTTTCTCTTTGTTCTGTACTTATTTATTTGCATCTTCGGATTATTAATTATCTCATTTTAGGCAATGTCTTCCTGGCTCACTTGACCCGACCAAGGTGAAAGGGAAGATTGTGGTGTGCACGAGAGGGGTCGGTGCGAGAGTAAGTAAAGGCTTGGAAGTGAAAAGAGCTGGAGGTGTCGGTTTTGTCTTAGCCAACGCCAAGACCAACGGAAATGAAATAACATGCGATGCTCATTTTCTTCCTGCAACTACTTTGTCTTATGATGATGGGATTAAGATTCTTGAATATATCAATTCTACAAAGAACCCAATGGCAAAGATCAATCCAGCAAAGACGAAATTAAACTACAAGCCAGCCCCCTTCATGGCTGGATTCACCAGTCGTGGTCCAAATGTGGTTGATCCTTATATTCTAAAGGTACTTTGTGAGTTTTTTACACTTAGGCTTCGATTGTTTGCTGTCTTCTAACTAATTGGTTTTTGATTTCTTGATCTTATATACGATATAGCCTGATATTACGGCACCAGGACTTAATATTTTGGCAGCATGGAGCGAAGCATCGTCTCCTACAAAGCTTGCGGACGATCATAGATCAGTGAAATATAACATACTTTCCGGAACTTCCATGGCTTGCCCTCATGTCTCTGGTGGGGCTGCTCTTCTCAAGGCCATACACCCTCATTGGAGTGTTGCTGCTATCAAGTCTGCTCTTATGACTACAGGTATCTTTAAGTTTCATTTATAGCTAGATACCTGGTTGATTTGATATCATAAGTAATAATTGAATGCATATTTCACTGTTACAGCCGCCATAACCAACAATTTAGGCAAGCCAATTACGGACGCCAACGGGGACGACGCAACTCCCTTTCAATTCGGTTCAGGTCATTTTCGGCCAACTAAGGCAGTCGATCCTGGCCTTATTTATGATGCCACGCACAATGACTACCTCCTTTATCTTTGTACTGCTGGTCCAAATGCCTTAGTCGAACTCAACTCCACATTCAAGTGCCCGACTAATCCGCCTTCAACCCTCGCTCTCAACTATCCATCCTTCGCAATTCCCTCCCTTAATACCACTGTCACCTTTATGAGGACAGTCACGAATGTCGGGAGACCTAAAAGTATATATTTCTTTTCTGCAAAACCGCCACTAGGTGTTCATATAGAGGCGACGCCGAGTATTTTGGCGTTCAAACGAACAGGGGAGAAGCTGAGTTTCAACATTACGGTGTCCCCTAAAAGTGACTTGATGGTGAAGAACTCGGAGTACGGGTTTGGTTGGTATAGTTGGGACGATGGATACTATCATGTAAGGAGTCCCATGGCTGTTTATTTACCTTAATTTTTTATTTGTTTTTAGGTTTCTCCATTTTTAGGTCAAGAAATACTAGTATATTTTAGTCTTTAGTTTGAAAATTTTTGCAAGGAGTTTAGGAACACAATCAATGTAAAGATGCTATTATTAATGGAAACCTTGGCTTCCATTTATCAAATCCATGCAATCAATGAAAACATGACATATTCTGAAATCAAATTTATTATTGGTATACCATATTTTAATATATTTTTATAGTAACAAATGATCTAATTAAGATTTGTCATCCTAATTTAATAGCTAAAGAGATGAAACAATGGTTAAGCTATTTATGGGTTCAAACATATCTCGAATTATAGGGTGTATATTGTTATTGATTAAGAAAGGTGTTGAATATATATTATTTTATAATTACTCTAAGTTATTTTACAAACTGAAATCATGGTTGAGCTATCCGGGGATATTTGTTATCTTTAATAGGTATTGATATACTCTCTCTTATCGAATTATTATTTAGATTTTAAATCAATCGTATTTCAAAGCGTTTAAACCTAATTCTCAAAGTTTAAAAAAACAATTTTTAAACCAATATAACATTGATGAAATAATATAGTTTACAAAATTTGATATTTTAATTTTTTTTATTTTATTTTAAAGTGCGTACTTTTAACATTTATAGATTTTATTAGGACGTTTAAATATACTTTCAGTTTTTTGTTAATTTATTTAATTATTTTAGATTTTTACTCATTTTAAAGTTTTTTTTATATTTATTATCTTTTATACGATGATATTATGGTGACGAAGTCATTGTCTCGCGTTATGGATTTAATGGAATTAATAATAAATACCAAAATAGTTGATAAAATAAAAGTTTTAATACTAAATTGGATATAAAATCTTTGAATTCAAAGTTGAAAACATTTTTAAGTCTTTCGATAACATTTGCTTGAATTAACCTTTTTAATATATACAAACCTCGGCCAGCACAGTTAGATTCAAATTTAGGGTTGGTAGAAAGAAAGAAAATTGGAATAATGAAATGTGGAAGAGAAGAAAAATAATCGTGCGGAATATATATATAGGGTTATGATATAAATTTTTTTACTGTTACATGGACTTCGGATTGTTGGATGAGTGGAAATAGACAACTAAATTTCACTCATATTATTTAATTGGTTAATTGGAGATTAAATTGACAATTTACTCCACTACTCTTACTTTCCCCTTCCCTCAACACTTGATTTTTGTCAACCCCTTTCTCTAGCCAAACGTGAAAAGTAAGGGTTTCTTAATACAAATGATGTTACAAAAAGCTCAATGATGAGTTAAAGCCAATGGAAAGCATGAAAGAACTCTTAACACCTACCTTTTGAGCTATTGAGTTTGGGGAGAAAGAAGATTAATCGAGCTCAAATTATATCCAATTAAGCTCACATTTTACCGAATGAATCCAATTATAAAGGCTTCTCAATCTATATATCCCTTGAGTAAACATTTATGTGTTAACTCAGAAATTTAAAACGTTACGCATCTTGAGTCAAGCTAGCCTGAATAAAAGCGGTATTCATATGCTAGGGTGTGATGCATAGATAAGTGATCATCTCCATAACATAAAGCCAATGAATAAGTCCTCTATTTCTAGAGTATTCCTATCATAAATGAAATTAAACCAGTGCAAGATGTAAGATGAGGCTTCAAATAAGAATTTCGTGAAACATACTATAAAAAAAATAGACTTGTATGTCAAAAAACATAAAATCAAAGGTCAACAGAAAAAGTCAATATTGGTCAACAATCAGAATCAACAGTAAATAATTAAAGCCAATGAATCAAGTCAACAGTTAGGTTGCGTTCGTCAAAGGGGTCGGACGATTAAACGGGTTCACGAGTCAAATGAGTCAAGTCAAATTCAGTCAATAATTTGGTCTAGCTTAGGTTGGTTCAATATGGCTTAGTTCACCCAGTTGGTCTACTTCCGGTTCAATTCGGTCCAAGATCATCAATTAGGGCCACAACTTGGGATGGCAAGTAGTCAGATTTTTGCATGTCCCCGACTTTGACCCGACATGATGAAAACATATTTGACTATGACACGACCCTGATTTTAATATTATTTAACCCGCTCCAACTCCTACTCCAAAAATTAATGATATATCTGACTCCGACCCGACATATATTATCGAAAAAATTACATTGAACAAAAAGAAAAAGTCCGACCTCTAAGAAAAGCAAGTCTACAAGAAGAAATAAAATTTAAACAACGACAATAATACTCACAAAATGAATTATGTAAACAAATAAAAATAATAAATTATTATTTGAAAATTTTGATGAATACAACAGAGACTAAACATAGTCAAATAATCAAATCAAAATTAAAAAAAAAATAAGCGAAATAAAAAATAAAGAAACAAAAATTGGATTTTTCAAAAAACAAAAAAAACTTTAAAGAAATTTTACTCAAAAATCAAAAAAGAAAAAAATCCAATAAACTCAAACTAAAAATCTCAGATTTTTATTAAAATAGAAAATCAATTCTAAATTTTAGTTTTTTGTTTCTATGGGGAAAAAAACCCCTCTACAAAGGAGAGCAGTTTATGAAACCAAAAAATAAACTCCAAGTTTTCAATCATTCGACCATTGAGTGAGAGAGATGAGATGAAGTTGCGACAAAGAGAGGAAGAGGCAGGGGAATGAAATGAAAAACAAGGATAAAGTGCGTATTCAGCACCTAAACTATATATTTTAGTTTATTTTAGTACATAAACTTTTAATTTTTTTCAAAATCATACCTAATGTTTAGTTTTTATTTTATTTTAGTACTCTGCCGTTAAAAACTTAAAGCATTTAGTATCTAAACTATCAATTTTGGTCTGTTGCATTACCTAAACGTTCAATTTTTTCAAAACTTAACTTTAAATTTTGAACAGTGTACTAAAATGAAACAAAAACTAAAGTTTTTAATGGTAGGTTACTAAAATGAAATGAAAATTAAACATTATGTATGGTTTTGAAAAAAAATTAAAAGTTTAATTACTAAAATGGACAAAAACTAATAGTTTATGTATTAAATGCGTAATTTACTAAAAAACTAAACATGTGATATTTTTGTAAATAAGTTAAATATATAATATAATTTAAAATATTCGAGTCATGATAGATTTTTTTACCTAAAACCCGACTATGAGCCAAACCTAAAAATCCTACATACTAAATTCGACCTAACTAGACTATAACCCAAATTTTAAAAGAAAAACTACTCTTATCAGGTTGGATCGGGTCAGAATAGGTCAAAATCCATTGGATCTAGATAAAATTGTCATCCCTAGCCACAACCCCGCTTTCTTGGGTTAGGCTCAAAACATGGGCCTAAGCAAGCCTAATTCAGCAGACTCGGTTTTACGGGCCTCGGCTACACATGTTGAGACCCAAATAGGTTATAGCTAATAGATTAGTTGGGCCAACTAGAGTGCTGGCTGGTTTTAGGCCTACTCCAATCAAAGCTTTTCATGGGGTAGGCAGGTAGCGACGCGTGGTGCTCAAGAGCTTTACACTTCCAGCGAATAGAAGGGAAAGGGATACATATCACTTACTACACCATATCGTGGTGGGGAAGAGGCTTAAAGATGGTCGAAAACTTCCTCCTCCATGACAAATATTCATTTCTGAACAACAAACCTTCCATAAAGTCCTTGTTCAAACAATAATTTTCACAAGCTAAACTTGACTTTGTCAAACGGTTACTTGAGAATCTTCTATCTGCAATATTTATCTTTCATAAAAATATCATTCAAGTATATTAAATCTTCATGATAAATCAATGCAAAGTTTTTGGTTCCCAAACCAATGAGAATTTTATATAAATTTCATATTTATATTCAAAACACATCCTTCTATAAAATTATTTTCTTTTAAATCATCTTTCTCTAATCTAAATTTTCTCTCAATATTTGTGTGTTGCCTTCTTCTTTACTTTTAATTGTTGTTTAGTCGTAGGCGACACCAATTTTAATATTGATTATCGACCGTCAGTGATTATTATTTTTCTTGTTCTTTATCATATTATGTCCTTTGTTTTTCTTTCTTTTCTTGAGTTTTTTCCAATTTTAAATGAGAATCTCAATCCTTGTAACACGTTTTTCTTTGCTCTTGTGTCACACTTTTTCTCTGCTCTTGTGGCACGTTTCTTATGACTTTTTGGTACGTTTTTAGCATATCTATATGGTCATGTTGATGCTCGCACAAAGATTCTCTCAACATTAATTTTTTTTAAATTGGTTTGTCAGAGGTCACGTATTTTCAGATCTCCTCTTTAGTAAAATGATGTTTGTCGATATAACCAGAATTGTGCTTCAAATCAGTTTATCAAATTGTTTTGCTCGCTCATCACTCATTTATCACTTCATAAAGCATCTCGTTCAACAAAGAGAATGAGTTTTATGAAGGTTATTGGTTTCTTTTTATGTGTGACGTTATTTTCAATAGAATGTTTCATTTTTCGTCATACGTTTGGGTTTAATATTTTTGTTTTATGAATGTTTTTTTTACCATTGTTTCAAATTTTTCTTTGAATATATTATAATTTTGATTTATTTTATTACTGTTATTAATGAAATCTATTGCTATTATTTAAAAATCATATCATCTAAAAATATGGCAACAAAATAACTTCAAAATTTTTTTGATAAAAATCAGCTAGATTAGTGCTTGATCCATGTGCACTAACTCAACCAATGATGAAGAAAAATTTGATTCTAAAGATTTTGCATCATCAATATTTTTATGCCAAAATTTATCTTAAATTAAATTTGACTTTTAATATATATAATCGCATCAAAATATCATTGTTTTTTTCTTAGTGTCAACTATATTCGATACCTTTCCTCGAAACCCATATACGCAATATTCAAAATGTACAAAACTACAATGATTAAGAGAACTAAAAAAACATTTTACTATATATATATATATATATATATATATATATATATATATATATATATATATATATATATATATATATATATATTAACCTCAAATTTAGCATGAACCAAACGATCTCGATGGTAAAAGAATTGTTGTTATTCTTTGAGGTATCGAGTTCGAACATTAGGAATACTAGAGGTATGAACATTTACTGTTAAATGGTTGATGTTTATCTTTAAACATATATTACATTATACTTATCTCAGATTAATTAAAAAAAAAGTCAAACTGAATTTCAAAGTTTAAAATACCAAATTAATCAAAATTAAGCAACTTCAAGCATAATCCTATGTATCAAACAGATTTTATTCTTTTAAAAAAATTATAACAGAAATACATAATTTCTTTATTTTTATAAAATAATAAAATATCTAATTATATATATTTTTTATTAATCTATGTGCTTACAAATGTAGTATATATTCTAAACAATGTCAAGAATTTAAAAACAAATTCTCAAATACTCTCTAGAACCTCTGGGATACAACTATTCCCTTAACCATTGAGATATATTTATGCATGCCCAATTATATTTTTAATGATATTAGTTTATAATATACAATTAAATGATTAAATGTTCGAATTTCATTAATCATGATCAAAATTTTGAATATATATATAATATTACTTTAAGACTATGATCCAATTACATAGTGTAGAATTTTTCAGTTTTATATATATTTTGAATTGTTTGATGAATAAAAATAAACGACTGAATTTAATAGTAGGAGATGATAAAGTATTCACTAGAAAAAAAATAAGGGATTAATATCAGCTTTTTATTTCTACTCATTCAATTGTCCTAAATCCAAGAAAAATTATGTTAATTTTATACTATGTAAATGAATCATAACATATTATTTTATTTATAATTAAATAAATTATTAATATTCGATTTAACCAATCATTTATATTCAATTTTTCATTGATCGCTGAAGTCAATATCATAAACTTTACAATATCAGATGAAAAAAAAATAAAAACTAGCAAAGTATACAAAATAGAAGAGAGCGACGTTTGAGTATCAACGGAGGAAATGCGTGGAGGCAGGGTAAGTTGTCAGTTTCTTTAAAAAGAAAATATGTACGTCAAGCACTCAATTTAATTGCCAACCAGTATCGTAAAGTGCATTTTTATTGGACCACCTTTTCTATATACATTCTGCTTGCTTGCTCTACACTAGTCTTGGTCTTTTATTTTATTTAAACTCTAAATCAAAAACGAATTAGCCCCTAATATCTCGTCTCTTCCCCCATCAAGTGTTTGTCATTATCAGAACATTGATTTCAATGAAAATTTTATGGATTTTTTGTTTAAATTCTTTTGGTTCAAGTTTCAATCACGCATGAGATATATTTAGATTTATTTTGGTTTCAACTGAAAGTATTTTTTAATAGTTTAAAATAATTATAATATAGTATATGTTTGTATTCTTTCTTAATCATTCATAACTAAAAAGATTTATCAGTTGATTATTAATCTATTCATGTACGTCATATAACTATCTATTATCATAAGTATATGAATGTAGTGGTGTGTTGTATTGGTTGATTATAATTATAGTCATACTATTATATTGATTGTTACCGTAATTTTAATTGAATTGATTGTACCATATTATTATATAATACACATCAGTGTTTATATGGCATTTAATTTTTTTTTTATAGTTTTATGAATATGAGTAGGGCTAAGCATTTAATCAAGTTATGTGATTCGAGTCAAAAAAAATAAGTTATTTGAGTTGACAAGTCATTTTATGACTCAAACGTTATTTGAAATTTTTTTGAGTTGGGTTTATAAAATTTGATTCGAGTCGACTTGCTTAAGTTTATAGATAAATTTAATTATAATTATTTATAATATTATGGTATGTATTGATTCTAATTTATCGAATTTCTCTAACCATATATATATATATGTATTCTTACATTCTTTTTCACATTGTAATGTTATTTAATAAATAAAACACAATTTAAATTATAAACTATAATTACAATATTATTTTTCAAAGAATGGATTATCGATGGGAGTATAAAGGAGTCAATGAATTGATAGGAAAACGAATTTGCAAAAAACAATTGCTCTCAAAATATCAATTTAAATAAAAAGAAAAATCAAGAGATTAAATTGAAAAAAAGAGAGTAAATTTGTATTTAAAAATAGAAAAGTTACAAAGGTATTCTATAGTTGTATAGGAGCGTGTGGTTCAAATTTGATAAAAAAAATGGACTTAAAATGAAAGATTAATCGAAGAAATAAGGAAATCATGTTGAGTTAAGGGATTAAATTGACAGTATAAAAATTATCAAAATGAAGAATTGAAGATACATAGTTATTCTAAAATGGTTTAGGAGCATGTGGTTCAAATTTGGTAAAAAAGGAATTAAAATGAACAATGAATTGAAGGGATAAGAAAATCATTTAAAGTTGTGGACTAAATTGAAAAAATAGAACATTTGTTATCAAAAATAGAAATTGAAGACACAAAGGTATCTTAAAATGGTTTAAGAGCATGTGATTCAAATTTGGTAAAAAAATAAACTTAAAATGAAAGATGAATCGGATGAATAATGAAATCATACGAAGTTAAGAGACAAATAAATTAAAAGGAGGAATTGAAGATACACATTTATTCTAAAATGGTTTAGAAACATGTGCTTCAAATTTGGTAAAAAATTGAGTTAAAATGGAAGAGGAATTGAAGGAATGAAGAAAATAGGGATAAGATCATAAAACTATCAAAATATTCAACTATTTTTTTATTTTTCAAATGACTCAAAATTTTCAAATTCCAACGCGATTCAATAATTCAAGTTGACTCGTATAACACCTTAGACTAGTACGACACACAATCGACCGATTTAGAATGCCAAGCGGAACCACCGAAGTGGCTGACCAACTCTTTACTCATTTCTTATACTTTAAATGACCATTTTTTAATATAAAAACATCCATGAAATAAATATACTTTAGACTTTACATCTGAGAGATTTCAAAATAAATATACATATAAATAATACAGACCGACTCTTAACTGAATTTACGACTCAATATAACTGGGTTTATGAATATACATGAACTTTAAGAAACTTGATGTCGTACTTTGCTCTGAACTAGGTCTGGACCTCAGTCACTCTAAATCTTCTCGAACTGGTCAATCTACTAACCTGCCAACGGAAACATCTGAAGGCTGAGTTAACTAGCTCAGTGTCACACTAACAACTACCTCATACTAAAAGTGTATCACTGAAAGGCTCATGTTATAAAGTCTATTGCTTTTCTTTAGCGCGCATACTTGTACACTCACTCTCTACTCTATGGTAGACATCATTGTGCGGCTGAGGGTTCTATATCTCGAAGCTCACACACCTCTCTGGTCTACCGAAATTGGTTACCCGAAATCTTTGCATCGGTTAACCCCCTCAACTAGTCCACGCCTTGAGTGTCGAACCTTGCACCCAAGCTAGTCAGCTTAAAGTGCATTGCGCACTCCCTAGGGATATATCCAGACTGAATCTATAGTTTCGACTCTGTAAGCTTTTCTAAAAGAACTCGGGTGTCCGAATCGTTTCCCGAGCATCAAACAAGGCTAATTTTATGTCGCTCTAATTTATCTCGTTTCTAGTTGTAATTAGCATTATTTCGTTCACTTATCGTTTTATTTGAAATTATCCTAATTAAAAGCATACTGTAAGTCCAAGGTCACTCGTGTACCATTCTATGCCTATTTGGCATAAATCAGTCAAAGGTTTTGAAACCTACTGTAATGGTCTGGGTAGGGGTTTTTGAAACCTACTGTAGAGGTTTCGAAACCTTTACCTGAAATTATATTATGGAAAAAAGGCTTCGAAAACAACCTTATGGGGTTTTAACCTCTTCTATAACTTTAATTTTTTTACTCATTTAAACGCTTCCAAAACCTCACAAAACTATTTCAACATTTCCAATTGACCAACATAAGTTTATACATGATAAATGGATCATAAAAGGGCTTTAAACGAGTTAAGTAACACCAAATGCTAAAATATACTATGGAAATTTACTTAACATACTCAAACTCAACTCTCAAGTTATCTTGCAATTCTAATGAACCACTAATGGTATGAAGGAGTTGTGAGGGTGTTATCTGGCTTTCTTGGCTGTTAATACTTTTCTCGAATCAACTAAGAATCACCTTTTCTTCATCTCTAGCCTTGAAACTCTCTTTTATCTCTTTAACTAAATTGAACAAGGAAAAAAATGGATTACTACCTAACTAGAGCTTGGATTAAGCTCAAATACAACTCTTATAACTCAAATCTACCTAAAAACAAGCTTAAAACACTTGATTCATTTCAACTCCCAAAACCTTATTTTATCAAACCATGCCCAAAACCTAAAATTTAAGGCTTGAATTGAAACTTAAGGGATGAGGATTAAGACTCTTACCTTGGTTAACTCTAGGTTGGCTTGGAATCTCGAAAGCTCTCACATTTTCTTGCTCTTGGGAATGAAGAAGAAGAGAGAAAATAAGAGGAAAGTAGAAGATATTTTTGCGGGATTTGGTTCACGTGAAAAACTGGTGACTTAAGAAACCTTAAAATCGGTTATGGGTAAACTAAACTTTTGGTCCCTAACCTTTTCTCTCACTTTTAAAAACACCACTTTCCTTTAACTATTGGGTCAACCCAAGCCCAACTTTTAAACTGGTCCAAACTATCTAAAGAGGTCTAACTCACTTAACTTACGGGTTTCAGGTTGACTCGAACTACTGACCCGAAATTCGGGGCATTACAACTATCCCCTCCTACAAGAAATTTCATCCTCAAAATTTCCCTAGAGAAAGGTTTCACTCTAAAACTCCATTGGGCATCTACGACAGATCTTGACTACTAGAACATCTAACTCTAAGGGATGGAAACTCGAACCTTTATCTTAAGATCATCGACTAAAACTTTCTCTCTAGAACTAGGTTATAAAGGGTACAAGAATCCTTATGACACTTCACAACTCACTACTAACACTAAACCTTGTACTAAATTCGACCTTTATGCTTCTGCTGCGCAACTCTAATTTAATACTTCTCTACGCTATCCAAATGTTTTTGTCAACTTCATGGTCTTTCCACAAAACCTTCACTAGAGGAATCCTTTTGTGCCTTAATGGCCGACATGATCCTTAAACACCTGGGTTTCTCACTAAACATCATTATCTTAGTCTCGACTTCCTTCTTAAGCTTAAACCATTGAGCTTACACCTTAAACTCACATCACTAGAATCACTATCTAGGGAGGTTCTACTCTCATGCATATCTTTTCTACTATAGCCTGAGCTCTCTACTATTTCATATGCATAAGTACGACATAAGTACGACATAACTCTATATAGCATGTATACTTATAAACTCTTTACCGAAACTAACTGACTCTAACCCGCGGGTCCTAAGGACTTCTAAACCTTTGTTCTAAGCTAGTCTACTGAGGCTGGTTACTGAGATTTCTACATTGGTTAACCCCTCAACTAGCCCACTCCTTGAGTGTCGGACCTTGCGCCTAAGCTAGTCAGCTTAAAGTTCCTTGCGCACTCCCTAAGGATATATCCGAACTGAATCTATACTTTTGACTCCGCTGGCTTTTCTAAAGGAACTCATGTGAACGAATTGTTTCCCGAGCATCAAAGAAAACTAGTTTTATGTCACCGTAATTTATCTCGTTTCTATTTGTAATTAACATTATTTTGTTATCACTTATCATTTTATTAGAAATTATCCCAATTAAAAGCATACTATAAGTTCATGGCCATCTGTGTACCATTATAGGCCTATTTGGCCAAAATCAGTCGAAGGTTTTGAAACCTACTATAGTTGTCCCTGAAATTACATTCTGGACAAAAGGTTTCGAAACCAGCCATAAGGGGTTCCAAAACCCCTTTTGTAACTTCAAATTTTTACTCGTTTAAACACTTCCAAACCCTCACAAAACCATTCCAACATTTCCAATTGACCAACATAAGTTTATACATGATAAATGGATCATAAAAGGGTTTTAAACAAGTTAAATAACACCAAATGATAAAATATACCATGTAAATTTACTTAACATACTCAAACTCAACTCTTAAGCTATCTTGCAATTCTAATGACCCACTAAGGGTATGAAGGAGTTGTGAGTGTGTTACATGGCTTTCTTGCTGCTAATAATTCTCTCGAATCAACTAAGAATCACATTTCCTTCATCTCTAGCCTTGAAACTCTCTTTCACCTCATTAACTAAACTGAATAAGGAAAACAATGGATTACTACCCAACTAGAGGTTGGATTAAGCTCAAACACAACTCCTATAACTCAAATCTACCCATAAACAAGCTTAAAACACTTGATTCCTTTCAACTCCCAAAAACCCATTTTCTCATACCTTACTCAAAACCTAAAATCTAGGGCTTGAATTGAAGCTTAAAGGATGATGATTAAGACTCCTACCTTGGTTAACTTTATTTTGGCTTGGAATCTCAAAAGCTCTCACATTTTCTTACTCTTGGGAAGGAAGAAGAAGAGAGGAAATAAGAGGAAAGTAGAAGATATTTTTGGGGGATTTGGTTCACGTGAAAAACAGGTGACTTAATGGGTTTTTAACCTTAAAACCGGTTATGGGTAAACTAAACTTTTGGTCCCTCAAATTTTAACTCACTTTTAAAAAACCAATTTCCTTTAACTATTGGGCCAATCCAAGCCCAATACCCTTTTGAACTGGTCTAAACTATCTAAGGAGGTCTAACTCGTTTAACTTACAGGTTGACGCAAACTATAACCTGAAATTTGGGGCATTACAACTCGAATAACTTGAAATTAAAAAAAAAATTAATTTTTGAGTCGGTTTGACTTTTACTCACCCCTGACAAGGGTGTGATTAGTGTATATTGATTAGTGTATATTCCACGAGTAAAATTTAGAGACAAACTATTTTTATTTTTATTTAGTTTAAACATTACACCCATCTTTCTCTTTTCTAATAATTAGAACAAGAAGTGCCGAAATAGATAAGTGGAAAAGTTCAAAAATCAAACCTTGTTTAAAAAGAAATATAAAAAACAATCGAATAATAATCGGACAAAAAAAATAAATAAAAGGTGGAGAAGTAATTACACAAGGAAAATGACCGTAAGCCGCAAGGAAAGGGAAGAATAGATTACGGAAACTTTTGAGTTAGGCAGCCTAATTCAACTCGGACAGCCACGAAGCTAAACTAAATATATAAGGATAAAGTATATAAATGATCTCCGATTATTGGGTATTACTTTAATAAGTTCATCGACTATTAAAAGTTAAAAAATAATCATTTGACTATAAAGTATTATTTTGTTTAGTCACTCGACTATTAAAAGTTACAAAATGATCATCCGACTATTTATTGTGTTTCAAACTCGTCTTTTTCTGTTAAAAGTAAACGGTATTTAGAGTTGAACGTTAACTTATTTAATATAATAAATATGATCCTAAAATTTCAAATGACTATCATTATAATATATCCGCATCTTAAATATGTTATTTTTGAAATTGGTCGTAAGAAATGGCAATAAACTTCTTCTGCGAACATTATAATTAAAAGTATAAGTCTCTTTCTATTGACCAAATTATTTTTCATGAAACAATCAATGAAATTTTTTTCTTAATCCATTTTTTTCACGAAATAAACAATTGTAGATTAAAATTTCAAAATCATCTTTGGTGAATTATTTTAATTCAATATCATTTGATAAAAATAAAATTAGACTTAAATCATTGAATAAAGGAAAATTCCTTATAAAAAATGCTTAAAAATCAATTCTGAAAAATTCTAAAATGTAAGACAAAAATAAAAGGTCAATCAATCACAATTTTGATTTTTTCTTAGTTTTAGAATTAAGAATAATTCTATTTTTATTTGAATTTTTGTTTTTTTATTTGATTTTACATTTACCATTAAAAGTTGACTAATTATTCAAAACAATACGATCACGCTATCAAACGAGCAACCAAAAGAAATATTTAACTTGCACAAAAGTACAAAACATGTGGAAGGAAACATTAATGACGTCATTCCAAATAAAAAAACATTTCGTTAATATTAAATTTCAAGACATGAACTCATATATTTAATTAGGGTAAACTTACGTTGAGTATATTCACTATAACTTTTCTTCTATTTTGGTCACTTAACTATTTTATTTCAAAATTATATTTAACGCTATTTTTTATTTTAGTCATCCACCGTTAAAATATTAGCGGTGATACTGATGTATCACATAAAATAATGTCACATTATTATTGAATTTTTTAAAATATCATATCAGTAATTTTGTTAATATTTTAACGACATATGACCAAAATAAAACCAAAATGTAACATTAGATATGATTTCAACAAAAAAAAAATAGTCGAGTGACTAAAATGAAACAAAAGTGATAGATTGGGTACTAAACTTATAGTTTACCCATTAATTAATTATATAATAATCTAATGAATTGGAAATATTTAAAAATTAACAAGTATAAATATTTATATTATTCTATATACTGAAAATAATTATTGATCTACTTATAAATACCCTTTTCCTCTCCACTTCATTTTCTGCTACTGTTCCATTCCTCTGTCCTTTTTCCCTGTTTCATCTACAAATTACTTCGATCTAAATAAAATATAATCTGAATCGGATTTGATTTTCATGGCGGAGGAAGAATTCCAAGAGTCCGAGGCTTTGTTTTCCGACCAAAACAGCAACCATTACGGCACACTTGACGAGGATGCTGCTGCTGTTAAGGATGATGGTTTCACCAAAAACGGCCGTGTTTCACGTAACTACAATTCCAACAAGAAGGTGGCCCCCAGCTCGCTTCCTGTAAACATTCCACGTCATCACGGCGGCGCTGCTTTCCATTGCGGCGGCGAAGCTGTGGAGTTCGAGGAATACGACGACGGGGAAATGGAGCCTCCCCATGCGGTTATAGCGAGGAGAATCGCAAGGAAAATGGCGTTTTCCGTTTGTACAGGCAATGGAAGGACGCTTAAAGGAAGGGATTTGAGTAAAGTTCGAAACTCAGTTCTACGAATGACAGGATTTTTGGAAGCCTAAACTCTTAGTATTCATTTCAGAAATGAAATTACAAAAGAAGAAGAAAGAGATCGATTTCCTTTTGTTATGATCTAGGTCCTTTCATGTTTTTCTACCTTGGGATTCTTAATTTATCCATTGTTACAGAAAAAGAAGGAAAAAATGGAATCAATGAACAATTAATAAAATGTCTTTGCTTAATTCTCTGGGTTTCGTCTTTAGTTTCCGTGCAACGCTAAAGTTTCTTAGCTTTGACATTTTGTTTTAGGTAAACAGTGAGGAGGCGGTGCCTCCTCGCCGGAAAAAACGACACCGGTGTCAGATATTTTTGTTTTGACATTGAAGATTTCCCCAAGGAGAACAGCTAGTTTTTTGTGTGGTGAGAGAGAGAAAGACACTTTTTTTTTTACAAGGGACATAAGTGGGTTCAAGGTTTTAATGGGAGAAAAAGATTGTTGTTTTCATTAAAAAACAAAAACAACTAGTTTTCTTTTTAGCTTCTCGTTATTAAAGGCAGCCAGTTAGCTACCTGTTTTTAGACAATCTACTCTGCCTTTTTTGTACCAGATTTGTGCTTGTTATCCTAGGATAAATTTCAGATTTGAAAGTATAAATTTAAAATCCTATATCATCTAAATTCTTTTTTTAAAACAGTATGTCATATAAATTCATTGTTAGCATATTGGGTCTTAATTGTTATATATCAAGTATATCCATATTATATTTTTTATTAATTTTGGTGATTATAAAATAATATTTATTTAAAATTTTGCTAATCAATGGATATGGATGCACACATTCTGCATACATTGTTGTTGCTCGAACAGTCGAACCCGAGGCATCTAAGAAGAATAACAATCTTTTTAACCACTAAAATTGTTTGATGGATTCTATATGTAAAACATTTTTTTTGAATAATATGTGGTGATTACAAGATAGTATATATTTATAATTTTCTTAACTAATTGATAACGTACTCATCTTATAAACTCAACTAATTAAATCCATAACTTTTAGGGAGAATATTTAATTTTACCACTAACCAAATGTCATGTTTTAATTATTTTTTAAACGATATGGAGAGGCTGTTGGGAGGATGCTTAGGCACAATAATTGGGACATGTGATTTCCAAGACAGAAAGCATAGTTTAGACGTCTTGTTTAAGTTAATGATTAGTGTTAAGCACATTCCCCACCCACCCGAAATGTATAACGAAAAACGTAAGAATTAGGCACATTGATGAGAGAGTAAAACAAATGGTCTATTGGAATCTCCAAAAGAAGACCGGAATTTTGGGATAAAATCGAACCTTTGCAGCAATTTTGGGTAGGAAAAAGAAAAGGGTGGCGTTATTAATATAGATGAAACCTTTTATCGCATTCATGAGGAATAACGATAAAGCTTAAGGCTACATTTGTTTTCTGCCAAGTTTGAATATTTCTGTTAAAGTTTCCCAATTTCCAAGACCTTTTTTATATAAGAGTTACAAATTTACTGCTTTTCCCACTCACTTTCATGAATATTCACGAAAGGTTATTTACTGCGCCAATAACTTCAAATTTTGATATTTTAGTCTTGCAGTTTAACAGGGTATATTATAATTTAAGCTTGTATCTTTATTATCTCTGTTATTATAAAATCAGTGACTTAATTAGTGTCACATATTAACTAAGTTAGAAAAAAAAGATTAAAGGATAATTTATACCATTGGTCGTTAAATACTGATCGAGTTTTCTTTTCATTACTAAACTGTAAAGATGTGACAGTTTTTTTTACCATTTTACTAAAAGTCCTAACCTTTCTCTTACCGTTGCTTGATCGTAAGTCCTGACATTACTGAAACTAAGACATTTTAATTTTTTTTCTATATTTTTAGGCTTTTTTTTAAATCCACTCAAAATGGATAAAGATCAAGTCAAAGATCATATTCATCCTATCATCTTTAGTGACTATCTTATTAGATATTTGTTCTTCTCTTTAGAAGAATGATTTTCACCATTTAAATTTGAAAAAAAAAAACTTTTATCTTTATAGTAGACTAAATTTATCATTTTTGTTCCTATCGTATTTTTGCATTAATTTAGCCCTTGAAGTTGTTCAATTACATCATTTTATAACCTACCTCTAACTTAAAACCCTAAATTATAAAGTCTAAACCCTAAACCCTATTAACTCTAAACACTAACTTAGGGTCTATAATTTAGAGTTTTAAGTTAGGTGAAGGGTATAGATTGTTGCAATTAACAACTTTTAAGGGCTAAATTGATACGAAAATACAATAGGGACGAAAGTGATAAATTAGATATAATATAAGGGTAAATATGACCCTTAAACCTTGAATTTTCAAACGAATACCCCAACCCATTTTGAATTAAAATTTTGTAAGTTTAAAAAAAATCTAAATAGATATAATAGTAAAGGAAAATGATGCGTTTTTTTTGTGCCTAAAGTGACAAAGAAAATGATGTTAGAGAACAATAATTTTAACAAGAGAAAATAACCTCAGTGACCGAAAATGCCTATAATATACGAATTTAACCAATTTTTTTTGGATTTGCCAAAATGACCAACAAATTCGCAACCCAGTTTCCAATTTCGCAACGCGAATATGTAAATCGCATTGTGATTTTCCAAATTCACAACGCGAATATGTAAATCGCAACACATAAGTCAAATTCGCAACGCGATAGTCAAATTCGTAACACAAAAATAAAATTCGCAACTCAAATTTGTAAATCGCAACATAGAAGTCAAATTCGCAACGCGATAGTCACATTCGTAACGCGATAGTCAAATTTGCAACGCGAAAGTCAAATGTTTTTACGCAAAACACAATATTAATTTCACAACACAAATGTAAACAGTATTATCGCAAATCATATCTAACCTAAAACCCTAAATCACAACTCAGTCCCATCTCCATCTCTCACTCTCTACGGCGACATCCGTCCCCATCTCCGACGAAATCCGTCTATCTCCATCTCTCAGAGCAACCCTCATAACTATTCACGGTCAGAAATGGAAAATCAACCACCGAGGGTTAGTTTTTTTAATCTCTTATTTTTATTTTGAAAATTTTGTATTATTATTAGATTTTTCTTATATTGATGATAAATTTACTGGTAATTTCAATATATATAGATTAACCATTTCACTGAGATTGCTTAGTAAATGCATTTGGTTGCTCCTAATACTGCTAAACTGTTTAGTCTTTAACCCTGTGAAATTAGTATTTGTCTTTGTTTTGTCTTTTTGTTGAAGAAACCATAAATCGCAACACCAAAATCGTAACGCGAAAATGAAAATCGCAACGCGATTTTAGTTTCGCGTTGCGATTTTCATTTTCGCGTTGCGAATTTAAGTTTCAGAAACTTCTTTTATTCTGCAAATTGAAACTTGAATGAATTGCATTACTTCAACCAAAAAACAAAGACAAATACTAACTTCACAGTGTTGCTAATTTAAGTTGCAAGAATAAACTACTACTCTTTATGTTGTCCTTGAACCTGCACTAAACCTATATGTTGTCCTTTTAAATGTTTATATAAGTGCTTACTTCTGAAATGTTTTATGGTGCATTTTGTGAACTATGATGGAATAATGACTTGGGTGAATACCGTGCTAGTTTGAAACATATTTGGCTTTGTTTTCACTGTTTAATATCATGTCTGTTTATAGTGTATAATTTGTAGTTTTTGGTATATCTAACTGTATGTTTACTATTTTTGTAGATTTTTTTTCGGCTGCATTGACCTTAAGGAATAAATTAAGCCTAGCCACTAAAATTGCGTCGACGCTTACACCTCTACAAAGAAAATTGTTTGAGGATACTTGCTTCGGGCCATGGCTGAAAGTGCAACATACGGGTGGAGATGCTATGTTGACACATTTATTTCTTCAGACCATGACTAACGATATACCCGAGGGGATACAACGTAGTGATGAGGAGATATGGTTTCATTTTCCTCTGGCACATACTTGTTTTGGGCGGGAGGAGTTTTACTTAATCACTGGTCTACGCTTCGGACACGATGATGCAGGTCGGTACACTTGTCATATCGCCCGCCCATCATGGTTATCTCGGGTCTGGAAAAGTTGAAGCCGAGTTTACACGTCGATGACTTGAAGAGATTATTTGATAAAGATGGTTTTACTCGGATGGATGACCTTGATGTTGTCCGAGTATGCCATTTATTACTTTTGCATACCGACTTTTTAGGCAAAAAGGGCAGACAACCTATCTCCGAGGACCTAATATTATTGGTAGAGGACCTAAATACATGGAACCTGTTTCCGTGGGGTTCATATCTATGGAAAGCTACGTGGAAGAAGTTGTCGTCTGCCTTTGAGGACCGAAAAAGTTTACGGGGCGATGGTTCTAAATACACTTTGACATGCTTTACTTGGGCCTTTAAGGTAAGAATTTCTATATAATGTTTCCAAAATTATAATTAATTATTTAATAATTACTAATGTTTGTGTATTATATTGTTTTGTAGATTTGGATATTTGAGGCTTTCCCCAGCATGCGGACATATGCGATAAAAAGATCAAATGATATCCCTAGGGCTATTAACTGGAAGAGGATCTGCATGTTAGATTGGGAAGATTTACTCCATATACGACGATGAATGATGTATGTTAACACACAAATAATACCATATATAAACAAGTTATTACTAGTACATGTTTAACTTTGTTTGAGCTTTTATATTGTTAGGAGGCCAACTATCCATTACAGAGGCTGACACCCATAGAAGCTGAGCTTGCCACTGATTGGTGGCAAGCTAGTAAGCGGTTTTTTGATGGGACGGATGATGAGCACCCCCCACTTCGAGAGCCATCACCTGATCGGGCCGATTGTACAACTCGATACCCGGAGCCATCACCTGATCGAACCTCTTCTCCACCTCCACCATCACCTATTCCATCACATCATCGAGCCTCTTCTCAACCATCACCTCATGATAGGCGACTGGAAAAGAGGCCACGACATTTATCTCCCTGTTCTCCACCTCCACAGGATGAGTTAGGGGAATTACGTGATGAGGTCGGTGCTTTACGTCATGAGGTCGGTACTTTACGTGAAGATAATGGTGCATGGTGTGATGAGGTTCAATCTTTACATGGTGAGGTGGATTTTTTACGCGATGACAATGGTGCGCTACGCGGTGAGGTATCTACTTTACGTGATGAAGTTGCCGCTCTACGCGAGATTGTTTTATTTTTGCAGAATGAGGTTCATACTCTACGCAATGAGGTAAATTTGTTTAATACTACACTAAAAATGCAAATAACCTTTTTTCGGCATTATTTATTTATTTATTTATTTATTTACTGATTTATGTATTAATTTATTTTCAGCGGTTCGATAAGGTAGATGCTTTACGTCGGGTTTTTCTTGTACGACAGGGTTCACGCATCAGACGTCTTGCACGTGCCATTACGTCTCCGTTCACCCCACTAGTGCCAAGACTCCGTAAGAATAAGACCGATGCACCTATCATCATTCAAGAGGCGTCTCCTATCGTTCAAAAGGCCCCTCTCATCATCGAAAAAGTCCATCCCACCGTTCAAGAGGCCCCTGTCATCGTTCAAGAGGTCCCGCCCGCCGTTAAAGAGCCCGATTCATATGGCGTCATATGTCGAAATATTGATAAACTCCCTCCTGTGCCCGATATGATGGATGCGAGTTGGCTTTCGTATGTGTTACCGGCCAGTACCATTCCTTAGCAGGAGAGGAAAACACTATCGGACACAATTACGGATAATACCCTTTGGGCTAAGATCGCAGTTGATTTTTATCTACATAAGCGGAGCAAGGGGTGTTATTTTGACCTATGCCAAATCGACGATGATATTCATTTGTTTCTTGATCGGTCTTGGTGGGGTATTTTATTAGGGGTTGAAGATAATGGCTATCTTGAAGGGGTGGTAAGTCTTATATTCTTCTTATATTGCATTTTGATTAAAATTTTTTAAAACTATTAATAAATTCACTAATATATTCATTTTTTTTATAAAACAACATATTGATGCATGGGTGTCACGTCTTCTAATAATAAGGAAATTGAGGAAAAGAAATACTCGATGGACTATTATACCGACGTTTTTTCACGCAGCTCACTTGAAGGATCAGAGAGATGCTTCATATACGTTGGGTAATGGAAAAGCTAAACTTTATCCTGCGTGGTGGGAGGTCGATAAGGTTAGTATTTATTTTTTGAATATTTTAAAGGTTTTCATAAATTTTATTTGATGTGCGCAATTATTTATGATTGCAGGTGTTTATCCCTGTTTTGGAACGTCGTCATTGGCTTCTCGTCGAGCTTCAGCTCCCATCCCTGAAGACAATTGTATATGATAGCATGTTGAATTACATACCATTGTCTGATTTGAGAGATATTATTACAAAGGGATGGAGCGATCATTTGGCTAAATACATGGATGCGATTGATTATTGGACAAATTCTGGAAACAATAAGCCAAAGAAGTTCAAAATTACAATGATCAGAGATGAAACTGCGCCACAACAAACGCAGGGAGCCAGAGGGGATTGTGGTCCTCTCGTATGCTTGTGCTTGGAATGTTTGACGACATGAAGTAAACAGTATCTACCTCCCACAGATAGAGATAGAGGTGCAGTATGATTGTGGTTTCGGTATTATATGGCCAGATCGATATATACAAGACGCTGCCTATCTGCATTCGCGTGCTGAAAGTGTGCATAAACAATTGGTAAGTTTGAGCAAGTGTTGTTAACATATATACTCTTTAATTGGTTTGAAAATATTTGGTTAAGTACCTAGAATTCAGTAATTTGTTGTTTGTTGGTTTTAGATGGGTAGAAAGTGTTGTTTGAGCAAATATTTGGTTTTTGCAGGTTAATCCTGAAGTGAGCTACGTGAAATTGATGTATTTGTGCATAAACAACAGTATGGGGTACACTTTTTTTGCTTTGTTTAATTGAATTTTACATTGAAAGTTGATTATTGATGAGGAAATAAGATTTATTTTTTGATTAATTGATTTGTAAAAGTTGATTTGTTTAATTTGATGTGTAAATAAGAATTATTTTTTTGCTTGTTTAATTGATTTGTAAAAGTTGATTTGTTGTTTCTAAAAATTTCAATATGCATTATGTTTGAAGGCAAAAAAGACCTGTTAAAGGTACAAATTCGCAACGCGAAATAAGCGTTGCGAAAGTCAAATTCACAACGCGAAAGTCAAATTCGCAACGCGATTTTCGGTTTGCGAATTTGACTTTCGCAATGATCGCAACATACAACATCAAGTTATATACAACATCAAACACATTCCAAGCTATAAATACAAGCTAAGGACACTTGAAGAAGCAAGAGAACAACTATCCAAGCAATTAAACACAAGAGAAAATCTCAACATGATAACAACTGAACATATCATAGCAATGTTCAAACTCAAGTTACTAATGAATGTCTAACTAAAAATGTATGCATTCACACATAAAATACACATAATACAACGTTTGCATTTAAAAATCACCTAAGTTAATAAGTCCCAAAAGGTGAAGCCGGTTGTGATTGGGATTTTGATTTTGATTGCGATTTTGATTTCCTTTTGCTTAGCACCATATGAGCTTTGGATTTTGATGAGGATCCATTTTTTGGTAGAGGAAAAGATAATTGTGATGACACTGGTGATTCACATGTCAACCTTGTATAACCACTTTCTTTGCACCGACTACATGTCGATATCCTCTCCTCTTCACCCTTAGACAGTATACGATAGTGATTTTTTGTTCGGCCAGGTAGCCTGTTGTCCATGACTGATGGCAAAACTGTTTGTAAGTCACCTGGTATGTACCACTCAGAAGGATGTGGATATGGGTAGACAATCTCGACATAAGTCTGTCGATATATTTCTGTAGTGTAGAAATCCATAGCGTATGCGCTTGAATCATCTTGGTTTAGATGAAGAGAAACTTTTATAACATGGCCACACAGATAACCAGATGTTTTCCATTTCTTACAACTACACGTCTTTGCATTTAGATCGACAAGCCCATTTAAGTTATTATCCAATACTTCAAACAAAGTGTTTGAACATGGTTTAACTCTCCATGACGTTGACTTCACAACACGTTTCGTTATCTTTTTTTCAGTCCATGGTGTAACGCGACGTTCCAATGTTCCTGTAAATTTAAATAAATAATACTTAGTAAAATATATTAAATATGATAAGTTACGAATTTAAAGAAATAATACATGCATGGTTTCTTTTCTTGTAGTACCACTGTTGAATAGAGGCTCGAAAAACTCCATTAACATAGTAATGGGTAATTTCCAGGAATGACGACTTAGAGCGTTGATTGATTCTGCACTATTAGACGTCATGAAACCATATCTTGCTCCAAGTTGATATACTCTTGACCATCTTTCAAACCCGACATCTTCTAGTGTTTGAGTACATTGAGGCAAAACACGTCTTAAACAATTTATATGCTTATTAAAATCCACTTCCCGATAAGCTTTTACAGCCTTCAAGTATATCAATTTGTGATTTTTTATACCAGCACACCTTGATTTTAGATTTCTGTACAAATGAACACCACAAAGTCCATAAAAAGCATATGGGAAACACCTTCTAACAGCGTTGTCAATTGAGTTTGCCCTATCGGATATGATTGTCAGATTACTAATAGGACCTATGCAATCCCTAAGATGCCTCAAAAACCATGTCCATGAATCAGAGCTTTCAGATTTGCCAACCCCGTAAGCTATTGGCAGTATCCCATTATTAGCATTCATGGCTACTGCTAATAAGTTTACTCCAAGGTATCGACCTTTCAAATGTGCTCTGTTAACTATAATAATTGGGCGCATGCAAGTAATAAACGAACGAATCTACAAAATCATATACACAAGAAATATAATAATTTAAATGTGAAATGCATGCAACTAACAAAAATGAGTCAACAAAATTATAATTATTTACTAACCGCAACACCAATGGCGATAAACAGCAACTCAAAGCGTCAATCTTTATCTGTTTTGATATGAGTTACTGACCCAGGATTTTTCAACTTTAAATTTGGGCAAACGATGCTTCTGGCGACCCCCTCAACAATTCCAAGGCATAACATTTGGCTCTCCAAGCTTGAGAATATGAGATACTAATCTTGAACCGAGCATTCATGTCAGTCATAATTTCATGTCTCTGATATACCCTTCTATTCAAAAACATTAACTCAGCCAGAAAACCACCCAACACCTTTTTGTTTGCCTATCTATGGTGAGGAAAAACTTGAGTTCTTGAACATGTATGTTTATCAATAAAAGTCCTAACTTGAAACATTTCGCAATCTTTTATCCTCTTTGCAATCATACGCCATGTACAGTTTTTGTCAATCATACACCTTGTTTCGAAATGATCTTTGCTTAATTTGTTAACTTTTAGTTGATAGCCATCTTCCACACATTTCGTATACAAAGCTATCTTCAAGTCTTCTTTTGTATCAAAACAATCATCTTTCTTGATACGAATAACTTTTTTGTAACAATCAACTGCTATCTTTACCAACTCTTCTTCCGGTATCTGAAGTAATTCTGGCATATTCCAGTTATACTCCCGTGGCATTTTCTTCTTTTTCCTTTCTTCGGGGACTTCTTCTTCTTCTTCTTCTTATTCAGGGTTATATGAATTACAGAATGGATGTTCAACATGTTCATTCACAGTCGTAACTTCATCCTCATTATCATCAACAACATCTTCCTCGGTAGCGGCTGTTTTATCATCAAAATTCGAGTATTGACCATCAAAATCATTACATGCAGGGTCTGTTTCTTCTTCAATCACATCATCAAAATCCGAGTATTGACTAAGATCAAAGTCTGGGTATTGACCAAGATCAAATTTCGAATACTGACTAGTACTCACAATTTTTTCTGTTGGCTCATAATCGTCTAACTGGTCAATACGAAAACCGGAATTTGGTGCTGAAAGTTGATTGGGATTTGGATTAGGAAAAGGTTGTGGGTTTTGAGATTGTGTTTGATATTGTGTTTGGTATTGGAAATGTGGTGAAACAAAATTTGCTTGGTGATGAAATTGTGGTGGAACCATTAAATTTTGGGTTAAAGAACTTAGTTGATTACTACCCGATACTGACCCAACTTCATTACTTCTAGGTTCAACAACATACAATGTAACATCATCTTCTTGCGAAACACTAATGTAAGCAATGAATCGTTCAACATCTTTATTGTCGGTTAACAAATAAACTTTACTTTTTCTCTTATAAGATAGCCTAAATCCACTTAGAGGCTCTAAATTCAATTTCTTTGCAACACGTAACATTAGAGTTTCATAAGTTAACTTTTTTAATGACAGTTTTAGTTGAAGATTCATGGGTAAAGGCACATATTGTAAAACACCATGAACATTCTCCCATGACCCTCCAAAACTCAAATCTATCCAAACATGATCAACATTAAATGATTTCATTCTACAAATTATAAATTAATTTACTAAACAAACGAGCTATAAACTAGATATCATCACTAACTTAGAGAAAACATACCTTTATTAAGTTGATAGTTGATAATATGGGAGAGAAATCATTGAAAAATTATATATAAATAAAATTATGTAAAAAAATTAGAGATGGGGAAGGATGTCGTTGGATATAGGAACGGATGTCGCCGGAGAGATTGATAGATAGAGATGGAATGAGTTGTGATTTAGGGATTTAGGTTATGAGTTGTTGCTGCTGCGTTGTTATATACCTAAAACATTTGTATTGCGAAAGTAAATTCGTGTTGCGAATTTGAAATTCAGTTGCGAATTTAACTTTTGTGTTGCGAATTTGACTATCGCATTACGAATTTGACTTATGTGTTGCGATTAACAAATTCGCGTTGCGAATTTGACTATTGCGTTGAGAAATTGACTTTTGTGTTGCGAATTTGACTATCGCGTTGCGAATTTGACTTCTGTGTTACGATTTACAAATTCGCGTTGCGATTTACATATTCGCGTTGAGAATTTGGAAAATCTAAATGCGATTTACATATTCGCGTTGCGAAAATGGAAACTAGATTAAGAAATTGGAGTTCGCGTTGCGAATTTGTTGGTCATTTTGGCACATCCAAAAAAAATTGGTTAAAATCGTATATTATAAGGCATTTTCGGTCACTGAGGTTATTTTCTCTTTTAACAATGTCTTAAAATAGGAAAAGCCCATAATGAGTTCTTTACAAAAAGATTGATATAAAAGTAAAATCGCCACATAAAATAAAACGAACAAAAAATAATTTTTTGATGCTGTAGTCGAAGTCGTAAAAATAAAAAAAAATAAAAATAATTTATAGTGGTAAGCTAGGTTGAATGGATGGATAATGATGAGAGATTTGTTAAAATTAAACCATAAATATAAAAATTAATCAGTATCTAACAATGTCAAATCATCAAGAATAAAATATTAGATGCAAAAGTGTATCTAAATTAATTGATATATTGAAATCCTTGAAGCTTTCTTTGGTTGCGATCTTCCAAGAAGATAGAATTCTCGAGTGTAAACTCTCTGACAGGATAAAAGAAATACGAGATTATCTATTTCGTGGGGACAATAGCTCTTTTATATAGTTGATTTAAGAATCAGTTATTATATGTATTTATAACTCTGTCACTCATCAAATTATAAATACAACTTTAATAGTATCTACAATTTTATTTCCACGATACTTCTAAAATCTAATGACTTTATAACATAATTAGTCAATTTATGTTATATTTTATGATAACAATATACATTATAAATATGTGACCATAATTATAGATTTTAATCCAACAATATCAATTTTTTAATATACAAAAAATAAAATAAGGGGGATATTGTATTTGTGTAAAACTGTAATAGAGAAGAAAGTAATTAAAAATCAAAAGGAATTTAATATAGAGATAGGTTTTAGTCAAGGTAAATTTTGGTGTTTTAGTTCAAGACTTAAATCATTAATCTTCACAAAAGATGAATATGCATCAATCTCAAATAGTTTGGTTATAGGTAATTAGATAAAGCTCATGTATAATTCAATTTCTCTTAATTAATCACTAATCACTAATCACCAAGACAAGCATGAATGGTCACTTTTCTTATTATAAAGATTAAAAACCTTAGAGAAAAACACATAAGAATTGAAACCTAATAATAGCTTTATTGGATAAAGAGACACAATGCACAGAAACTATTAACACATTAACCCGTTAGCTTATCAAGAATATGAATCTATACACTTAAATCTATTTTTTAGGTTAATTACCATTTGTATCAACAATTTTTAGCATAGACTTGTAAATATATCACATCTTCTCCACTTAGTTATGCCGAATTCCAAAATCACAAAGTCTTTAAATTGGTTGTAATGGGGTTCAGGACAAGGTACAATGAGAATGACTTTTGGCAGTTGGAGATTAAAAATTTTCTTTTTTCCTTACAAGAAAAGGTTATCTTCATTGTTTTTCTCAAGCTTTCATACATTGCAATTGGAGGAAGAAATAATGGCAGACGTACGTTGTTGTTAGGGTGAGCATGTACCCACCTTGAAATTTCTTAATTTTCAAAAAATATTTTGTTAAAATTTGAAGTTTTTTTCATTAATACATGTGTGTTCACCCTGAAATTCTATAGTACCCACATTGAAATTTGGTTATATCAAAAAAATTATATTATTCATATGTGTGTATCCATCCTAAAAAAAATTCTAAATCATCATTGGGAAGAAACAAATATTTCTCTTCTTCTTTTTATATATATTTTTCACAATTTTGTGTTTTCTCTCTCTCTTCCTTTTGTACAAATGTTGAGAAAGTAAGACAAATTATATATTTTATTCTTTCACTTGTTTTTCCATATTTTCTTTTTGTTTGCTGAATTTTTCTTCTACACTCTTAAGTATAGAAAATAAATAGTTCTTCAAATTAGGATTCAAATTATGGAAATCAACTCCCATGCACCTTTCTTTAATTATGGAAATAATTACTTTTGAGAAAGTAAGACAAATTATATATTTTTGACATTGTTAATTTGATATGAGATAGTGAACATTGATCTTTGCACTTTTGAGAATGTTTTTTGAAGTAATACAAATACATTTTCACCTATTCTTACCTTGACCTTGTGGAAAATCTCAAGGATTTATTTTTCTTGTTCGTCCTTTTCGATCTTTTCTAGCCTTTGAGGGGGGAAAAGGCTGAATCACTATATCGATTGAGTGGTCTCTTGTGCGTCAACTCCTTTCTTCTCGGGGTTTGTCTTTGCACCTTTTTTCCAGAGACAAAAAGTTACATGCCTTCTCTTCTTTTTTATTGATTTTGATTATGGTGGTGGCTGGTTCGTGCAAATTCTTGCCACTTCTCAAAGTAATAACATTTACATATTGTAAGATTGACTAAGAGAGATAATTAATATTTAAAAATTATTAAAACTATAAACATATATATAAGTATAATCATAATAAAATTATTTAAAGATATGGAATTTATCAAAAAAATATTATTAAAATATTAAAGAAAATATAATATTTAATGCAATCGTGTTTAAATTAAGAAAATAGTTCATGATTCGATGGTACTACACGCATAAGGAGTTTTCCATTATATTTTAAGATTGCTAGTACTTTCTTTTTGATGGATATTTGCTACATAAGTTATAAGAGTAGTTTATTTAACGATGTTGATCTTTTCATAAATTTTGAAAAAAATTATTTTAAATTTTTTTTTTTTGAAAAATGTGTTTCATCCTATGATTTCTTTTAATAATATAACAAATTATTAAAGTTTCAAAAAGTATGAGAAATATGAAAATATATTAAAAATGTTGAAATTTTATGAAAAGGTCCGTGCAAAACAACACGTGTTATATTTAACAAAAAAGACATTTTTTTGGAATTCCTAATTCACTTTCTTTTAAGAAATTATACAGAGAAGGGAGAAAAAAATCCAAATGTACGTGTAAACCTAGTAAAGGCAAAACTTTCGAGATAATGTTTTTGAAAAAATTAATTCACGAGATAATGCATTCTCAAGATTAATTGCTCAAATAGAGTGAAATCACAGTGTTGGTCGTAAGTCGCCATGTCTTCCCGGCAAGCTACGAGAGATTGCATGTGTCATGCACGTCCCAATACGCTGGGCATCCGAGGTCATCCGACCGAGCTATGCGGGAACATCCGAGGCCATCCGAGCGAGCTATGCGAGGGCATCCGAGCGAGGGTAGGTCGCCCGGAGTGCATGGCGACCTACGAGGTTGCCCGGAGAGCATGGCGACCTACAAGGTCGCCCGGAGGGTATGGCGACCTATGTGTTGGGACGTGCATGTGACATGCAACACGTTCATTCTCTCTGTGAGTTTGCCGGGAAGCTGGCCATGTAGTAGGTCGCCCATAAGGCATGGCGACCTACGGCCAATACTGTGGATTTCATCATATTTGAGCAATTAATCTGGGGAGTGCATTATCTCGTGAATTAATTTCTTTCCGAACATTATCTCGAAAGTTATTCCTTTTGCATGCAAACACTTGTCATCAAACAAACCAAGGCACAAAAAACAAGATAACCCAATGATTTAAATATAGAGTCAACTAAAGCAAGATAAAGATAAATGGCACACCACTAAATGGAAGGAAGGAAAGAGTTACGTAATGCAAATAATTTCTAGTTATTTGGGTTACTTCATATTATTGGAAGTAATAATTTCAATATTTCTTTAACGTGAAGCTTTTGGTCACGACATGTTATACTATAATGTCCAATTGTTCATCAAGTAAAATAAAAGAACATAATAATGGGGAACTGGTTTTAGAGAATTTGGTTGTTTTAGAGTATATGGCCGAACTCAGTAGCGTCCATCAAAGAATTCACTCGGTCGACCCAGAATGTTTCCTTTCCATCGAAGCGTTGAGGTAGACCTTTAATTGGGTCATGGATAGCTCCTCGATCGACAAATTTAAATTCAACATTGATGCGGCCGTGAGAGGTAATGTGGGCATAGCTGGAATTGGTGGAATACTTAGAGATCACAAAGGTGAAACGTTCATCCGGTTTTCAAGATCTATTGGCCTATCTGATATTACTGGTACCGAGCTTTTCTTCCATCCTTGAGGCCTATCAAAGTTTGGCATCTGTTAGGTAGGCGGAGAACAGCAATCTGATCATTGAGTCTGACTGTCTGCAGACAGTTCAATGGATTGAGAATCCTAGCAGGTCCCATCCGTCTTTTGATGAGTCTGTGGCTAAATGTAGTGATTATTGTGTCCGTTTCTCGTGGAAAGTCAGCTTTGTGCACAGGGAAAGGAATAATGATGCAAATGTCCTGGCCAAGGAGGGTATCCGGAGACCATTCCCTTTAATTTGGGAAAAGGCAGATGATTAAAATCGGTTGTCAGTCTCGCTTTAAAGCCTTGTAATGGTGATCCTAGTTCTGTTTAAATTTTGGTGTCGTAGTCAAAAAAGGCCAAGTGTGTTGGGGGGGGGGGGGGATTGTCTAAAGTTTATGGTGCTTCTGTTCATTGGGTTATCGTGCAGTAAAGCTTCTCGGTTTCGGTGTAGTTTTGCTATGGGCGTTCTGTTGCTGCCATTGTCCAGAGGTTCTGATCTTGAGAGATATGATCTGTGATAGCTGTCCATTGTCAATTTAGAGGAGAAAGTACTGAGCGGAAATGGTTGTGTTGAGATTGAAACAAGATAAGTTTCTTTTATGACCTGCTAAAGGCGATGCCTGATGCAAGATCCAGGGGTTAAATATTTTGCCACTGGTAGTGTTCAAGTTGTGTATCTAGGTAGGTCTCCCCAGAATGGTGTTTTGTGTGGCTAGTGGATAGTTAAAGTGTGATTGGCTTGTGTAATATTCCCTGGGTGCCTAGTCACATTATTCCTTATTAGCATTGGTATTTCGCTTCTATGTTAGTTGGGGTGATCGTAGTTGATAGGTGAGGATAGTGTTATTTGTGATGTTATGTCATTCAATCGTGGGCACTCTTTTTCCTCCACCTAGGTTTAGGAAAAAGATGTGATGCAAATTGGGTATCTTTTATGCCACGAACCAAAACCTTGGCTATAAGTTTCGGTAAATTTTGCAAAATTTGTGTTTTTAGGATTAATTTGAATCTTGTCTAACTACAAGATTTGATAAAAAAAAATTGGTTTACAAATATTAAAATATTTTTTAGGGATATATTTATAAATTCTAACAATTTATGGGTGTTTTTATGAAGATTCTTTAATGTTGGGGCTTAATTTGTGAATTCTGACAAAATAAGTAACCATATTGATTATGGCTGTGAAATTTAAGTGTAATTCAGCAATAACTAAAAGTTACAGGAGAAAATGAATACGCGCCAGATAGGGGTCGAACCAATGACTTTCTGCTTAGGAAACAGACGCTCTATCCACTGAGCAACAGGCACCATGTTCAACGCTAGCAACCATATTATTTCAAGGAAATCTGTAAAATCTCATAAGCAATTATTAATGTAACATAGCTACTGTTGATCCATTTTATTAATAAAAATACATAAGTCTAAATATAATTTTTTTTTAACAAACCAAATGACTTTCGTGATAAAAGAATTATTATTTTTAGATGACCCGAGTTGGAACACCATAGGTGTGAGCATTGAGAATTATCTTTGAACAGATATTGTCTTGTACTTACCCTAAATTAATCAAAGAAAATATTTCTTTTCTTTTGAAATAGTAATAAAAAACAAATTAAAAATTAGAGGGGCAGATCATGCTAATAGAGCATCAAACTATGTCGCTCAAGAACTGTTCATTATAAATCATATCAACTGCAAATTCACAAAATTTCCAGTCAATCAAAATAGATTTGTTTAACCACAGCCCGCTGGCAACGATTCAATCGATCATCTTTCTCTTTTCTAATTGATCACGACAGTGATAAAGACGACGATGATAAAGTCGAGTACGATCTTTAACCAAGAAAATATACTACTTCAGAATATTCAGGCTCACTCAAACAGGAGTGTACATGCAAAAATCAGAACTGAACGAATAATAGCAAAACCATAGTTCTATCACCTAAATAATTTCAAACCGATAAAGTAATTTACAATAAATTTTATCCTATGCTAAACGGACCAATGGCTTCATTCCCCTATTCCAAACTCCAACAAATGTCAATCCATGATTTTGAATCATACGTTACCAAGGGCAAGTCTTTTGCAACTTATGTCAGGCACAGGCGAGTAACATAATCCCGCTTGCAGGCATCGCTTGCATTGTCTCCGGACCTAACATTGTAAACCAAAAAACAATTATAAGCAAACTTATGCAACTTTGTCAAAGACGGTGACATTTTAACTGTAACACCAGAAAATGAAAAAGGCGCCTACTCGGACCCAACTAGAAGGATAACAGCAAAGTCGGGTATTTTCTAGAATTAACAAATCTATCCACTGCACTCCCAAACATACAGAACATTTCTAGATTACATGAAGCCAGTACACCATAAATGCAGTTTGCAAAGCCGTCAACGATCACTCTCGTTTATACCAATGATGAACATTCAAACTTTACACAAAACAAACTTAATGATTCTCCCTTTAAGAAGAAATACTAATATCAAACTTCTACCAAGTAGAAATGCTTAGAACTCCCTCCCTCTGATGGCCCTCTGTAGACTCGTTTAAAATCCACACATTCAACCAAACGGCTCAACTAGTTGGTTCACCAGTTAATAGTCTCCCTTTCTTTTTCGAAGACTCGTTAGAGACACATCGAACATACATGGTTTCCCAACATATACACATCTCAGACCATCTTTCTGCGATATCCGCCCTAAAGAAATGCTTATTTCCTTCCAATTTTCCCTGTCTCTAAACCAAATTGAATATGAATCGCATTAAAGCACGTTTCCCTGATACTGGATTTTTCTTCATAGACAAGGAAAACCAACTCAACTTTAGAATTCGACAACAAATGCAGCACAATCAATCAAGCAGAAGAACAAAAACATGGTATAGACAAAAATGACAAGTCTTAAGTAAACCAAAACATTCTTCAACTTAAAATAAAACAATAAAAACCCACAAAAATCCCTGAAAAGCACAAACCCCAGATTCTAACACAACAGAGCAACACTAAAAATAATAAAAATAAACCATTCTTCGCCAACAAAGCTAATTAAAAGAAGGCGAAAAAGGAGAAACCTCCTTGGCAAAAACAATCTCCCATGGAAATGTAGTGGCAGAGCATAACACCAGGGCCACGATGGGTTGCTTCGGACCATGTAGCCGAGTACATCTTAAACCCTAAATCTTGTTTTAAGGGAAAAGGGCAAAGCCAAAGGTTTTGAACTTTTAAAAAACAAAAAGAGGGTTTAAGGGAATATGTAAACGCTTTGTCCTGAAGTACAGAGTGTCAGAAAGAGTCCCAATGAAAGCGAATTTTGAAGGGGTGGAGATGTAAATTTAGTATATTAATTATTGCATTAATATAGTATCGGAGGTCTCTCGCTGTTTTGTTTTGAAAACAAAATGAAACCGCCTCTGGGTGCCGAACCTATCTGGTTGGCTTCTTGTTTCTGCCACTTTCTTTTTCTTTTGGGTTTTTTTATTTGAAAAAAAGTAATTAATTTTATTCAAAATATCCTAAATTATAATAAAGATTTATAATAATAAATTAAATATATAATTAGAAAATTTTATGATAATCATTGAAACAAAACTAGCAACTTAAGATCGCATAACGATCATACAATGAAATATTAAATTTAAATAAGAAACTCAAACAAAATAGATACAAACAGATCTGATCGCATCGACAAACGAACAACAAAAGGAGATCAAACTATTGAAATATCATCGAAAAATCGTAAATCAGTCTCGGGCGACGTGAAAAGTTATTCATAAACGCAAAACGGGTATCTAAATCCAATTCGATGGTCCAAAGCAGGGAAGATCACAAGATATCAGATAAGCGCCATCTTGATCAGTCGTAGCGATGTCAAATCAAGCCTTAGAAAAAATATAAATGAAAATACGACCAAAGAACCGAAAAAATGCCAAAAAGTATAAGAAAAAATATCATAAAAATATATGAAAATGTGTAGCACAGGTAGACTTATTGAGAATAAAAAATAAAAGAAAATAAATATACGATATAGAAAAAAACAATAAAGAATATCGGTGGTTAGCAACCAACATTAAAGTTAGTACTGTCGTCGATCAACAAAGACGAAAAATAAAAAAAATGAGCGGTACACTAAAAAGAGAAAAATTCTTTTGATTTTTTTGTAACTGCAAATTTAACCATTTTTATGGTTTACCAGGGGCTTCTCAGTTTTAGCATAATACCAACAATAAAAACCAAGGTAAAGTACACAAATAATTCTTTTTCCATACGATATTGTTTTGTTAAATTTCTTCACTATTAAAAATATAAAATTATCTCTGTAGGGTATTGGTTTGTTGAGTATCTCGACTATTAAAAATTATAAAATTATCACCCGGTTATTCATTATGTTCAAACTCGTCATTTTTTCATTAAAAATTTGACGACAGTCTAAGCTGGACATTAATCTATTAACTAAGATACGATAAAATATAATTTCATAATCTTAAACGACTATTATATCTCGATCAGCATGTTAACATCCAATTCAAACGATCGTTATTTTTTAATGAAAAATGATGCTTTTGAAATATAATAAATAATCGAGTGGACAATTTGTAACTTTTAATAGTCAAAGGACTTAACAAAACAACGTCTTATAGTCATGGAACCATTTATATATTTTACCCAAAGATATCATTTATAATGTTCGATTAAACAATTGTTTTTGTTTTTTGTTTTTTTATGGAAGCATTTTGGCCTATAATATTTAGGGTGAACTATATAAATGATTATTAATATTTAAGCAAGTTTTCATTTTATCTATTGAAGTTTCAAAAATAGTAAACTGATCATTAATGTTATTGATTTATAATAAAATGATCATTTCACTGTCATCTCTTCTAAACTGATGGCATTATAACTATAACAAAAATGTTAATATTTAATTTTATCCTTAGATTACTATTAAAACACCAAATAAGTCCCTTAAACAAAAATTTTATATTTTATTTACTTTAAAAAATTAATTCAAAAATATTAAAGTCGCATACCATTGTTGGTCAGCATAAGCCGATTTGCAAACTTCGAGAAAGATATGAGACTGATGATATTGCTATGAGCGTTAGCATTGTTGACAAATGATCAAGAAATAGTGGGTTAGTTTCTGCTTGAATCTTTGAATTCGGTCTGCTAATAACATTTTCAATTGAGACCAGAGTATCAGTAGGTGAAGAACCTGCTATTGTGGTTCTTCCTAAGGCCATGAAGAATGAGCATTTCAGTCATTCTGATTTCCTAAGAAATTTGGTGAAATCGGTCCGATAAAAGTAAAACGTTGATTTACGTTATTCAGGACTTTCAACAACTTATCGCTCCTTCAGTACAATCATACTAAACAAATCTCAACAATGCAATATTTACTAAATATTCTAAGAGAGATGCCTTACGGATGCTCAGTCCATAGTATCAATGGCATATTATAGCTGAACAGATCACCGTCGCAAATCATCACTGAGCGAGTGTCAATGAGACAAACATGTATTCATGTGATATTTATTTTATTCCAGTATTGCAACAGTGTCATAAAAGGCCAACAATTTTCAAAATAACCTTAGGGCGACACGTGTTACTTGACTGTGAAATTTAACGATCCTTCATCTCGATCACCTAAAATGATCATGTTTGTAATGTTAAGCACATGGATCATTCAAAAAATAGTTTAGACACCAATTCGTGAAAACGTTATAGTTTGGACACTTATTTTATAATTAAATATAAAAGTAATAGAATTGTTGATGTGATATTTTTATTTTATTTCAACGATGACGTGATAAGTTAGTATCGCCGTTAATTTTTAAACGACGGATGACCAAAATAAAATTAAAATGAAACTATCACGGTAATTGATTAACTAAATATGTAATTTGCCGTATTTTTTATTATCTTGTATATATATGTATAAAAGTTATCAATTTGAGAAAACAATTTGATATGAATTCCCCAATTCACGTGAGGTTTAGCATAAACGTGGAACCAACACAGGCACGAAAATGAATATTCAAATTATTCTCAACTGGTATTCAGTATTCAGAGACAGGTTGTACTATTCCCATTTATTACTGTTGAAAACTACCCCTCACTATTCTCCTAATCATCTTTGGCCTTGCAATTCCATGATTTCACTTCTCTTTTATTCTTCTAAACAACATATATTCTAAGATGAATATGGTAAATAGTGCGGTAAAAACCTTTTGGGTCCTCTAGATTTAAAATTGCACAAATTGATCCATCTCAGAAAATAAGAGTCATTTAAAAGGACCCCAATTTAGTTCATGTGAACTTTAAATGTGAGCAACTAAAGATAATTAATAAGAGCCTTAATGTTTTTTGTTAATTATGTATGATTCTACCTGAAATAATAAATTTAGTTCATGTAAACATTAAGTTAATTTATTACATAATTATTCATTATGTAGATGTTAACAATTAAATTTGTAAAAAAATTAATTATGATCAAATCGACATAATATGTAAATATAAATATTTATTATTATATCAATCAAAATTATATAAATTCATCCGAAAACAGTAGTTTTGTTATTAATTATTTTTATTGCCCACTTTCAAAACCAGCAAGACTTCATTTTCTCTCTTTTCGAAATGGACCAATTTATCTAATCTTAAAATTGAGATAAACCTAAAAGATCATTTCCCTGTGCACTAGAAAATGGCAAAGGTTTTTAAACGGAATCGTTTTCGTCCTCCAATCAGTATTTTCTTCAACTGACAGTAAAAAATGTTACATGTTGTCATGTGAATGATGCACGTGGTACCAAACAACAAATTCGGTTTAGTTGGTGTGTGTGTCGTATTTAAAAAAATCATATTATCCTCCAGAAGTGTAACGAATAAAAATAGCACATTTTTATCAAAATAAGTGATAAATGTCCCACCGGGCTAAACTTTTACTTAATTTTATTTTGGGGATTAAATTGAAATTTTAGTTAAATTTGGGGAGGAAAACAACTTTTTCACTATATTTAGACCCAAATTAGAAAGTAACCAAAAGCCTAGGAACTATGATGTAATTTTGTCATTTTCCTTTTGGGTGGGTTTAAAACCCAAAATCAGCAGGTCTCCATTTCTGGAAATCAAAACCCCTCTCTCTCTCAAGCTTTTCTTTTTTAGTAACTTTCACGATAAATCTTCAAACATCGTTTTGTCGCCGAATGTTGCTCCATTTAGTGCATTGCTCATGTCATTAGAATTTTTGTATCGTCCTGAGTCTAACGGTGATCGTTTTACTGTTTTCATTGCCGGTGTGTGGAGGAGTGAGGTGAATCGATTTTTCGATAAAGCGTAATAGGACTTTCCACCGTGTTCCATTGTGAATAGAGCTAGGTAAATGTCTTAAAACGCTTTAAAATATTTTTTAAAATTTATTAACACTTTTTTCAACTGTCAAACACCCCGCACGTGCCCCATACACCGTCGTTGGGCTTGGGGATGGTCTAACACTTGGTAGTCTTCTAGAAGCAAGTTAATCCGACCCGTTGACATGTGTCCGACCTGAGCGCCTGACCCGACCCGTTGACATGTGTCCGACCTGAGCGCTTGACCCGACCCTACCTTACTCGTCTACCCGTCCGACCCAAATCCCAAACCGACCCAATCAAATCGGACTGACCGTGGATCGAATCTAAACGAATTGTGTAACACCCATAACCCGTATAATTATACCTATACAGATTAGACATGTCACCCGAAATTTTTAAAAATCATTTTCATTTTCAAAAGCGATTTAAAATTTAATTTCATAAAATTGTAATAATATTATAAAAATATTATATCATATATAAATTATGTTTCCCTATAACACATTTAATTCAAAATATTTTTTTATATGAATAGTGAACAGTATCCGTGAACAATAAACTGTGAACAGTAACAGTGAACAATACCCGTGAACAGTGAACAGTACTTCCGAAAATACATATAAATTCATAAAAATTCCATTTTGTTTCCAACTTTGTTCAACAAAGCAAATAAAACATAATAATTACATGACACTAATTAAGTCTACATTACATCTTAGGATGTCTTACTGATATTGAAATATACTTATCGATGCTTGATGTCGCTTTAAACTCTTTAATCCACTACTGGCTTTTTACCTACGCGTGAAAATCATCACACGCTAAGTATATACTTAGTGAGGTAATTAAAACAATAACAGTGCAATACAACTCATGCATAATTTCATTATAAAAACCAAATACCTTAAAATCATATTACCAGCATATCAAATATTTTACCATTATCAAAATAATATAACTGAGTATAAATTTTCTTATTAATATACTTGTCATTTATTCCATAAGCTCGTAAGCTTATTTGTATGCTTACCATTTATTAACCAATAAACCATAAACCATAGACAATAGCCCAATATAAAACCCTGAAGACCCTGGTACACGAGTCAAATATATGCACCGTAATGCAATCTCGAGTATGACACATAAGGTCGTGTCCACCATCTGTACTAGGTATCCTTAAGTACAGTCCCGAATATGACACACAAGGTTGTGCCTACCATATACACTAGGTATCCTTTAGTGTATTCCCGAATATACAGCCTGCTGCTGGACTCTATGGCATGCCAACTATACATGTCCCTCAATGACTTACTTGGGCATACAGTCTATTTTATTTGATTTATCTATGGCATAGTATATTATCAATATTTAACATTGGGCAGTTCATACCCGAAATAGCATTCATGGTAAAATATCACATTTTCCAAAATCAATACATTATAATTTCATACTCTGACATATCAATGTCATGTCAATTTATAAAATATGATATAATATCATGCTAATAAAACAAGGTCGACTTATCGCAAGTCTTCCTGATGATGTATAAAACATCCATGTATAATTTCATGCATGTATTGCACTCACCTTGACACTTTAAAATTTTCCAAATATATATGCCTCACCATTGTCCACCATAAACCCTTTTCTATTTGACTTGCTTCGATCACAAATCAATCACGATCTGTATAATTCACAAATTCATAACAATACATATGTTAGTATTATACTAACATAAACATATCCCATAATAACTCCATAATATATTTGAAACTCATTATCTTTCAAAATACTTATCTCTTAATAATTCCTTTAAACATTGGAACCAACTTTTCCAATTTACACAAAATGGTCCTTCACCATTTTACCACTTAAATTCTTTATACCAATAATTCCAGCATTGAAATTATTTCCATTCAAATGCTTTTACAAAAGCATAATTTACATTTAAGTACCCCAACTATGCAATGTTGTACTTAAATCACTAATCTTTTCAAACTTCCAAAATAGTCATTTTTCATAATTCGGAGGTCTCTTACGGAAGCTGCTCTCAACCTGGTGTTGGGGGTAGCCTACTATCTTACCTCCCCCTTACCCCATACATATGGGAAAAAAGGACAGCCATTTTTAATTCTCAATCAACAATTTCCAGCATAGTACATCAATTATACAACACTTATACAACAACCCCTCAATTTTCCAGAATTTCAGACAATTCACACTACATTTAAAGAATCAGTATTCTGTATTGATATACACACTGAAATTCAATTCCGTTTATTCCGTTAAAAACTAGACTCGAATACGAATCTATCCATATAAATAAATCCTTCTAATTCATTATGTACAATTTATGGTGAATTTTCAAAGTTGATCAACAGAATCTGTTTTGCAAAATCTGCTGTCCGAATTTTCTGACCTTTCCTAGGTTAAAAATTCATATATTTTTGTATACACCTTGAAATTGATCCCCGTTTGTTTTAAACAAAACTAGATCTATTTATGAACACAAATATATAAAAATAACTTCCAAATTATTTTTATATAATTTATAGTGAATTTTCGAACCCACTGCCAAATTAAAAATCTAAACTGTTTTCTTTAACTTCATCCTTTGGTTCTTCATCATTTCTTACAACTAATTCTTTAAAATCACTTAACTCATCAAAACCCATAAAACACAAGAATCAACATCCCCTTTATCAACTCAAGATGAACTTGAACATAAACTCTAGTAATATTCATGTCAAAATGCAGAGAATTGAACGTAGAATATTTTCCTAACTACACCAAAGTCTAATTCTTAACAAGATTGCTTCAAAATTTAAAACAAAAATATCTACCTTTCCAGCTGGCCCTTGGATGAAGAAGAGACTGAAATGTTCTCCCATTATTGTTATTCTAATGTTAATTAGATCTAGCACATGCTAAATATAATATTATAATGGAATTTTTTTATTCCATTCAATAAGAAATTTTATTTTTGCCCTTAATGAATCTTCCTATTCACCATAAAACCAAGCCACTTGATCCATATCATATTACAAAGTCAAATATGAATTAATGTGACTTTTATTTCTGAAATTTCCCTGGAATTTTTAAAAATTGCGTTTTAGTCGCTAAATTCCACTATTTAGATCAAATCTGAAAAATTGCACATTTTCAAACCAAATTTCTCTGATCCAAAATATTAAAATAATATTTCTAATCATTTTATAACATCCCTCAAATTTTTGTAAACTTCCAATTAAATTTTAAAATACTGATTCCTTACCGAACTTCAATCATTTCTCATTTTTCTTTACTAAAATTCCAAATCCAAAATATGATTTTCATAAATCCTCACTCTCAATAGTAAACTATCTATTTATGGAATAAAATTATTTTTAGGAAATTTATCACTTAATTTCCTAAACTTTTCCCAATTTTCCACTTTGACCATCAAACTTTCAAAATTTACATTTTGGTCATTATCTAAATTTTTGGGATATTACAAATTGAACCAACTAACCGTTGACCAAATCAAGCCGAACAAGTTGATTTTGACCGTTGACTTTTTTTCTGAAAAACTCCATTTCGACGTTTTTCGATGTCCTAAGTCCTATTTTACAGTCTGTTTTGCCAAGTTCTATCTTGAAGGCCCGAAATAAGCCCGTTAATCTGTAAATGCTTAGTATTTCTAGCATTTCTACATACTTATTTTGGATTTGATTATGGAATTGATCTTGGATTATATTCTCATGAAGGTACTTGTGATTCCCCTGATCTAGGATCGACTAGATTCGATACTTCCCATTCGATAGATCAGCTCATTGCACGTTCTTCTAGAGCTACTCGTAAGTTTCTATAAATTGTTTAATTAAAGCTTATTATTTATTTTATGTTGGGATTTTGAGCTAATTCTTCCGATTTGTAGGGGCGCCACCGCCGATCGTGATAGGCAGACCCGAGAGTAGACTACCGTTCCAGACTCCTCAGATTGGTTCAGGTGTGTTTCTATTGGTGTTACAATATTGTTTTAAACTATCTGCCTGAACTGTTTTGGAATTTAAATATGTTGACTACATGATATCTATTTTACCACATGCTTTGACTTTTGATATCCTATTTACTGTATATTTCTGGTATGATCTCTAGTTACTATATTTCTGTATTTGGTTTTGGAAAATGGAATTTGTTCATGTTTTAAAGAATAAACCATTGTTTTCACTCAATTCATGCATATTCACTATCATTGGTGGTATGATTAGAGGACGTAACTCATGCCTATTATCTGACTTGTAAGACCCTACTGCAGGATCTTCTGCTTTGTACACAGGGTAAGTCCTTACAACAGTTCTTTATGCTATCAGTATAAGGTCCTTACTGGATGTACAGGTGGGTGTATAGTTCAGGGGAACCTACACATTCTGATGTTCGGATGGGGTAGTGTTTACGTTTTAAAGAGCATGTTTTTATAAATTAATTTTTATTGAAGTATTTATCTGAATACACCACACTGAGCACACTGGATTTTTTTAGCTCACTCTTTAATTTTTTAACTTTTCAGATACTATCTGATAGTAGGTTAGCAAATTTGGCATCATGAGGATTGATTGTTCTCCTTTTTGTATCATTGTATATTTCCTTATGCTCATCTCTGTTTATTTTGATGACACGTGTTTTTATCGTTGTATTTGTATTACCAATATTTTGTTCTGAACATGTTTTCATACAGACCTCTGATGATATATATATATATATATTTACCATTATGTATTTCTGTATTTTACTTTTATTTATATTTTATTTACTGAAATAGATTTCAAATATGTTTTGAATACAAAAATAATATATGAATACGGTTTGTGACTGCCTAAATTTGGGCGATCAGTTTATGCCGGGTCTAGAGGTACAATAAAAATATTTTCTTTTTTTTTTTGTCACCGATATTTTCTAAAAGAGTTGGAAGTGGAGTGAATTCACTGAATTGTTGTTGAGATTGATTAATTAATGATTATATTGATAAATTACTTTTTAAACATGATCGATTTTTTAATAATTTTAATTTTTTATACAATGTTTATATATTTTTTAAATATTTTTAATAATCTAATATTAATATTGATAGAAATTTATATTTTTACATCTTTAAATTTTTAATATATATTTTTAAAAAGTAATATTCCTGACATAAAATCTTATATCTTTCTTATTTTCAGATCTTCTATACAGTTATCTTACCTCTCACCAAACTTTTTAAAATGAAAATGATCGATTCTGGTTGCAAATTAATCATTCCTCCAATATTACATTTATTTATATTAGATTAATTAATACCCATAAAAATAAGTGAAAAAAGTAACTGGTGAAGCATTAATTTAATGATAAGATAATTAATTTTATGGATTTCTTTTTATAGATACGAATTTTATTAAACATAAATATTGTAAATGAATATTTAATCTATATGTATTTATTCAAAAATTCTAATCATATTTAATAATCAATTTTAATAATAATATAGCAAACAAATTTAAGTAAAATATTCTCTTAAATAAGTTTTTATTTAATAATTTGTAATACGGAAATGCCTAAAATTAGTAAGGCATTTCAACTAAACCATTATTAAAAATTCTATAATCAAATTTCAATGTCTCATTTGAAAATTTTAAGTATAAGTTTAATTTATCTCAAAAACTTATTTATAACTTAAGGTAAATTATAAATTTTTATCATTTATTTTTCTTTTCACTTCTATTTTGGGTATTAAAATTTTTAAAAATAGTTAACTTATTGAACCCTCGATTTTCTCCTATTTTAGTTACCCGTCGTTAAATGCTTAACTATGTTATGATCGAGCATTTATCTTTTAAAATTTATGAAATGACCTCAAAAAATTTAGAAAACCCCCCGATTTTGGATTTTATTTGATTTATCGACGATAAAACATCTTCTTCCAAATCCCATTAGTGAGAAAGTGGAGAAGGAAGAAGCAAGTTGTATATCCTCATTGCACATTGATCAAACGGTGGATATTGTAGATTAGGGGTGATTTAGGATTTGTAAGTTTTATATTTTGGGTTGAGTTTTGTTAGTTTTAAAGTAATTTAGGAAAATTTAAGATGACGTAGAGGTATGAGATAATGAGGTAAGTTTATTTGTATTTCGATTGGTCGAAGAAGATACTAAAGAATGACGATTCTAGCATCAACTTGAAATAGTGATGAAATTATAAAGGTTTCATCTTCACATGAATAAGATAAAATTAAAAAATAAAAAGAAAGAAAGGAAAAATAACATAAATAATATGCGATTACTATATCAATGAGAAGTGATTCACATCAATATAAATGACAGGTGACTGTCATATTATACTTTTATTTATAATTTAATTATTGAATGATTAAAATAACAACAAATAAAAAATTCAGTGAATACATTAAAAATTTTAATTAATGATTAAAATAAGCCTAAATTTAACATGAGTTATTTAGTATATAAATCTAAAAAAATAATGTAGAGTAATAGAGTTATCTGCTGCCGACTAGGTTTACCTGTTTAATCCGAAAAGCCACGTGGCTTCCATGCTTTAAATCCCATCTTTAATAAAAGCCCTTTAAAATCGCTAAATTTCAACTTTTATGTTTAATTACAAATACTAAATCACATCAATCAGACAGAAACTTCATCCACAAAACATGTACTTGGCAGACCACGAACCACTCTTTCGCATATGTCCACATCTCGGTTTAATTATCTCATAAAAATAGTTTCAACATTTCAAAAGCAACGATTATGTTCACACACGTGTTTATTTTTCGGTTTTAATCGAATTAATTGATTGAATCGAATTATTTCAATTAATTCAGTTGGTCTTTGAATTAGTTCGGTTGGAGAACGATTAATAATTTTTTTAAAATTTGGTTAATTCGATTCGAAATCGGTTAATTAACCGAAATTAAATTTTAAATTTTAAATATATTATATATAACATATGGGCTTAGTCCAAATCATTTAAATCCAAATTAATATTTAAGATCTAATAACTTTTAAACCTAAATCAATATTAATTAATTAAACAAATCTATATAAAAATTTTATTTTATAATTTTATATTATTTAAATTAATTGTAAATTGTTTTTTGAATTAAAAAATATTCAATTTTTATATAAATTAGAAAAGTTTAAAAAGTTTTGGTTAATTCGAAAATTAACCGAATTAACCGAAATTTATTTGGTTCGGTTAATATTTTCAAAAAAAAGTTCGGTTCAGTTAACGGTTAAAGAAAAAAAAAAGTACGGTAAATTTGGTTAATGGTAATTCAGTTCGATCGACCACTATTTTAATCGAATGAACATCCCTACCCACAATTTCACGAGACTAGGAGTAATGTATTATTAAATAAACCCTCAAATTTTATTATTTTATTTACTTAGTTTTTTTTATATTTTACATTTACATGAATCTTTACATTTTAATTAATACTTACTGCGATCAAACTCTAAGAGGAATATTGTTTTTTTTAAAGGTTTTGAGATCAAATAGATACACTTGCTCAAACTATGATCTTTATTTTAAATTGGTCTTTAAACTTTTTGAACATTCTAAATTTATCCCAAATTATATATATATATATATATATATATATATTAATCACATCCTTTGTTAATAAAATCGTTAGCTCAAGTATATTATTACATGTTTGAAAAAAGTGAAATTTAGACTAAACTAAGATTGTAACTATTTACATATTTGGATGAATTTAGTAATAAAATTAGAAGATTCAAAAGTTTGGGGACCAATTTAGAAACATGGTCATAGTTTAGAGATTAAAAATAGAATGTTTAAAAGTTTAAGGAACTATTTAGAATGATATTCATAATTTAGAAATGAAATTAGAATATTTAAAAGTTTAAGGACCAACTTAAAATAAAAATTATAGTTTAGATACCTATAATACAAATAAATCAATAAAATAATCCATAAAATATTTTGATTTGATAGGTCATGCGTATTAGCTAAATAGCGAGAATATAAAGCCGTGAAATTTCCTCTCAAAGTGTATTTCAATTTTCAAAGGGATTAAGGCAACAAAAGGAGCGTTTTTTGAAGCGGGTTCTGAATTCTAACAGCGAATCGCTCCCTGGCTTTTGACTGCCAAATTTTCCCAACTTACTAACAGTCAATATTACCACTCCTGCTACTTTGTCCTTTCTTGCTTTTTCCCAGCAGGTTTTCCTTACCAGTTACTACTAGTGATAGCAGTAGGCGAGGGGTTAAGAAAATTGAGAGAAAAAAATAGTAGTACAAAGGGAGGAAGAGGGAAACAATCATGCCATCAGGTGCTAAGAAGAGAAAAGCTGCCAAGAAAAAGAAGGAACAAACAGCCAACACCATCACTTCATCAAACAACCCACATGGTACTTTGATTTTTTTTTTCTTTTGAAATTTTGGGTTTAGTTTTTAATAGATTTGAGATGATGGGTCTTTTTGATTCTGTATTTGCATGTCTCATTCTGTTATTTTTTTTTATTTGCTGGAGATTTACAGTTCAAAGAAATCAGCTTGCCATGTTTAATGGATGATATTAATTGTCTAGTTTATGATATTGATTGGGATTGTTTCCCTTTAATCACTTACCTTTCACTTTATGCTTTTTTAGGAGATTTTCTAATATATTTGTTTAGGGCTTCTGGCGATTTATAGCCAATCCTGTATTTTACTTGATTTTGACCACTTCATGTTTTTTTTTTCTTTTCATCCAAAATTGGTTGAAAAATCATTTTCCTTAATCAATTTAAAAATGTCCATCAGTTTGGCACAGTGTTTAATCTGGTAGTTCCTGTAGGGGATTGAAATATTTGTTGTTTGAATGATGGTTGGAACTATTATGATGTTTATCAATGGTGCTAGGAAATGATGATCCGAGAAGCCAAGACGAAAGGGATAGTGATGGTGGCGACGCTGGTTCCCATGCATCTCAGGATGACTACAATCACCGGCATACATTCAGCCAGGGGGAATATGAAGGGAAAAGATCGCAATCACATGTAACTGAGGAGAAGTCTGTGGAAGAGGCCACTAAAGATACAGAAAGCACCGAGAAATCGGGATCTGGTGTCGTTGATGTTAAAATCGAGAAAGGGTGGGAACTGACTAATGATCTTGAGAGCACACATGTTTCTATTCAGCATGTTGAGCTTGATAAGAACTCTAGCAGCAGCAGTAGTTCGGATGATGAATCTCAAGTCTCTGAGAAGAAGTCGAAGGAAGAAGCCTGTAATATTGGTTCTGAAGTGGCCTCATATAATATCGAGAATAAGTCGGCTACTGTTTTGGCTGAAGATGTTCCGAAGGTCGCTGAACATGGAGCATTTGAGAATGGTGATAGTAATTCTGCAGGTGACATTGTTGCTGTTGACAACGCGGTAAAAACTGCTTTATCTATGCCAGAGTTATCGGAAACTTCTGAAAAGAATTCAGTACCTGATGTAGTTGAATCAGGGTTGAAGGCAAATGAAGAGAAATTATTGCCCTCATCAAATGTGATTTCTGGGGTTAAATTGGAAGGAGCTGAAGGAAAAGACTTCCCATCCTTGGATATTCCTACGGCCGAAACAAATAATTTTGCAGAAACAAACCAAACATTAGAGCCCCACGAGTACTCTGAAAAGCAGGTATATCGTGTGTTTGAATGCTCCTTATTTCATCTAAAGAAAAACTGATTTTTCTTATATATTTCTGCTTTGGTTCACAGCCTCGTGCTGCTTCGACTCCACCACCGGTGCAAAGAACCTCATTCTTAAGTTGTTGTGGATTGTTTGAAGCTTTTACTGGTTCTGGTAGATAACCGAATTTTCGAGTTATCTATCAAGTTAAGATAAAGTTATATTATACTTTCCTTTATAGTTTGCAGAACTGAGTGTTGAGATATACTGAGTAGGTCATGCCCTTTGTGCATTTGTGGGTGTATGGGAATGCTAGGACTATGAAACTAGAACTTGAGATCTGGAACTTATTGCTTGTCATTGTTTCTTTTTTGTTCAGTTATCTGGTATTCTTTTCCAATCAGCACTGATCTTGCCTTCAACCTCTTTGTCTCGTTATTTTAACAGTTTTCCTTTACGGATTCATCGCTTAAGGCTTACAACTAATTGATAATGGTTCCCGGTTGATCTAGGTAGCTTGATGAATGACGACTATAAGACGAAAATCCTTATGGTAGCCCGTTCAACAGTCTCTCTTGTTAATTATGTTCTTGTTAATCTAGAAATTCCTTGCATGTAATGTTGGAGGCTATATGTTTAGTCAATTATCGTCCTTGTTGAACTAAGAGTGCCAATGACAATTGTGCTATCTCTGTATTGAATTGTGCCCCTCGTATTTATTGTCTTTGATATGGTTGATATTTAAAAAAAAAAAGAAATCAATTTTCATAGGCTGTAAACATATGTTGAGTCTCAAATTCTAGTCACTATGTCCGATTCTTTATGAAGTGTGCATATATATATATATATATATATATAATCCAATTACATGTGTAAAATTTTTTAGTTTTACATAGATTTAAGAATTGGATGAGGGAAAATAGACGATTGAGTTTAACGGTGAAAAATAAGAAGATATTTATTAGAAAAAATGAGTTAATTTTAATCTTTTATTTTCATTTATCCATTGGTTTTAAATTCTTGTAAATTTAAAAAAAAATGTATTGTGTAAATGGATTCTGCCTCGATATGTGAACATGGGTGGGTTTAGAAATATGACTCTCAAAGAACTCTTTAAATAAATTTTAAAAATTAAACATACTAGGATCGAGGGGCGGATGTACTTGGCTCTTTAGGGGTTATGTGCATACCTATTATTTTGGATAAGTTATTAAATATAATCTAATATGTTAAAAGTTATTAAATATAATTCAATATGTTAAAAGTTATTAAATATAATTCAATATGTTAATGGATGGAGAAGAAAATAAGAAATTTTGTATGCCCATTTTGTTGGAATTTTTTTTTAAAAAATTTTGAACCTCTATATTAAATTCTTGGATATGTCACTGTTAGTATCTAGTCCTATATTCATACCAGTCTTGCTTGCATAACTTTTGGGGACACTTTACAAGATAATTCCTCAAATTCGAGATTTTTAAAGAAAAATAATACTCACTCTCTAATAATTAATGCCACTGGATAAGTTTACGAAATTAACCACTTAAACACAAACAATAATACACATCTTTATTTTAAATCAAATTCAGTATCACTTCATTCATGAAAATTAAAAGGAACTGTAAATACACAAAATATTTCATATTAAAATCAACATAAATGATTTCATAACAAAGACAATCGATACCAGTAGATTTGCTTGGTACCTACTCTCTTATGGTCCGACATAGACATAAGCATCATAGAAAATACAAGTAAAAAGAAGGATAAAGTATATTGGTGATCTCTTTTATTTTTGATTTATTTTATTTTGATCATCAATTTTTTTTGAAAAAAAAACCCCACTCTAATCACTTTTATTTATTATTGTAACATTAGCTCTCAATAATAAACAAAACGTTAATTTAACTTGACTCTTGAATTTTAAACATAATGTTAATCTGATTTTCAATTTTAAATAATATATCAATTTGATTATTAAATTTCAATAAAAATATTAATTTAATATCTAAATCTGATCGAAATTTTTATTTTTGATCACAGTTCATCATCATGATCGATTTCATTGAAACTAAGGACATGTAAGCAAAATAACTCCAAGAATATGAAGGTGAACTCTAAATGTTCATGTTTTAATGATCAAAACTCAATTAATCAAATAACATAAATCAACAACCCTAGCACGATTTAACAGCATTGCTATCTCTCAACTAGCTAATGAGTACGGAGCATGTATCTTTAAGCAAACCCTAGGCATCCGGGCTGTCCAGCTGAAGTTGAACTTTCTCGAAATTCCAGGTTAGCTTTAAACCTTCAGGGGTGTTTAGATGGGGAATGTGGGATTCTCATGAGAATAGAATCCACATTCTTCTGTTTGGTTAGTCCTGAAATCTCATTTTCGGTAATGTAATATTATCAATAGTGAATTTTTTGGTGTATATTACCAGGAATGTCATTACCTCCATTTCCTTAGGTATTGTTGGATTCCCGGCGTTTTGGACTAAAATGCCCTTAAAATTTTTTTAAATATCATTTTTCTGTCATTAAATAATAAAAATTCTACGAAGGTTAAATTACAAATTTATCCTTAAACTATTTTAGATTTATAAAAAAAAGTCTATAATTAAAATTTTATATGAAGTTCAGGGGTTAAAATAAAATTTTACCATTTCATTAAACCTTTTTATATTTTTAATTTAGTAAAAAAAATTATATAAATTTTATGAATTTAAATTTTTAAAAGAAAATATATAAATATTTTCCAACTTGTTAAAAAACAAATATATAATAAGGACAATTTGGTCAAATATACATTTCAATAATCTTTTATTCCTTTAACAAAACACGGTAATCTTACATTCCTGCTAAGCCAACCAAACATAAAATACAACATTTTCATTAATCCTATTCCCTGGTAATCTTACATTCCCACTGGTAATCTTCTATTCTGTGAACCAAACGCACCCTCAGGGTGTGTTTGGTTTGGGGAATGTGAGATTCTTATGGGAATGAAATCCACATTCTCCAGTTTGGTTGGCCGAAAATATCATTCTCGATAATCTTACATTACCAATAGTAGTTTTTTTGGGTATATTATCGGGAATGTCATTACCTCCCTTTCCTTAGGTATTGTTGGATTACCAGCGTTTTGGACTAAAATTCCCTTAAATTTTTTTCTTTAAAAAATATCCTTATTCTGTCATTGAATAATAAAAATTCCACGAAAGTTAAATTACAAATTTATCCTTAAACTATTTTAGATTTATAAAAAAAATCTATAATTAAAATTTTATATGAAGTTAAGGGGTTAAAATAAAATTTTACCCTTTCATTAAACCTTTTTATATTTTCAATTTTGTATAAAAAATTATATAAATTTTATGAATTTAAATTTTTAAAAGAAAATATATAAATATTTTCCAACTTTGTTAAAAAAACAAATATATATTAAGGACAATTTGGTCAAATATACATTCCAATAATCTTTTATTCCTTTAACCAAACACGGTAATATTACATTCATGCTAAACCAACTAAACACAAAATACAACATTCCCAGTAATCCTATTCCCTGGTAATCTTTTATTCCCATTGATAATCTTACATTCCGTGAACCAAACGCACCCTCAAAAGCTCTTTAAAGTTTAGATACTGCTATTTGTAACTAATAAAAAAAGTCAATTATAATAATAGTTTATATAAATATTTAAATATTATAATCATCCATGATCAATGATAAAGTATAATATATTATTTACTTTCTTTAAGTTATCTAAATTCTTAAATGATGATATTAAGATAAAAACCCAATTTCTCTCACAAGACTTGTTCATGATTCCGTATTTGTCATTAAAACGAAAAGCGCAGCCACTGATACTAAAAAGAAACTGGGCATTAGATCCCACAGACAACAACAAAAATAAACTATTAAAGATTGTATTTTTAAAAATAAAAAGGCTAAGAATTAATTTTTAAAATAAAAATACTCGAAATTGTTTTCCTAAATACATAAATTTTTATTAAAAAAAATGATTGCTTTTTTGGTGAACCAATCCTAGTCCCAACAGAAAAGTTGTTTTAGATGGAGGGTTAAAAAGAGGCTTATGTATATAAGCAATCTCAGCCGAAAGAAGGTGACTGTTATATAATCGTTATAAATAAATCAGGAATGATAATGATTTACATCATCGATTGCTGCAAATGACAAACAAAAAAACATCACAAAAAGCCAGTAACTTGCAAAAACTACCCCAATTTTGAGACTCTAAAAGGATACTGAAAAATCATGCAAGAGATCAGATGGTAGTGCTTGTTGTTATTCATCATTCAAATGCGGCAACGATGGGTTATTCTCATCACGCCTCCTTGCATATTTGTAAAGAAGAAACAGGATTAAAGGAAAAAAAAGAGTTTGATTATTTAGGGTTAATATGGATCAGATAAAAGAGTTGTTTTTATCACCATCTTCCATCCAGAGATGAAAGTGAGACCTGGTGTCAAACAACAATCATCATTTCCATTTCTAAAGAATCAAAGAACACCGGAACAGATAAATGAAGGAAAAGGTAAGATGGAGAGCTATTGACGGATCAGATAGTCGATCGTTAATTACTCGGCATATAGAAACTCAGACTGGGTATCAAGATTAATCTTCATATCCGCATTCAATCCATTTCAATTAAACCCCAAAGAAAATAAAAAATAATAAAAAAGATGCTAAAATGATATCTGTAGATGAAATCGGATATGAATGTCCATCACCAACTTCGCACATGAAGACATTTAATTTATGCAAAGTAAGAAGGGGACAATAGAGAGGGTTCTTGTTTTCTTTTAAGGAGTAACAGAAACAGCCTTGAGAAGAAAAAAACTATATCCTACGCGAGTTTTAAAAAACTGATTCATAATGTTTTTAAATCACAAAATAATCGAAAGACCAAAATAACCTAAATACCCCTACTTTTCAGTTACACATAACACCACTCAAACTTATATTTTCACAGTATGAGACGGAGGGATTTACACCAGATAATTGCCTCCTCAATACTACACTAATCATCACCGTGTGTACAACAACAACAATTATCAATTACTTAAATTATATGAATCAATATTAGAAATCAAAATTTCTAACATTCTCCCTCTTCATTCATATATGGAAAGTATATAACATATTAACATAATTTGAGCTCACTTAAATAATGTAATATACAAGTCACAACTTCGTAAGAATTAAACCGACCGAATCATGGCGGTCACGGGCCTAGCAAACAACCCGATTTCTTCCATATATTACATGTCAATCCAATTCAAACAGACACAATTTAATAAGGTAGACACCCGAATATATCTTATCCGACAATGTCTTAAAATAAGATCCAACATCTATAATCATAACAAAATATGCATAACTGAAATATGATTCATAGATAAGCAAAATCTAAACTAACATCGATATCTAGAGTATCAAACAAACATAAATGTGCAAGACATATATTCATACATGTATGACTAATAATCCTCTATACAAGGACTTCGTGACTACTCTTCACTAACATGGCCAATAAATGTCTTAGGAGCTAGTCCTTTAGTCAACAGATCCACAATCATATTTTTGGTGCCAATGTGCACTATTTGATTTTGCACATCTTATTTGACCGATAGATACTTTCATCCATATGTTTGGCACACTTAGAGTATCTATCATTCTTAGAAAATAACACAACCGTCGCATTATCAAAATAAATCCCCATCGGTTTAGCAATGGTACCAACGATGCCTAAACCATCAACAAAATTGCGTAGCCATAACAATTGAACTGTAGCTTCAAAGCATGCTACAAATTCAGCCTCCATAGTGGAAGTAGCAATGACAATATGCTTACCACTCTTCCATGAGACAACTCCATCAGTTAGAAGGAACACATAGTCGAATGTGGACTTCTGGGTATCCGAACATCCGACATAGTCTGAGTCCGAGTAACCAACAACCTCAAGGTTACTAGTTCTTCTATACGTTAGCATGTGATCCTTAGTGTCTTGCAAGTACCTTAAAACTTTCTTTGCAGCTCTCCAATGAATAAGTCCAGGATTTGATTGATAACGACCCAACATATCGACCGCAAAACTTATATCCGACCTAGTACATGTCTGAGCATACATCAAACTCCCGACTAAAGATGAATAAGGGATATTATCCATTTTTTTGCGCTCTATGTCATTCATGGTACATTGAGACATATTAAAATTGTCTCCTTTCTGTATGGGAACTGGATTAGGTATACATGATTTCATCTTAAATATTTCTAGAAATTTGTTGATGTAAGCCTTTTGAGACAATCCCAAAATTCCTTGTAATATATCTCAAAATATTTCTATTCCGATCACATAAGAAGCCTCACCCATATCATTCATCTCAAAGTTGCAAGAAATGTAGCCCTTAACATCATGCAATAACCCACGATCATTAGCGACACCATGTCTAATCCTAAAATCAAATCCTAAAACATCTAACCTAGAAAGAGAAACATGATTTCTAGAGTAATCTGGAACATATAGACACTTCTCTAGATCAAGGCAATATCACGTATCTAACACAATTCTATTCTTCCCTACACCTTCAATTCTAGCCTTCATCATGTTTCCCATAAATATAAAGCTTTCACTTTCTGACATCCGGTGAATATTTAGATAACCCTCTCTTTTCAAACCATGTCTTCCTCTTTGGGAAATCAACATTCTTGTGCCCAGATTTATTGCAAAAGAAACATTTCAATATCTTTTCAACCCCTTCTTGCCCTTTACTGGAATGTACCTTAAATAATTGTTTTTTCTTGTTCTTCATTTTCTTACTTGGAGCTTTTCCGCCATTAGAACCAGCGTTTGAATTACCACAATAGGTAAAATTGGCTTGGGGAAGTTTGACTTTAAGGTCTTCCCTTTACCTTGCCTCCTCTTGCAAGAGCATGGCCTGAGTATCCGAAAAAGACCATTTTCCTTAAGTTAGTTGTATGTTCTCCAAAATTGCTTGAAATCGTCACCCTTACATGGTTTGAACATGAACTCAACTAACACCCTCTCACCAAGATCCATATCCAAACTTTTAAGCCAGTTGTAGGTATTCACCATATGAGTAATGTGTTCTTCCATTGACTAAGCTATAGTGTACTTTCTATTAGATAAATCATCAATAAGAGCAACAACAATAGACTTATCCACAATGTCTGTCATAGTACACTTCTTAATTTTAGGCACAAATTCCCTCACATTTTCAGTCTTGGGATGGGAAAGCTTAATATTAGGTGCTATGCTAAGCTTAAGAAAGCACATCATAAGCCTATTCAATCTCTCCCAGTTCTCCCACAGTTTCTTGTTTGCCTCCGAACAAGTATCAGTCGGTTTAGTGGGCTCTTCCATAACTATATCTAAATCGAGTCCCAAAAGGCCAACATTTAGCTTGACATATTTGATCCAATCATCATATTTCTGCCCATTAAACTTGATACCATTGGCAATCATATTTGACATAGTAGAGACCACTGCAAACATTTACATCTTACATATTAATTCCTTTGAATTTAAACCACAATTCAGACTATAACATATTCCAAAACATTGCATTTAAATTCACCTTTGGGCTAAATCTAAACACAACCAACAATCATCAAACATGCATCATCCTTATAACATATACAAGGTCAATCATTAAGTTTACTTTAACATACAAGTCATATTTGGATGTAACTTATATATTAATTAAACAAAGTTCATAACCTACTTCAATTGTTATTAACCATGAGTAAGATTTACCTTTAGGTAATCATATAACTATATGTTAATAACTATAAATGTTTATTATTCTTAAATGTCATTTATGATGCTACATCAAATAAATATTTATAAACATAATATAAATCATTTAATGAATTTCTAGTGGGTCACTTTGGTGACTAACGCACTAGCTAAAATATTAAAGATTTAATTCATGATCCAAAATTGTTTGATGTATTCCTACACTTGCCACGACAATATCATTAACTACTTCACTTGCTCACGGCAACGTCATTAACTGTACTTGCCACGACAACATAATTCACCATCAAACCGAGATCATATCATTGTTCCTTATCAATTAACAGTCAATCTAACATAAATATCATAATCAATTATCAATTTGCAACTTCAATTAATCTTCAATAAGAAAATACCCAAATTTATTATGAAACCTTTAATAAGAAAAATACCAATTTTTTTATGAAACATTAAATAATAAAAAAATACCCGAATTTGTAACATCCCAAAATTCAGGGTCAGTGACTAAATTGCAAATTTTGAAAACTATGTGCTTGATTTCGAAATAAGTTAAAAGTTCATGGATTTAGTAGTAAAGCTGGAAAGTAACAAGGGTATTATGGTCTTTTCTAAGAGAAGATTTTTATTTTCCCTTTTTAAGGAAACCACGTGGGAAAGGAGAGAATTATCCAGAGTCTTCTTCTCCAGCTTCTTCTTCTCCCCGTAAGCCTCATTTAAAGGTGAGTTTAATTTCAGCTGTTTAATTCTTGGATTTATAAGTTGATTTTGATTCTTGGAGTATTATATAAGCTTAAGGAAAGCTTATATAAGCTTTAAACATCAAGAATAGAGAATTAGAAATGAAATGATATGAAGGGTGTAGAAATGAAATTTTGTATAGAAAGGTTTTTGAAGTTCTAAAGATGGATTTGACTTGTCAAGGGTATAATTAAGAAGCTAGAAGCAATAGAATTGAATTTGGAACATGTTGAAAATTTAGTGTAATTCTTGAATTACATATGGAGAATAGGATTTTGATGTTAAAGAGGTGATTAATGAATATGAATGAGTTTGAATATGAGTATGTAAGTTAAAAATAATAAAGGGAATGATATATGAAGTATTAAGCTGAAAAGAGTGGATTTTCGGGCATAAAAGAGGATTCTGGGCAGAGTGCATCGATGCACATTCATAGTGCATCGATGCATCAAGGTTAAAACCCAGAAATTATTTGAAGGTGTATCGATGCATTGGTAATGCATCGATGCACTCTTTTAAAAATAGAAACATCGAATGCAATTAGTGCATCGATGCATAAGGCATGCATCGATGCATCCCAGTAATAATACAACATCGAATGCATTTTATGCACCGATGCATCAGTAGTGCATCGATGCATACCTTCATTAAAAGATGAAATTGGCTTTTCTCTGAGCCTAAGGAGTGATAGTTTTGAATATATCAATCAGTATACTGATAAGTATTAATGTATTATTATGTAGATATAGAATGAAAGCTTGTTCCGGAACAAACTAAGGATTATGATTGATTCAAAACAACGAGGCCCAGGTGAGTGCATCTTATTGTATAAGATTATATGGAAATTGGACTTGTGATAAGTCTATTCTTATAGTAATAGCTCATTAAGTCTTGATTATAATTATGTTAACGATATGAAGTGTATGTATGTTTGATTATATGAATTGATACGTTTTGTTTTGTATGTGCTATGTGATTTATGTAAAAATACGGTTAAGTGTTAATGAGAGAATATAAAATAAGTTATGAAATTATATGAATATAGAAGATAAGTCAAGAGATGTAGGGAAATGGAAATAGATGTTTATAAAGAGTCATAGGAGAACAAATATAAGTAATATGATAATGAAATATAAGGCTATGTGAATACATGGTTATGAGATAAAAGATGTAAGAATAGAAAAATATGATGAGAGTGAGTTCATGAGAAGTGATATGAACTAGGTAACATGAGTTGGACAAGTACATAGTGATATGATCCATCATGGGAATTAGTATAATAGAGCTTTTGATTTAATGAGAGTTAAGGGAACTAAATAAGATTGAATTATAGAATGAAATGGGAATAATATATCAATTAGGAAACTTGAATATAAAGGGACGATACGAATATACAAGATAAGTTATATGCTAAATATCTATAGAGCTATATGAAAAGATTATAATGAAATTATGAAATTGAATTAAATAAATAGATTAAATTATTACCCAAATAAAAATACTATTAAATGATATATATATTTAGAAATACGATATAAGCTATGTGAAAGTGTTATAGGTGTTTCTATATGTTATAGGAAATATATGATCATATGTGAACAAGATATGATAAGTATGTTTACATGAATAAATGTGATTGGGTGAGAAATGATAGAAATTATATGAAAACAGGTATATGTGAATTAGCTTTGTAATTAAGTAAATATATGAAATCATAACTATGAATTATGTGATTATATGTTATATGAATACAAGAACATGAGATATGTGACCTGTGAATTATATGGAAATGATCTACATGTAAGTGAACTATGTGATAATATGAAAAGAAGCTATATGATACGTGATATGTGAAAGTGAATTACATGTTTATGTGAATATTTGAAATGAAATAAATGATAATGCCCATGTTATATGTCATGAGAGCTAGGGGTATAGTTGGCATGCCAAGAGTCGAGGGTCTACGTGGTCCTTCGGGATATATATATATTCTGTGGAACATGTGTGAAGTCTTGTAAGACACATACTTGATCCCTAGTATATGTATATGATTCTTAAGGAATGATATGTGGTCCTTATGGACATTATTATATGGCACTACGGTGCAATTCTACGCGGTCCTTCGGGATATATATATATTCTGTGGAACATGTGTGAAGTCTTGTAAGATACATACTTGATCCCTAGTATATGTATATGATTCTTAAGGAATGATATGTGGTCCTTATGGACATTATTATATGGCACTACGGTGCAATTCTACGTGCACTTCGGTGCAATGATACGAGCTGTGGTGACAGCATTAGTGCACAACCTCTATAGACTCACATATCGATAGTTCTCACAAGTGTACCTTGGGCTAATCAAAGAGATAACATAAATACAATATATATAATGTATATGCTTTTGGTGAAATGATATATGAGTGATATGATATACAAAAAGGATAAGTACAAGATTATGTGATAAATAATTCGATGATAATGATAGAGATAATGATAATGATATATATATGATAATGCTAAGAAAGTAGATTATGATATATGTACATGAGTGTCTTTGTTATATAAAAAGGTATATGATTTTGTATGATAAATTAGTATTAAATGTTCATTTGTTTTGTTATATGGGATGTTTTTTATGATTTCTATTATATGTTTTATTTGCCTCACTAAGTCATCGACTTAGCGTGTGATTGTTTCACACGTAGGTTCGAGAAGAATATAGAGAGCAATGTGGAGCAAGACATGTCAGTTACTTCTTACAGAAGATCAGATCAGAAAAGATGTTTTGAATTAGATGTATACTGTACATTGAAAATGGTTGGCATATAAATAAATGTCTGAATTGTATATGCACTGAACGGTTTTGCAAAAACATTTAAGCTCTGAATTGTTCTGGAAATCTTTTGAATAAGCTACATGTATAAAAGTTTTAAATTACTCACTATTTTATACAAGTAAATGTTTTGAAAAAGTCAATGTGACACCTCGGACTCGAATCCAGGTCGGGTACGGGTTGGGGGTGTTACAGAATTTCTTATGAAACCTAAATTGGTGATTTAATTCCTATCAAACCTGGCTCTGAAATCAAATGTTAAAATCAATTAATCTTGCATGCGGACACAATTAACACATAAGGATCTTGATAGGGTAATTAAGTCAACCAAATCAAGCTCATGACATAATTATTAATAATTACAGTAAAAGAAATGGAAACTTACTTGATGATTCTATTATGATAGTTGAATATCCCAAAAGCAAGAAGTAATAAATGTTATCCAATCCCAATACTGTATAATCCTCAATTTGCCTTGTGATGATATCAAGACTTGTTTGATTATTGATGAAAGAATCAAAATCCAAAAAACAGAGAGTGTTCTTAGGGATGGCAAAAAAACCCGAACCCGACGGGGAAAACCGAAAACCGAATTAAACGGGTCAGGTTCGGGGATGATAAACGGGGACGGGGACGGGTTTGGTAATCCCCGCCCCGATTACCCGATTACCCACCCCGATTACCCGCCCCGATACCCGACCCGATAAATATTAAAAATAATTATTTATATATATATAATATTAATAAATTTAATTTAAATAAAAAAATATATATTTAATTTATATATATATATATATACCCGGCCCGATTCCCAGCCCAATACCGACCCAATACCCGACCCAATACCTGGCCCAATACCCGTTTAAATAATCGATTGTGCTAAACGGTGATACCCGTTTCCCCGCGGTTTTCCCCGATTACCCGACGGGGATCCCCGTTTAAATCCCCGCGGTTTTTTAAACGGGGACGGGTACCGGTTTTTTAAACGGGGACGGGGACGGGGGGACCAATACCCGGCCCGAACCCGGCCCGTTGCCATCCCTAAGTGTTCTTGTTTTCATTTAAGAGAGAAAAAGAAAGAGCATTGAGAAAAAAAACTATCTGTTACATGAGTTTTAAAAAATTGATTCTACTATATTTTTTAAATCACAAAATAACCGAAAGTCCAAAATAATCGAAATGCCCCTCTATTTTTCAGTTACACATAACACCACTCAAACTTATATTTTCACGATATGGGACGGAGGGATTTACACCCGATAATTGCCTCCTCAATACTACACTAATCATCACCGTGTGTACAACAACAACAATTATCAATTACTTAAATTATATGAATCAATATTAAAAATCAAAATTTCTAACAGTTTTGTTACCATTAATAACGACGGTCATCACTAATGAGGCAATAGAGCCCTTGTTTTTCATGTATCATGTATAGCATAACATCATACTTGTTAAGTTGTTATTGATGAATTGATTTCGTAGTTTTGTTTCTTAATTTGTTTCCAGGAATTATATTACTTAATTTTTTGGGGAGTAGTGGGGGTTCTTAACTGCGAATAACTATAATATGAACTAGTTGAATTTGCAGTTGTTGGTTGTTGGTACTTGTAGAACAATCAAGCTTACTTTAAGTTATTCAAGTCGAATCAAGTAAAAAAATCGAGTTATTCGAGTCGATGAGCCATATTTTATGACTCAAATTTTATTTAAATTTTTTAGTCAAATTGTTCAATTTCCTATTTAATTAAATAATTATTTAAAACATTATGGAACGACTTGATTCAAATTCAAAATTTTTCTAACCATATAAGATAGACACATATATTTATTCATATTCTTTTTCACACTGTAGCATTATTTAATAAATCAAATGCAACCTTAAATTTTAAAATATATTTATAATATTATATTTCAAAGAAAGAATTTGAAGAAAAATTATTGATGGGGGTATAGAAGAGTCAAAGAATTGATGGGAAGAAAGAATTTATAAAAAAAAGTTGTCATCAAGAGATAAATTGAAAAAAATGCAAAATTAAGAGACAAAATTTTTAAAAAATAGTTAAAAATAACAATTAAAGTTGCATCAATATTCTATAGAGATAGATGATCATGTGGTTTAAATTTAGACACAGTTAACTTAAAATGAATGATGAATAGAATAAATGAAGAAATAATGCAAAGTCGAGGGATTGAATTGAAAAGAATAAAAATATTATTATTAAAAAGAGGAATTGAAGATACAAAGATATTCTAAAATGATTTTTGAGTATATGGTTTAAATTATATAAAAAAATGAAGGATGGTTTGAAAAATGATGAAATCATGGAAATTAAGGGATTAAATTGAAAAATATAAAAAATTTATCAAAAAGTGAAATTGAAGATACATATATTCTACAATAGTTTAAGAACACATGTTTTAAATTTGATAAAACATGAACTTAAATAAATTGAAGAAACGAGAAAATCATATAAGTTGAGGTACTAAATTAAAAATAATTATTAATAAAAAGAGGAATTGAATACTATAGGTATTCTCTAATGATTTAGGAATACGTGTTCAATTTATAAAAATGAACTTAAAATGAAAAGAAATTGAAGGATTAAGGAAATTAAAGATCAAATTATAAAACTGTCAAAATATTCAATTATTTTTTGATTTTCTAATTGAATCAAAAATTTTAAATTTCAACTTGTATCAAACTTAAAAATTGACTCGGTAAATTAAGTTGTCTCAAATAATTCGACTCAAATACTTCAAAATTGAATAAATCTAGCAACTCAACTAGAATAACGGATGGAGAGGAGATTCTTGGAAAAAGAGAACACCCTTAGTAAATTTAAACCTGTGATCTAAAAAGATATGAAAAAATAAAAATAAATTATTTGATTAACTCAAATATGCTTTTTTTTATATCAAGTCATATTAAAATTGTGTCTAGTCTTTTTTTTCTATATAAAAAACGTATAAAATTGATTTAATATAAATTCAGATAATTCATCTAATTTAACTTTGATTGATGTATGAATTATTTTTTATCCTATCTCAATTTATCTAATATTTATATAATTGGTTATAATAATTTGATTTAAAAATATCTGGGTAAAATATTAAAATATATAAGGTTGTTGACAGAAACTACTACTGGTAACAGCTGTAAAAGGAGAGTGCAAGCACGCGTTAGAAACCGCGAATAGGAAAGAAACATCAAACCCCATTCCCCACCCCCAATTTCCTCCCAAAAGTTCCCTTTCTTTCCACGAACCTGCACGTGGCGACGTCTGTCAGAGATGATCCACATCATACGTGGCGGAATTCTACTGGTCCAAATTCCTCTTGAAATATTTGATCTCAGCCGTTCGTATCATCCAACCGAAGCCGACATTTGTCTTGACCGTTCGTAGAAGTTAAAGAGCAAAATAAAAACACACTAGTCTTTCTTTAGCAAAAGGAGGGAAGAAAGAGAAGGAAAAAAAGTCATTTTTTACCCTCTAACCAGGTACTTCAATTTCCATGCTCTGGAAAATTCCACTTCAAAATTATGGCAAATTTCATTTTTTGCTCGTTTTTCCTAGTTTAGGGTTTAATATGCTGATGGTTCCCCCCCCCCTCCTTTGTTGTTTTGCTTTGGAATTGAGGTTTTATTTTGTTTTATGGGAGACTTGGGGGTTGACTTCAATTTTGGTGGGCTGCTTGAAGAATTTGTTTTTCTTTGATATGGTCTCTTTTTGTAGTGTTTTCTCTCTCTCTCTCTCTCTCTCTCTCTTTTATCTTCCAAGTTTTCTTTTGTATCAAAAGTTGTCTCTCATTTATCTAACAGAAAATCAAGATCTAGGTTTTAGAATTGTGGTGTTCAATGTTATTTTGAGTTGATTCTTTAGTTGTTCTGGTAAAAGGGTTATGAACTTTGACTTTTGATTCATTCCCTTTTTCTTTGGTTTTGTATGATGTTGCTTGAAAATTCTTTCTTTCATTTATAACTAGTCCTCTTTGCCAATCTGTTTTAATATATTAGTCTTTTGATTCATTCTCTTTTTCTTTGGTTTTGTATGATGTTGCTTGAAAATTCTTTCTTTCATTTATAACTAGTCCTCTTTGCCAATCGTTTTAATATATTAGTTTCTTATGTTGATTATTGATGCAACGCAGCTCTTGCTGGTGATTTGATTATTTGGAGGGGGTTTTCCCCTGCTGATGTTCAAGAATATAGATTTTGGTATATATAGCTGTTGCACAGATCAAATGCCAACTCTAAGAATAAAGGCCAAATCAGCCATGGGTTCTTTAAGAGAAAAGAATAGTCTTCGAGTGTGTCAAAAGTCTAGCATGATTTGCAAAAGACCATGCTGCCATGTTAGGGTTTCCCAGCGAGGAGCCGAATTCAGTACATGTATTCAAAATTGCCATGATGGTAAGCAACTACATCCAACAAGGTCGATATTTCTCTGATATTAATTGTTAAGAGTTACAGGTGTTTCTTGGAGTTTTGTCTTATCAGGTTTCAAAAATTCTTTCCTGTTTGCTTGTACCTTTACATTATGTGCTTTGTACATCGATTGCGATAAAATTGGTGATTTCAAAACATTTCTTTAGTCTGCTCAAGTGTGAATAAGAATTGTTTTGCCCTGCCTGGCCTGACTTAATGCAAGTCTCCTTCCATTTGAGAAATGATGCATTTTGCAAAATATTTTACTTAACTACATATGTGTTGAGTATAATTGTAGTTTTAAAAATTGCAATAAATAAATTGGAACCTTGGGGCCTTATCCCATATTTAGATGTCAAAGATGCAGTAAAACTAGCATCGAACTATAGCTGACTGTAGCAGGGAAAACAAATAACCGAGTACATATATCATTTTGAACCACTTGGAGGATAAAGTATTAATATATTTACTAAATGGTTACTTATAATGGGGAGCTAGGATCTCATTTATGTATTCCTTTCCCTTAAACCCATCAGTCCATTCTCTCTTTGGTTCTTCCAAGTATAAGAATGTATTTCTATTCACTCAATTCATTTGTTTACTTATATGCATGCATGATAGGCTTTCTGTTTGTGGGCATTAGTGTATCGGTTTTCTCTCATTCATTTTTGTACTTTTATGCATGCATGATAAGCTTTCTGTTTGTAGGCATTAGAGTGTGTTGGTATTTTCTCATTCATTTCTTTACTTATACACATGCATGATAGGCTTTCAGCTTTCTGTTTGTAGGCTTTAACTTGTTCCTTTCTTAAAAGAGTCAAGAAGGAAGATAAATTATGCTGATATTTTAGCTTGTTGCACATGCTTACTGACTGTTCTTGATAGATTCATCAAATGTGGAAGTAGCTTCTCAAGTTTTTGAAACTGATGGAGCCAGTGCTCAGCAACTAATTTTGGATGGAGATGATTCTGAGCTTCAGAAACAGCTTCCAACTTTTGTTAATTCTGCAACTGTGGGGGGAATGGTAAGCTTTTATTACTTTTTAGGGCCTTGCTTTGTTAGTTCGTTTTTGCTCTGCTTTTTGAAAATATCATGTATTAAACCAACTCTCAACTTGGTTGCTTATTAATGATGATTTATTAATTTGCAGGAGTCTGCCCACATATCTGTCTCAAATTTAGAGACAATATTCTCTCCTTTTCTGGAGCCAATCCAAATACACGGTGAATTAAATATTGACAATGATGCAGGTGATTCTTTGTTTCTGATGGTTTGCATGAATTTCTTTTCCATTCTCCGGTTGTGATCAAGAAAATGTCATTTTTTTTTGCATTTCTAATTGAAATCCCTGTCTAAGCACAATTATTAAGTTATAAGTATTCATGTTCTCTAGGAACTTAGTTCAGTAGTTGTTCCAATGCCCGAGTAGAAGGAATAATTTTTATGGAATTCAGACATTCTAGATTCACATCACTTGAAGTTGCAAGTTTATGTTGAGATAATTATCTGATACAGTCATCTCATTCTCACTTTTTGTAGGGAGTCACGATGGCCCTGAACCGCTAGCATTTGTACCCGATGACGATGGTGATGACAATCGAAGCTCATTTGGCAGACAAACATGTAATGTGTCAGATTTCTTTATATCTGACATGATAATTGCAAACATACCCTTTGATGGAAATGTGATTGACAATAACATCTCGGGAACCTATTCTTTCCTGATTTCAAGTGTTCTGAGCCAGTATGCTGTTTGATGTGGCTGAGCAATACTTGTTACTGCCTTTCCTTGAAGACACTGTCAACACCAATGATATAAATGATGTTCATTGCATGATGAGTCTATGATGGCTCAAGATAATACTGGTTTACGTCTAGCAATTGATGAAATGAAATCCTGCATACAGGAATCCGATGTTAACTCTGAATCTGATCAAGCAGATGACTTTGATCCACAATCATTTATAAAAAATTTACCAGAGCTATCTGATGTTGTATCAAGTTTCCGGCCTGCTGATGTTCCAACAGAGTCTTGGAAAAGGAAGCCCATAACTCTTGTGCTTGATTTGGATGGTAAGACTTGCATGTTTTCTACTGTGTGTTTTTCTTTCTTCAGGAGCAATGCGTCATTCATTCAGCTTTTCTGCTGCCTGAACATTTTCAAATGAGCTAATTAATTCTCATGATCTTTTAAATGGAGCATCAAACAAATTGATTCAAGTCTTTAAATGAAACCTATAACTTGGAGTCTAATGTAATATGAGGACAATACAAGATTTTGGGTAGTACTGATTATGGATAACCTGGTGGAACCTTTTGGGAACTTATTAATCAAGTTCCATAAACAATTCAGGGTAAACCACTAGTCTCTTGAAAATTTTGTGTGTGTTTCCCAGTCACCATACATGCGAAATTTATTCTGTTAGTGAGGTCAATATTGAAGGCTTGCAAGGAAATTTTCAAATGTGTTCTGGGTATAAGTTGATTGAATGCCTGATAGTATGACTTCAAGGATCGGATAATTTCAGATGGCATTTGTGTTGTGGTTGCTCTGTTAGCTTTTTACAATTTGTGTAGAATTATTTGAGCTTCTGTTTGTTTTCTGTTTTACTTGGTGTTTTAAACAAATTAGTAATAAATATTGCTATAGTATTTGATCACCATTTCTTTGAAACACGCAGAAACTCTGGTCCACTCTACACTAGAACATTGTGATGATGCTGACTTCACCTTTACGGTCTTTTTCAACATGAAAGAGCACACCGTTTATGTAAAGCAGAGGCCTCACCTACAGACATTTTTGGAGAAAGTTGCAGAGATGTTTGAAGTTATCATTTTTACAGCCAGCCAAAGCATTTACGCAGAACAATTACTGGACATATTGGATCCAGATCAAAAGTTCATATCTCGGCGGGTTTATCGAGAATCTTGCATTTTTTCAGATGGAAGTTACACTAAAGACTTGACAGTTTTAGGTGTTGATCTTTCAAAGGTTGCAATAGTTGATAATTCTCCACAGGTATTTACCCGCTCACATAAGGTTTACCTTCATGGACTTTATCATTCTTGCCTCCAAATTAAGTGAAGAATATAATTGTCACCGTAGCTTAAACCTAATGTGCTTCAGAGATTTTATTAACAAGGTAATGATTATGTTGATGTGAACCGGTGCTATAGTGTCTTAGTCTTTAAAAATATTCAGATCTGGAGATACGTCTTGTGTTTATGACAAGCATAAAGTTCATCTAAGAATATCCAACTAACCAAGCTTTACAGTAAGATTAGTTGCAAGGACTCATGCCTTGCTTCTTAATATTGCCTAGAAATGATAAGAGGTTACATGTCTAGTAGCAGCATCAGATGCATTCGCTACTATCAAAATATAGTAAAAGGGTGTATCTAGAAGTATTAATGAAAAATGCAAAAGAACAATTTTCCCATGTTTATACTTCTAATTGTGAAGAATTCTTCTTTGTTGATTTCAGGTTTTCAGGTTGCAAGTGAATAATGGGATTCCTATCAAGAGTTGGTTTGATGATCCATCCGATTGCGCACTGATTTCATTGCTTCCCTTCTTAGAGACTCTGGTTGATGTAGATGACGTCCGTCCTATCATTGCAAAGAAATTTGGTAACAAGGAATAAGAGCACCTTGTTTTCTTTATTCTGATAGCTTTCAATATAGTTCCTTGTCCTCATATTTGCTTTTAAGTGAAATTTGGCCTCTAATTAAAAACTCAATTCTCTTCAAAATTAACCACAAAATAGGTATCATCTTTTTTCTTCTCGTGTCAGCATTTTAATACTAGTTTCCTTTTCTTCTACCCTTAGTTGAGAACCCTGTGAGTGCTCTATCTTATTTCCTTTTGATCAAAGGTAGTCGTAGAAAATGTCTGCTTATTGTACAGTCAAAGTTCCAATGATATAAGCATTGTGTATGAATTATTTGTGAAATATAATTTTGCAGATTACTGTTTGCCATCCTTTCCTTCTGCTTAGCTTATTGTCTTGTTTTTATAGTTTTCTTCTTCGATATCGTTTCATCTGAAATTATTTAGGCTCAATCAATGCTTGTATTAAGAAATTAAAACTTTAGAATGGATGGTTGTAGGAATTTGTCTTACTATCTCTTTGTATTTTTCTGATAGTTTATAATGCCATCAGTATATTGTTTTTGATAGAAACAAAATAGTACACTTGAACCCCTGCAAGATCATAGCTTCAACATTCGATAATTATTTCTCTAAGCACCATAACTTGAATTTTTTATATTTCCGTGTGTCATATGTGAACCATATCGTGGATGAACAGTTTTGTTGAATAAAACTCTAAATATGAAAAGAAACCTTTTGAGCCTATAGGCATTTGAGGCAGTAAAAGATGTTTGAAAGTATAGGTTCTGCGTACAAAGATATATACAATGGTAGGGAAGTGGAATCGAACATTATTAATGACTGCTGCCCTGAGGTTCCCAAGAGTTCAGTTAGTCATAAAGTCACTTGAATTTTTGATTCAATGACTTAGTTTTATAGCAGAAGACACAACATAGAGGTCTTTTATGATTAGGGAGGTATTCTCTTACTGATTGCATGCATACTTGCCGATGCTTTTGTTGTTTAATTCATGTTTCTAATCCACTGATTTCGTTCTTGTGCTTAACTGCCAAAATGTCTCCATCTATTATCACTATAAAGTGCATCTTATTGGAATTGATGACATATTTATGAAGTGATTGAGTTATTTCAGGCAGGATGGAAATATAGTTCTAGAGCCTTGGGGCAAACTTTGTTGTTTCTTTCGTATATTTAGATTTCGTTATACTCGAGAATCGAGAAGATTAGTGATTATGTTATCAATATAGATATGGGCAATTTACTCCTTTGAAACACTTAGCTTTGCCGTAAATGAGATCCAATTAGGTTTTGTGCAAGAATCATGGACAAAGTGATGGGAATGAATCAGAAGATGGAAACTATGACATAATCTGGGATTTTACAGTGCAAGATTTTTGGCAATGGGAACTACCTCACGGTTAGGCGGCTCCTTCAGCTTTGCTTAGAGTATAAGATCATGTTGCCTTGAGCAAAATCGGAAGAAAGATGATTTGCTTGCGATAACACCCTTTGAGTTTGATCATCTTTACAGTTTTACATGCCTTATGTACAGGTGATATGATGAACATTACTAGATTATCTGCTAATGGAAAAAAAATAATAGGTATGCAGATTTCGATTGCCATGCAAGTTTTCTTCCTAATTTACTTTATATATATATATATACTGACCTTGTATGATCCTGACAACTTTTTCTGCCTTTGAATTTTCAAAGTGATTATAAGAACTAAATGAGTGATGAATGTAATTTTTAGATGGTAAAGATACTTGTAGTCTAATGTTAAATGGTAGGAAGTGATTTAGGAGGTTAACAGTGTTACATACACTTTGAACCCTTGTAAAAATCTTCAATTAACTTCTTAATTTCTTTAAAGAATGTGCATTTTAAATTTTTTGGGACCAAGTTTAGTTTGGTGTTGTAAATTCTTAGTTACACTTGATCAGTGCATTAATTCATGATTTTGCTAAGATAGTTTCATCTTTATTTACGTTTCTTAGTTGCTCTGGCATTATCACAAATATTTTGCTGTATCCGAATGATGGCTTGTTGGTTCCATGCATATTTTATTTGAAGTTCTAATCGTATCTTTAAGTGTGTTCTTCTTCAAACGTCTGGAAGTTGAAATTATACAAATAATTAGGACATATTAAAATAAACCATATGTTCAAATGAAAACCTGAATAAATATGGACAATAGCCAAGCATGAATATGATACTTCCTCAGCGTCAAGTCAGATGGGTTCAATTGGTAATTACTATGGGGATCAATGGCCTTAAATCGACGTCCTGAACACTATTAAAAGTGATCTCCCAAAGTTAAGAGATGCAAAGCCCTTGGGAGTAACCCTATAAACTATTAAAAGCAGTCCCCCAGGGTCTGGGATTCGAATAGAGCCCGTGGCAATGTGGTTGGTTTGGTATGGTATAACTTGAGGGTTCGTGATAGTGGATGGCATGTGCTTATGGATCGATGTATACTTGTAAGGTCAGAAGATATAGAGATACTTGCTAGAAAGCAAGTACCAAACAGATTTCAACCAAGTGTGAATTAGAAATACCTCAAATCTACTTCAAAGATATAATCAAATACACAGGGTCAACAAAATTAAAGTTTAACAATTAATTGAACAACGCTTTGGCCGAGTGGTTAAGGCGTGTGCCTGCTAAGTACATGGGATCATCCCGCGAGAGTTCGAATCTCTCAGGCGTCGTTCCTTAAGTGTTTTTCTTCTTTGAATATATTTCCAAAAATAACTTCTCCAAGTGGAAAAATCAACTAATTCATGCAATAATTTCTTAAATTGTTAAAAAAGTTTCATTACTCGCATAGTTGTCAAAAAAGCCACACCTATCAAAAATATTAGTAGACTATCTATCTCTATGTTTCGAAAAAAATATTAAAATTTTAAATATGATATATATTTTTATACGAAAAATATAATGATGTAATTGTTAACTTTTTTTTTGTACAATTTGTGTCAATTCCATTGATCAATCCAACTTTTTGTTTTCTTTAATTTTGCTTAACTGATAACAACACCAGTTTTGATGCGGTTGCCGCCCGTCGATTATCTTCTTTCTATGTTTTTTTATTATTTTTTTAATAAGAATAATTATATCTTTGTGAAATGTTCTCTGTCTTTATGATACATTTTTCTCTGTCTTTGTGACACGTTTTCTATGTCTTTTGGTAGCTTACGGTTTTTTATCGTCGTTTTCGTTTTTCTTTTTTGTCAGGGTTGAATTTGACATCGCCACGACTGATCAAGATGGCGCTTATTTGTTATCATGTTGATATTTCCTGGTGTGGACCCTCAGATTGATTTGGATACGTGTTTTGCGTTCGTGGATAGTTTTCTCGCGTCGCTCGACTCTGATTTACGATTTGTCAGTGATTTTTCAGTAGCTCCATCCCCTTTTGTGGTTCGTTTGCCAATGAAGTATTATTTATTCATATCCTTATGTTGTTCGAGCTTTTTGGTTAGGTTATTTTAACTTTTTCATTCCTTGATCCTTATGTGATCTAGGTGGTTAGTTTTTATCTTCATGATAATAGAAAAATCCCATAAATATATTTTAGGTTTACAGTTATGCTTGTAAATCTTCATTGTAATTTTGGATATTTTCTATTTTTAATAAAACTAGCGACTTTCTATAAAAAAAAATATTTATTTTTCATGAGTTTCATAAAACTAAACATGTTAATTAGTTATGAATTTATATATATTAATCACTTATTATCTTAAATCACTTATATGAGTTTATCATGTTTAGTCAAAGTCTAAGACGTATTTTATATAAGGCCATCTCATTAATTTATTTATAATACTATCTTAAGTTGGCATACAATCGTATTCAATTATTCACAATTTATATTAAAAGTTTGTATAGATTTATTATGTACAAATACTATAGTTCTCTCAATCTCAAAGACTATATTTATCCATTAACAATAATAGCATCCTAAAGCGACAAATAAATTAACTCATCAATATCTGTTTACAACTACTTAAGAGTGTTATTATTTGTTTATTCGTATATGGTTCTATATTTTATCCTCATCATCATTTTAATACCAAAACTTGATATCAATTAACTCTTATAGCTGGGTGAAATTTGCAATAACATTCGTTTACTTAAATAATTATTAAGTATGAGCCAAACGAGTTCAATAGTTTAAAGTGATAATTGTTATCCCTGGAAGTATCGGGTTTTAACACATTGACTATAAGATATTTAACTATATATTGTTAAACGATTAAGAGTTTTAGAACAAACATTGTAACTTGTAATAGTCATAAATTAATACAAAAATTAAATAATTCCCAAGGAAATAACAAAATTCCTTTATAAATTAACACACATCTCTTAATCAGATATCGATAAAATAATATAATAACATGGTATGATTGGACCAAAAAATTGCTACATGATTAATATGCTACTTTCTCTCTCTATAAATATATTTCTATTTTAAAATTTGTGTCATGGTAAATTGATCAAATAAACTTAAAAATTATATATAAATTAATATTATTATATTAATATTCTTCATTTTTATAAAATAAATTATTAAATTAAAACTAAATTTTTATAGATCAAATACGTAATTAATAAAGATTTGTATATAAAACATCTATCAAAATCTAAAATATTTTATTAAATAAATTTTTAAAAATATATTTTATATGAAATACTTTTTTATAAACAATATATAAATTATTTTATTAGTTTGAAGTGATTATAAAATAATATTTATTCAAAATTCTATTAACCAATTGATAATGAATGTATATACACCCTGTAAACATAGTTGATCAAATTTGAAACCTTTAAATTATTAATATTTTATTTAAGCACTAAAATCACATAATAAATTTACACGATCTAACATATTATAAAATACACACATATATAAAGTGACAACATTTAATAATTGCAACTTGATCAAGAAGTTGATTGTGTGATTTTTTAAAAGATAATGTAAAGTATACAAATGGTCTTTCAATTAATGGGTGTTGTTTTGTTGAGTCGTCGACCGCTAAAAGTTATAAAACAATCCTCTAATTATAAGATGTTACTTTGTTGAGTCTTCTTATTATTAAAAGTTACAAAATGATTATTCAATATGCATATGTTCCAAACTCGTTCTTTACCTGTCGCAACCGTCTTTCGGTTGGGCCCGGGATTGGGCTTCGACTTGGATTAATTGGGTTAGAGTCGCCACCGACCACTTTAAAATGAATTTAGGTGGGTCGGACACCATCTTACCTGATTTGCGTTGTACCAGAAACGTGTCGGGTTCGGGAGTCGATTACGGTCAAGGAAGGGTTAGCACCCTTGAACCGCCCTTTCGGTACCAATTAATTTGTCGGTTGTCTTAGTTGCGAAAATTTAAAATTTAAATTTAAATTTAAAAATTCGGTTCGAATTGCTTACCTTTGATCGATTGGAATTATCACTGAAAATGTTTAGATGGTGAAATAAATACGAAGGAAAAAATATTAGTATGATAATGATAAAAAAATTGATGACAAAGATAAATAAGAGTTAGTAAAAAAGAAAGATACTAGAAAATAGTGAAATAAGAGAAAAATATATATAAAAAAAGAAAAATAGAAAATGTTAGTTTAAACTAAATGAATAAATAGTGAATAAGGAAAAAAAATAATAGGATAAAATAGAAAAATTAATTAGAAACCGTGAGGAAAAAAATAAATAATAAAATAGGCATATAGAAGGGACCAAAATAGAAGTTTCACAAATCTACTTCAATTCGGAATATATATATATATATATATATATATATATATATATATATATATATATATATATAGGACTAAAACATAAACGAAAGAAAAAGAATGCCCAAAACAGAACCTTTAAAATGTCTCTGGATGATTAAATAATATACAAAGTAGGAGGGACTATAAAAGGATTTCACCCTTTGTTCCAGAACACGGCAAATTAAGGGGCCAAAACGACGTAGTTTTGGTGCGCCTATTTAAGGCTAAAGCAAGGCTTTTCTCACCCCATCTCCCCTCATTTGCCAGATTTCTCTCTCTCTCCTCTGATGATATCTCTCTCCCTTCTCTCTAGACTCGACCAAGGTCCGGCCCCCATTCCGATGATATCTCCACCGCGCCGACCACGCCGACGCGGTGGTCGATATATCTAAACCCCCACAAAATGCTCTTCTCCGTACTGTGAACCCAAAACCAACCTCTAAATCCCCAAAACACACCCCAGTAAGCGTAGATCTAAGTTCAAACCCTCGCCCCTCACCTATTCCGACGACCCTTCCGTTTTTCCTGAAGTTCTCCTGACGCGTACTGTTTTTGTTATTTTTGCGTGTGTGTGTGTTTGGTATTTGGCTATTGTGGTTTGGTTTGCCTTCGATATTTTGTTTTCGTTGGGTGTTTGGTTATTTGGTTGTGATGATATCTGATGGTTCACTGTTTGGTTTCGTTTGTTGGCCGTATGTGGGTTCTGTATTGGCTGATGGGTTTTCCTCTGTGTGGCTCTGGTTTACCATTCCTGTCCCCCTCTTGTTGGCCTCACCGGGGGCTTTTATAGCCCCGGTGTTGGTCGCTTGACTCCCGAAATGAGTGCTGTGATGGTTCCACTATTCCCGTGCATGCCGTTCGTGATATCGACCATCCCGGGATGGGTCAGTCCCGGATAGTTGGCCGGCCGTTTCGGCGTTTGACTGACGCGTGACTTGTTCTCCATGCGGCGCCTGAATTATTAACTTGATATCACTTTAGGGTTTCCCAAACCCTAAACCTAACGGGCTGGGTCAGGCCCAAACCTGACTGGACTTTTGCTGGACCAAAACGATAGACCATGGAGAGAAAAAAAAAATAAATAAATAGGAAATAATAAAATAATAATAATAATAATAATATAATAATAATAATAATAATAATAATATAATAATAATATAATCTATAAAAATTTTCAAAAACATATAATATAACTTTTCAAAATGCTTTTTTTTAAAAAAAAACTATATTTATACGTATTCAAAACATTTTTAAAAACATATACAAATATAACTTCAAAAATATTTTTTAAAAACTATATATTATATATTTTCAAAATGTCTTATATATATATAAATGTTTTCAAAAATGTTTTCAAAACTATATATTATAATTTTCAAAATGTTTCAAACTATATATATATTTTCAAAATGTTTTCAAAACTATATTATATGTTTCAAAAAAATTTCAACTATATATTATAATAATTTCAAAATGATTTTAAAACTATATAATATATATGTTTTCAAAAAAATGTTTTCAAAACTATAATATATGTTTTCAAAAATGTTTTCAAAAACTATATATAAGTTTTCAAATGATTTTAAAATTATATATTATATATTTTCTAAAATGTCTTTTTTAAAACTATATATTATATAGTTTTAAAAACTATTAAAACTATATATTATATACGTAGTTTCAAAATATGTATATATATAGATATGGTACATATAAAGGGGGAAAAATATGTCGACGAAATTAGTGTCTACAGCTGCCCCTCTTTGTCCTTTTTCGTGGAACGAAAATAGGACAAAGATAAAAAGACACAAATTTTCGTTATGTAGAGTTGAAAAAACTCCCTGTCGAATTGGGTTGCGGATGGCTCCTTCGTCGCGAAGTCGAGTCCATCTCGAAATGATATAGAATTGAAGCCGTTTTCGGATTTGAATCGGATGTGGCTTCGTTGTAGTCTGCCTCGGTCTTTTCCTCGGTTTAAAGATCTGGGTTGGAAACTTCGACTTGAAAGTAGTTTCTTGACTCCACCCTGTGGTTGATAGGCCCTCGAGCTGAATAAAATCGAACTCCGAAGGTCTTCGTTGACAAATAGCTTTTCTCGTCTTAAGCTATACTGCCGGAAAAACGGTTTATTGTCACTAAGGCACGGCTAACCCAAGTCTTCTTCTGGATATGAAAACCTCGACTGTAACCGGACAGTAGTGTGATTGAGGTGTCATCGAGCTGAATGGAACCGAACTCGACAAATTGTTTTGACGAATAGCCCTTTTTGCATTAAGCTATGCTGTAAATCTGGTTTGCCTCTAAGTTGAATATAATCGAACTCGGAGGTCTTCGGTTGACAGATAACCCTTCTAGCCTTGAGTTATATTGTGAATGATGTGCCTTAGAGCTGAGCGTAGTCGAACTCGAAGGTCTTTTGGTCACAGATAACCCTTCTAGCCTTGAGTTATGCTGTAAATGATGTGCCCTCAAAGCTGAGTGTAATCGAACTCGGGGGTCTTTGGCAGATAGTCCTTCTCGACTTAAGCTATACTGCAAATGATATGCCGTTGAGCTGAGCGTAGTCGAACTCAAAGGTCTTTTGCTAACAGATAACCCTTCTAGCCTTGAGTTATGCTGTAAATGTTATGCCCTTGAAGCTGAGTGTAATCGAACTTAAGGGTCTTTGGCATATAGCTCTTCTCGACTTAAGCTATACTGCAAATGATGTGCCTTGGAGCTGAGCGTAGTCGAACTCAAAGGTCTTTTGGTCACAGATAACCCTTCTAGCCTTGAGTTATGTTGTAAATGTTATGCCCTTGAAGCTGAGTGTAATCGAACTTAAGGGTCTTTGGCATATAGCTCTTCTCGACTTAAGCTATACTGCAAATGATGTGCCGTTGAGCTGATCGTAGTCGAACTCAAAAGTCTTTGTGGCAGGTAGCCCTTCTGGCCTTGAGCTAAGCTGCAAATAGTTTGTTAAAAAAAAGCTTCCCTTTACGGGTCGAAAACGGTCATGATTCTTCCGGTGGTCCCCCTAAGCTAGTCTGGGAAAACCTACGGATAAATTCTGACAGCCGGATATCTTCCGTCGTGGAATTGAAATCTGGCTTGAAAGTGTTAACTGAAAACATGTTGCTCATGGTGAGTTTGAACCGAACTAGATTTGATCTGAATTGGTTCTCGAACCCATCTGAAATTGGTTCTGAGATCTGTAGTTATGTAAAGTCGGTTGAGGTGTAGCTTCTTGCTGCTGAGTAGCTGAGTTACCAACGTTCTTAAAGGTGCTTGTAAGTCGAGTAGCCTTCATCCTGAAGTCGAAGCTTGACTCTGAAAGCTGCAAAATTATGTATGCTAAAATGAAATGTGATGCATCTAAGTATGTCTAAGATGCATGCAATTATGTGTTATTTCTTGGATGGAGTCTCGTGCTTTGCCTGCCAATCTGGTCCATGGAATCGATCGTGCCCCATTTGCTTCTCGATCTTGGGCTTTACAAACATTTCATATCTGAGATTGTTCTGTTTGAAAACGTTTTTCTCCTTTTTCTTGTTTCAGGAGAGAGAAATGATAAAAATGTTGTAAAGTATTATTCGCAATTGAATCAAATTGTAAATGTGAGTTCAAAAAATATCAAAGGAATCAAGAGCTCTTTTAATGCTTTCAGAGTTACAAATTTTTGACAAATGTTCAAAGGGACGAGTCGGCTTTAGGTTGGCCTCCTTTCTAAGGTTTTTTTGGTAAAAATGTCATTTTTAAATGTCGCAACATGCTTTGGCACTTTAATTGGGTGCGGACAAAATGACGCAACTAGCATGATCAATTACTAGACCTCTTATCTCAGTCCTCTGAAATCTTTCATTTGTTCAAGCTTTGTAGGCTCTTCCAACAAAGGCAGTGCAAAAATGAAATTCTTGAGTGCTCGTGTGTAGTTGACTATAACAGTGTTCCTTAACTCCCTTAGTCCATTTTACCGAAAATTTCTTAGATAAATTTGATTTAATTTGTTATTATCTGGCTAGCTGAATCCATAAAGCCGGGCATTTAACCAATTGCCTTAGAGGGACAACTTAACATTATAATCACTCTTATCAGTCAACTGAAGGGTTCATCTCACCACATAGTCTTCAACCTGACAAGAGCAGTGGAGCAAACACCGAATTGCCAAGTGTCCGAGCAATGTCATGGTTTGAACGTAATCTACTCATAAGGCCAGGGCTTTCAAGTTTCCTCTATAACCAATTGCCTTAGCGGAATAGCTCAGTTTTTACGGATTTAATTTCCTAAGATTGTCAAGAAGAACCTGTTAGCCTAGGTGTTTTTGAAAGTCAAGGAATCATCTTTGAGTTCAATTTCAAGCAACTGACCTAAACTGGATTTACCTACTCGACTCTTTCATTTGTAAAGATCATCATCGTCATTGAACGTCTTAAATAACAAACATAGTAATTGTCATATGCAAATGATGCCCCATGTCCGCACCTTATGAAAGGAAAAGGGTATTTGGTTAATTACAAGAGCGGGGTATGGTGTTTGAGGGTATATTCTGGATAAGGTCAAAGTCATTGTTATTAAATCATGTTACTTCGTCAAAGATTCATAACTTTGAATCGTTTACAGAGTTTCTTAATTCAAATGATATGCAAAGAATTACAAATTTGCAAATATGATCCATTGCTTAACATCTTTTAAAGTAACATAAATTTGATTAAAATGTTCTTACAAAAACTTTGAGGAAAAAAAAATGGAAGAAAAACAAAGTCAAACAGAATGCCTCAAATGATGAAATGACATTCCTCACCTGGATGCCCCCAAGTTGTTGAAGTCGATCCAGTTCTGGTTACGCATCTTTTGTACGACCCTCTTAAATGCGTAACAGTTCTCAATTGTGCCCGGGACTCCGCCGTGATATTCACATACGCATTCTCGTCATACCATTTGGGGTATGGGGGCTTCATGGGTTCTACGGATATGGTGACACCACATGGGTGTCAAGAAGTTGCTGGTAAAGCTCTTTGTAGGTCATGGGAATAGGGTCGAAATGTTCCCTTTCCCTTCTGGACTCTTGTTTAGAAGTACCTAACGGTACCACTGCAGTTGGTTTTGGGCTGGAGATTGTAACACCTTTGCTGGAGTGTTTGATGTTGTTAACCTCTCCATCCCTCTCCCTCATAGGAGGCTTCTTACTGGCTTCCCCATCCTTAATCTTGCCTTGCTTTATGGCCGACTCAATCATTTCTCCGGCCATAACCAAGTCTGAAAAGCTTCCTGATGTGATCGCCACCAAATGCCCGAAGTATGGAGCCTTCAGAGTCTGCACGAAAAGTTTTCGGGTTTCCTTTTCATCTAACGGTGGATGAACTTGCACAGCCAAGTCCCTCCATTTTTGTGCGTACTGCCTGAAACTCTCGTTATGCTTCTTTTCCATGTTTTGTAGCATAACTCGATCTGGCCTTATGTCATTGTTATGCTTGTATTGTTCCAGAAATGACTTGGCCAGGTCCTTCCAGGTCTTGATATTTGATCGGCTTAGCTGGTTGTACCACCGAATGGTTGAGCCCGACAGACTATCCTGAAAACAGTGGATCAGGAGTTGGTCGTTTCCTCCATATCCTGTCATCTTTCGGCAGAACATGGTGATGTGAGCGGATGGGCAACTATTCCCGTCAAACTTCTCGAACTCCGGGACTTAAATTTCGGGGAAGAACCAAGTCCGGACTAGACTAAGTTCCGTTGCATCGATTTCATGGTAGTCACGGTCTCCTTTGATTATATTCATTTGGTCCTCCAATTGTTTGATTTTTTCCTCCATCTTCCTCGCTTTTTCCTCTTCATCCAAATCCGGTACCTGGTAATAACCCGGATTGTTCCTAGGGTTAAATACAGAGGACAAGGGCTTTGATTTTGCAGCAGATGAGTCCCCTCGAAGTTCTGGTAAGATTTCAGTGAGATAACCACTTGTGGGTAGGTTGTATAGTTACCCCTTCCGATGAACCTGCCCCAGGCGCACTGGTCTGTTGTAGGCCAATTAACTTGGCAACGATCTGATCAACCAAGGACTCTTGGTTCTTTGTGATTGTTTCTAGAGTATTTCGACTGTTCTGGTTTATTTTGTCTTCTAGCTCCTTTTGTAGTTTTAACATATTCTCCTCGATTTGTGTAATTCTGGCTTCCATCCTCTTCTTCTTCAAACGAGTGTTATGTGGATGGGGTGTGTTCAATACTTGAGGCGGTGTATCCAGTATTTACTCCTTTTGATGAGACATGTATATATTAGTTAATGTGAATGCAAAGAAAATAACAAAATGCAAAGAAAATAAGAAATGCAAAATGTCTAAATATGTGATGCATGAAATGTCCGAGGCATTGATCCAAAATGTGCCTGTTATTCTGAATAACCCTTATTGGTGACAAAAGTGTTACGTCTGAAGAGACAAAAAACTCTTTTTGATGGTACAATCTTGTACAGCTTCTGACAAGTTAATTCGTCTTTTTCACTAGTTGAATATCCTGTCGCACCATTCCGGCTCCTTTGGCTAAAATGTGCAAATAATGAGATGCTTGCCCAAAAAAAAAAAAAGATCTCGAAGGACTGCATCTTCGACTTTCACTTTCTACCGAGCTTGTTTCTAACGAAAGTGTCATTGGAGCCTTCCATCGAGAGAAATTATCCGAAGCTTCCTCTTGAATTCGTCAGTATGACATCCAGCTCAGCTAGTGTTTTACCATCTTGTTCTTGTAGTTTTCGAAAGGATCGACCGGGTCAGTGACCTTTTCCTCGTATTGCCCCTGTAACTTTGCCTTGAGTATTCTTTGACCACGGTTGGACTTCTGAGTTTTTTTGTTTTTTATCTCTTTGTATTATAACCCATTCGTCCATTAATGCAGATTATTCATGTTTAACAAACACATTTTTGGTGGATCAACACATCGTTTTAAATGATGCAAACGATGAACACAAAATAAAATAGAACAAAAAATAAAAGGGTTAGTGAGGTAAATCAAAACAATAAAAAAAAATGAAAAATCCTACCCCACATGATATCTACCCCTCATGCTTTAATTCCTACCCGGACATGATTTCTATTCCGCAGGCTAATTTTAAACAAATCCTAACCGCATATTTGTCTAGTTCGCATGCTTTGAACAGAAAATAAAGCAGGAAACAAAGCATCCTAGGGTTTGGAATGAGGTTTTGGGGTGGGCTCTACTTCCATGTACTCTCCCGGTTTAGGTTCTAAAAACGGTACTCGAGTTCTCCTTGCCGGTGCCCCCTTGGGCTTACCAGACCCTTAGTCCTAAACCCATCACAGGCTTGTGTGGACTAAGTTAAACTCGAGAGGAAACATTCCCTTATGCCCATACGGAGAATAAATTCACACGAAGACATAAGGTATATGAATCCCGAAGGCTACTTGCTAGGCCCGCACGGTGAATAAATTCACACGAAGGCATCGCTTTCACCCCCACTTAAAAGGGTTTGGAGCTCGGGTATAGAGCCAGAGATGGAAACTTTTAAAAAATCTGAAACCATTGAAAAAAAATGTCAGTACAACTATTTATTTGAAAAAATAATCAAAGGTAAATAATCCGAATCGAATAAATAAATTAAAATTTAAATTTACCATTTTCGCATAAAAAGACAACCGAAAATTAATTTCGGCCTGACTCACTTACCGGTCCCCAGCGGAGTCGCCAAGCTGTCGCAACCGTCTTTCGGTTGGGCCCGGGATTGGGCTTCGACTTGGATTAATTGGGTTAGAGTCGCCACCGACCACTTTAAAATGAATTTAGGTGGGTCGGACACCATCTTACCTGATTTGCGTTGTACCAGAAACGTGTCGGGTTCGGGAGTCGATTACGGTCAAGGAAGGGTTAGCACCCTTGAACCGCCCTTTCGGTACCAATTAATTTGTCGGTTGTCTTAGTTGCGAAAATTTAAAATTTAAATTTAAATTTAAAAATTCGGTTCGAATTGCTTACCTTTGATCGATTGGAATTATCACTGAAAATGTTTAGATGGTGAAATAAATACGAAGGAAAAAATATTAGTATGATAATGATAAAAAAATTGATGACAAAGATAAATAAGAGTTAGTAAAAAAGAAAGATACTAGAAAATAGTGAAATAAGAGAAAATAATATATATAAAAAAAAGAAAAAATAGAAAATGTTAGTTTAAACTAAATGAATAAATAAGTGAATAAGGAAAAAAAATAATAGGATAAAATAGAAAAATTAATTAGAAACCGTGAGGAAAAAAAATAAATAAAATAGGCATATAGAAGGGACCAAAATAGAAGTTTCACAAATCTTACTTCAAATTCGGAATATATATATATATATATATATATATATATATATATATATATATAATATAGACTAAAACATAAACGAAAGAAAAAAGAATGCCCAAAACAGAACCTTTAAAATGTCTCTGGATGATTAATAATAAGCATACAAAGTAGGAGGGACTATAAAAAGGATTTCACCCCTTTGTTCCAGAACACGGCAAATTAAGGGCCAAAACGACGTAGTTTTGGTGCGCCTATTTAAGGCTAAAGCAAGGCTTTTCTCACCCCATCTCCCCTCATTTGCCAGATTTCTCTCTCTCTCCTCTGATGATATCTCTCTCCCTTCTCTCTAGACTCGACCAAGGTCCGGCCCCCATTCCGGTGATATCTCCACCGCGCCGACCACCGCCGACGCGGTGGTCGATATATCTAAACCCCCACAAAATGCTCTTCTCCGTACTGTGAACCCAAAACCAACCTCTAAATCCCCAAAACACACCCCAGTAAGCGTAGATCTAAGTTCAAACCCTCGGCCCCTCACCTATTCCGACGACCTTCCGTTTTCCTGAAGTTCTCCTGACGCGTACTGTTTTTGTTATTTTTGCGTGTGTGTGTTTGGTATTTGGCTATTGTGGTTTGGTTTGCCTTCGATATTTGTTTTCGTTGGGTGTTTGGTTATTTGGTTGTGATGATATTCTGATGGTTCACTGTTTGGTTTCGTTTGTTGGCCGTATGTGGGTTCTGTTATTGGCTGATGGGTTTTCCTCTGTGTGGCTCTGGTTTACCATTCCTGTCCCCCTCTTGTTGGCCTCACCGGGGGCTTTTATAGCCCCGGTGTTGGTCGCTTGACTCCCGAAATGAGTGCTGTGATGGTTCCACTATTCCTGTGCATGCCGTTCGTGATATCGACCATCCCGGGATGGGTCAGTCCCGGGATAGTTGGCCGGCCGTTTCGGCGTTTGACTGACGCGTGACTTGTTCTCCATGCGGCGCCTGAATTATTAACTTGATATCACTTTAGGGTTTCCCAAACCCTAAACCTAGACGGGCTGGGTCAGGCCCAAACCTGACTGGACTTTTGCTGGACCAAAACGATAGACCATGGAGAGAAAAGAAAAAATAAATAAATAAATAGGAAATAATAATAATAATAATAATAATAATATAATAATAATAATAATAATAATAATAATAATAATAATAATAATCTATATAAAAATTTTCAAAAACATATATATATACTTTTCAAAATGCTTTTTTTTTTTAAAAAAAAACTATATATTATACGTATTTTCAAAAACATTTTTAAAAACATATACAATATATAACTTCAAAAATATTTTTTAAAAACTATATATTATATATATTTTCAAAATGTCTTATATAATATATAAATGTTTTCAAAAATGTTTTCAAAACTATATATTATAATTTTCAAAATGTTTTCAAAACTATATATTATAATTTTCAAAAATGTTTTCAAAACTATATTATATGTTTCAAAAAAAATTTCAACTATATATTATATAAATTTCAAAATGATTTTAAAACTATATAATATATATGTTTTCAAAAAAATGTTTTCAAAACTATAATATATATGTTTTCAAAAATGTTTTCAAAAACTATATATATATAAGTTTTCAAAATGATTTTAAAAATTATATATTATATATATTTTCTAAAATGTCTTTTTTAAAACTATATATTATATAGTTTTAAAAACTATTAAAAACTATATATTATATACGTAGTTTCAAAATATGTATATATATAAATATGTAGGTACATATAAAGGGGGGAAAAAATATGTCGACGAAAATTAGTGTCTACATTACCGTTAAAAAATTGACGATCATTTAAGATGAACATTAATTTGTGAGTGAGATATGATAAAATTATATTTTAATGATGTCTACTAGTGTCACCATTACTATCAAACACTGTCTTGATGACATAATATTTTAAGCACTAACTTGACAATATAATGTAAACCAATGTTATTAAAATTGGACCGGACCGACCGGTTCAACCGGTTGAACCGTGAACCGGTGGCCTGTCCGGTCCGGTTGACTCCCAAAACCGAATGAGCACAGAACCGGTAAAAAATCAGAAGAACCGGCTGAGAACCGGCAAAACCGGTGTGAACCGGCTAAAAACCGGTAAAACCGGTGTGAACCGTCGGTTCTCTTTTTTTCTTTAAAAAAAATTAAACCAAACGACTTCATTTGTTAAATGAGCTGAGTCGAACTTGAGTACTTCTAAGCTCGACTCGAACTCGAAAACTTTAAAAGTAAGCTCAACTCGACTCAAAAACTCAAGAGCGAAAAATTATCAAGTTCAACTCGAACTCGAAATATAATATTGAAACTTGAACTCGAAAAGGCTCGAACTCAAAAAAAAATTAGAAGCTCGATTGAAGCCTGAAATTCGAGCTCAATTGAAGCGAAATAATAGTTCGCTCTGTGCTCACCAAAAGGCTCCATGATTTTGAATGTCAAATTACCTCTAGTATTTATAGAAGTCAGTTTGGATACTCTTCTATGTTTCTTAGCCATATGTGATTGTTTTTGTTCTCATATTTTTACTTTTTAGACTTTTGGGATGCTTTTCTATATTTTTTAGCCATGTGAGATTGTTTTTTTTTTAAAAATTAAACAAAACGACATCGTTTGTTATGATTTTTTCAGCCCCAAATTTATTTTTTGATTATAGTTACATAATTATATTTAATATTTAATATGTTTTACCTTAAATATTATGTTGTAGTTGATTTGAATCATTTTGTTTCACTTAATTTTATGTTTTTTTAACTTATATATGTTATGACTTGTGATATTTTTATATATTTTAATATTGTAAACTTAAAAAAATGTTATATATATATTAATATTGTTTTGAATATTATGTAAAACTTAAAAAAAATTATTGTATATAAAATCCGGTTGAACCGCGGTAAAACCCGGTTGAACCAGTGACCGGTACCTTCACCGGTTCAAGGTCCGGTCCGGTTTTAAAAATATTGATGTAAACAAATGTTTGATCCATAAAATACAACTTAAACAATTTTGATATCAGAATTTATCATATCCTAATAAACTAGTTAACGCTTAACTCAAACAATCTTTAATTTTTAATGGAAATTGACGACTTTAGAGCATATGAATAATCATGTGACTATTTTGTAACTTTTAATAGTTAGATGACTCAACAAATTAGCAACTTATAGTTAGGAGATCATTTTGTAACTTTCAATAGTCAACAAACTCAACAAAGTAACACTTTATAATTGGGATACTATTTGTATATTTTACTTAGATGACAACTTAATTATGGGGTTGATGTCGATATGATCACTATACTTTCAATTTTGGCTATATGACCATATAACTCATTAAGTGGTTTCAATCAAGTCACTTGCAGTCAAAATCTTACGGAAGTGCTGATGTGACAGTTAATAAAATCATTATAATTATATATTTGGTCCTCAATACTTATATATTCTATCAATTTGATTTTAATTTTAATTTAATTTAATTTAATAAATTACCCTTGGATCTGTCCTCTTGGGTAAGTAAACACATAGTAACATTCTAAAACAAATAAAAAAGGCATCAAAATTAAGTCTAAAGGTAAAGCGATAGCTTAATATTCCAGCTGAATTCTCAAAGGTCTGCATGAACTCCTATTTAAATGTTTCAACTACACCTTTAGTGCCTTTCTATTCTACGCGTCTGCTTTAGATTTTCCTGCCTGCTCCGGGGTCTGCTGTTTGATCCCACCTTCAAATTCTTCCGAAACAATCTCAATTGCAAAACTTGCACCACACCTGATTCAACCAAAACCTCTTCATAAATTTTCAAAACGATGGATTACTGCTGAGATTTAAATAGAAAAATGTTTGGAATCAAGATCACCCTCCGGATGTATCGATCACTTCCTGCAACACACGAGTATGAATTTTAGTTTTATGTGAGAATAGCATTAGATCTATACGTATATATCAAAATAGAAAGCAAAGACGGGTTTAACTATCCAAATAATAGGCATGATACAAATGAAAGATGGGATGGTAAATAATGGTTGCATTTCGATAATGAGCTTGTGACCATGAAAAGATACGAATTACAGTTTGCGTTGCCTTGTGCTTAAACAAGCGCACGCACCCTACAGATAGCATCTAGTCAAAAATTTGAATGAGTCACAATTTTTTCATCTCAATCCACTCAAAGCTTAGGATCAAATTGATAAAATGTGAAAGTATTGAGGATCAAATATGTAATTATATTAATTTTATTAACTGTCACATTAATACTTCGATTAAATGTTAACAAAATGTGACTTGATTATAAATACTTAAGCAGTTATGTGGGCATATTCCCAAAATCGAAAGTATTACGGTCATATCGATACCAACCCCATAATTAAGTGTCATTTGAGTAGTTTACCCTTAATATTAGTTGAAATAAATAAATGAGGAATGAGACAGCTTCGCATGCGGTTGGCGTTGTTGCCCAATCAAAATTTCCTTCGCAGCCATTTTTTAACACCTTACACGCGCTCCACCAACAGCGAGTGGGCTTAGATAGCATATCCCTCTTTCCAAATCCAATCTTGAGACACGTCAAAGTCTAAAAGAAACTACGGACACCTTCATGCGTACTCTATTTGAATGACTTTTTGCATGACGTCATTATTATTTGTTTATGTTTTTATTTGAAGAAGCAATTATGATAATTTTAATATTGAATTTAGAGTAAAGACATTTATAATTTATGGTACGTTTGGTTTTTTAGAAACAAATTTTGAAAAAGTTATTTACATAAAATAAATTTTACAAAAATAATTTATAAAAATAATTTATGAAATCATAACCAGAGTTAGGTGTACAACGTGAATAAATCCAAATTAGTTAAACTGACACATAAAATATAATAAATAAGTAAACTCAGTTATGAGGATCACCATTGATTCTATATTATTCAATTTGAATTAATCGATTAATAGATAGAATATCGATAGTTATAAAAAAAATTAATATTTTTATAATATTAATTAATTATTATATTAATAAACTAATATTATTTTAAATATTTATAAATAAAAAAATTTAATAATTTTTAGGGTAATCTATGTCGAATATCACCCATCTTTATGCTCGGGATCGAAAATGCCACTGACGTTTCAATTTTGCCAATTTTAGCACTAACGTTTATGTTTCACTTTAATTTTGCCACTCCGCCGTTAATCTGTTAACGACACGATGACATGGCATGGACGGGCCGTGACGGTGATGACATAGATGCCTTACAAAAACGACGTCGTTTCAACGCAATTATTTTGATGCTCAATAAAGACAAAACGAAATCGCTTGAAAAAATTATTGAAAATATTATGCAACTAGAGAGATTTAAACCCCAAACCCCTTGAAATTAAACTTAATACTTAACCACTGAACTATATTATATTTTTCTGTTATGTTTTCTATAAAAGTTTTAAAATTTTAAAATTCCAATTAACATTGTTTGAACCCAAATAAAATTGTTGCTTCATCAGGCATTCCATGTGTTTGCTTCATCTCAAAAAATATTCTCAATGCATCTTCAGCATAACCGTTTTTGGCAAACCCGAAACTAATACCGTTCTTGCTATTCATTTCATTGAAAACTTGCACAGAACATTTAACTTCATCGCATTTAGCATTCATATCTACAAGGGCGCTAGTTGTTAACTCGTCTGAAATATAACCGGTATTATAAACTAGTGCATGGATCTGTCTGCCTACTTGCAAAGAAGATAAAACAGCACATGCTCTAAGGACACTAACAAATGTAGCTTGGTCGGGCAATACATTGCAGCTACGCATCTCTCGGAAGAAGTGCAAGGCCTCCTCATTGCAGTCATTTTGCGTATGACCTAAAATTAAAGCAGTCCATACAACGGCACTTTCCCGGTTTTTGAACTCTTCAAACAGATTTCCTGCATCTGTATCTCTAAGGGAGTTCAGGTACATGCACAGGAGAGAAACCCCCAAGAATTCTTCACCATGCAAAAGGCCTATCTTTACTATAAGACAGTGGATTTTCCTTTCGACGTTCAACTTATGAGGTTCATTATAGGCATCTAAAAGGCTAGTGTATGTTACTTCAGATGGTTTCAATCCATCCACCTGCATATCTTTTAGTAGGATAACTGCTCGATCTAAATCATTTGGTTCATATCCAGCAATCATAGAGTTCATGGAGACCACGCTCCATTGAGGCATATCATAGAGGACTTTGTCTGCATCCCCAATGGCCCCAGATTTGGCATACATGTCAATAAGGAAACTTCCTGCATAGAGGCTCTTATCTAAACCAGATTTGACTGCAAGAAAATGGACTTGCTTCCCTTGCTCAAGACTCTGAACATTTGCACAAGCACTGAGTATACCAGTCAAGGAAACTTCATCGGGAACAATCCCATATAAAATCAGTCTTCGAAACATTCTAAAAGCCTCAAGCTCATTCTAATCTTGCATGTATCCAACAATAATTGTATTCCAAGAAACGTTATCTCTATCTTTTATGATCTCAAATTGCTTCCTTGCATCCTCTAAAGCACCAGATTTTGCATACATATCAACCAATGCATTTGCCACAAATAAATTTGATGCAAATTTGTTCTTTATAATAAACCCTTGAAATTGGCATCCTATTTCCAGACATCCTAAGCTAGCACATGCACTCAAGATACTTGTATAGGTGAACTCATGAGGGTGAGAATCAGATCCCTTCATCTGAGAAAACAACACGAGGACTCATCGGCGTATCCATACCCATTTTGCACAAAACCTCCGAGCATTGCATTCCACAAGACAACATTTTTCTCATGCAACTCATCAAAACTCCGTCTACGTGACCCACGGCTATGGCTCCGACACCGGCTGACCCTTCCAGAAGATTTGCATCAGTTTTTCCACTTGGGGTTACGCTGTTTTTACCACCGATCTCTTATGGCCTCCGTTGCTACTTAGGTACTTTCCACTGGAGTGGCCGTATTGAATCATCACCGCCGTCGACATTGGAGTTCCACTGGGAAAAAGAAGACATATGTCACGTTATAGCGAAAGTTTAAGACGATAACAAATGGCCATGTCGCAAATTCTATAATACCTTTGAAAACGATGACGATTTAACTCCACCTCCAGTGCCTCCCAACACGGTAAAGAAAAAACGACGATGCAGAAAAAGGAAAATGACACCGAAAAATCGGATGAGCACCTCGTCGGCCGAGAGCGGATTCTTTACCAGCAGAAGCTTTGAAGAATAAGGTATTAACGACAGAGAAACGGAAATCCTTATTTCATCTTCGAGGAGCTTCTCCACTGATTCCCCCTCAGAGATGTTTAACACCAACTTAAAAATTATACTGTAAACAAAGCCTACGAGGCAAAGCAAGAAGAAACCAAAGAAAATTAAGAAGACAAGAAGATACGCTATAAGATTTTCGTCATTGGAGAACGAATCGCCAGTGAGGTTGTCGAGCTTCTTGCAACGGATGATACCGTGCACAGTGGACGGCAAGTGAGGGAGAGTTTTGTGGTGGTGAAGAAATGGGAGTTTTGTGGTGGCGAATCTCCAACTTTTCTCAGGTAATACAGATGTTACGTGGACTAAATAACTTTAAAAAAGTCATCCACGTCATCACCGTCACGACCCGTCCATACCATGTCATTGTGCCATTAACGATTAACGGCGGAGTGGCAAAATTGAAGTGAAACATAAACGTCAATGCTAAAATTGACAAAATTAAAACGTCAATGACATTTTCGATCCGAGCATAAAGATGAGTGGTACTAATTTTTAATAGTTAAGATATTTAAAATATCTTATAATTTGATAATTAATTTATAATTTTTAATATTACTAAAATTCAATAAAATAATAATTTATAATTGAAGACGGTTTGTATTCTTCATTATTATTATTATTATTATTATTAGAAAAACTTCTACCTTGTTCTCTTCTGTATTGATGTTCTGCACACAAAACACAGTCACACGCGCAGCCCCTTTGTTTGCTGAAAGCGGAACGGAAGTACTCTATGAACACTGTTCTTCTTATTGTTCCCATCACTTCAGATTTATATTTCTACCCGAAATTCCCAGAAATAAAGTCCAAATCTTTCACTTTCCCCCTTTTCCCAGACTATTTTCCATATGGAAAATGATCCGTTGCTTCAATACACAAGTCCCCGGAAGAAGCCAACGCCACCGCCACCACTTTTTCCTCTCCCCGAAAACGATGAAGTCTCTCTCCCAATCCCTTTAACCCCATCCGAGTTAAAAGACAGACTAATCTTTGGTCCATCTCCTTCATCTTCACAATCTCCATTCGGTTCATCTCTTATCCTCGACGCCTTAACTTCACCCAGACCTTCCTCTTCTTCTCAAGACAGCACCCTTGTAAATCTCCAAGACCCTCTTTTGCAACAGAACCAACTGAACTCACCCTCCACAGCTTCGTGGTTTATAGACCCAGATTTCATATGGGAGAAATCCAATCTCCACAGGTCCAAAACGGCACCCGCCATGGCGGTGTTGAACGACATCGTTCGCCCTTCAATTCCCAAGCCTCAATTGGGTTCCCAATCCATTGTAAGGCAAGCTTTTGTGCTTTTAGTTGTGTATTTGTCTTTGGGTGTTGTTATCTATTGGTTTAATCGTCATAATTTCCTGGGTCATGAAACTCACCCGGTTGTTGATGCCTTGTACTTTTGTATCGTCACAATGTGCACAATTGGGTATGGTGATATAATCCCTAATAGTGTGGCTACCAAGGTGTTTTCGATATTATTCGTGTTGGTCGGATTCGGGTTTATCGATATTTTGCTTAGTGGTATGGTTAGTTATGTGCTTGATTTACAAGAGAACTATTTGTTGAGAACCGTTGAAGATGAGGGTCGAAAGAAGGATTCCGCGAGATCTTATATAATTGATGTGAAAAAGGGGAGAATGAGGATAAGGATGAAGGTTGGATTGGCATTAGGAGTTGTGGTTCTTTGTATTGGAATTGGTGTTGGTGTTATGCATTTTGTTGAGAGTCTTGGGTGGTTGGATGCATTTTATCTTTCTGTTATGTCGGTCACTACCGTCGGGTACGGTGACCGGGCATTCAAGACGTTGCCCGGTAGGGTTTTTGCTGCTATTTGGTTGCTCGTGTCGACTCTGGCTGTTGCCCGAGCGTTTCTGTATTTGGCTGAGGCTAGAGTTGATAAGAGGCATAGGAGAATTGCAAAGTGGGTGCTCGGGCAGGACATGACTATCTCGGAGTTTCTTGCTGCCGATATTGACAACAATGGCTTTGTGAGGTATGTTTTTTATGACATTTGGTTAGTACTTGAATTATGCATCTTCATCTTGTCAAGTTTCTAGTGGTTTTATGCTTGAAGTTTTATTTGTTGGTGCAATAATACCTGAAAGGTTAATATACTAATTCCGAAACTTACTGTAGTTTCCTTCTTTCTTCTGTAACTGCTGTAGTCTTTGGTTCATTAGTTGACATATTTTTGTGTTGGAACGCTGATTTTAGCTTCGTTTGAGTTTCAATATAAAGGTTATGGGGAGTATGTATTTAATGAAAGCTTGACAACTCATATTCGGAATCATTAACATGCAATTGCTTAAATTTTCAACTAATAGGTTCTCAGTCCAAAGAACTTTTAATTGCATAACTCCTCGAAAATGGAATTATATTTTTCTCTCAAGGCCCTATTCGTCGGAATTGCTGTATACATGCTATTCAAATCGCGTGTCCCCCTTGCGAGCACAATTTCTATACCACATCTGCTCCTTCTAATTTGTTCTGTCTGCTTGATCAAGTATATGATCTTCTGGAATTGAGTTATGATAATCATCCTCGCTCTTGTGTGATGCATTGGACGGGGTGCTTTCCATCTTATGTCTGTAATATGTTAAGCTGCCGTGTTTCCTTCTTATGTGATGATGATTGAAGTCCTTAAGGTCTTACTTCATTTGACTAGATTTTGCACTGGACACTGAATAGTTTCGCTTTCGTATGTTGCATCACCCTCTAACATTCTAGTTCTTAAATTGTTCTTGGTAATTTGTCTGACAATATCTTTGTCATGACGTTTTTATTTTATGTTCCTGTACTGTCGAACTAAAGTGTAGTTTTCTTGATTTGTTGTTGAGTATTAATCTTGTTTTCTGTATGCAGCAAATCTGAGTTTGTGATATACAAGCTGAAGGAGATGGGAAAGGTCTCAGACAAAGACATTATGCAGATCAGCGAGAAGTTTGATAGGCTGGATGCTGGCAATTGCGGGAAGATAACTCTTGCCGATCTTATGGATCATAATCATTAATCTGCAAGAGACGAGCTTATAATCATTGTTAAAATACGATGATGGCGGCATAGATAGATAGTCATGGATGGCATCGAATCGTCAACTTCAGAAACGGCTGGTTGGTTAGCATTTAAGGCAAGAGACGGCAACGTTAAGGTAGTCTTCTTTCTCATCCACAATGCACTATTCAATAGGTGAACCATCTCCTGTTCCAGTTTAATTGGTTTTCATGGTTAGAAACTTGGTCAGAGAATCCTGGCCAATGTTGGTCGGAAAAAAGTCCGATGCCCTCTGACCGGCGGCCTATGTTATCATATGCGGTCAGGGTATGTGTCAGATACAGACATGAGTCCGATATGGGCATGTTCAGTTTAGGGGGTTGGATGAATACCTTTGAGCGTGTCTGAATGTAATGTTTAATCCAAGTGGTTGGACTGGATGAGCACCTTATGTTGGCAGATACGGGTATTTTAGGAAAAGTGAAGAGTCGAGTATTTTGTACATTTTCCTCAATATAAATAAATTACATTTATTCTTATCAATATCTTATTCACCTCTGCTTTTTTCTTTCATTTTTAGGGAAAAAATTAATATCTTTGTATTTTTAGGTTTATTATTTACTTTTGTACAAGTATCTTGGTGATTATTGTCTCCAAAATTCTCTATATTCTGATGCGTTGCAATTTTGATTCTTTTTATTATTAATAAAATTCAGTTGCCATTGTTTAGAAGTCGTGGATGTATTAATTTGACCTTATCAATGCAAATTATTCGTCTACAAATAGTTTACGACTACAGTTTCAGACTGTGTTTAGGTGGTCAATGAATGATGATCAACAATGATAATCTAGAAATATTTTTGTGAGTCGATATATATATATTCATAATATAATTCTTTTGTACGTGGTTGGTATAAATTAAATTTTAGGCTAGTCACCATTAGTAAAATAGACAGCTAGCTGTCGTAATGGACTTTCGAGTGATTCGAGATCGAATCTTGACTTAAAGTGAATAATTTACCTTTTGGAGCTGTTACCAACCTTTCTCGATTAGATAAGGTCAGATACCTAAATTTTATCTTTTACCGAATCTACGTCTTACAAGATATTCATTTATAAGAATTCGAGAGTCGATTATATGTGAGAAATGATGAATATATCCACATCGTTTTTCGATACCAACACAATTATGAGTTGTTTTAATAAAAAAAATTAAAGTTAGAACCAAAATTTAAAGAGAGACCTAAAGTATTTATCTTTGAGAGTCTATCACAGTAAAATTTAAATAAATTAAGATACAAAATATATAATAAAAAAATGAGTTTAATCTTAAAAAAATGAAATAAAAGGGTTACATGTACCGAAATAAAGAAATTAACCTAAAACATAAATGAAATGGTAAATTGAAACAAAATGTGCATAGAAAAATATTTAAATGACACACAATAATAAATAAATATTAAAATAAATCAATGAATCATAAATACAAATAAAAAATTAATTTAAAAAAAACATATATTTTTAGAATGATAAATTAAAAAAATAAATAAAGAAAAGTTAGAGAAAACCATAACATTTTTTCATTAACGGTAGATAAATTAATTAAAAGAAAAAACTTAAAATAAAAAAAATCTTAAATTACAATTAAATAAATAATGAAAAGTTATACCTAAATTTAATTACAAATAATCAATAACATAATTGAATATTCATAATAAATTAAAATTCTAGTATTGGACTCGCATTTAATTTTCTTCGCATGTTGTCTTCGTTAAAATAAGTATATATTGAATTTCCGAGACATTTCAAAATACGTTGGAAAACTAACTAAAAGCTACTTTTATTTCAAAAATACATCATGCCTAGAAAATATTTGATTCCACTTAAAAATTTATTGCAAGTCGATTGATGACCTATACTTTAAAATCAAATTCAATAAAAATATTTGGATCTTAAAAATTAGGCCGAGTAAAAATCGAATATTACATTAATATAAAGAACTCAAATTTTAACAATTGCCCACCATGAATAATACTTGCCTCTGCCATTGATGGTGAAAGGCAGCTTGTTGTTTGTGGCAACATTTTAGATATGTTTCAAGAAGTATAATTTTATTTCTAATTTGTGACTTTCTAATCGATTTATTAGGCTTACTATTTTTATTTTGAAATATTAGTTTGGTTTTTAAATTGTGTGACACTTTGGATTTGATTGTAATATCGAGTTTAGGATATTACAACACTTCAATATCCATATCACCTCATTGATATTGATGCTCACCTCGAGTACTAATATAAAGTCTACCCTCAAAGTTCTATAACATAAATGGGTATTGATATTACCATATTAGCACCGATACCACCCTATAAATATTGATACTCTCCTAGAATATTGATATTAAAATTAACCCCAAAGTTTGAATAAATTCACTCGACATCTATATCAATCCCTTGATATCGATACCTAAGATCATTTTAGCCTAGATTTCTACACTAATTTAATTAGTATCGATATTACATGAACTGCACCAATATCAAAGTCTAGAAAATAATTTCTAAAGCTTGATAAACACTCCTAAAGCGCCTATATTGCTTATCATTAAGGACAAATATTATTTTTAGTGTTCAAAGGGGTTCAATAAAATCATTTAGCATTTTTTTATTAATTTAAGAGTTATTATAAGATAATATTTATTTGAATGACTCCTAATCTATTTGACAATGAACTTTCAAAAACTCCTAACAATATGCTTAAACTTGAGATCTCTAGAGATAAAAATCATCTCTTTAACCACTGAATAGCTTTAACACTAAAATATCCAATGTTAAACATCAAATCAAACATTTAAAGCCAAAATCAATCATAACACCAAAAAAAATCCTTTCAAGTCACATTCTACCATAAGATATTATTTTTTTGATGACCATGATATTAAAAGGGATTACACTATCTTATTCTTACACAAAATAAACCAAAGAAGACTTATTGATCAAGATTCACCAAGCTTTCCTTTGCCTCTATATCTAGAGGGTTCTCCTTGCTCCTATGCTAATCACAACATCAAAAATAATTTCTAATCACTTCAATAATCCAATAAAGTCTGAACGAATTTGATACATGGACATGCTTTAGAAACTCCTGAACTACCCCTCAAGCTTAAACCTCTTCAAAGACCCTCTTTAATTTTAGCTTCTACAATGGATGATATGAGTCTTATAATGAAGCTCATAGAATTCTTATAATATTTCTCACTTTAATTGGGGTTGAAATTCCTTCTTTAGGATGCAGATAATGAAGATTGAAGATTTAGAGCGGAATGGGGGAAAAAAGGAGACAAGATGATAAAATAAGGGTGGGTGAAAGTGATCATATTCCCCCCCCCCCCGCCTTAATTCCACGTGGCATCACCCAAATCAACCAAGAGATCAACCCTGAAATCCTCAATATGTTAATTATTCTTTTAGTCCCTTAACTATTAAACTCTCATAAAATCCACTTTTTTAGGCGAGTCCAATTATCACTCAATTGTCGCCCAACATGCGTCAATAGTCCAATAAGATCTTAAACCGATTCAACAGATTAATTCTTATACTTTGACGCAGAAATTTAAGCCGTTACATGATATTTGTGTATAGAAGAAATAGATTTGTCAATAAATAAATAATTTAATACATTTGTTTTAAAAAAAACTTGTGAAAACATTAATTAATTTTTTTTAAAAAAAATTCAAAAATAATTATTACACTTACAAACCAATAAATTTATGAAAATTACTAACCAACAAGAGTGATGAATATATTTATGATTTTATTAAGTTACACTTAATATAAGAACCACATTGAATATAAAACCATTGAATAAAGAGCACAAGTTCTTAACCTTGATGGAGAGCACAAGGGACAGAAGTTGCTCTCAACCTAATGTTGGGGGCAGCCTACTATCTTATCTCTCCCTTACCCCATTACATAGGGAAACAAGGGACAGCCATTTTATTGAAATATAAAAATTAGATTCGTACCTTACATTTTTTTGAATAATATGAGGTAAGTACATGGCAATATCTGATCAAAGATAACTTTCAATCTTTTGATATTGATCTCTCACAATACACTCCTAACATTTATGGTGTTCAAATTTGAGTCCTATAAGAATAACAACTATTCCTTTACCATGGAAGTCACTTTGGTTCGTGCTCGTACCTTACACTTAAATATAAATATTTAACAATTTTTTTGGATAATGTATTTTTTTTAGTTTTTCATTTTGGTCATTAGCATGAATTTGTAAATGAAAATAGAAATTGAATGGTAAAGTAAAAGAATCAAGGAAAATGGACCCACCCAAGGGCAGGATCGAGCTTCTCTAGGCAGGACTTTAAAATCGGTGGAGACCTCGGTCCTGCAGAGCAAGCCCAGAGTTGGTACAGGTTTCTCATTACAAGTGGTGCACAATACCCATCAATGCCATGCATTTTTCCTTTCTCTATTTCTCCGCCTTCAACTTTCTTTTGCTTACTGTTTTTCTTCAACCAGAAATAACAACAATGCTGGATCATTCAGCTGCTCAAAACTTTGCCATGGCGGAAGCTCCAGAAATACAACTCCAGATCCTAGGTAAGTTACCCTTCACTTCATATATACATATATAGTTTTGATTAAGAACTTGAATAACCTTATTAATTAGCTACATGCAAATTACTGATTGTTTAGCAGTCGACGAAGACAAACTAGATGAAAATTCAGTTGAGCATGAAACAAATGGAAGCATCACTCGACAAAGAAACTACAAATGGTGGCTCCTAATGACAATCTATACATTTTTCCTCCTCGCCGGTCAGTCGATGTCTACACTTCTCGGAAGATTGTACTATGACAAAGGTGGAACTAGCAACTGGCTAGCAACCTTCGTTCAAATTGCCGGTTTCCCGATACTTATGCCATTGTATTACTTTTCATCGTATAATTCTTCAAGCCAAAACACAAAGAAAAGCAACATGAAAATGAACACGCCATCTGTTTTAGTTCTTTCGGGTATGTATTTTGGACTCGGAATACTTTCGGCCGTCAGTTGCCTGTTGTATTCAGTTGGCCTTTCGGATCTTCCGGTTTCAACTTATTCCCTCATTTGTGCTTCCCAGTTAGCCTTTAATGCCTTCTTCTGCTTCTTCCTCAACTCACAAAAGTTCACCCCTTTCATAATCAACTCTTTAGTACTACTCACGATCTCCTCAGCCCTTCTCGTGTTCCAAAACGATTCCTCAGGCTCCACGCCGGTTTCCAAAGGCAAATATGTGATTGGATTTGTATGTACGCTAGCTGCGTCGGCAGGGTATGGATTATCGCTGGCTCTAACACAATTTTGCTTCCAGAAGGTTGTGGAAAAACAAACGTTCAAGGTTGTGTTGGACATGATAATCTACCGGCAATTTGTTGCAACTTTGATAATCTTTGTGGGTCTCTTCGCCAGTGGGGAATGGAAGGGTTTGGGCAAAGAAATGGAAAGGTTTGAACTGGGGAAATTATCGTACGTGAACGTTTTGGTTTGGATCGCCATAGGGTGGCAAGTTTTCTCGATCGGTGCGGTGGGTTTGATAATGGAAGCGTCTTCGCTTTTCTCGAATGTCATCAGCACGTTGGGGCTGCCTATTGTTCCAGTGTTTGCAATGGTGTTTTTCCACGATCCCATGACCGGGAGTAAGGTCGTTTCTATGGTGTTGGCCATTTGGGGATTTGTTTCTTATGTTTATCAGCACTATCTCGATGATCAGAACTCTGAGACTGGAATAGTTTGAGCAAATTTGTCATGAAACAGCGTTACCTAGATTTCTCTCATGCTGTTCCTTCTTGCAAACGGAACTAATTTTATTTTACTCCTAGTTTAATGTTGTTGGTGCATATTTCAAGATCAAGTGCTATACAGTTGATTGCTATTGCAATATTGAATGCTAAAAAATGATGGGTTTCCCCCCCAGTTAAATCATGGTTGTTTTGAAGCAGATGCTTGGTCCAGTGGCGTTCATCACTCGATTTACGTTGTGAGTTTAAGCTACAGAATTTATTTATTTATGATGTATGAATGTGTCGAATAATTTATTTCTATCAGGAGTGTAAAGAAAAACCCATTATTGTTTTACTTGCAAAGGCAAACAATTTTAAAACTTGTTAAAAAGTAGATCATGTGGTTGCTATAAATAATATTACTTCAATCTGGATTGATATTAAATTTGGGGTTCGATTCCAAATGATCTTTTGTTTTCTCCATCAAAACTCGTTAAAAAATATTTGTCAGAAGTAAAAAAAAAAATCCAATTATCAATTTTAAACTATGTTGTAACCAGCGATGGTAAAATTAATTGATATGTGAAGCACCTTTTCTTTTATTATTTTGAAAATCATATTTACGTAAGTTGGAGACATTTAATAAATTGAATTCTGAGTCAATGCGAGCTTCAGAAATGACCTGTTTTTACTTGATCTAATATATTTATAAAAATACACCTTTCATATATATATATATATATATATATATATGAAAAAACCATTTGAGATGATAGCGTCGATGCTCGATTGATACAGCGTTTTTGAGAAGACCCCGTCCGACACAACGTTTTTAGAGAAACGCATAAAAAGCAATTTGTTTTAGAAAATGCATAAATCACCCGACAGACTTTAACTTTCCCATGCCGGACGCATGGAATTTGGTAGGGAGGAGATTTCGGGCATACAATATGGGGCAACAGATTTAGGACTTGTAATTATATTTCAAATTTGATATCAGAGATTTCTTACGATATTTTGCTTCGTTTTAACTGGTGGATCATTACTTTAAGTAAGTATTATTTTAATAATTTATATTTTGTTTTGTTGTATTAGATAAAATTGTTTCCATATCTTTATACAGATAAAAAAGGCGTGAGAAATTGTTTTGAAATAACTATTTGTTAAATTATGATTTATTATTATATTTTTAGTATTTTTATAATATTATTAGTAATATGCGTAACACTTTAATTCGATCATTCCCTAATCTGAAAAAATCGAGTGTTACACGAAATTAACAAAGTAACTAATCGATTTTTAAATCATTTACTTGAAAATTGAATAACATCACCACCAAATCGTAATAAGAGTATAAATTAAGTCTACGAAATATAAATTCTGATGGTACAAATCAAAGTACAAATATTAAATGTGATAAAATAAAGTTACAACTCAAATATACATGAAGCCAATGAATAATACATACCCTCTACAAATATCCAATACATACTATAATAACGCGAATAATTGTAATCTCTAACCCACGACGTGTTCATCGATCTCCATCAAAGAACTTACAAACAGAAAGACAACCACACAAATATCTCTATTATATTGCATGCATTCATCATATGAAAATTTTGTTTTAATTAAAATTAAATTTTATTAAAATAATAAAATATTTTGAGTATCCAATCACACCATAATCAAGATTGATGACGACTCTCAAACCACATTTTATTATTAGAAGAAAATACCAAATTATTCGAGATGAGATATTTTAAAAATCAAACTTTTGAAAATTTTAAATTTATTTTTTTAAGAAGATTGTCCAAATCGTTTCGACATTTCTCTCCAATTTTTTTTATCGGACTAGATTTTTTTGAAAAGGTTAATGAAGTCTCAAAAGTAATCTTGAATCTTTCTACTTTTTTTCCATCTCAAAATCATGTCTGATAATTATGTACATTCTGATCATTGGAAAACCATCCACCTTTCTTCCTTTGCACATAAACTTCTCAAATAGCCATTTAACTTTGAGGTTGGTGTTCATGTGATGATTATACTTTCAAATTTTGATAATATGACTACATAATTATCTAAGTGGTTTCAATATAGTCATTTGTCGTTAAAATGAACGTCATAGCTAATGTGACTGTTATTGACTACCGATGAGTTAAAAGTCCACATCAACAACACCGTCTATTTTTAACAATAAGTGTAACCGTTTAAATAATCATGTGGTCATATCACCAAAATTGAAAGTGTAGTTGTCATATTGACACGAACCCCATGATTAAGTGATCATTTTAGTAGTTTACCCTTTTTACTATACTCTTGTACTTTCATTCTATTCTTTTGTTTTTTATTTGCTTGACATTGATCGTTTAATAATTGATGAAGAAAAGTAAGAATTAAAATGGCTATTGAGATGAGTCGAAAACATCGTTATTTACTTTCCATATCGGAATCTTAAAAATGTGAAAAAGTTTCGCTTGTAGTTAACAACAATGAGAATACAATTTCAATACGAAAGAATAAAAATAAAGATTTCGTATATAGTTATTAAATTAATGTTCTGATTTTGATTTGTTGTAATTGTGATGCTAACCGACTAATATGGTGTGTTGTGTTGCCAAGAATATTTGCCTCAATTTCTCATATATTATTATCGTTAGATTTGGCTTGAAATTAAGTTGGTAAGTTGGAAATTTGATCTTGGTTGGTGGCCAACTTATTGGAAATTTCATCTTGATTGGTGGCCAAACTTTGAACATGGGAATTTCATGTTTGGTGGCTAACTTGTACACATTGAAAAATTCTTTGGTAGGTGGCCAACTTATTTTTCATGTTTGATCCCTAAAATATTAAGTTATTTATAAGTTTAGTCCTTAAAACTCAACAATAAATAGACCTAAGTATTTCATTGGAAATCATCCCAAAACAAGTTATATCTTCCTCTTGTATTCTTCATTCTCCCACTTTGGGAATTCTAAAGAATTCCATTTGTTGTAATATTGGCGATATAGTGAAGTTATCATCCGGTGTGTGCCCGAGGAGTAGACGATATTCTCGTCGAACCTCGTAAATTTAGTGTGTTATCTCCTTTATTGTTTTTATTCGATTTTTTCCATTGAGTTTCAATATTCAAAAGTTTGACAGGTTTATCCGCTGTGCAACCTTTAGTGGTTTTAATCTTGACATTTTAGGTCAATTTTGAAACTACGTTCGTGTGGGAAATAACATGATTTCCCCAACAATTGGCATTAGAGCTTCGGTTGAGGTTATCCTGGTGGTTCCGTTGCTGAAAAGATACAGTTCGTGCTATTGAATATTGTTCGTTGGAATTAAAATGCCAAAATACGGATCAGTTGAGACATCAAGCTCTTCATCCGGACCGGTGAGGAGGAGGATGTCAAATGCAAATTTCTCGGTGGAGTTGTTCGATGAATTCAGTCATTTTGGCATGTGGCAAGGCGAGGTGTTAGACACTTTATTCCAACAAGGTCTAGACATCACCATTGAGGAAGAAAAGCTCGAATATGTGGAGGAGAAATAATGGGGAACAATCAATCGTTTGGATTGCAGCACGATTCGATCTTGTCTTTCAGGGAGCAGAAGTATGGCTACAAGAACGAGACTTCTGCAAGAAAGATGTGGAAAGCATTGGAGGAAAAATTCCTAAAGAAAAGCTCTCAGAATCGTCTCCACATGAAGAAAAGATTGTTCAGATTTGATTATCAACTAGGCACCAGTATGAATGAGTACATCACTGCGTTCAATGAGCTAGTGGCAGACTTATTGGGCATGGATGAAACCTTCAAAGATGAAGATTTGGTCTTGATATTGTTGTCATCTCTTCCAGATAAATTTGAGCACCTTGAGATAACGTTACTTCATGGTAAGGATAATGTTACCCTTAAAGATATAACTGTTGCTTTGTATAGTTATGAGCTTAGGAAGAAAACCAAGAAGGAGAGCAAGTACGAAGCAGCGGAGGCCATGGTGGCAAGAGGTCGCTCAAAAAGTCAAAAGCCAAAGTGGAGAGGGAGATCAAAGTCGAAGTCCAGACTAGGAAAAGATGAATGTGCCTTTTGTCATGAGAAATGCCATTGGAAGAAAGATTGTCCGAAGCTGAATAAGAAAGGAAAAGCTACTCCATATGCATGTGTTGCAGAGTATGGTGCAAATGACTCTGACATATCATTGGTTGTTTCATCAACAATATTCTATTCAGATGAATGGATATTAGATTAGGGTTGCACATATCATATGTCCCCTAATCAGGAGTGGTTCTGTGATTTAGTAGAACTAAATGCAGGAGTTGTTTATATGGGCAATGACAATGCCTGTAAAACTATTGGGATAAGTTCAATTCGATTGAAGAATCAAGATGGATCAACCAGAGTTCTGACAGATGTCCGATACATGCCCAGTTTGAAGAAAAATCTCATCTCGTTGGGAGCCTTGAAATCCAAAGGCTCAGTAGTCACTATGAGAGATGGAGTTTTAAAAGTCACATATGGCACACTTGTGATGATGAAGGGCATCAGGAAAAATAATTTGTATTACTACCACGGTAGTACAATTATTGAGCAGTTGCAGCAGCTTCCGGAGGTGATGATTTGGACGCAACCTAGTTATGGCATATGCGGTTGGGGCATGCTGAAGAGAAATCCTTGCAAATTCTGGCAAAGAAATGATTGTTGAAATGTGCAAAGACTTGCAAATTGAACTTTTGCAAGCATTGTGTTCTGGGAAAGCAGAAGAGAGTGAAGTTTGGCACCATTATACATAATACAAAAGGTATTGTGGATTATATTCACTCAGATGTATGGGGTCCTTCAAAGATATCGTCTTTGGGAGGAAACCATTATTTTGTAACTTTTGTAGATGACTTTTCCAAAAGAGTTTGGGTGTATCCGATGAAGTCTAAAGATGAAGTGCTCTAAATTTTCCTGAAATGGAAAAATATGATCGATAACCAGACTGGTAGAAAGATCAAACGTCTTAGGACGGACAATGGAGGGGAATATAAAAGTGACCCATTCTTTGACGTTTGCCATGAGTATGGTATTGTTTGACACTTCATGGTTAGAAATACACCACAATAGAATGGGTTGGCATAGCGTATGAATCGAACACTATTGGAGAAAGTTCGATGTATATTGTCTAATGCTGGGTTAGGCAAGGCATTTTGGGCTGAGGCTATGACATATGTTGACCATCTCATCAATCGTCTGTCGTCATCAGCGATAGGAGGAAAAACACCATTGGAGGTATGGTCTGGAAAACCTGCTACTGATTATGATTCCTTACATATATTTAGATCCACTGTTTATTATCATGTAAAGGAATCCAAGCTTGATCCAAGAGCAAAGAAGGCTTTCTTTATGGGAATCACCCATGGAGTGAAGGGATTTTGCCTTTGGTGTTTAGACACCAAGAAGATAATTTGTAGCAGAGATGTTACCTTTGATTAATCTGCCCTAATAAAGAAGGTAACAAATGAAGTTGTCCAGACAAGTATCCGCAGCAGGTGAAGTATACTCCAAAACAGGTAGAGTTTCAGCAGACGATGATCCTAGAAGTTGATGCAACTGATTCTTCAACTCCAATAGAATAATCAGAAGATGAAGAGTTCAAACCCAAGAACCATTGGAGACACCAGAACCACTTGCAGTTACAAGGCCAATGAGAGAAATTCGTAGACCTGCTCGATTTGTTGATATGGTGGCCTATGCTCTTCCAGTTGTTGATGATGATATCCCTATCACTTACCAAGAAGCAATACAAAGCTTGGAAAGTGAAAAGTGGAAAAATGCCATGGATGAAGAAATGCAATCTCTCCAAAAGAACAACACTTGAAAACTGGCTCAATTACCGAAATGTAAAAGATCAATTGGATGCAATTGGGTATTTGCAAAGAAAGATGGATCTCATAGCAAGAAAGATGTTCGCTACAAGGCACGGTTGGTAGCTAAAGGCTACGCTCAAAAGGAGGGAATCGACTACAATAAAGTATTTTCCCCTGTTGTGAAGCATTCCTCCATTAGAATATTGTTGGTCTTGGTAGCATAGTTGAATTTGGAGCTAGCTCAACTTGATGTAAAGACGGCTTTCTTGCACGGTGATTTAGAAGAGGAGATCTATATGACTCAGCCAGAAGGATACAAAGATGGTGGTCGTGAGAAATGGGTTTGTAAGTTGAACAAATCGCTATATGGATTGAAGCAATCTCCGAGGCAGTGGTACAAGCGATTTGATAGCTTTATGAGGAGGCAAAAGTACACTAGAAGCAAATATGATCATTGTGTGTATTTATAAAAGCTCAAAGATGGATCTTTCATTTATCTTCTTTTGTACGTTGACAATATGTTGATCGCTTCGAAGAGTCAAAAGGAGATAGACAAATTAAAGGCTCAGTTGAATTAAGAGTTTGGGATGAACGATCTAGGTGAGGCCAAGAAGATTTTTGGTATGGAGATAAGCAGAGATAGACAGAGAGGGAAACTTTGTTTAAAATAGAAGCAGTATCTGAGAAAGGTATTACAATGTTTTGGCATGAATGAAAATACCAAACATGTAAATATCCCACTGGCTTCTCATTTGAAACTTAGTTCTCAATTATCTCCTAAAACTAACGAAGAACGAAAGTATATGGAAAAAGTTCCATATGCTAATGCAATTGGGAGCTTGATGTATGCAATGGTGTGTACGCGTCCTGACATTTCACAAGCAGTTGGAGTTGTGAGCAGGTACATGCATGATCCTGGAGAAGGACATTGGCAAGCTGTGAAATGGATTCTACGGTATCTCCAACAAACCGTGGATGTTGGTTTAGTTTTTGAACATAATGAAGCACTTGGTCAGTGTGTGGTTGGATATGCTGATTCCGATTATGCTGGTGATTTGGATAAGCGTCGATCAACTACTGGGTATTTGTTTACTCTTGCTAAAGCCCCAGTAGGTTGGAAGTCTACATTGCAATCTACGGTGGCCTTGTCTACTACAGAGGCAAAATACATGGCAGTTTCAGAGGCTGTAAAGGAAGCAATTTGGCTTAACGGTTGATGGAAGACTTGGGAGTTGTTCAAAGTCACATTAGTCTCTATTGTGACAGTCAGAGCGCTATTCACTTAGCGAAAAATCAAGTCTACCATTCAAGGACTAAGCATATCGACGTGAGGTATCACTTTGTGCGAGAGATCTTTGAAGAAGGAAAGATTCTACTTCAGAAAATTGCGACATCAGAAAATCCTGCAATATGATGACCAATGTGGTAGCAGTAATCAAGTTCAATCATTGTTTGAACTTGATTAACATCCTGAAAGTATGAACACCTTCGGGTGTGTGGCACTTGTGAGTGCAATTAGAGGCACTACAAATTTGGGGAGTTGAAGAAGTTGAGTAGGCTTGGTAATTTCAAGCCAAGTTGGAGATTTGTTAGATTTGGCTTGAAATTAAATTGGCAAGTTGAAAATTTTATCTTGGTTGGTGGCCAACTTATTGGAAATTTCATCTTGGTTGGTGGCCAAACTTTGAACATGGGAATTTCATATTTGGTGGCTAACTTGTACACATTGGAAAATTCTTTGGTAGGTGGCCAACTTATTTTTCATGTTTGATCCCTAAAATATTAGGTTATTTATAAGTTTAGTCCTTAAAACTCAACTATAAATAGGCCTAAGTATTTCATTAGAAATCATCCCAAAACAAGTTCTCTCTTCCTCTTGTATTCTTCATTCTCCCACTTTGGGAATTCTAAATAATTTCATTTATAATATTGGTGATATAGTGAAGTTATCATCCGGTGTGGTGCCCGAGGAATAGACGATATTATCGTCGAACCTCGTAAATTTGGTGTGTTCTCTCCTTTATTATTTTTATTCGGTTTTTTCCATTATGTTTCAATATTCAATAGTTTGACATGTTTATCCGCTGTGCAACCTTTGGTGGTTTTAATCTTAACATTTTAGGTCAATTTTAAAATTACGTTCGTGTGAAATAACACGATTTCCCCCAACAATTATACCCATTAATTTCTCTACAACCACCTTCTTGAATAAATCCATGAAATAGAATGGAGAAATAAGAAATGAGCTTAGTTATTGTTCCATCTCGGTTTCATCATTTGAAAACATAGATGGATGTACCAAATTTCGATTTTAGATTTAATGAGATTTTTTAAACATTGATAACTAAATTAATAAGATTTTTAAATATTGAAAGATTTTATAAACCAAAATTATTATTATACGAGAACACATCACTATTTTTATTAAATTTTGATGAAAATTCAAATTCAATAACCAATAACTTAAGAAAATGTGATATTAATAATGATTTTATTAAAAATAATTTAATTACCAAACATAAAAATATAATAATAATTAAATGATAAAATAAAATAAAATAATTTATCCTTAAAATATCCAAAAATAAAATCATAAAGGGAAAAGTATAATTTTTTTTTATCGATTTATCAGATTATGAGTTTAGCTAAAATCTATCAATCTTTTTTTATTCAATCATTATTACATAACGATGAAATATAGCATATGTTCTCAACAACCAAACCATGCACATGAATACTCCGGCAAAAAAGAGCCAACTATCGGCATGAATACAGGGAATCTAGTTCATTATATATCTTTGTGAATGATAAACAGTACAATTTCATGACAATTTTTGTTTAAACCCTTCCAGTCTCAGATTTCCGATCATCGAGATAGTGCTGATAAACATAGGAAACAAATCCCCAAATGGCCAACACCATAGAAATGACCTTAATCCCGGTCATGGGATCGTGGAAAAACACCATTGCAAACACTGGAACAATAGGCAGCCCCAACGTGCCGATGACATTCGAGAAAAGCGAAGACGCTTCCATTATCAAACCCACCGCACCGATCGAGAAAACTTGCCACCCTATGGCTATACAAACCAGCACGTTCACGTACGATGACTTCCCCATCTTAAACCCTTCCATTTCTCTGCCCAAATTTCCCGACTCCCCACTGATGAAAAGCCCCACAAAGATCACCAAAGTTGCAACCAACGACTGGTAGACTATCATGTCCAACACGATCTTAAAGGTTTCCTTTTTCAGAATCTTTTGGAAACAAAATTGAGTTAGGGACATCATTAATCCGTACCCCGCAGACGCAGCTACTGTACATACAAATCCGATCACGTATTTCCCTTTGGAAACCGATGTGGAACCGGAGGAATCGTTTTGGAATACGAGAAGGGCTGAAGAGATTGTTAAGAGAACTAGAGAGTTGATTATGAAAGGGGTGAACTTTTGTGAGTTAAGGAAGAACGAAAACAAGGCATTGAAGGCTAATTGGGAAGCACAAATGATTGAATAAGTGGAGACCGAGAGATATAAAAGACCAACTGAATACAACAGGCAATCGGCTGCTAATAGAACTCCAAGTCCAGAATACATGCCCGAAAGAAGGAGAACAGACGGTGGGTTTATGATGATGATGTTGCTGTTGTTTGTGTTGTGGTTTGAAGATTTGTATGATGAAAGGTAATACAAGGGAATGAGGATCGGGAAACCGGCAACTTGAACTAAGGTTGCCAGCCACTTGCTGTTTCCACCTTTGTCGTAGTACAACCTTCCGAGAAGAGTGGCCGTTGACTGACCGGCGAGGAGAAAAAGTGTATAGATTGCCACTAGGAGCCACCATTTGTAGCTTCTTTTTGACTGGCTCATGATTCCATTTGTTTTCCGCTCAGCTGAATTTTCATCTAATTTGTTCTCGTCTGGTAAATTATCAGTACTTTTTACATGTGAATTGATTCTTTAAATAAAATTATGGAAAATCATAATTATATAGATGAAGTGGAAGCACTTACCCAGGATCTGGAGTTGTATTTCTGTAGCTTCCCCCATGTCAAAGTTCAGAGTAGTTCAATATTTCAATCGAAGATGATAAGAAAAAAACTAAGAAACAAGACGAGAGAGCTAAATTAAAGGCGGTGAAGGAACTCTGGTTGCTCTGCTCTGCAGGGACATCCACTAGCTTTTAAAGTCCAAGAAGAAGGTCGATCCTGGCCCCGAGTGGGTCCCTGTTTTGATTTTCCTTTACCATTTTATTACAAATCCACGCTGAAGACAAAAAATGAAAAACAAAGCATCAAATCACTCTTTTTGTTTTTTATTAGTCGAGTTAATTATAATGTAGTATAATATCTCTTTTAGGAAAAAAGTAACTATTAAATAATAAATATTCAAAAGAGAAGGATTAAGGGGCACGTAGAGACAATCATCTCTTGTAAAAATTTCAGATTCCCTCCATCCCAAAATTTTAGAATTTCTTCCCTTGATTTAAAAATAATCGTTCATCCTTATCTATAGATATCATATTTAAACTTCCAATTACGAATAATAATTATTTTTTAACCATTAAAATTATTTAATACATACCATTTCTCTTTACTCTTTAATTCGCCTGTCAGTAAATAGTTATCCCTTGTTCCCATATGTAATAGGTAAAGGGAGGTAAGATAGTAGACTGCCCTAACACTAGGTCGAGAGCAACTTCCGTAGGAAACCTCCAAATTATAAAATACCCTCAATGGGAACTAACAATTATTTGTTTCATCATTAAAATCACTTAATTAGTACACTGTTCTTTTCTCTTTACTTCGGAGACTATTATGTCTAGCGTTTAATACTCAGTTATATCAAAATTTAATATGCGGTTTACTTAACAACTTCTATATTTTCTTCAAGCACGTGCTAGATTTGTATCCGATTAAGTATATGCAAATTATTTTACCTTTAATACAAATACCTAATCTATTAAATGTTGAATTGTAATAGTATATTTTAGGGTAAATTATATTAGTAACCACCTAATTATAATCCATTTTCATTTTGATCAACATTTCTAATACAAATACCCAATTTCTTATATGTTTACTTGTAGTAATATATTTTAGGTGAACTATATCAATTACTACCTAATTATAGTTCATTTTTATTTTGACCATCATTTTTAAATTATCGTCAATTAGGTCACCATACTATTTAAATATATTCAATTAAACCACTTGTCGTTAACAGTAATATGTTGTACTGATGTGGCAATTAAACAATTTATATATTACATAAATTCAATCATAATTTTAGATTGATTCAATATATTAATTATTCAATGATATGACAATACGTGCAATGACAAGATTAAAGGAAAGTAAATTGGAAGAGAGGTAATCTAATGGTAGGAATCGAACCCTGGCTTCGCGTGGCCTACCACTACTCCAGCTTCCATATCATGTTATAGATTTGCAACGCATGCTATTTAATTTATATTATAAGAAATTACAGGATAATAGAAATAGCAATGATAATTAATAGAATCAAACCTAGATTATAAGGGAATATAAAATCATCCAAACTATTAAAGAAAATATAATTATTGAACTATAATGATATAAAAATTGATTTTTTTCAACTCGAATTGGTTTCGAGTTGCAATTTCATAGGCTCGATTAAAAAAATTCAAATTCAAATCAAATTGTAAAATACAATTCGAATAATTCATATTTTTTAGTAATTAGTGGATTTGTTTTTAAATTTGAGTCGAGTCCTTCGATTTTTTATTATGTATGCATATCACATATGAAAAAAATATGAATAAATATATTTGTATTGTATATATGGTTATAGAAAAGTCACTTAAATTGGAATCAAATGATATAATAATATTATAAATATTTACAATTAAATTTAAATAGAAACTCAAAAAATTGACTTGGCTCGAATTTTATAAACTCGATTCGAAAAAATTTCAAGTCAACTCTGAGTTGTAAAATAGAACTCGTCAACTCAAAATTTTTTTACTCGACTCGATTGAATGATCACCCCTATATATATATATCTAAAAATATAATAAATATAAGATTTTAAAAAAAATTAAATTAAATTAAATAAATTTTTATCTCACACTTTCTCCGTTTCATATAGTCTAGTTCTAGAATTTTCATTTAGCAAAGCCAAGTTCTCCTCGCAGAGGAATTTTTAGAAAAAACCATTTCCTAGATATAAGATTTAACTCGATCACAATGACACCCCTTATATTCGTTATTTTAGCAAGGAATAAAGTCATGAAAGTGCATGCATGAAGTAGAGAAAATGGAGACAAAAATATATTAAATTTAGTCTAAAAATATTAAACTCACTTTTATTTTAAATATTATATTGATTATATTTATATATATATATATAATGTAGTCAATTATAATTTAAAAATTACTTTTATTTAATGGTTTAGATGTTTTTATATTCCTAATAGACTTGGGCTTGACTCCTTTTGTATTACTTTTATTTTCACTTTTCTGGCATTACTTATAAGATAAGATAAATAAAATATGTTGTAAGATTATGAACAAATGTGGGTGCAAGCATAGCGGTAGGATTGAGTGTTAGCTCTCCCATTGACTTAGGATCAATTACCCTTGGAGTTGCTTCTTTTTTGTTTATTTTCCTTTCCTCACATGGCGACACATCGTGTCGTCATGTGATTGGAGAGGAAAACATTTCAATTAAATATAAATTAAAGATTTCAATTAAATATAAATTAAAGATTCCAATTAAATATCTTGACACATGTCATCGTATGAATGGATAATTAATATATTGAATTAATTTAAAATTATGATTAAATTAATAGAATATATAAAAAATAAAAACTAAATGTGTAATTATACAAATTATTTTAACTGTCGCATCAATACAGTCGTTAATTGTTAATAGCAAATGACTTGATTAAATGTATTTAAATAGTTTGATAACATAATTGACAAAAAATTAAAGTATTGGTTAAAATAAAAATAGACTATAGTTAAATGGTTAGCGGTATAGCTTTATCTATCTTTTAAGGGTGCAATATGGTGAGTTTTGCTTCCTTTGCTCTTGATGGGGAGACGAAGGTATATCCACCGGCAGATTTTTATGTATAATTTTGTGGAGTTAATTACAAAATTAAATCATTGTTTTGTGTACAAAATTTATGGGTATGGCTGGACATCAAATAACAATATAAATAGCAATATAAATGACGTAGTCAATAGTGAGCACATTTATGAGAAAGATTGTGTAGTCTAGATCAAAGGAGAGGTGGATCAATATGAATGTTGATACGACACGAAACATAGAGACGTCAATAAATATGCAGAGACTATTATGTCTTGCTTGTCTAGCTTTTAATAAAAAAATGGTTATCCCTTTTTACTATATGTAATGGAATAAAAGGGAGGTAAGATAGTAGGTTGTACTTAAAACTAAGTTGATAGCAGTTTCCGTAGGAGACCTTCGAATTATGAAATACCCTTTATGAGACTCGATCTCACAACCTCAAAATTAAAAATCTTGTATTCTACCAACTGAGCTGAATAATCATTTCAATACTTTTAGTATGCGGTTTACTTGACAACTTCTATATTTTATTGAAGCACGTGCTAGATTTGTATCCGATTGATTATATGCAAATTATTTTACCTTCAATACAAATACCTAATCTATTAAATGTTGAATTGTAGTAATATATTTTAGGGTAAATTATATTAGTAATCACTTAATTATAGTCTATATTAATCACTTAATTATAGTATATTTTCATTTTGATCAACATTGCTAATAAAAATACCTAATTTCTTATATGTTTACTTGTAGTAATATATTTTAGGTGAACTATATATGTAATTGTCCATTTTTATTTTGTCAATCATTTTTAAAGTTTCGTCAATTAAGGTCACCCTATTATTTAAATATACTCAATCAAACCGCTTGTCATTAACAGTTAATTGTTGTACTGACGTGGTAATTAAATAATTTGTATAATTACATATTTAGTTCTTATTATTTATATATTACATAAATTCAATCATAATTTTAGATTGATTAACTATATTAATTATTCAATCATATGACGATACGTGCAAAATTAAAGGAAAAAAATGGAAGAGAGGTAATCTAATGGTAGGAATCGAACCCTGGCTTCGCGTGGCCTACCACTACTCCAGCTTCCATATCATGTTATAGATTTGCAACGCATGCTATTTAATTTATATTATAAGAAATTACAGGATAATAGAAATAGCAATGATAATTAATAGAATCAAACCTAGATTATAAGGGAATATAAAATCATCCAAACTATTAAAGAAAATATAATTATTGAACTATAATTGATATAAAAATTGATTTTTTTTCAACTCGAATTGGTTTCGAGTTACAATTTCATAGACTCGATTAAAAAAATTCAAATTCAAATCAAATTGTAAAATAAAATTCGAATAAATCAATTTTTTTAGTAATTAGTGGATTTAGTTTCGAATTTGAGTCGAGTCCTTCGATTTTGTATGATATATGTATATCACATATGGAAAAAATTGAATAAATATATTTGTATTGTATATATGGTTATATAAAAGTCACTTAAATTGGAATCAAATGATATGATAATATTATAAATATTTACAATTAAATTTAAATAGAAACTTAAAAAATTAACTCGTCTTGAATTTTATAAACTCGACTCAAAAAAGTTTCAAGTGAACTCGAAATTTTTTTACTCGACTCGATTGAATGCTCACCCTATATATATATATATATCTAAAAATATAATAAATATAAGATTTAAACTAAAAAAATAAAAATTTTAAATTAAATTTAATATATTTTTTGTCTCAACTTTCTCCTTTTCATATACTCTAGTTCCAGAATTTTCATTTAGCAAAGTCAAGTTCTCTTAGCAGAGGAATTTTTAGAAAAACCATTTCCTAGATATAAGATTTAACTCGATCACAATGACACCCCTTATATTCGTTATTTTAGCAAGGAATAAAGTCATGAAAGTGCATGCATGAAGTAGAGAAAACGGAGACAAAAATATATTAAATTTATTTTTATTTTAAATATTATATTGATTATATTTAATGGTTTAGATGTTTTTATATTCCTAATAAACTTAGGCTTGACTCCTTTTAGTATTACTTTTATTTTCACTTTTCTGGCATAACTTATAAGATAAGATAAATAACATATGTCGTAATATTATGAACAAATGTGGGTACCAGCATAGCGGTAGGATTGAGTGTTAGCCCTCTTATTGACTCAGGATCAATTACCCTTGGAGTTGTTTCTTCCTTGCTTATTTTCCTTTCCTCACATGGTTACACGTTTCACCATGTGATTGGAGAGGAAAACATTTCAATTAAATATAAATTAAATTAAAAAAAAAAGTTATACAATCACTAATATATTGAATTAATTTAAAATTATGATTAAATTGATAGAATATATAAATAATAAAAATAAACTATAGTTAAAAGATTACTAATAAAACTTTATCTATCTTTTAAGGGTGCAATATGGTGAGTTTTGCTTTCTTTGCTCTTCATGGGGAGACGAAGGTATATCCACCGGAAGATTTTGATGTATAATTTTGTGGAGTTAATTGCAAGATTAAATCTTTGTTTTGTGTACAAAATTTATGGGTATGGTTGGAAATTAAATAGGCGATTTTTCCGATATATCACTGTTGAACATTATATTTCCCGATCAGGCATCGTTCAAACTATATTTCCCGATCTAATACCCTTTGCAGAAAGGTACGACCCCTGTAATGCGCTTTACGCTGATTTAGTGCCACGTGGGGTAAGGCGTGCCCCCTGAAGCGCGAGGGCGCGACTTACGCTGACATGGTGTACACGTGTGTAAAGCGCGGCCCCGGAGGCGCGTCTTAGGCCACCTAGGAGTATAGCGCAGCACAAGGACCGCACCTTACCTTTAACACAATTATATTAGGCGCGGAACAAGGGTCGCGTCTTAAATTTATCTAATATAATTATGTAAGGCGCGGTGCAGGTACCGCGTCTTGTAGCTTTTTCCGACTATAAATACCCTTCCCCCGGGGTAACTCCTCACATCTCCTCTCGATTAGGAAAAAAATTAATACAACAATCCGACAATCTTCTCATATTTGATTCAGAAGTTCGTGCGATTTTTCGTTATAATGTAATTTTGTGATAAATTTTTTTATTATACTTATTGTTTATTATGATTATTTGAAAAAAATATTATATTGAATGTTGTCAATTAATTTATGTGTTTGTAAAATTAGAAAGCGAGAATATACGTCGAAATAGTTTTGCGGTACATGTAATAATATAAAATTATATTATTTAAATTATTTACGTTTATGTGTAAAAAATTTATTCTGTTATATTTTCGTTCATATATTATTTATTTAATCAACATTGTTTCAGTTGTTTTTTTGCAGATATAATATTGTCACACTTTTAAACTCAAAGAATGGTGCGACTTTCAGCTATTGTTTATTATGGTGGTGAAATTCGAGAAGATGAAACTGACATTGTTTTCGTATCAAATGATCGTGTTAAAATATCATTGAAAAGAAACATAACTCTTGAGGAGCTGATAACGAAGATTTCGATGAAGATTCATGTTGGAAGTAGTAGAAGAATGTCGTCGTTGCAGTACAGATTTCCAACATCATTGTTGCCATTAAATTATATAGCGTTCGAACTTTTGAACAATGATGATGTTGAAATGATGGTTAAAGCTCAAAGTAATTATTCAGACGCTGATATTGAGATGTATGCAAATTTTATTCAAGTGCGTGCTGTTCGGGGTCAATTATTAAGCTCGCACTATGGGCTGGCTGAACAAGTTGATCAAGTTGACAACCCGACGACAGTAATGTGTAATGATTTTAATGCCATAATGGGGAGACATTCATCCGCAACTCCTTACGATATGTACCGAGGTGGGTCGACGAACAATCCGTATGGCAACATCGCGTCGAGTTCAAGGGAAAGACATTCATCTGCAAATCCCTTTGACCTTAATATGGAGATGCCATCGACGCAACATCTATGCAGTTTCCATTTGACACGATGGCTTCAAGCTCCAGGGGGAGGCATTCGACTGCGAGCTTTTTCGATCTGAATGTCGATATGCCTTCCAGTTCAAGGCGAAGGCGTACAAGTAGTAGGTTCTTCGACCTAAATGTAGAAAGCATGGAGGAACCATCATCTCCACCAGAAGAACCGCTTCGTGAGCCTGGTGCGGATGGTGCTGAGATTGGACTATTCATTCACCCAGAATCACCGTAATTCAACTCTGATAATGATGATGATATGGATGAAGTTCCAGCAAATGTGGCACAAATTGACCCTCCAACACATATGTATGAAGCTGATTATTGTGCAATGTATGGGCCAGAATTTGCAGATATGCCTCATCTCGGTGACTATGAATATTACTCATCAATAAATAATGGTGAGTTATATTTAGGCATGGAGTTTTCAAGCAAAGAATAAGCGATGATGGCTATAAAAAATTACAATATCCATAATTCTGTTTAATTGAGAGTCGACCGCTCCACGACAGAAAAAATATGTATGTTACTGTGCCCGACGTGAAAAAGGATGCAATTGGATGTTTCGCGTATCGAAGAGGAAGAGAAAAAATAACAGATGGGAACTAACAGTATACAACGGTCCTCACACATGTTGTGCTGGAGGGGTCAACCAAGATCATCCCAACTTGGACTCTGAAGTGATATGCCAAGTCATCATGCCCATGGTAAAAGCAAGCTCTCATATAGATGTTGTTGTGTTGATTTCAGCTATACAATCGCAGTATGGGTACATTGTCTCCTATAAAAAAGCTTGGTTGGCAAAACAAAATGCCATTGTCAAACTTCATGGCGAATGTGATGCATCTTACAACGAACTTCCAGGCTGGTTTAGACTGGTGCGGATGTTGAATCCTAGGACAATTGTGGACTTCGAAACCTCCTATGCATACCATAATGATTGAGTTCTCCGCGATCGATGCCAATTCTACCGGGTTTTTTGGACTTACCCACAGTGCGTTAATGCTGTGAAATACTGCAAGCCTGTGGTCCAGATCGACGAGACTTTCTTGTATGGAAAATACAAACAAGTTTTTATTATTGGCAGTTGTCCAAGATGGCAATCACAACATTCTTCCAGTTGCTTTTGCTCTTGTCGAAGGAGAAGATACATATTATTGGACTTTTTTCCTCCGAAATTTACGTGCACATGTTATCACGAGGGAAAACATCTTGTTCATTTCAGATCGCGGAGCTGTGATCAAAGCAGCAATGGATTCTTTGGGTCTAATGTAGCAACCATCCTTTATCTAACATAGGTATTGTCTCCGACACATTGCTGCGAACTACCATGGAAGATACAAGAAGAATGATGAGCATCAATTACTTGTGCGCATGGGTAAGTGAAACTGATGTAGTTTGTTTTCTTTCGATCCTTTTGATCATGTTAGTAAGTTATACATTTTTTGATCAGGTTACGAACTACTTCCTTGAATCTTTGAATCAATGCTTCAAGATTTACGGGCGAATAACAAGGAAGGATACGATTACATCAACCTCATCGATAAAGAAATGTGGACGAACGCATATGATGGTGGATATCGATATGGACACATGATCAATTCAACCTTAAAGGGTGCACGTCACTTACCTGTAGCGGCTTTGGTAAAGACTACATATTTTCGTTTGGGGGCACTTTTTGTGAAGCTCAGGGGACAAGCTCAAACCTGGATGCAAGGCGGTCATGTGTAGAAACCAAGGACACACTAGAAAAACATGTCCACTTCTGTTGTCATCAAATAACAATTGATGAGGAAATGATGTAGTTGTTTATCAATTAATAATTATTGTACTTTAATTTACATTTACTTCAAGTTAATGTTATTCGATAACCGCTGATGAAGATTAAAAAAACGATACAATTATACGAGATTGGACGTTGGCGTTATATTAACAAATAACTGATATCAACGATACAATAAGTATTAAATGGTAAATGATAACTAAATTACAATAACTAATATTAAATGGTAATAAACAAAATAAATTAACAAAAAGTTCAACAAATTTATCAAAATAAATTAAAATAAATCCAACCATATTAACGAATTAAAGTAAACATTAAATGATAAATAAAAAAATATTACAATAAAAAAGTCCAATAAACAACTACAATAAACAATACTAAATACAAATATAATAAAAACACAAAATCTATCGATGCATGCGACGCGAATGTGTTCCGCAGGGCGGTGGCTGTCGGTCTCGAGGAGGATTTCTTCGTATCACTGGTTGTGACTCCTCGTTGTCATCATCATCACCATCATCATCATCATCGTCGTTGTCGTCGTCGTCCTGAGCAGCTAAATTTTGTTGATGAGGAGCTGATGACGATGAAGCACCTCCATAGAATAAGGACCCTGGAGGTGTATGACTGACTATCCCTCCGGCCTGTGAAAACTGGGAAAACTCATAAAACCCAGACATCGCTGAGTGTGAAAACTGTACAGGAGGCTGAACCCGCCAAATATCCAGCATATGAACCTCAAGTCAGATTTGCAAACATAGACCCATAATAGCCTCCAGGAGGGGTCATATAACTCTGTGAAGGTGGCGGCGGCGGGGTCATAAAACCAGGTGATGGTGGCGGTAGCGGCATAACATATGGCTACGGTATGTAAGTCGCTGTAGACGGTGGCTACTGTGAAGGTCCTACTGGTGCAGCTGAGGATGAACCGAAAGCACCTGCTCTCCGTCCACGAGTCAGGGGACGATGGTATTATGTCGGTGAACGTCTCTGTCGACGTCATGGAAAGGTTCACCCTCGTACATCCTCGGGAAGTAGAAACGGTTTCCCGTTACTGTTGAACCACTCATAATAACCCTCACCAACCATCAAGAGGTCAATAAAAATGGGCTCTCTACGGGGAAGACGCCGATGTCAATCCTCCCACAACACGACCCACTTATGATGCCTCACCAGCCAATTTGTATCAGTCTTGCCGCGTCTATTTGTGCTATGCAACTCGTCCATATTGCGAGGTACTTCCGGAATTGGTTGAAAACAACCAAATTGTCGGAGCACGCGATCAGTGGAGTGCTACTCGACGGTCGCACAACATATCAAAGGGACCATCGCCATCCAAACATCTGATGGGCCCCTCAACTCAGGTAGGATCACCATCCTCACATCATCAATAGAATATGACACCCATTCAAACTAAAACAAATATATAAAATTTTTATCAAAATAATAATCTAATTATATAACTATAATCTAAAATTGATTTTTAAACATTAAAATTCATACATGTGTGCCAGCCTTCTGATAGATGAGCACCCTAATTTTTTCTAAATCATCAGGTAGCTCCTGATGATTTTTCCTATCAGTCGACCACCTATTCAAGAAAAAAAATTTATTATACGCTATATAAAATGATTAATATACGAAATCAGTTTTATAATTACCTCAAGAGTAGCAGAAATACGAATGGGTTCTTCACAACGGGACATACAAAGGTCAATCGATACCATGCCCAAGACTGCAGCAGGAGGAGACATCTGCCGATAGCATTTCTGCTGTAGTCAGTGGCTCGACACATCTCCTTGTACAAAAAAGCCAAAACTACCGAGCCACAACTGAGTGATCCGGCCAGACGAAAGTCGACAAGATGTCACAACCACATACAATGAACTTGGTTGCACGATTTGTCCGATATCAACAACCCTCCTATCAGCTGCAATATGCATGCCCATGCATACATTTTAACTGCATAATCTGACGCGTCCTCGCTCAACTCCCAAAAATTGGCATATAACCAATTTAACGGTATCCGACCACCGTTAAAACTTTCCGGGACACGTCTTAGATTATCCCGACACAAAGCAGTCTAGGAACCCTGCGTGATCCCCAATATCACATCTCCATCCACCGGAAGCCCCAGGTGCATAGCAACATCCTCAAGTGTAATCATGCACTCTCCACACGAAAGATGGAATGTGTGGGTCTCCGGCCTCCACCGCTCAACTAAGGCAGAAATAAGGTCTGGTTCTATCTTACAGTGACCCTGATATCTACCTATGTAACTGAATCCAACCTCTACTAAATACGGCAAGACACAGCTAGATATCACTAACTTAAGATTCCTAATAAATTGATCTAATACACGATACTTCTCCTAAAATTAAATAATTACAAAAATTAATTCTTAATTTAATAATCATGCATTAAATAAATCAACAAATAATTACTAATAATTTAAATTAAATTAAAACGTTAAAATGTTACCGTATCAGCAAAGTGTCGAGATATATGATTTCCATCCAAGCGAAGTAGACCGGCTTCCATTTTATATATGCAAAAAATTAATTAAATAAAATATTAAATAAATTAAATACTTAAATAAATTAAATATAAAATAATAAAAATATAATAAAATATACCTTAAACAGATATTATAAGAGAAGTTGAGAGAAGTTTGTGTGATGAAAGTGATTGAGGATAGGGGTATTTATAGGGAGGGATTGGGGTGTGAAACGTCGGGATAGGTGGGTAATTATACCCAAGGCGCGCCGCAGGGGGCACGCCTTACTGACGCGTGGCAGATTCTGAGGCAAGGCTCGGCCCCTGCACCGCACTATACCCCTGTACGCACGTGTATACCATGTCAGCATAAGGCGCGTTTAAGGGGGCGCACCTTACCTCACGTGATACCAAATCAGCGTAAAACGCGTTGCAGGGATCACACCTTTCTGCAAAGGGTGTTAGATCAGAAAATATAATGTAAACGGTGTCTAATCGAAAAATATACTGTTCAACGATGATATATCAGGAAATTCGCCCATTAAATAGCAATATAAATGACGTAGTCAATAGTGAGCACATTTATGAGAAAGATTGTGTGTTGTAGATCAAAGGAGAGTTAGATCGATATGAATGTTGATGGGACACGAAACATAGAGACGTGAACAACTTTTATTGAAAGAATTCTTCGTTATAGTAATGGTGACTGATTAGCGTGTTATCCAGGGATGGGCATGAGTTGGAACTGGTCGGTTCGATCTCAAGACCATCCTAATTATGAGTGCACAATAAGTTACAATTTAATTTTTTAAATTAAGTTGTGTGGTGCTTTCGAAAGGTTGTGCTAGGCTTGGGATATAGGGGCATGTAATATGAGAAAAGCTTGATAATTAGACAGAGTTAGACAAAGAAAGTTATTTGAGAACTTTGCACGCACTTGAAGATGATATTGCAATAGTTTTAGAATGTATGAATACAACACGACAGTGTTGGCTGCAAACTATGCTACTAGTTGCATTAGGTTCACTCTGTTGGAAAAATAATGGATTGGTTGACTGATATTAATGTTATTAATAAATCTCATCATTTGGTGATAGACATTAATAATAAGTCATTTCATTTGAGTAAACTTATTAGTTATTGATTTAAAGTTACATCTATCTTATCATATCTATTAGCTTTTATCAATTCTTTTCATCGAAGGTCAAGCCTCTTCATCGAATGTTCTTAATCTTTAAATTCATTTTTCCTTCCACTATATAAAAACTAGTTGAGACGCAATTTAAAAACAACTTAAAAGAAAAAGACTTTAAAAGATTGGTTAATTACATTATTGATCATTTATATTTGTGTTTTGTTCATTTTTTCTCATTGATTTCAAAAAGCATAATATATAGTCACTTTTGTTTTTACTTAATTAAGATATGATCACTTTCACTTTTATTTAAGATGTGGTCACACGAGTTAACTATTTTGAACAGTTAACATATTAGGTAACGTGATAATTAAATATTTTGGTATAATCACATATTTGATCCATATTATTTACATATTCTCTCAATTTAGTTATACTTTTAATAAATTAAAATAAATTTAATCCTCCAATTGATTGACATGTGTCACTGGTGCCACATGGCATCATTCGATTGGAGGATTAAATTTATTTTAATTTATTAAAAGTATGACTAAATTGAGAGAATATGTAAATAATAGAGACAAAATATGTAATTAATCTAAAATATTTAATTGTCATATCATCTAATCTGTTAACTGTTAATGACAGTTAACTCATGGAAACTACGTCTTAATTAATTAAAAATAGAAGTGGACATATATTATATTTTTGAAATCAATGAGGAAAAATTAACGAAACACAAACATAAGTGATCAATAATGTAGTTAACCCTAAAAAATTTCTTTCAAAAATCATTCTTTTAGCGATAAAGGAATGCAAAATTGTGTTCGACTATTTACTATTATTATGTTTAATGCTTTGATCTTTTATTGTTAGATTTTGGGAGATCGGCGTCAACGTTACTTAAAGCATCAAAGAGAAAACGAATTTGTGTTAAGAAAATTAAAATTTTAACTCTAATAATCAATTTTTAAGAATAGATAGTCGATACAAAAATCCTTCTAATGATAGTACTATAGATGCAATTGGGGGTTGTGATCCATCGTTTAGCTATTTTTGAATATTAGAGTGCACAATAAAAAACGTGATGTTCCAATACGATTCATGAATGGAAAGTCGAGTTGTTGGAAATTTATGTTAATTTCTTAGAGTTGATCAAGTTAATCTGGAAAGAAATAAGCACTCGTTACCTGATTTGAAGACCCTTAAAAGCAATTAAAAAGAGTATCCATGTCTTTAACGATCGACTCCCGATCTGATAATTACCGGGTCGGATCGATTCTCGTCAAATTTATAACGACTAAAAAAACCCAATGTGAATTTTCATGACTAAATTTGGCATTTTAAAAAATAATTCTTAATGTCACTGAAAATATATTTTCTTTTATTGATTGATATATGTAGGTTAAAAATGTACTCATCAAAAACTAGAAATTCGATGGTGTTTCCTTTTTTTTTTTTTCTATGTCGAATTATAGATTTGATATACTAGAGGGCTTGAGTAAGAGTATGATTATGATAGTTGAGGGTCACACCACTCACTCTAGCATTGGTGAGAGTGATTTGACCGTAGTGACTAAAGAGTTTGAGGTTCAAAATAGAAAGGTTAATAATACTTTTATGCTCTTTTATAAGTTTGTAAAGAGGGTCGGTGGGTACCAACGGAGATTTATTTAAGTGATAAGTAAATGAATATTATTTAAGTAATGTTTTAGGTTCGAGTTATTGTATATGTATAAAATTTTAATTGGGAGATTCTCCCATCAAAGTTAATTGTACGATTCGAGTCGGTCTAGATTAATCAATGCAAAACCTTGGAATTAGAGGGAAACTAAAAAAAAGAGGGCCAGAGGTTTCAAAGATATCGGAGAGCTTCAAGATCATCGAGCTATGAACAATGCCGAGTACACAGTCAGTAAAGTGTTTGAAACGTGATAGAGTTCGACCTTAATGTTGTAACTCTTATGTTGAATGTTGGTTAATCATAGAGTTTTTATAAGCTCGCAGTCATTATTAATATTTTCAGATAGTTAGGAGTTTACTCGAAGCTTGAGAGACTAGCATCCCGTAATGATCGAATCAAGAACAATCTTATTAATGTATGTCGAAACTTATTTTGAATTGAGGCAATGTGGAAACTTTAAATGTGGTGTACGGTTGACTTATCATTTTAGTACCTTGCTAGTACTTATGTCACTTGATATGACGTGTTTTGAATGATAAATTTGAATTTAAACCCTAATTGAAGTTTGATGATATGGCATGCAAGTTGTTTACAATGATTAAATATGTAAATTTAGTCAAATTATGAACTGATCATAATTAAGTGTAATGATCACCTGGACAAGTTTTAAAGTTGATACATGATGTGTTAAGCGTATAAAAATATGAAATGACCTATAATGATTAAATGACTACTTCAGTTGTGCAAAGTTAATTTTCTTATGTAATTATGACTTTTGATTTCGAAGGTGTGTTTATTTATGTTATAAATGTGTATCATATATATATTAACATATTCTAAGTGTAACAAGTACGTTCTAAACATATTTATAGACCATAAGATCGATTGTATGTTCATATATACTCACGTGACTTTTTAGATTTTTTTAAAAAATGGATCAATACTCTTCATGAACGGATGATCCCTCCCTTAAAAGATCGATTCCTTAGTAATTCTTCCTTAAGGTTTTTATTGTTGAATAATGTCTAAGGGTCGTTTGTTTGGTGTAAAATGTTTTACAGAAAACATTTTCTTGGGCTTGGCAATGCAAAATGAACGAGTCAATGTAAAGTAATTTACAGTCAAAGGGAAAAAGGGTGTGTGTTTTGTGGTAAAATGACTTACCACACAAACTTTCTCTTCTTTCTTACGTTTACAAGAATATTTTCTTGCCTTCTCTTCTCCTCGCCGGCGGTACTATCTTGTCTTCTCTTCTCCCTCACCGGCGGCACCATCTTGCCTTCTTTTCTCCTCGCTTCCTTCTTTTCTCCTCGCCGGTGGTACCGTCTTACCTTCTCTTATCCTCACCGACGGTACCATCAAAATTTTCTTTAATCGGCGACACAATGAGTAAGATTTCACTCTTGATTCATTTTTTTTCTCTATTTCCCCCCTCAATTGTACTAATAGAACAAACACCCATTTGTATCTCTCATTCATGTCCTTATTTCAGTAGAAAAATAAAACAGAATGCCTCCTTTTTCTCTACTTCAACGCCCTTGTTCCCGCAGTTGTTGAACGGTTAGGTGACGCCAAACAGCCTGTTAGAGACGCCGCCAGACGCCTACTGCTCACTCTCATGGAGGTAAAGTTACCAGTTTCTTTCTGAGTTTGGGATGCTTTAATGTTTTAGGCTAAGTGGTGAAGAATTCGTCTGATTTCTAAAATGTGCGTGTGTATATATTGTTTCAGGTTTCTTCTCCAACAATTATTGTCGAAAGAGCTGGCTCTTATGCTTGGATATATAGAAGTTGGAGAGTTCGAGAGGAATTTGCGCGAACGGTTACATCATCAATCAGTCTTTTTGCATCTACTGAACTTCCAATTCAACGGGCAATTCTTCCTCCTGTATGCTCTTTAACATTTCCAAAATGGATTTTTATTTCTCGTCATGAAATGCCACAGAGATTAGCTGACATATAAATTCCTTTATCAGATTTTGCAGCTGTTGAATGACCCAAATTCGGGTGTTCGTGAATCTGTTATATTGTGCATTGAGGTCTGTGAAACATTTCTTCCAGTGTTCTTTTAGAAGAGCTTAGCAACTTGTTGACCTTATGTGTAGGAAGAATTTGACTGTCTTCAAATGAAATATGATTTGTTGTCCTTTTTTTTTTTTTATGTTGGGGTCATATTCAAAATTTTAACATATGGTTTGTAAGAACTTTCACCATACTTGAACACACAGCTAAAAGCCTGAAATATGGCTCTTACATCAGAGGCAGTTCCTCTGTTCTCAGTTATAGAAAAACATGCTGAGCTCCTCATGATAAGCTTTTTATATGCCTTTAGAGGATGGAAATTACAATGAGAAAATTAATATGAATAAACACAGGAACGTGAACTTTGTTTATTGCCATGGTAATTATATTTAACAATTAAACAAAGATAAACCATCTCAATTTAGGTTGCTTGTCACTCGAGTTTTATACCCTTTTTTGCAACAAAAAAAAAAATTCATATTCTCGTTCATGAACATTTAATACTCAATATAGAGTGTTTGTACTTGTGTTGTCTGCTCCTTGGATTGGTTTTAATGCGAGTTATTATGCAAAGTGGCGTGCTTCTATTGAAAAATGTAAGCCATTAATAGTTTTAATCTCTTGTGGAAGAACTATTCGGTAATTATTCATTCGGTGAGTTTTTTCCTTTACTATTTCTGTTTTGGATGGTTTATTAAGTGTTGCAGTAACTGAGAGCATTAGGTCCACTTCTGTTGTTATTCTTGCAAATTGCTCTTAGAGATTTCATGGGTCCTACATTAAAGGTTCTCATATTTGATGGGAAAATTCTGATAAGATAATTTCCTTTCCAGGAAATGTATACACAAGCTGGAACTCAATTAACAGTGACAACTAGGTGATAGCTGGAATAAAAAAATTGATCTCATGCAATGAGTTTTGTGATTAAATAGGCGATAATGTTCGACAGCAATTGGTGGCCGGCAGGTGAGAGTATGAGAGGAGATAATAGGTGGTGGTTGATTTTATGAAAGCATATATGATTTTAGAAATTTAGGGATGTAATTTCAGGATTTTAGGTATTTTAAAAAATTAATAATTTTAATTTTTTGAAAAAAAAAATTAAAAGAAATTAGAAACGTGTTATATATCAGGTATCTAAATGATTTTTTTAAAAGTTATTAATGGTCAAATATGTTAAATGATAATAGAATAAATATTATACATCCATGTTAAATGTTCAAATGGGGAATGGCTAAAAATGCATTCATATTCTATTTCAGGTTATTGTGAAGCAAAATGGAACATCTCAAACTTATATTTTAAGTTTTGAAGAATCATTGTTTAATTCTGTGTTTTGTTCATACACTAACATTTTCAAGTTGAATTTTTAGTTTGGATGGCATCTTTCTTTATATGTTATTGTTTCACTGTTTGGATCATTTTCTTAATTTGTTCTAATATTGGATTTAGTTGGTGTACTTATAGAAATAAAACATTTAATTTCAAAATTTTATAAAATACAATTTTATAAAAAACAACTTAAAAAAAATTTAAAAGGTAAATAACAAGAAAAATATAAAAAATGTATACATTTTTACAAAAACTAGATTCCGTAAATTGTTTTTAGAAAAAATAACCAAACAATGTAAAACATTTTACAATGCAACATCCAAACAATGTAAAATATTTTCTGGAAAATGTTTTAAGGAAATGTAATTCATTTTTCAGAAACTGTTTTCAGTAAAACAAACGGGCCTTAAGTTGTATTAATTAAAGATCAATCATTTGGCTTAGACCCTAGGTTGGTCACTAAACTTTGAATTGAGTTCAAAATGGTCTAGAATGTGATTTCTTCATGAAACACTGGTTTAAAGTAGGATTTGCGGGAATGTCTCAGGAAAGGCGGGTTAATATACGGCTAATATACAGTATTACCGGATACATTAAAATGTATTTAATAAATTCGGTTTAGCGGTACCTATTATGTTGACAACTAATAATGTTTTAGGTAGAAAATATGAAAAACTATTAAAAAATTTGGTAACCGGTAAACTTTGGTTATCGGTAAGTATCTATCTTTTTTATAAAAGTATCCATACTTTTAACATATCAAGTAAATTTTACCGGTTTTGTCATAATGAATCTGATTTTGTCATATTTTTACCTGTTATATTGTAAATTATCTATCATTTTTATAAAAGTGTCCATACTTATTTCACTGTGAAAATATATTTATTATTATCTTTAGTTAATATTGTTAAATTTAAAATCTAAATAATATTTTATAAAATATCAAAACAATCAAATAATTTTTTGTGTAAATGAAATTATTAAATTAATATTGTAGGTGGAAAACATGAAACACTATTAAAAAAATTGAAACATAAATTACATAACTTTCAAAAAAGTATATATCATTTTTATAAAAGTGTCCATACTTATTTCACTGTTGAAAACATATTTATTATTATATTTGGTTAATATTGTTAAATTTAAATTCTAAATAATATTTTATAAAATATCAAAACAATCAAATAATATTTTGTGTAAATTAAATTATTAAATTAATATTGTAGGTGGAAAACATGAAACACTATTAAATAAATTGAAACATAAATTACATAACTTTAAAAAAAGTATATATCATTTTTATAAAAGTGTCCATACATATAAAAGTAGGTCTAAGTCATGAAGAAATATTAAAAAATTGTGCTACCGGTTCATGTCGATCCAAATTAAAAATGTGTCGATCCAAAACGATATAACAGGTAAAACTATGACAAAACTGGTATAGAAATGATAAAACCGGTCAAGCGCTACCGGATACATTTAAAGTGTCGGTACTTTAATATAAGGATCGACACTTCGTGAATTTAAAAGAGAAGCAGTTTTAAATCCTATAAAGTGTCGATACTTTTAAAAAATATATCGATCCAAAACGATATACCAGGTAAAAATATGATAAAACCGGTAAAAAAAAATGATAAAACCGGTAAAACGTTACTGGATATATTAAAAGTGTCGATACTTTATATAAGGATCGACACTTTGTGAATTTAAAAGAGAAGCAGTTATAGCGCCTATAATGTGTCGATACTTTAAAAAAATATATCGATCCACAACGATATAACAGGTAAAAATATGATAAAACCGGTATCAAAATGATACCGGATATATTGAAAGTGTCGATACTTTCGTAAGTACGTGTAATAAATTATCGACACTTTCAAAGAAATAGATAATTATCCTTTCGAAAGTATCGACACCTGACATAAAAGTATCGACACTTTTGTATTTGTATCGATTAAATATAAATAACATATCCGATGAAAATATAAAGGCCATAGCTAAATATCCTCTGAAAAAAGATAGAACGGACGAGTTTTTGAAATCGAAGCGTAATTGTTGCTGTATTTCAGAAGGCGTTTCTAAAGCGAAGTTTGTTTGTTTGTTGCTGCAGTCGAATCGAAAAGTATGTTGTCGAAACCCTAATTTTTTATTATTACAGTATCGCGATAGGGTTTTTATGTGTTGTTTGGGGTTTTGGAGTAAGGAAGCATTGGGACTGATTGCAGGTAGAAATAGATATTCAAGGAAAAATATAAATGTCGATACTTTATTAAATATTATAGGTAGAAAATGATATTATAGGTTGTATAAATGTGCCGACACATTTTGGTGTGGCCATTCAAATTCTTTTGAAGAAAACCGTTTTACCACAAGAGTAGTTATCTATATTTGTATATTGAATAAAGTGTATGTAACAAAATAATTTGATTTGCGTAAACTGATATATGAAGGAAAAATGGAGTCAATGGGTTGGAAAATTGTTGGTGTAGCAGATGACTTTGAAATTGAGGCCGAGACTCGAAAGCAACCAAAGGGTGGATATATGTACTTCTGGTAAGTATCAATGTCCTTTTGTTATTATTGTTGAAATGGTAATTGGATTAAAGTATCGATAAACTTTAAATTGATTACAAATTTTAAATGTTAACAGTATGGCCGAATGCAAAAGGATGAAGGGAGATGGCACACAGAGCGGTTCGGTATGTAAAATGAAATTGACATTGAGTAGTATTAGTATTTAGTGTTAATGTATTGATTAAGAAACGTTTATGTTTAATATTAGGTGAAAAAAGATGTGAGGTCCAAATGGAATTCAATGAGTGATGCTGAAAAAGAACCTTACATCACACAGTCAAGGAATGATAGTAAAGAATACAAAGAACGGAGGAAAGCACATGAAAATAAGGTATTCATTAAACTTGTAAATACGTTGATACAAATATATAAGAACTATAACATTATATTGTTAAAAAATGTAGGAAGTGTCGACAAGATGCATCATTAAAAGGGTGAATTTATTAATTAAACACCTTAAGGAGAAGGGTCAGTTGAATGTGCTGGGAGAAATAGGTTTTGGATCGTTGATCGGAGTAAGGGATCGACCTATTCGGAGGGAATTGTGTCGATCCTTGATGGCACAATTTGACGTCAGTCAATGTATGGCTAAGTATGGTGATTATTCATTCCCTCTGGGGGTATCGACTGCTGCAGTCGTCTTGGGGGTACAAAACAAAGGCAAAAGTGTTATAGAAGTCTGTAGGAGTAAGAACTGGAAAGCACTTGCCTCCAAATATGGTTTGAATCATAAGGTGACATATGTTGAAGTTGAAGAGGATATCAAAAGTGGATCTTACTGGGGGGATGAGCTGAAGGCCCGAGTTCTATTGTACCTTATCGGGATATTTCTTTGTCCAACGGGTGATACGTCAACGAACAAGGAATATATGAAGCTCATTTGCGATGAAGGCTTGAAGGGTGAATTCAATTGGGCTGAATATATCCATTCGAGATTGATTGAATCAATAATCACCTTTAAAAAGGGCAGACAGAGATACCTCAAAGGGTGCATAGCAATCTTAGAGGTAAATGAGTTAAATCACTTTTTTGTTTTTATAAAAATATAAATTTTATTATAAATGCAGGTTGCACTGTTCGATTTTGGTCGGGCTGTGAGGCAGTGCCGGCTTATGAAAGAACCGGAGTGGCACGCATCCGTGCATGGGGAAGGAAGAGGTGGTTAGAGTGATGGTGAAGTTGAAGTTGGATAGAGGGAAGAAGCAAGAAATGGTAATAAATGTAATTAAATAATATTAAGAATATAATCAATGTCTTAATATTGTAATTTAATTTTGAAGGTTATTGGCAAGGATGTAGAGGAGGCAGTGGAGGCAGAGGAGAAGAAAGGAGGGATGGTTGTATTGGGGGATGACGGTGAGTGGGACGACGGTGAGGGAAAACATAGTAACTTCGACATTTTGATGTCTGAATTGGCTGATATAAAAAAAAACCAATTTGAAATCATGCAAAGACAATCAAGAGTCGAAGAGAAACTTGATCGAGTCGTAGAGAAACTCGAGAGAGTCGAAGATACACTTGATAGGCATAAGGGGGTAGTGGAAGGAAAAATAGATGGAGTGGTGAAAGAAGTAGAGGTGTTGAGGGGTGAAGTGGTGAAAGAAGTTGGGTGTTAAGGGGTGATATTAAGATGGTGACGGGAAAAAATTGAGGGAGTGGTGAAGGAGGTTGTGGATTTGAGGAGTGAACTTACGGGGGTGAAGGGGGGTTGATAATACTCGGATGAAGGAGCTCAATTGAAGGGTGAAATAAAAGAGATGAAGAGCTATGTAGAAAAAAAGTACGATGAACTGAAAAATATGAAGAAGAAAGAGGGAGGAGGAAGAAGAAGAGATGGAAGAAATGAGGCGGAAGGAAGTCGATGTCATTTATACACCGGAGAGTGTTATAGCAGCAGTTTGGATTCGGAATGTCCTGCACCCCAGAAGAAGAAGCAGAAGGTAAGTTTAATAAAAGAATACTTAATTTGATTTTATTATGTTGTTGTGACAAAAATTTGTATGCAAAATTGTAGGTTGAAAAAGCGGATATTCCAAGCGGAATTGATGACATCGAAGCTGCAATTTGTGATTATTTATGGAATAGCGAGTTAGAATCGGGGTAAGTGAAATATATTGTTTTGTGAGTGATATTTAAATATTTCATGACAACATATTAATCCTAATGATTCATATAGATATTCTGTAATCTCAATAGGAAATCAATTCGCTACTGTATACGACGTTGCAACGTTGAAGCCTACGGAATGGGTTGGCGGTGTGGTAAGTAGAAAGTAGAAAATGTTAAAACTTATTGAATATGTTCTGATTGTGTAATTAATTTTGTTAGGTTATCGATTTGCTCGCCTGGACCATATGCTACGATTCTCAAAAGTCACTCCGGAGGATTGGCTACCTTCCATACCTCTTAGTGGTGAGTTAAATTAATAAATATTGAAAGTAGTGTTATAGACGGTAAATTAATAATGTTTGTTGCGTAATTACAGCAACAGGCGTTGGATGCCAACAACAAAGAAAGTGTTGAGAGTATTTCTACCTTCTGGGGTGTCATATTGGATAACTATGTGAAATTCACCGACTGTGAGAAGGTAAGACACCATACCAATTGCAAATGATGTTTTCGGATATAGAATGTTGAATTTTGTCAAATTGGGTGTGAAATTTGTTGCAGATCATGATCACAATAAACTACCATAATTCACATTGGTATCTATTGGTGTTGGATATGGTAGATCGTGTTGTAACAATATATGATAGTATGTTTACAACTGAAGCAGCTAAACAGAGAGTGAAGGATGCTAAGAGATTGGTATGTATGTATGTATGTATGAAAGGACATTATGTAAATTATAATGCATAATTTTTTTGGTGCATAACTTCTTCTATTTTAATGCAGATTAAAATATTAGATTCTATAATAAGAAACGCATTTGGGTTGAGTCCTGTGGATCTCTAGGAAAGTATCCCTTGAAAAATTTCAAATTTGTGGAGCATAAGAAGAATAAGCAATTGAATGGGTATGAGATGTTATCACAAATAGAAAGCTTAATTTATGCAGTATTCATCATAATTGACATGTGTGGTTTTCAAATTTTGTAACAGATATGATTGCGGCATGTATGTGATGATGTGGATGGAATCGATCGGTTCTAAAGGGGCAACTGGTGATTTTGTAAGTGGATAGAAAAAATAGTTTGTGGTAAAATTGTTAAAAGTCGTAGATTGAATGCTGTAGTTGACAATACTTAACGTTCTGACAATTTGAATATAGGTTGTTGGAGACTGGGATCGATCGCGAATATTAACGATCTCGTAAGCCACAATCAAAATGAACGAAGACAGGAGATAACAAAAGCTGCAATATTACATAAGAATAACAAAAGGATGCAATGATGTAAATGTAGGGTTAATTTTGTATAAGATTTATAATTTTGTATACGATTTATATTTTTGTATGTGAATATAATTTTGTATACGATTTATATTTTCGCTTGCGTTGTTTTCGTTGAGGGTCATGAACATTGTTTACTACAATGCTCTGGTTGACTGAATGATTCAAACCAAACGAGTTTTCTAATTCTTCTATTAGTTTTTTCATCTCATCTCTTGCGGTTTTGAAAGACTCGTCTGTCTTTGATGCAATGTAGCATAACCTACTTGACGTTGAACGTAGAGCAGCGAACCTTGCCATTTGCATCACTTCTGGAGACACATTCAAATCAACATAGCTGGGTGCAGAAGCCTTCGCATCATTAGTCCACCTACTTTGAATCAAAGTCCCGGGCAAATATGTGTAGTCCAATTGCTTCAAAATGCGAAGTTGATGGTGACACGGAAGTCCAACGGTCTCGAATTTTTTGCAGGAGCAAATTAGAGTTTTCGTACGAGAATCAAAACTAATTTCAAATTTCCTATTTTTTTCTGCGTACTTTGACAAAATATAATGTTGACATTCATCTGATAAGGACTTAATCTCTGCCTCAATCTGGTACAATGTCTCCCGTATAAGTTCATCTTGGAACACACGAAAAGATTCGCGGGTAAAAATCGCAGCGGCATGGCTTTCAAGGTCGACCGGTTTTGTGATCTGGAAGGGCTTCGTATGGGAACTTAAGTAATACGCTTTCAACTCGTTCATACGCATTCTACTAATTCCATCTTCAATTGCACGAACAACATCTAAATATGTCTTCTTGTGTTTAGTGCAATAGCTAGTGAAGCATTCATAGACTCGCACCTTTGTGTTGAGCGAATATTGGCAAAGAAATGACTGGTTAGATATGCTTGTGCCCATAAGTGTCGTGTATTTCCCTTCTCAATCACCCATGGATGCTTTTGGACGTTGAATTCTGAAACAATCGAACGCCATTGAATATCAAATTCCTTGGTTGTCCACCAGGAAGCCATGCATTTTGAGAATGCTGCTGTAAACTTTGGGTCACCAATGTTAGCTTGTGCATTGCGAGAAAGATGCCAAGAACATAATCTGTGCTTAGCATAAGGGATAACAGATTTGATAGCCCTCTGCATTGCCCTATCCCCATCGGTTACAACGGAAATAGGTGATTTATTCATCATGGCTTCTAAAAAATTCTGTAGCACCCACTCGAAAGATTGAGACGTCTCGTCAGCGATTATGGCAGTGGCAAACACAATTGTGTTATGGTGATGATTGACACCAACAATAGGCATAATTGGTCGACCATACAAATTATCTTTGTACGTTGTGTCGAACGCAATTACATCACCGAAGCATGTGTAATCCGATCTCGATGTAGAATCCACCAAATAAGATTATACAATGCCCCCGATTCGTCTACCGAGTATGTCATAAAAACTCGGGATCATCATGTTTCTTATAATCAAAGTAGGCAATAAGCGCATTCACATCCCCATCGACGATTTCCTTTGCTTTACCTCTTTGAAGTGCATTGTAGAGGTCTTTATGTGTAAATCCAACATTATGATAGCCCCCTGCCTGCTGCGTTAAATAGTTCATTACTTGTGACGTGCCAACACCGACCTCTTTCAATGTTGTTGCCTCATCGATATCAGCCTTACTTACAGCTCTATTAGAACGCATAAATGGTGTCATAGCAGATGTGCACAATGCATGATTATGTTTCTGATCAGACTTACTTATAACCCACTGATCGTTTGTATTTGTTGCTGTAACTACGACTCTAGCCTTACATCCTGTTCTTGTGACTGGCGTATGAGCACGTTGACGATCAACAGTATTAACTTTTGATACTCGAAACCCTTATTTGGAACAACAAAATTCTTGTGTCTTCACATTCCCTTCCACGTCAAGCCGTGTTGTTCCCTTACGTGCACTAAACCCATGTTCCCGTGCGAATCCCTTGTAAAAGTGCCAACTTGATCACGTGAACAGAAGAGCTGACCAACCAATCTGTCAGATTCATCAACATTATGTACTTCATGGCATTCCTCGGTTGGCTTAACATTGTCTACATCAGTATTATCCATGGCAAAAATTTTGTTGTGCAAGTTCAGTGCTCCAGAGTTGATGGAGATGTAAGCAAAGGTTCATTTTGAACATGTTTCAGTCGTGCTGCTTTCAATAGGATGTGGCATTGGTAGTGGTAGTTAAAGGGTGGGTACACCATTAAATTCGCAGTACATATTTAGGTATGTACAATAACTACAAGTATATATTATCATTAAATTTAGGTATGTACAATAACTACATATTTAGGTATGTTTGTTAACTACATATTTAGGTATATACATCTTTTGAGTGAGTTTTAAGATATTAATTTAGTAATTATAGGCGTCTAATGATTTATTTTTTATGTTACGGTATATTATTATTAAATTAAAAACAATAAACATATATATTATATATTTATTATTATCTTTGGTTAATGTTGTTAAATTTAAATTATAAATATTATTTTATAAATATCAAAACAATCAATAATTTTTTGTGTAAATGAAATTATTGAATTAATATTGTAGGTGGAAAACATGAAACACTGTTAAAAATTGAAATATAAATTACATAACTTTTAAAAAAATATCGATCTTTTTTTATAAAAAGTATGGACACTTTCAATATAATAGGTAAACATATGATGTAATAGGTAGCGCTTATATAATGTATATGTATCGTTTATATAATGTAATAGGTAGTGGTTATATTGTAAAGTATCTATCCTTTTTATAAAAGTGTCCATACTTTTTTCACTGTGGAAAACATTAATTTAAGGTTATCTTTTGAGTGAGTTTTAAGATATTAATTTAGTAATTATAGGTGTCTATGATTTATTTTTTACGTTACGATATATATTATTATTAAATTACAAATTCTAAATATTATTTTATAAAATATCAAACAATCAAATAATTTTTTGTGCAAATAAAATTATTAAATCAAATTACTTTATTCCAACCATGTGACAAGTGTGACAACTCCATCAACTCACAACTCAGCTTTGAACTCAATCAATATTGTCTTTTAGCTTGATGGTTCATAAAGCATGTTACTTGAACAGTATGAATCAATTATGCAATTTTCATGTTCAATTTAACACTGCATTTCAAATTCATTTCATATGTAATTGGAGTTTGAATTTAAATTTCAATTTGAGTTTGAATTTCAAATATATTTCGGCTCCACTATAAATATTAGCCCAAGCCAATATGCATGTTATCATTGATTATTCCTAATTTCCATTGTTTTTTTTTCCAACGTTTAAACGCGAGGGAAATCCCGACCATTGTATTTTTTGGTCAACTTTAAATCGTCAGAAACGTTTCGGGCGTATGATCTGGGTGGTAAACAAATAGCAACTAAAATCATAAGTCCGAAATGCTTCTGAGTACCACCCAAATCATAAGTCTGAAATACTTCCGATGCTCATCAAATCCAAAGCTCATATGGTGCCAAGCAAAAGGAAATCAAAATTCAAATCTCATATGATGCCAAGCAAAAGGAAATCAAAATCTACAACTTGAGTTTGAACATTGATATGATATGTTCAGTTGTTATCATGTTGGGATTTTCTCGTTTTGATTGCTTGGATAGTTGTTCTCTTGCTTCTTCAAGTGTCCTTAGCTTGTAATTTATAGCTTGGAATGTGTTTGATGTTGTATATATTATTATTAAATTAAAAACAATAAACATATATATTACATATTTATTATTATCTTTGGTTAATGTTGTTAAATTTAAATTATAAATTAAAAACAATAAACAATATTGTAGTGGTTATATTGTAAAGTGTCTATCATTTTTTATAAAAGTGTCCATACTTTTTTCACCGTGGAAAACATTAATTTAAGGTTATCTTTTGAGTGAGTTTTAAGATATTAATTTAGTAATTATAGGCGTCTAATGATTTATTTTTTACGTTACAATATATATTATTATTAAATTAAAAATTCTAAATAATATTTTATAAAATATCAAAAAATAAAATAATTTTTTGTGCAAATGAAATTATTAAATTAATATTGTAGGTGGAAAACATGAAACACTATTAAAAAAAATTGAAACATAAATTACATAACTTTAAAAGAAGTATCGATCCTTTTTATAAAAAATATGGACACTTTCAATATAATATAATGTAATAGGTAAATTTGCAATACTATCGGTATAAATATACCGGATTACTTATAAAATAGGTAAATATAAGCGCTACCTATTACATTATATAAGCGCTACCTAGTATGTTATTGTACTTTATAATATTTCCGGTTAAATAATATAACATAACCGGTATAAATTTTAACCGGTCAATTATTTAACCGGTCACATCGTATATTAACCGTTTTTTAGGCGCCGCACCGCAGAACCACCCAGGATTTGCATGAATCTTGTTTTGTCACTGTTTAATAACACTAATTTCCTAATGAACTCTTCAATTCTATATTTTTAGATGAATCCCATGGTTTGAACGGTCTAGAATTTAGTCCATAAATGATTATTTGTGCAATTGAGTGCTTGATTGAATTGTGATTTAGACTAAATTTGAAACATGATTAATTCATATCTGTTAATATTAAATGGGACGGTTAATTCTGGAAATTTATGTCAATTACATAAGGTGAGACAACATGAATATTGTTGTCCACTCGATCAATCAGTGAAAAGTTTTAATCTCATTTTTGCATGATGAAACCCCGACTTGTATAAATAAATTCGATTTAGTTTTAAATACTTATGATTCACTTAATAATCTCTCTTATTTACCAAATGTGATATCCTCGATCCATTCGAATCTTGGAGTTAAATTAGAAGTGTTATGCTTCTTGTGAAGCTCATATATACAGTTTTCTAGAAATTGGATGGAGGGATAGTATCTAAATACACAGCTTTTCAAAATGGAAAAAGAAATATTGATGGTTAAATTTAACTCGAAATATAAAGATTAAATTAAATAGAAGGTTAAATTTGAGGGATGTTAGTAAGACTGTAAATGAGATGATATAGATCGGGAGGAGCTACTTGAGATCGACTCGGTCAAAGTTTGATCGACACTCGAATTGAATGAACTCGACTCAAATTCTTAACGAGCTAAAACGAGCTACTTAATACTCGACTCGAAAAACTCACGAGCTATTAAAAAAATGTTATATTATAATTTTAGATTTTTTAAAATTACATTATTAAAAATATAATAAAAATACATTATTGATAATTATAAATTTTAAAAAATATATTTTAAATGTAATATTAGATTTTTGTATGTTCAAATTCGAGCTTGAATCGAGCTCAAAATCTAGCTTCAATCAAGCTCAAAATCTAGCTTCAATCAAGCTCCTGAATTTTTTTTTAGTTCGAACCTTTTTAAGTTCGAGTCGAGTTTTAATATTATATTTTGAGTTTGAGTTAAACTTAATAATTTTTAGCTCGCGAATTTTCGAGTCAGGTCGAGCCTAATTTTAAATTTTTCGAGTTCAAGTAGAGCTCTGCAATACTCAAACTCGACTCTGATTTTCTGCCCTAGCTGTTAGATTTATCATCATGCCATTTTTCAATTTGTCAAAAAAGAAAAAGAATAGATCCACCATTAGTCCATCCAACGAAGAATATGAATCCCACGTTAAGCAAACTCAGCGTAGCTGGATGTTAAGTGCAGCTCAACGCCCCCTCCAACTCCAAGAATTTAAGATTCAGTAGCCCATATATATAGCTATACATATAGACGTCCTGTTTTAGTCTCTTCAGTCTTCGCTTTGTTATTATCGCCGTCGCCTTCTTCACTTCAATCGACCATGCAAGTCCTTCAATCTTCATCTCTTCGAGCTTCCTCTCTAAACCCTCTCCAAAACCCCAAACCCAAATCCCATTTCCCCCATGTATCAAGACTCCCTCCCAGGCCGACCAAGAAATTCTCTCCCATCACCGCTTCATCGCCCACCCTTTCTGCTCCCAAGCGCGAGAAGGACCCCAAGAAACGGGTAGTTATTACGGGCATGGGGTTGGTTTCCGTTTTCGGGAACGATGTGGATGCTTACTATGATAAGCTGCTGGCTGGAGAGAGCGGGATCGGACTCATCGATCGTTTCGATGCTTCCAAGTTCCCCACTCGGTTCGCCGGTCAGATCCGGGGGTTCAGTTCTGAAGGTTACATTGATGGAAAGAACGATAGGAGGCTTGACGATTGTTTGAGGTACTGTATTGTTGCTGGCAAGAAGGCTTTGAAAGATGCTGATCTTGGGGTCGATAACTTGTCTAAAGTTAGTTCCTTTTTCTTCTTCTTTAGTGGTTTTTGGTTACTGAGTTTTTTTTTTTAATCGGCTTGTTTTAAGAGGGTTGTCCTTGATTGCATAGTGATTTGCTTTCCCCCCCCCCCCCCCCTTTACTTTTAGATCCATAGATAATCCTTTTATTGTCTTGCACAACGTGCCACATTTACAAATCTTGATGCTTTTCTCTGCTCGTTACTGCGTGTTTGCTTGCTGCAACTTTTGTCATTATTTTGTTAAGCAACTTGATCGCTTTGTGTGTGTGTATTCTGGTAATTTTCTTCCTTTTCCTTATCAGTTGCTGGCAATCTTTGTTGTTTTATATAGTTTGACTCAATATATCTAATTCATAATGTGATTTAAGTAATGGGCTCATAAGAATTATTTTGTTCAATTTTTATGTTGAGATTGTCTTTTGATGTCTATATTTCATTCAAGCTCATAGCCTTTTTGTCCCTAATTAGAAGCAGCTTTCATATAGAGAATCTGTACATATTGGAAAATCGAGTTATCCTTTACATTTGATTTAGAGCATCTTCATTGAAACAATTTCAACAATGTTAATATGATCATATTTGAAAGCAATTATTGGTAAGACTACTAATGCTGCATCCACCAGAAATATGCCTTGGAAAAGGTATATAGAATGTCAAAATTACTGCTTAAGCTTATGATCCCTTTGGATGATTTGTTACCTTATAGACTGAAAGATGCAAGAGCAATAGATATCTTGAGAGTGGAAACAGGTATCTATTCTTTGAGATATGCGAGTAGCAGAGGATATCATATTCGTTATTCTGCCTCTTTTAATCTTATATATGTCATATATTCTCCCTTGTTGCTCAAGAATGTGTATTTGTCGTAGATCGATACGGAGCGAACTGGAGTGCTTGTTGGAACTGGTATGGGTGGTCTTACAGTGTTCTCTAATGGAGTTCAAAATCTGATAGAGAAAGGTTATAGAAAAATAACACCATTCTTCATTCCTTATTCTATAACAAACATGGCATCTGCCTTGCTTGGAATTGAGCTTGGTTTCATGGGTCCGAATTATTCAATTTCAACTGCTTGTGCTACCTCCAATTACTGCTTTTATGCTGCTGCTAACCACATCTGTCGAGGGGAGGCTGAATTGATGATTGCTGGTGGAACTGAGGCTGCAATTATTCCTATTGGTCTTGGAGGTTTTGTTGCCTGCAGGGCATTGTCTCAAAGAAATGATGATCCTCAAACTGCGTCAAGGCCATGGGACAAAGATCGAGATGGCTTTGTTATGGGTGAAGGTGCTGGAGTATTGGTAAGCATGCATGCATTAACATTACATTTGAATCCTATATGTGCATGATTTATCTTTTTGTTGGTTGTTTTGTTGTCTATTTCTGGTTACCAATTTATCATCTTGGTTTGCCTCAATTGGTGACATGTGATACTGTTATTAAGAGAAGTTGGCATTATCATTGACGGAGCCTGGCTCTCAGGTGTTTGTGTGCTCAATGAGATACTGACCATTTCCTTTATGATAATTTTCTGTTGTAGTGTGTTGTTTGTAGCTGATGAGCCTAATTCACTATTTACGATGACTTTCTTGGTCATTAGTTTGCTGTTCAGTAGTAATGAAGTATAAATTTTAACTGGGGAAATGATTTCCTGTTATTCTTGCATATTTTTCTGTCTTTCATCACATTGAACTACTTAATTAGACATAATCTTGTGGTAATGGCTCGTTGCTTTTGCACACTGATATTTGGTTCAATTGTTACAGAGCTGGCTTTTTAGAGTTATATTCCATCAACTGATCTTGATGAGAGTGGAAATGCAATATCCTTTATAATGAGTTATTTTTCTTATGCTTTCCAGGTAATGGAAAGCTTGGAACATGCAATGAAGCGAGGTGCACCGATTATTGCTGAGTACTTGGGTGGAGCTGTTAATTGTGATGCTCATCATATGACAGATCCAAGAGCTGACGGTTTTGGGGTGTCTTCATGCATTGAGAGAAGTCTTGAAGATGCCGGTGTGTCCCCTGAGGAGGTAATAATAATGTTTCAAATGTAATTATTTTCTGAAAAGTCTGCATTATTTCAAATATTAAAATATGCAAACTAAGCAAGTCCTTTTTTACAGGTTAATTACATCAATGCACACGCAACTTCAACTCTTGCCGGTGACCTAGCCGAGATAAATGCTATTAAAAAGGTATTCAAGAATACATCTGACATCAAAATCAATGCAACAAAGGTAATTTCTTTTCCTCCCCCTCATTTTGCAAAATTTGAGAGGATTGTACTCTAATGTTGATCCCTTGCAATTTGGCTAATTGTTTTTCTTGTTTCAGTCTATGATAGGGCATTGTCTGGGTGCAGCAGGTGGTTTAGAAGCCATTGCCACTGTGAAGGCCATCACGACAGGATGGCTGCATCCCTCGATAAATCAATTTGTACGTTCTCCTTGTTTGTTTAATGCACCTTTTTTATTGTATGTATTTCATTAATGCTTGAAGTGCTAAATTTTTAATGTAGAATCCAGAGCCTTCTGTTGAGTTTGACACCGTTGCCAACGAAAAGCAGCAGCACGAGGTTAATGTTGGTAAGCCCCCTGAATGATCCTTTCAAGACTACATGACAAGTTCCTGTTTAAGTTTCTTCAAGCTTTTAATTTCAGTTTGATTTGGACCAGAACCCCATAATTCTTACCAAGTTCGTTATTGATTCTCAGCAATTTCGAATTCTTTCGGATTTGGTGGACACAACTCTGTGGTGGCGTTTTCGGCCTTCAAACCATGAAAGTCTGCGTCACTTGGTTCTGCATTTGTTAGGAAAGATGGACAGATAATGAGCTGTTTATCCCTTGTCCAAGTTCGAATTCTTTCAACTTTTTTATGATAAATTTCTTACGTTTTGGTGTTGTAATAATAATTTTATCTGAAATTCTAGAATAGAATTCGGAATCCAAAAAAAAAAACCTATTTGCTTGGTATTAGTCTGATTTGGTACACGAGTGTTTCAATAACATACAAGTCGCAAATGAAAAAACAAAAGCTGAAGATGAACGACTTCACTATGGATTGAACCCAGAATCTCTGGTTTCGTAGACCAGCGCCTTATCCATTGGGCCATGGAATCATGCTTTGATGCCTCTTTATGGCCTTCCTACTGAAGGAATAGAAAAGGAAAGAGCCTTACTTTCATAGCCTACGGTGTTTTCATTGAATAATTGAGAAGAAAACAATGGAAAAAGATCCAGATTATGCAGGCAGGAGGAAAATATCAGCCAATTCTTGTCTCAAGATTAGATACCTATTATGGCTGCTGGGTTGAGAATTGTCCCAACTCATGGGAAGGCATTGTTTCAGGGTGAAAATGGCAAATTATGTCTACAAAAGATCGCCTCTAAGGAACTTTAACAGTACATTGGCCTCTAATAAGAACTGCACTCTCCTAGCAGCGTTGTGAATCTCCACTTCATGCTAGTTTCTTTAATATTCAGCATGATCATGATAATACTAGTCAAGGTTCAGATTAATGTGGGATTAATGGGTCTGAGAAATGTTCTAAATTAGCTGATAATATGTCCGAAATCAAACTAAATGATAATTATTAGTATCTTTGGAGTCTTGTGATTTCCAGGGTTACTTTGTGCTTCAATCGTCTACTCCCTCTGTGAATTGCTTGCAAACTAGCTATTGACTTCATTGTTTCATTTCCTTTAATTACTGAGAGTCAGTCTAACTCTCCAATTCATTTGTGGGATCCAGGAGACAATTTAACATATAATAAACATCAATTAATTTTTCAGTGCCAGTAAGTGAAAGCAACTACTGGCACCGGGTAAAGTTCTAAACAATAGTAGTTATCTCCACTTTATTTTTGCTCTTGAAGGAAGTAGTTATTCACAATATACAATTTAAAAATAAAAGTGGCACAATATACAATTTAAACATCATGATGTTTAGAACTTTACCCGGTGCCAGTAGTTGCTTCCTCTTTTTAATCTTTATTATTTTTTAACTGCATCATTATCCTTCAGCTTTCTTTAAGACAAAAAAAATTTTGAATTCCTCAATTAAATAACCTTTATAAAATTTAAATAAGAAACTGACAAATAAATATATAAATTTTATATAAAACTTGACATGAAAAAAATTTACACGAGAGGAAAATTATTATGGTCCAAATTGTACAAGAAAGATATAAATTTAAGCATCATTATCCGCATAAATTTTTATTTTTTAAAATATTTTCTACCAAACAACCTTATTAGAAATTTTTAAAAATAAATTAAATAAAATTAGAATCACAATATTTAACATCAGTTTTAGAATAATTAAAAAAAAAAAAAGACAGTAACACCCGTTAAGTGAATTAACACATCCACTAACATTTATCAAACATAATCACAATACTATTTTTTCCCTTTTTATCCTATAGACCCCAACCCCAAAATCCAAATTTTCATCACAAACAAATAAGTATTCATGACATAAAAATGATGATCATACTCCACTTTTTGAACCATTCACCGAGGACTGGGTGTATTTGCTTTTGCTTTACTATATGCATCAAAGGCATCAAAAAATAGAATATGAAAACATATTGACTCCCAACTCAGATAAAAAACCTTGAAAAGAATCCGAAGTTAGTCGAACAAATTCCTAAGTGCATTACTTTTGGCGCATGGTTCAGGCATCAACACCTTTTGGTTAACCCTTTGAGTCACCACAATCACTGCATTCTCTTGGTGACCAGAGGGTAGGGTTCGCTGTTGAGAAGAAGCCTGTGAGTTGGGTAATTGCTTTTGTATATGCTCCCATTTGTCTTGGAAGAGGTAAAAGAAAGCGATGAAGGAGACTTGTGCTGTGAAAAGTATGGTCCAAATGCCACTGCTTTTCGATGTCTTCTTATGGTAGGCTTCTAAACCGGTGTAGATGTTAATGATCCCCACCATGGATGTTGCTGTCCCAAGAATCCAATGTGTTAAGTACCACGTACTTCTTCTCTTACTTCCTCTGCATGAAAAGGGAAAGAAAATTTGAACCAAAAAAGTAAATGTTTTATTTATTCATTTTTTTTGAACAGTATGAGGTGCTGATTACATATTTGTTTAGAATTTCTTTTAGAAATTGATAATACACACAGCAGACGTAATTGCTCAAACTCGAATCTTATAGGGATAACATCATCCTTTAACGCTTAGGTTAGTGAAGGAAAATTGAATTGATGGTTACCTAGGGGGCCTGAAAAACCCAACCAAAGCTTGCATCAATATGGCACCATAAAGGGCAAGGCCTAATCTTTGGTGGTTGTTATTGAATGAGTTCTCGAAGTTCTTTATGGACACTACAGCCCCCACTGTTGCAAGAAGCACTGCAAGTGTCTGCAAAATATGCAGACAATTGGCAAAACAAAACATTAACATATGAGAATGTAATTATATGGGAGGAAATGAAGTACATAATCTCCCATTTCTAATAGTATAAAAAAATACCCATTAATAATATATAATTAAAGTACACACTGTGAGCAAATTCACAAATATTAACTCATAACATTTGCACAAGGAATAAGATAGAGATTATTACCTGCAATATGGCATGGAGATAGAATAAAACTTTAACCCTTGTTCCACCTTCCTCTAATTTATTGGCCATTCTAATGGTAAGTATACCGAGTGGCATTAAGAACCCCATGGAAACCCATAGGATAAGGCCATGAACAGCGATATAAGATGTCATTTGTTCACTCATCTGCAATATTTGTAAGAAAATAATATTAAAATTTTGAACCCTCGTTCTTAAATTTCTGGATCCGCCATTATCACAGTAGTAACAATCCCAGTAGTAACAACAGACAAATAAACATTGCATGCATGTTCAGTTTTCATGTTGAATTACCTTGTGCCCATTTTCGTTAGTGCTGGTGTGATTGCTGATAACCTCTCCATGAGATGAGCAAGAAACAAGTGGTGCAAGAAAAAGATATGATGTTGCAGTAATGGTGGAAAACCTTAGCAAATGATCAGAAACTTGCATTTTTTACTTGTTTATGGAGGAGATAAAGAAAGACTCATTTAGAAGGAAGTGCTTGAACCTTTTTTTGTGGATGAAGAGAGGTAATGAGATATGATTACTGAAATACAAACCTAAGATTCAGTAATGGTTTGAAGAGTTTAAAAGCATGGACAATTAATGGTGCTTGTAGGAGGAGAAGGTTATTAAAATACTATAAATAAGATACAAAAGGTGAGTGAGGGTTATCAGTACCCAATAAGAAATTGAGTATTGTGGGGTTCACATTTATCTATTTGCATGCACTCTTAGGTTGCATTTGATACACAAAGATGGGTCAAGATTTTAATGGATGGAGAGTCTAGAAGGGCGGTTTGTGTGGATTATACAAAGTTGATAATTAAGCTAAAATAATATTTTAGATTCCTCAACCAATGTGTGGTTTAAGTGTAGGATGTGTGTACGTTGCCATTAGATTGAGAATACTTATGAATAAATAATATATTATAAACATCTTAGACTAATTAAAAATATATATCTTAAATGAATTTATTGAGTGGTCTTAGTAGTTAAAGAAAATGTTGTTCTCGCTTGAGGTCATGTGTTAGAGGCTTAGAGCAGTTGCGTTTGTCATATGTATATATTATCAATAAATAAATAAAACTATGAACAAATGTCATCTTATAATACTCAGACTATTAAATAATATATATAGGGTTATAATCCAGTTACACAATATAAATTTTTTTTAGTTGTACACAGATTTAACATCATAAGATGAATGAAAATAGATGGTTGAAATTAAAAGTAGGAAATGCGAAGATATTTACTGGGGAAAAAATAATCAATATCAATCATCTATTTTCACTCATCCAACAGTCCAAAATGTGTAAAACCAAAGAGTTTTACATTAGATAAGTAAATCATAATTATATATATATATATATATATATAGCATTCAATAATGCATACGTCATTAAATCTTTTGAAAAGATAATAATTGTTCTTTGGACATTAAGAGAGCTGAATTACTGCAATGTTGAAATTGATTTTTAAAAAAGGTGTTTATAAATTCATTTGGGATATTCAAATTCTTTCCCTTTTCTCTATACTTTTTCTTTATCAGTCTCTTTACCTTTTCCTTTTTCAACCTATCATCTCTATTTTTTTTTAAATATAACCCATCATCTCTTAGTAAATATGCTTTGCATGTGTTTGATAGTCTTTTCTGAATTGATGACAGGAAAGGTAGAGAACATCGTTTTCACTTTGGTAATATTTTTCCCACTCAAGACAAAGATAACGCAAAACACAGGATATACCAAATTTATAGGGTAAATTACACGTTTAGTACCTAAAATATCAATTTTAGTTTATTTTACAACTTAAATTTATTTTTGTAAAATCATATCTAAAGTTTAGTTTTTATTTCATTTTAGTACCTCGTTGTTAAAACTTTAGTTTTTGTTTTATTTTGGTACTCTGTAAAACTTTAACGACAAGTTTTGAAAAAATAGAAAGTTTATATACTAAAACGGACTAAAATGTATAGTTTATGTACTAAATATGTTAAGTTTTTAACGTCGGGTACTAAAATGAAATGAAAACTAAACATTAGATATGATTTTGAAAAATTGAACATCTAGATTTTAAAATAGACAAAAACTGATAGTTTAGGTACCAAATGCATAGTTTACCCAAATTTTTAAGTCAGACTCCAACTTAATTTGGGATCGATCAGGACTGATAAAAGGGAAGAAAGTTTAATCTAACCATATCGCACGAGCGAAAAAGGGCAAGATGCCCCCTAGAAACTTTCTACTTGAGACTGAGCCTTGACCCGTAGGTTGTAGCACATAAAACCATCGGAGTTTTTTCGGTAATTCTGGCATAACTTTGGGCACTCCACAATGCACTAAAGTGTGCTGGAAGATTAAATCTTAAGAAGATCATAGTTGAGATGGATATTGATGCCTAGGGTTGGCATCACTACTCACCGAGGATATTGATGCCAAAGAAAGGTTCGACACATCATTTCTATTCACTAGATATTGTACTATAACACAAGTATCGTACTTTAAGTAATCATTGATATTTGAATAGCTCACTGAAAAGTAGTGGTTTTACACATTTGGTATAGTATCAGTACCCTTAAGTAGGGTATTGATACTTTGATGTTGAAATACTTTAATCACACATATTTCTATTAACTTTAAGAGTCTTTAAGCATACTTCTTTTCTACAAATTTACCTAATCACTCGAGGAATAATGTAATTCAATAAGAAGTCGGGACATAGACACCTAAGTTCCTTTATGTAACCTTATGCAAGTTCCAATTACTAACAGGGGTTTAAGTGAGTCATCCTTAGCTTTATCTAATTTATCAAACAAATATTGACCCTAAAAGTAATGTAACATGCATCCTTATAATATACCAAATGTCATACTTGAACCAAAATAGCCTAGCATGCCCTTTAATGTACCACAAGCATGACACAATCATTAATATTCATATGACATCAAAAGGCATATGATAATATTCTAACATTGAGAATTTAACCATACAAGTATATTAAGCATCAAAAGGCGTGTACTCATTTTTCTCAAACGAAAATTTTACCTTCTCTATAATATTTTTGATTAAAACTGAAAATTTTACTTTTTTTTCATAATATTTTTTGGTGTAAGCTTCTAAATCCCTCACAATATAACATTTCGGTTACAACAAAAAAATATTATAAATTATATAAATTTTATTTAAACAGAAAATTAAAATCATCTTAAATTAATCTTAATTAAATTATCGTATAACCAATCTAATTGCAAAGTTTAAAAAAAGTAGGGTAAGAGAGGTGCATATAGTGATTGGAAAAGCCCAAGGAATATTTGTCCCACTACGCTCCATTTCGTCATACTTATCATTACGATGCGCACCATCACTAACTTCCAATTTCTCTAAAACACAGATAGGTCCTAGTCTCTTTTTTTTTTGGCTTACCACCAGTTTTGTGATTGATTCGTAATTTTATGAAAGTGATATCCTAGAACTTATTTTTTCTTTTAAAAATAAAATTATAAGAATAATAATAATCTCTATAAATTATTTTATTCTTATGAAATTTTGATGTCATTTACTTGAACCTTTTATGTTATATCATATTTTTTATTTTTTAAATACAGCTGATGTCGATTTTCAATAAGGATAAGTAACTATTTTTTTATGATGCAACAATAAATTTCAAAATAGTTAACATCAAATTAACGTTTGTTTCGTCATGTTTGCATTAATTTTTTTTTAAAAAGTAAGCATTAATTTTAAAAAAAAAGTAAAAGTTTTAAAGAATAAAATGATTAAATTAATAAAGTTAGGGCCAATAAAATCATCCTATTAGTTGCGAAAGTGATAATTTCCTTAGACATAATAATAAGTTATAATAAATAAATAAAATAAGACGATCTTTATTCATTATAATGCAAATCATGTTTGAGTTAACTCGTAGATTCTATTTTTGGGTTGAGTTCCATCTTGCATGTTTCTTGTTCAAATGCATTATGGCCATTTACTTCAAAGTATGCATTGTAATGATTAGTTTAGTTATTTTATTTATTTTTAAAATACTATAATAATAAATTTAATCTTTAAAGTCTATATATTTATAACTTTAACTCTGATTTTTTAATTAAATCTATTAAGTAATCTTTATTTTTTTGATCAAAGAAATAACAACAACAAAATCCTATTCCCATATGTAATGGGGTAAGAGGGAGGTAGGATAGTAGGCTGCCCCCAACGCCAGATTGAGAGTAGCTTCCGTGGAAGACCTCCTGCAGTCAGAAAATTAAAAATATAGATAAAATTCAATGCATGTATAAATAAAATAAATACATAGTTGAACAGTCTTCATATGCAGTCATCATATACGCGTCTGTAATGGGAAGTAATCCCACGACACTCCATCAAAGAAACTTTAATGTAAATGATAATTAGATAGTTAAAATTTTACTTGACGCGACACCCTTTGCGGTGATATATATACTTCATTGTTTATGTGGCATTAATTTATCGATTGTGTCAGGTTAATAACAAGTGGTTAAATGCATAAGTTGTCATTTAATAAATTTATTGAATAATATTAGTAATAAAAGAATGTTATTTTCTCTAAAAAAATTAGATTCGTGTAACTGAATTTATATAGCATGTATATGTTATCAATGATTAAGGAAATTTCTAAACATATATCATCTTACATTCACTAACTATAGAAAAAAATTGCCAAGTAAGTAACCAACTTTTGGGATCGAAAACTTTCTAATATATCGAATGAAGTAAATGAATCTCAACTTGAACAACCAAAGTGGAAATATTGTTCCAAATAAAAAAAATTGTAATAAAATCAGTTATCAGAATAGTTAAACTTGCAAAATTACAAGTTGAATCTTTTAGCATATGATACATGTATCATAAGGCTCACATTAAAGGAAGATGGACTAATGCTTTCAATTGATCTCACGACCAAGCCTTGGAAAATAAGAACAGTTGAGCAACATACTTGCGACTGTTTTTTGAATGAGATCATGATGTTATTTGGTCGACATATCTTCTAGAATTACGACTGGTTGTCTATTAGCTTTTCAACGGTTCTTGAATCACATCAATCAGATATCGAAAACTCAAGATAGGCTCATTTTAGTGAAGATAGTTAATATCAAAATTCTTATACAGGATTAATACGAGAATTTATAAATATTATGAATTTTTAATATTTTTATTGATTATTTGTAATATAACTTAATATAGGATGATTATCATTTATGATTAAATTTATTATTTTATTAGGAATTAAGATAAAGTTGAATCAGTTATCTTTAGTTTATTACTTTTAGAGATTAGGATAATATTGTTATTGTTATTTTATTATTATTTTCAAGTATTAAACAATTATTCCTTCACTCTATATAAAGAGGCTCCTCCCGCCATTCTAAATACATATTTTTTTGAATACAATACGTTGAGAGTTTATATTTGCAAGTGTTAATTACTTATGCCTTCGAAGCTTCTTTTAATTGAGTTATTTTCAAGTTCTTTGTAAGAGAGATCTTTACATTTAGGTGTATATTTTCATTAGGATTAAGAGGGTTGATTAGAACTATTTATCAAGTTTGTATTTTCGTTATGATTAAGAAGATTCGATAGGATAATTATCCATCTTCCACAACTCCTTCATATTTTTCTTTCATTTAAATTCTTCTGCTTTTCATAGTCTAAAATTTTCTAATTTGATTCCTCAACGAGAGTAACATTCCTTCATTCGCAGTTGCTTCTCTATCAGAATACAGGATTGGTTTAACCTTCGTTCTGTGAAGAAAAAGTGATAGACAGCATGGAAAAGGATGTTGGTCAAGGAAATAATATATTAAATCTTTTGGCAAAGTCGTAGTAATCATTAGGCATTGCGTTAAAATTCAACGATATATTATTAAAGACGGAAAGTAGATCATCACGGATTGGCAGGCGATCAACATCATCATTATTCTCATTAATTCTTTTCTTTGCGGTTGGGAGTGGATTAACCTGGTACGTTTACATGCTTGTTAATCAGTTCGTGTGTGTGTATGTATATATATATATATATAAATCGAAATGACATTTTCCTTGCAACTTTATTTTAAAGTTATGGGTTCCATGTTCAAAAGTGAGAAGAAAAAAAAGATAACATTGTCTTTAAAAGTTGACTTAAAGTATAGTAATATTTAATTTGGATGAAACGTTGGTTTTTCTCTCTAAATAATGAAGTTAATTATAAATAGCATTTGTGAACAATATTTTTTAATTATTGAGAGCGCGTGAACACCCTCCTACATAGTTGTTCAAACTTAAAACTTCAAACAATAACAACATTTTATTTAACCATTAAAATTACTTAACAGACTTATATTAATTTCTTACCTTTATAGAAACCAAAAAAAAAAACCTACAGGTGGAATGGTTTCAGAGGTATTTAGTGTAGGCTGATATGATTATGTCAATTAAATGATTAATATAGCTTTTGGTTATGGACAAAAATTGATATTATTAATTAACAAAATCCAATGAGTTAGTAACTGATTAAGTTTGATTGAAGGTAAGATGAGGATGGTGCTTGTGTTTTATGAGGGTGAAGTGCTTGCTTATGATTTTCTAATCAGTTCTGATTAAAAAAAAAAGATCCCACGGAGTAAAAATAATTCAAATGTTGAGAGAGTTTAAGGATATGTTGTATTGATGACCAACAGAACTCTGAAGAGGCAAGCTTCAACACGACCTGCTCGCTCATTGCCAATCATATGTCGACTTAAACAAGTATTTACACACACAAACACAAATTATTATGAAAAAAAACCTTTCAGAAAACAATCTTAATAGTTAAAAGGAATATTATTTATCTTTAAATAATCTTAATGGTTTTCTCTAATGAGTACCGGAGAGTTTGATAATGTCAAGTTCTTGGCTTATTTTTGTTCTTTATCTCTCCTTCTTTCTCTTTTCACTCTCTTTGTTTTTCCTTGGGGGAAAAAATCAAATCAACAGTTTTTTTTTTTGTATGTTTTAATATACTGTTTAACATGTGTCAACACACATTTTTCGTCCTACTAGGATTCAAACTCTTAAAAATATGATAGAATTTTAGGATTCAAACTCCTAAAAATATGATAAAATTTTGCTAGGATTCAAACTTCTAAAAATATGATAGAGTTCTACTATTATTTAAATTCCTAAAGATAGGATCCACAATCACTATAAATAGCCATTGTAACTCACCATTGTAGAAGAGGATTTACACACAAAACAAAGAGGAAAGCACGGAAAATACAAAGGCAAAGCTATTGTAAACGATTCGAAAAGGAAATAAAAGGTAGCATATTTTTCCTTTTTTTTTTTGCATGTGCACGTTATTTTTCTTGAGATTTGGTTCGAATAACCTAAAACGTGGGTTGCGCCGATGACCAAAAAGGGGTGGGGTTTCGAAGTTTCGAACCTAGATCTACTCCCGAGGCATATTCATTTTTTTAGTATTTAATATTCCCCCGATTACTTCAAAATTTGACCCCTGATTTTTTTTATTCCAATTTAATCCCTTCATATTTTAATTCATTTTCTTGATTTCGCATTTTTTACCTATTATACTATATTTTATTTGTTATTACTTTCACTAACAATTATATCTATATATATTTTATATATTATTATTTGTTTCTCCTCTTCTTTTTATTCATATATATATTATGTACATATAACTACATATATGTATTTAGTGTTTCATTCTAACATCTATTTACGTATATACTTTATCATTATTATATATATTATTTATTGCTTCATTTTCTTTATGTGTATTTTATTTATTTATATATATTACCTTTTTTATTTTATATTTATACTATTATTTACTATCATTTTTCTATGCTTTATTTATTTATTTATTTATTATTTTATTTTATTTCTTTTTATTTTGGTTGAATTTATTTATTTATTTTATTTATTTTATTTTTTTATATCTAACATGTTTCTCAACTCTTTAAGGGTACATTTTCAATCGAACTAGGTAAGTTTTGGATCGTTATTTTTACCTTTTAATTTAAAATTACAATTTTCTTAATTAAGACAACTGAAAATTACGTAGTACGAAAAGGCGGTTCAAGGGTGCTAATCCTTCCTTGACCGTAACCGACTCCCGAGCCCGACATTTCTGGAAAGACGCAGATCAGGTAAGAAATAAGGTATCCGATCAACCCATTTACTTTTAAATAAATGATCGGTGGCGACTCCAATCCATTTTCCTAAGTCGAAGCCCAATTCCGGGGCCCAACCGAAAGACGGTTGCGACAGCTTGGCGACTCCGCTGGGTACCAGGTAAGTGAGTCAGGCTAAGGTAATTTCGAGTTGTCTTTTAACGAAAAGGGTAAGTTTAAATTTTAAGGTAATATTCGATCCTTTTTACTTACTTTTGATTATATTTTCGAGTAATAGTTGGACTAACGTTTTCTCATGATTTCAGACTTCAAAGTTTTTTTCATCTAAGGCTCTATACCTGAGCTCCAATTCCTTTTAAGTGGGGGTGAAAGCGACGCCTTCGTGTGATTTATTCACCGTGTGGGCCTAGCAAGTAGCCTTCGGGATACATATACCTTATGCCTTCGTGTGAATTTATTCTCCATGTGGGCATAAGGGAATGTTTCCTCTCGTTTAACTTAGTCCACACAACATGTGATGGGTTTAGGACTAAGGGTCTGGCAAGCCCAAGGGGCACCGGCAAGGACTCGGGTACCGTTTTTTAAAACCTAAACCGGAGACCATGGAGAAATAGAGCCTACCCCGAAACCATTCCAAAAACCTAGGATGTTTTTTACCTTAACCATGTCTTTTTGTGTTTTTTTCTTCCGTCATTTTTCGTTTGTTTTATTTTTTACTAACATTTTTTCCTTTGTGTTTGTTTTCTAGCATTTGCATCATTACAAGAGGCTATTGATCCCTAAAAAGCATTGTTTACACAAAATAATTCGAATTAATGGACAAAGGTGTTGTAATACAAGAGATTGAAAACTCTGAGGCACGACTATGGTCCGAGAAGGCTCAGAAAGAGAAGGGAGACAGTCTTCAGGGGAACTATGTGTCAGAATTGGTTAGTTACGCCGCTGTCAGCCTGAAACAGAATAATCTCCAAGAGCTGCGAAACATTTGGACAGTTGGAAGAATGACAGAAAGCAGAAGTTCAGCCAACGATATGGTGATATCGCCCTCTTGCTCCATGTCAGACTGATGAGCCTTACTCCGAGCATTAATTCAATTTTGGAACCCGGGATATAGTTGCTTCACCTTTAACCGGGAAGACATGGTGCCTACTATCGAAGAGTATACTACTCTACTGCACTGCGAAAGCATCAAACTAGAGAGGGCATATATTAAACATATCAAGAGTCAGCCTTTCAAAAACGGACTGGCTAAGATTGCAGGGGTTAATGAAAAGTGGGTGACTGATCGACTCCGGCACAAAGGTAACGGGCAAGGAATTGAGTGGATCCACATAAGGCAACTAATGAAGGACCACCCTGATGAATGGAAGACTATAGACCTTTTTGCACTAGGTCTGTATGGCTTGATCATCTTTCCGAAGGTTTTGGGATGCATTGACGCAGCCGTAGTAGAATTATTTGAACAACTTCCATGGCGAGTCAACCCAGCACCGACCATCTTAGCCGAGACCTTTCGGTCCCTTAATCATTGCAGAAGAACTGGTGGAGGAAGGTTCATTGGGTGTGTTCAACTCCTTCAAGTCTGGATTCACAGCCACTTCTGGAAGACTAGCGGGGTTGCCTACCGCCGATTTAGCACTACGTATTCACCTTTGAGAGAGTTCATCACCATGACAGGACATGAAGGCACTTCAAAAGAGAAATGGATGAAATTCTTCACTCATCTTCAGGACCGGGATATTACCTGGAGAGCCCCCTGGTTGTTCCTCAGTGATGTTCTTTTCAAGTGTGGGAATTCTGACACTATGACCCTATTTGGACTTTGAGGTGCAGTTGGGTATGCTCCGTTGTTGGCACTTAGACAGTATGGGGCACATCAGTTTGTCCCAGCAACATATGGATTATCTATATCAGAGTTTATGTATCACGGTGGCAGTTATAAGAAGATGATCAAAGAAGCAGTCGAGTCATGGAAGAAAGTATCTCGGATGGATGTCTAGAAGATTTAGTCCGAACATACCTTTTATTGTTTTTATGTCTCTTACAAGATAAAACATTTTTGTTTGAATAAGGATTATTTATAATAATGGACACTTTTCTGGATCAATGCCTCGAACATTTCATTCATTCTTGCATTTTTGCCTTTTTGCATTTTCATCTACATTTTAAGCATTTTCACAAACATGAAATTAAGTCGTGAAGGGCTTGATGAAGCGAATTTAACCACATGGAAGCAAGATTGTAACAGTAGGAGCCTGATCAGCTGATTGTAGGACAAAGCTTGCCAGGATGATCTAAGAAAAGAATCCCCATATCCTAAGGGCCACGATGTTGAAGCTGCTAGCTGTTACCACGTAAGAAGCCCCAAACATTCCTCTGAAACCTGTAAGGCGCTTGCCGAATAAGGGGGCATGGCATATACCATTTGCACTTAGAGGATTGTTTTGTTTGAACACGTCTTTGATCTTTCGCTTAATCTGTTAAATGATTGAATTTATGCTACTTTCTAAGGTGGAGCAATTGAACAAATTTTAATCTTTAGTTCTTCGAATATTAAATGAATTAAGGATTCTTTTAACTCTTCAAGAATTATAGATTTTTGACATATGCCAAGATTAGACCTTTCTTATCATGTCTCAAACCCCAAAATAAAATACCTTGATCATTACCAAAAAGACCAAATTTTGACATAACTTCCCTTTGAAATTCTTGAACATTGTCTTTATCTTTTTGATACACCCATACCTTTCTTTGAGTCAAATAAAGTCACACCATTGTCTTTTTAGACTCAAAATTGACATTTTAATACCCAAGACATTAAGTTGTTCATTTGAACATGAGCATTCTTCTAAGACACAATTTGGGGCATCTCGCCGGGAGCCTGAACATTGAGATATGTTGGGAGCAAGGAGCAAAAAAACAATTCATTCGAAATAATTCTATCACGCATTAACTACACTGTTTTCATGTGAATGAAATTAATCCTGAAAATCTATCCCCCTGGGGATACCTCTTCTGTGAGGACTTCCATGTATGAAATGATGAACGGCTTTCTTTCTTTATCCCTTTACAACAAGAGAAAATATATATCCCTTGTTTCCCCTTTTGAGACTGTAGTATTTTTCTTCTGATTCAACCCTAACCAAGGATCACCCTCCACATTGGGGGGCAAAATGGAAGAAATCTGCTCACATGAGTGAAGACATCAATCAAAAGGAGACACCAAAAGGTGGACCAAATGGCAAGTGCGAAGATCCAATCAAGAACAAAAAAGAAAAGAAGAAAAAAAGCAAAAAAAACAAAGAAAAAGAGAAACAAGAACAAAAATCAAAAAGAAAAAGGGACAAAAAGCACATGTAAAGATTCCCAAAAGACAAATGGCACATCAAGCTTCAAACTATGAGATTGATCAAGCACAATCATTCCCGAATCTATGAATCACTTCACTCGAAGATCATGGAACATCCAGAGAAAATCCAGAGAAACACATATGAGCAGATCCAAATTGAGCAAGACATGATTGAAGGCATCAGAATGAATTGATCCTTGGTTCAACACCCTGAAACACTTGTTTGGGCCTATTTATCCTTTTCTTTCATAACCATGAGCCTTGGCCTACATTACGTGCCTTAAAAGTCCCTTCTAATCATACATGGATTTCTAAACAGAAGAGACTATCTTCATATTTCATCCCGCCCATCAGGATTAATCTTTGTTTGCAAAAAAACAATGTAATTAATGCATGGTAGAAAAAATAACAAAGGGGGGGTTCAAGACGTAAATCCTGAATAACGTCTTGAAACCAAAGGAGGGTTCGAGTTGAAAACCTGAAAAGGCGGCTCGAATATAAAAATTGTGCAACTGAGGTGATCACGTAAATTCCTTGATAAGGCATCGCACAATCCGAGTGTGACAACAAAGGTTGGGAGTCAGGGAACACTTCCAGCAGAGGAGCATGCAAGCACCCCATCAATCTTTTGAGCATCCAATGTCAAACCTTTGAGCATCAAATGCCAAACCTTTGACCAAACACAATAACCTGAGACTTTTTATCCTTTCCTTACTTGACTATCTCCCAAAGATAGCTTGGATCTTGGTAGTTGTCAAATAGCTATAATTTATTGAAGGATTAACATTGTAATTAATTCTTTGATATCCGATGAACTCTAGTTTTATGATTCGTTTCAATTGTAAAACCGTGATAGGGGCAATATTTTTAAAACTTGAGATTAACATTTTTGAAACTCTTTTAATTGATATTTTCACGACTTTGAAAATAAAAGAGAAAGAAAAACATTTTTTTTTCAAACAATACAGTCTCTCTAGAGTGGATCTTGGTAAATGACTTGTGACTCTCAAACACAAAGCTCATGCTTAGAATCAATGATGAAGCAAGAAATGAGGAATATTTGGGGTATCTTTGAAGATTCAACATCAAATATTGGGGCATTTTTGGATATTGAGGCATCTTTGGGGATTCAATATCCTAATGCGAATTATCAGACCTTTTCCAGGAGATAAAATATAACCAATTCATGTTACATGCATCTTATGCATACATTTTAGAGCGTCATATCTATCATTTTCTTTCCACGTACATAATTTTTACAGCTTTAGAGTCAAGTTCGACTTCAAGACGAAGGATACTCGATTCAAAAGTACCTTTACAGATTGATGTCGGTTGCTTAGCTCAGCAGCAAGAAGCTACACTTCAACCAACTCGACAGATAGAAAGATCGACATTCATTTTCAGATTCGACATTTCCAATATAAATTATGTCTCGCTTGAGACAGTCTCATTTAATGCAGATGATTATCTCACTTGAGATTGCTTTTTTAAAACAGACTTTGTCTCACTTGGGACTGTTTTACTCGAAAGAAGATTTATTTCACTCATGATTGTTTTTCTTAAAACAAGATTTGTCTCGCTTGAGACCGTTTTCACTAGAAGAGTTTTGTCTCTCTTGAGACAGTTTCCCTTGAAAGAAATTTTGTCTCTCTTGAGACAGTTTCTCTTGAAACAAATTTTGTCTATCTTGAGACAGTTTCCCTTGAAATTAAATTTTGTCTCTCTTGAGACATTTTCCCTTGAAACAAAATATTTGAATATGTTTTCTTTGAAACAAATTCCGTCTCCCTTGAGACAGTTTCTTTTGGAACTAAGTTTTGTCTCTCTTGAGACAATTTCTCTTGAAATAATTTTCGTCTATCTTGAGACATTTTCCCTTGAAACAAAACCTTTGAATTTATTTCCCCTAAAACAAATTTTGTCTCCCTTGAGACAGTTACTCTTGAAACACAAAATCTTTAAATTTATTTCCCTTAAACCATAATTTTGTTTCCCTTGAGACCGTTTCTCATGAAACAACAGATATCTTTGAGATCGTTTCCCTTGAAACGAATTCTATCTCTTTCAAGACAACTTCTTTTGAAGCATCATCTGAACCGTTACACTCATCTCAGGCACACACTTGAGATGGTCGAGAAGCATTTCTCAAATCAAAAATAGAATGTGCACATCAGATTTGAACATTTGAAGAATTCAAGATCAGGGATCAAAATTTGAAGATTCAAGAATCAAGATTCCAGACAGGCAACTGGAGATCGAGATTTCTCTCCAGAGCCCCAAGATAACATATGTTGCATATGCATTTTAGGCACACCTAAGAGAATTGCATCCATAGCATCACATATATGCATAACTTTTTCAGGTTTTAGCTAGAGTCAATTTCAACTTCGCGGCGAAGGATATTAAACTCAAAGCGACACGATTTGCTCGAGAGTGGATTTCAACTTCACGACGAAGGATATCTAGCTCGAAGCCAAACTTCACAATAAAGGGGTCTCCACGGTTTCAACTTCACGACGAAGGGAATTGTGTCCACCCGCAACATACAATACTTGGATTTCAACTTCACGACGAAGGATATTCAAGCCAAGGCTCAACTTCACAACGAAGGGGCCATCCGCGATTTCAACTCCACGACGGAGGATATCGTGGCACTCGAGACAACACAAGTTCAACTTCACAACGAAGGGACGACTGGTTGTCAACAAACAACTTCTCAATTTCAAAGCCAATTTCAACTTCACAACGAAGGATATTGGACTCCAGACAACGCAAGTTCAACTTCACAACGAAGGGACCGCTGCTTGTCAACAACAACTTCTCAATTTCAGAGCCAATTTCAACTTCACAACGAAGGATATTGGATTTCAGACAACGCAAGTTCAACTTCACGACGAATGGACCGCTGCTTGTCAACAACAACTTCTCAATCTCAGAGCCAATTTCAACTTCACAACGAAGGATATTGGACTCCAGACAATGCAAGTTCAACTTCACGACGAAGGGACCGCTGCTTGTCAACAACAACTTCCCAATCTCAGAGCCAATTTCAACTTCACAACGAAGGATATTGGACTCCAGACAATGCAAGTTCAACTTCACGACGAAGGGACCGCTGCTTGTCAACAAAATTTCATTCAGATTCAATTTCAACTTCACAACGAAGTATATTGGACTCGAGACAACACAAGTTCAACTTCACAACGAAGGGACGACTGGTTGTCAACAAACAATTTCCCGGTTCCAGAGCCAATTTCAACTTCACGACGGAGGATATTGGACTTGGAACAATGCTACTTACTTGGATTGCAACTTCACGACGAAGGATATCCAACTCAAAGAAGAATTATCTGCCATCAAAATTGTCGAGTTCGACTCCATTCAGCTCGATGACACATCAATCACACTACTTTCCGGTTGCAGTCGAGGTTTTCAAGTCGAGAAGATGACCTGGGTTAGCCGTGCCTTAGTGACAAGCAACCATTTTCAAACAGCATAGCTTAAGTCAAGAAAAAGCTATCTGTCAATGAAGATTTCTAAGTTCGATTCCGATCCAAGGTCTTTAAACCGAGAAGAAGACCGAAGGGTAACGGGAAGCCACGTGCTGATTCAAATTCCGAACTACGGCTTTAATTTCATATCATTTCAAGATGAACTAGACTTCACGATGGAGGAGTCATCCGTAACTCAATTCTACAGGGAGTTATTGAAACATCAGAGTTAATTTTCAACTCTACTGAACGAAAAGTGTATCTTTTAATCTTTGCCATATCCCCGTTACACGACTATGGGCAAAGAGGGGCAGCTGTCAACACATATTTTTCGTCCTACTAGGATTCAAACTCCTAAAAATAGGATAGAATTTTAGGATTCAAACTCCTAAAAACAGGATAAAATTTTGCTAGGATTCAAACTCCTAAAAATATGATAGAGTTCTACTATTATTTAAATTCCTAAAGATAGGATCCATAAGCACTATAAATAGCCATTGTAACTCACCATTGTAGAAGAGGATTTACACACAAAACAAAGAGGAAAGCACGGAAAATACAAAGGCAAAGCTATTGTAAACGATTCGAAAAGGAAATAAAATGTAGCATCTTCTCTTTTTTTTTGCATGTGCACGTTATTTTTCTTGAGATTTGGTTCGAATAACCTAAAACGTGGGTTGCGGCGATGACCAAAAAGGGGTGGGGTTTCGAAGTTTCGAACCTAGATCTACTCCCGAGGCATATTCATTTTTTTAGTATTTAATATTCCCTCGATTACTTCGAAATTTGACCCCTGATTTTTTTTGTTCCAATTTAATCCCTTCATGTTTTAATTCCTTTTCTTGATTTCGCATTTTTTACCTATTATACTATATTTTATTTGTTATTACTTTCACTAACAATTATATCTATATATATTTTATATATTATTATTTGTTTCCTCCTCTTCTTTTTTATTCGTATATATATTATGTACATATAACTACATATATGTATTTTAGTGTTTCATTCTAACATCTATTTACGTATATTACCTTTTATCATTATATATATATATTTATTGATTCATTTTCTTTATGTATTTTATTTATTTATATATATTACCTTTTTTATTTTATATTTATACTATTATTTACTATCATTTTTCTATTCTTTATTTATTTATTTATTATTTTATTTTATTTTATTTCTTTTTATTTTGGTTGAATTTATTTATTTTATTTTATTTTTTATATCTAACATGTTTCTCAACTCTTTAAGGGTACATTTTCAATCGAACATAGGTAAGTTTTGGATCGTTATTTTTACCTTTTAATTTAAAATCACAATTTTCTTAATTAAGACAACTGAAAATTACGTAGTACCGAAAAGGCGGTTCAAGGGTGCTAATCCTTCCTTGATCGTAACCGACTCCCGAGCCCGACATATTTCTGGAAAGACGCAGATCAGGTAAGAAATAATGTATCCGATCAACCCATTTACTTTTAAATAAATGATCGGTGGTGACTCCAATCCATTTTCCTAAGTCGAAGCCCAATTCCGGGGCCCAACCGAAAGACGGTTGCGACAACATGTTTGACTGTTCTCACTTCAATTTAAAAAATGGTTGTCCTTTGTTCTCATATGTAATGAGGTAAAGGGAGGTAAGATAGTAGGCTGTCAAACATATTCCAAATTCTAAACACGAGCCTTGAATATAACAATTTTTAGTAATTAAAAATGTGTTGTATTTTTTTTGAAGTTTGACTCACGAAATATAAGATTATCTTTGAGAATAATATTATTAAAATGCAATATTACTATGAGAATGTTGTAATATCTTATTTGGTTTGTTTAGTAGGAATATAAAATTAAAGTGTTTGATTGGAGGAATATAAGATTACTTGAATGTATATTTTAGTATATTGTTTGGTTTGTTTTGTAGTAATGTAAAATTACAGTGTTTGGTTGGAGAAACATAAGATTACTTGAATGTGTATTTTACTAAATTATCCTTGTGACATATTTTTTTAAGTTAAACTTTAATATTAAATTATAAATATTTGAATGCAAATTCGTAGAAATATTTTAATTGTTATACTATCTAACTTTTGAGGGGGAAATACATTTAACATATAATTAGTATATTAAACTTATATTTTTAAATAATTTTCATAAGTACCATACTTATTTATAAAAAATATAATATGAAAAACATAATAATATGGTCTCGAGTGGATAAAGATATTATTTTTCAACGTATAAAATTCATTTTTAATAACCTAAAGCTAGATATTATTTTAAATAATTAAATTTTTACAATAATATTATTTTTCACCTCATAAAACTACAAATAATTAATATATCGAATATTAAAAATATAAAAAAGTTTAAATACTCAAATTTATTAATATTTCACTAAATTAAACTCTCTGTATATTATTATTACATTTATCATTTTGAGTAAAAAAAAAAGAATTGAGAAGGATTATTATAAAAAGAATTTATTAGTTTAAGTGTATTATTGTCTAAAGTGGCAGAAATTGTTTTATACCTAAGAATTGGATGTAACGATATTGCCATCATTTTAACCAAAAAATGCTACTATTGGAAAAATACTATTATTTGATAATGATATTTTCCACGAATCAAATATTTTCTTAAAATTATTCTCTATATTATTTTTTTTATTTTATTTTATGGTCTTTGTTTGTTATTTGATCTAAGCAATTTCACTGAAATTGAGAAATTTAAAATATTCAATAGGACAAATCAAAATCAAGTAGAGCTTCAATCCATCCCATTGTCAAAAGAAAAGAAGAGCCTGAAATGAAAAAGAGCTCCGGAGGGAATAGTTCTATTGTGCATAATCTATTTAAAATTAGTTTAAGATAATTTTCAACCTAAAATATTATCATATTCAAGTTAAAAATTATATAATAATTCATAGCAGTTTCAATTGTAACTGAAAAAATTACATTTCAACATGTTTAGTGTTTATAAACGAAAATTTTATGTATAAAAATTGTTATGAAAAAGATAATATTGTCAATTTTAATATAAAATATTATATTGTCCAACCTAAAAAAATTAATAAAATTTCCAACTACAACAGAAATATATCATTTTTTTAATCTTATATTAACAAAACAAATAGTACTTTAGATTCTCAAGATGACATTTTGAAGCAAATAATCTAATAATTAACTACAATAGACCCTCACACACTGCAAAGGATCTAATAATTAACCTAAAATAACACTTATAACCACATGTTTAGTGTTTACAAATGAAAATTTTATGTATAAAAATTGTTATGAAAAGATAATATTGTTAATTTTAATATAAAATATTATATTGTCCAACCTAAAAAAATTAATAAAATTTCCAACTACATCAGAATTATATCATTTTTTTAATCTTATATTAACGAAACAAATAGTACTTTAGATCTCAAGATGACCTTTTGAAGCAAATAATCTAATAATTGACCACAATAGACCCTCACACACGGCAAAGGATCTAATAATTAACCTAAAATAACACTTACAACCAAGCAACCTGAGTACTCAGAAAATTGATTTAAGATGATGGCATCATAACAACTCAGAACAAGAAAATGATATAATGAAATCCAAGGAACTAAGTTCAACCTGTCTGACATCCCAAGCCTTCTTAAATAAAAGCAATACCCAATCAATAAACTGACAGAAATTCATTACCAAAAATTTCAGCACTTTAAACTCCCCTTTACGAAAGAGAAATTACAAAAACAGGTTGGGCCTTGACGCCTTGTAGGTGGTCTTCAGCTTCCTGGTAGGTGGCCTCACCTTCTTCACCACCAATGGGAACTTGATCTTTGAGTTGTGGAACTGCTTGGTGTTGTCCCTCTTGCATAGCTTGGCTGGGATGGTTGCTGTCTTGATGATCTGAATGCACGGAACCTAACTCTGTGGCGAGAAGCCATCTCGGTATACATCTGTTCAACAGCTCCATTCAAAGTTGTATCACGGTATTCCTTGTACATGTTGTGATAACCTGTACGACTTTGATAGCGGAGCCAAATACCATAATTCTTGATCTTGGTAGGATTCTTCTCAAAAATCTGCACACAATTTATTTTAGACAAAGGGAATTGAAAAAATGCATCAAAAAATAAGTTGCAGATCATTTTTTAGATAATCAATATGAAACCATTAACACTTCTTTTCTTTTTCAAAATTAAATCACCTAATAGAAATAGAAAAAGACTTTTCCTCACAAGCAAAGGTAAGAGTAAGAAATAACAAGTAAAATTTACCCAAAGTTCCAAACCAACTTGGATTCAAAGAGCTAATTCTTCTTTCAATATCTTTAATCATTCAAATGCAACGATATTCTAGAGAAATAGATGAGCAAGTTATCAAACAGTACTTGACTAAAAAGAAAAGGGTGCCATAAAAGACCAGATACTTCGTAGTCAAGATGCATAAAACTCTTAATGCGTGAACAAAATTCCGGATTACATGTTTGTTTTCATTTGATTACCAAGTTTCTCACAGTATACTTTTTTTAGAAAAATAGCTTATCAGATACAAACTTCCATATACATTGCATAGGCATAAACTAATTGTCAGCAAATCTCACATAACCAACATGACTGTAGCTCTAGAAAATCATCAAAACATAAACCAAAAGGATACTTAAATTCACATTTCAACACAACGCTAAAAATAATAAACTACTTCATATAAAGTGAAACAAAAAATAGATAACACACCAACCTCATTGATAGCAAGGACTTGACCATTGCTCTTCTTAACCTTCTTCAGCTTTCTCAAGAAATACCTGGTTAACATTCAAGGAAAGAAACTTCAATCAAATGGGATTTCATTAAAACCCAGAAAAACAAGGATGTCAATGAAAACAATCACTAACCAGAACTTGGACTTGGCCCGAACCTCATTGGTGGCCCAAAGCTTCATCCTGTAGATCTTGGGGTGCTCGTCGCTCTCAGTTGGGTGAGCCCTCCCAACAACCTGGTACTGGTGAAACTGCAACCAAAAACAACAACAAATCAAAACTTCTAGGTCTGTAAACAAACCAAACGAAGATATGCTCATATTTGCTCCATTTAACTTTAACTGAATAAACAAAACAGAATTTATTGTTTGTTTCATTCATTAAGGAATGTAGTTAGTTCGTGTTTGTCTATTAAAATGATAAACAAACATAGAATATAACTTTCTTTTAAATCAAGCAAAAATTCTTAAAAGAATATAAATAAATGAACTTAAATGAAAAAAATAAATTTAATTAAATGAACAAACATAAACGAACGGATTAATATAAATGAACAAACAAGCACATCATTCATTTAATTAAACAAACATATAATTGTGTTCATGTTTGTTCCTTTAGTAATAAACAAACATAGACAAACTCCACGACCAGTTCGCTGAAGGTTCAAGTCGTTTACATCCCTAAAAACTTCACTCTCTTTTTCCTATGTTTATCAACCACGGCTGGAAACATTACTTAGGCCTTTAATTTCTAATAAGACCCGTTAAATTAACAGACAATCATATTTTTTAGCACACGTTCTACTAACAAATTCCAGAGAAATGGAAAAGAAGAGAACACATGAATCTATAAAATGTCTAACATCATAGAACCGACACCAAATCTAGACATAAACTGCTTAACAATAGCATAAAGCGGGTTATCATCGTAGAATTCTGAAGCTGAAAAGGGTAATAAAAGATCTGAGGAAAGAGAAGCGTCGGTCACCTACCCTGAAAGTAACCATTTCTGAAGAACTGAAGAATTTGGCAGCCCCAACCCTGTCTTTTGCTCAAGGTAGGAGAAGAAGGAACTAGGGTTTCTTCGGCCTATATAGTAGTAGGCCTTGACAGATCAAAACCCTAGATCGCAAAGCCGGGCCGGGTCAGGTTAATTTTCTTTAATTTGTATGGGTTTGGGTTGGGTAGGAATTTTATATATGGTCTAAAATTAGATGGTTAAGGTTTGGGGCTCCTCTCTTGGTTGTTTTAACCATCGTTCACTGGATGTTTTTTTTTGTCCCAATACCCCCGTGCAGGTAAAATATTTAGAGTATTGGATTTACCCAAAATTTATTTAGTAAAATATGACATTTGCATAATTTATACAGAACTCATGGGATATTATTTTTTTAATGGTTCACGCTTAGTGAGTCCTACGCAGATCATTATTTAAATGATGTTATAATGACTCATCACGTTGAGGTGATGATTTTAATAAAAATATATTTTTAAAAAAATAAAATAAAATAAAAATTTAGAAAATAAAAAAATATTCAATGAAACTCGTCACTTCGAAGTGATAAATTCATTCGAATTCAAAATAAGCTAATCGTTGACTAGCAGTTACTCAATTATCAACCTCGGTCACTTGAAAACTCGTCCCCTCGAAAAATGAGATGAAACCCAAAACAAAACTACTTTGAAAAAAAAGGAAACGCCAAAGGCTCATGGTCCCTTAAATCAACTCAGGCAAGACCCCTGAAGGCATGTTGAAACCGAGGAGACCTCCTGTTGGAATCTAAATAACCTAGTAACGATTTAAAAACCCATTGAAAAATACTCTCACTTTTTGTTTCATGCTTTGATATGTAAGAAAACAAGAAGAAAATCATGTGTATGGAAGAAGAAAGTACCTAAAAACTTGTATTTTTATTCTTGTTCTTTTTTTTCTTCTATAGAACTTCCTCCCCCTGTTTTCATTCATTTGTTTAGGTTTTAAAGATCTCATAGATTACAAAAAAATGGAAAACAAAAATCTAAGCTTCTCTTTTTCTCTTTTTTTGTTGTGACCGAAAATGACAATGGAGGCTCGGCTCCAACGATCGGCACGGCTCAAAGTGGTGCTGGCAGCAATGGCGGGGCTCAGCTAAGGGAAGCTGCTGGCGGTAACAAAAGGGGTGGGGTACTGCAGCTGGGGCATTGAATGCCCAGATTCTTAGGGATATTGTCCATTTTTATTTATTTTTTTCTTTTTCTATATTTTCTTTTGTAAATATTTGTATAATAATATATGTATTTGGTGTGGACAAAATTGATGATTACAAATAATTTAGTTACATAAAACAAAAAATGACATAATTTGAATACATTTTTTAGTTTAAGCCATATTAAAATTATAATTTTAGTGTAGTTAGTGATTGAAGAGAGTTGTAGACACAAGTTTTGTCCGAGTTTTTTATTTATTATTATTTATTTTTATTAATAATAATAATAATATTATTATTAATGTTATTCATTTTTATTTTATTTACAAGCCTTTACAAACCCAAATTGGACCAATTATAAGGGGGACAACCGACCCTAGCATTACATCATATACTGGCCCAACAAATAGGAGCACAGTTAATCCAAAATAACTAAGGTTTTTGAACCCTAGTTCTCTTGCCGCCACCAAGGAAAAGAAATGTTGCGTCGTTGCCATCAGTTGGAGCTACGCTATCATCGTTCTCGTCCTCGGTCGCCTCACCAGACAGAAATCACTGTTCCAATAACCAAAAAAATTTGATCCTGGATTTTCCAGGATCCCCACCAACCCAGCCTAATCCCTCTACGTTAGCTTCACCAAACACTATCAACTCGAAAAGACGGAACATGCATGATGAAATATAAAAGGGAGAGAAGAACCAGTTTCAAAAGGAGAGTATTCGGTTACAAAAAAAAGAACCAACCAGATTCAGAGTTCGCCGAAAAGTCGAAGGGATGTCAAATTTTGTAGGTTTCGAAAGGTATAGTCCTAGATCTACGTGTTTTGGTTCAGATTTAGGCAAGGCTGGTCTCGGATTTGAGTTAGGAAAGTAAAAAATGAAATATTTTGTGTTCGATTGAGATTTTGGCCGGCGGTGGTTGTCGACATCGAAGATTGGTGGCCATGCACTGGCGAGAGACCAAGGGATACTTTTGGGAATTTTCTCTCAAATTAGTTTTGAGATGAGAAACCTTGAGGGGGTGTTTGGATGGGGGAATGTTGGATTCCCATGGGAATGGAATCCACATTCCTACGTTTGGTTAGCCCGGGAATCCCATTCCCGGTAATGTAAGATTACCAATTGTGGATTTTTTGGGGTATATTACCGGGAATGTCATTACCTCCCTTTCCTTAGGTATTATTGGATTACCGGTGTTTTGGACTAAAATGTCCTTAAATTTTTATTTTTTTCAAAAACATCATTCTTCTGTCATTGAATAATAAAAATTCTACGAATATTAAATTACAAATTTATCCTTAAATTATTATAGATTTACAAAAAAAAGTATATAATTAAAATTTTATATGAAGTTCAGGAGTTAAAATAAAATTTTACCCTTTCATTAAACCTTTTTATATTTTTAATTTTGTAAAAAAATATATATAAATATTATGAATTTAAATTTTTAAAGAAAATATATAAATATTTTCCAACTTATAATATTATACAAATATATAATAAGGACAATTTGGTCAAATATACATTCCAATAATATTTTATTCCTTTAACCAAACACAGTAATCTTACATTCCTGCTAAGCTAACCAAACACAAAAATACAATATTCCCAGTAATCCTATTCCCTGGTAATCTTACATTCCCACTGGTAATCTTACATTCCGTGAACCAAACGCGGATTTTAGCTTTTCTCTATATATATATATATATATATATATATATATATGTGTGTGTGTGTGTGTTAGGGTTTCTGAACCCTTGAATGTAGGGTTATTTATATGGGAATGGTCTCAGAGTCCGTTGCCTTTTAACCATGGGAAGTTTATGTTTGCAATACTCTAATCTTTGAATTAATTTATTTTAGTCCTATATTGAGGTTTTTACATTTTCGTATATTGTTCCTTTATTTCTTCCATATTTCATTTTGGTCACATTAGCTTATTATTTACGCTCTTTTAATTTTTGGTGTGCTATTTTAAATACTTTTATTTTAGTTCTAAATATTTATGGTTTATTTCCATTTCCTAGAATTTGTATGTTATGTTATTTACGCTTTATTTTACCTTTAAAGTTTATGTTTATTTTTATTTAATTAATCATAAGATTGTACATTGATTTGTATAGTATTTCATAAATTTATTATATTATGTTTATTTGTATGATTTTCGTATAACATGTTTATATATATATAATCCTTATATTTCCAATTTATATATGTATAATATATTTTTAAATTTACATAAAATACATGTATATAATAAAATATATATTTATGTTTTTTAAGTATTATTTTATTTACATGATATACTAAGGTAAAGTGTGAATTAATTTTTATTACATATTTGTATGTATCGGTTTACTATTAAGTATTATATATATTATTATATTTATGTGATGCATGTACATAGGTTTAGGTTTTAATTTGAATTAATGTGTATGATATCCTCATAAGCATTACTTGGATTCAAATCAATAATGGGATTAAAAGTAATTGGATTTGAAATAATGGGGTGCTAATCTTTCCACATGCATAATCGACTCCTGAACTTAGATTTTTTATAATGCAAACCATAAAATTATCGCTTTAATTAAAAGTAATATTTTATTAAAATGACAAATATGTTTTTGGGTGTCCAATCACACCCTAATTAAAGATTGGTGGTGGCTCCACAAATCGATTTTGTTTTTTTATAAACACAAGTCCTAGATTATTCGAGGCGAACGTTTTTACAAAATTTTGATTTTTTAATCGTCCAGATTTTAAAAGGAACGTCTCGACAAGAATATTATTCTTTTAGAATTTTTGGATTTGAATAGATATATCTGTAGGATGTGTGTGTTGTCGATGGCTAAGAAATACTGAACAAATATTACCTTATAATCACCTTATACTATTCAAAAATATTAAAATCATATAAATTTTAGAAAAAATATATAATTTAGTATATGAACTTAAATTTAATATATTAATTTGTATAATTTTAATTTAATTATATATTTATGATTTTAATTCAATTATATATATTCTAAAAATAAATATTTATTTTTAATATTAAATAAATATATTTTATACATATAACACGTAAAGCAGAAAATTATTTGTAAACATTAAATTAAATCAAATTAAAATTATATAGGTAAAATATTAAAATTTATATTTCACATTACATATTTCATCAAAATTTATATATACTTTTCTTAAATATTTTTATAATTTTATAGTTTGATAACTTTTTTCCGAAAATTATAGTTTGATAATTGAATTAAGACTTAATATACTTTTAAGTGATTAAATTATATTCTAAATTGACTTTTAGTGTCTAAAGAATTTTTTGTTAAGAATATGTGTATAATGTTTTCTCTGTTGCACTTTTAGATGCCTACAGTTATATTTTTAATTTTTTAATAATAAAAATATTATTAAAAAAGAAAGATAAAAAACCTATACCTGCGTCGTGGCGTCCTCCCTTGCCCCCATCTCTCGACCACTCTTCACCAGCCATCCATCGCGTGCACCACCGTCAACCCAAGTTCTTCATCTTCCTGCGACCAAACCTCGACCATCATCTTTCACCCATGTCAATCATCGTTTGCCAGAAAAAGTTAGAAGTCCCATCGTCCACTTTATCTCCGATCGTTGGAATCACCCATTTTTTATGTAGTCGTTGCTTGAATCATGGCGGTTCAATCTTGGCGGCCAGTGATGGTAAAGAGATTGAAATTGGAGTTTTATTTTCTCGAGATTTTGATTTTTTTAATAATTTCAAAAAATTGAGTTTTTTATTAAAAAAAATAATACTTTTAAGTTTTTATAAAAAGTAAATATTTTTAAAATTTTATATGGCTAACACATGACGGATAATGACTAAATTTATCGGTTGTTACAATCTAGACAACTAAAAGTGTAACGTTAGAAAATTTAGACATCTATTTTTAACAAAAAAATTATTTAGACACTACAAGTCAATTTAAAGTATAGTTTAAATACTTAAAAGTGTATTAAGACTTGAATTAATTATAAAGTACCCTAATTGATTAAATTAATTAAAGTAAACATTGAAAATAACGTGGATCTCCTATTTGATTAAAACTTATCACTTCTCCTACATCTTGTTTAGACACATTTTTAGTTCCCTCTCAACCTCAATTATTTTATTCTCTGCTTCCCTTTGGGAGAAAAGGATGAATCCATTTTATAAGAGACCGTAATGCTTCTGCTCCACATGTAGTTTTTTTCTAAACGAGCAATTATAATTAATTTATATCTGATATACCTTTCGAAATTACTATAGATATTTATAGATTTTGATTGAGAAGAGTTTTTTTTTTATTTATTTCCTATTTCTTCTTACTCTCATCTTTTTCTTTATACATTTATCTCTCTTAAAAAAATATCAACCAACAGTCCTTATTTTATCAAGCGGCAATTTTATCTAATTTAAAAAAGAGTAAATCGTTAACGGTCGACGAGATCAAATGGTACTCATCAATTACAATAATAAATTACACTAATAATATTACTAATAGTAATATAATAATAATAATTTATATTGATAACATTATAATAATATTATTAATAATATCATACAATACTAGTAATAAAATTATAAATTTTTAAAATAATTATAATTTACTGATGTGGGAATAACAATACATTAAAGCTATTTTTTTAACTTTAGTCGCCAGAATAATAATAATAATAATAATAATAATAATAATAATAATAATAATAATAATAATAATAAAAATAATAAATTTTATATTTTTAATATAATAATAAAAATATATTATTAATAATAACATTAAACATCTTTTTATTTTAAAAACCAAAATATAATAATAATAACATAATATTAGTTAAAATAATAATAATTAATTTTATATTTTGAATATAATAATAATAATAATAATAACAATTATGACTACTAATAAATTATTAAAAAATATTTTTTAAATATTTTATATAAATAAATATTTACAGTTTATTCTCTCATATTATTAACATTAATTTGGTTACTGTAATATGTTTACACAACCAACTTACCTCGGTGGTTAAATGAATCGTTATTGTTCCTAGATGTCTTAGGTTCGAGCACCAGCGACTGCAGCAGGATGATTGAGCATTCATTGTCATATGATTGAGAGTATTTAGAACATATATTACTTTGCAATCACCTTAGCTTAATTAAAAAATATATATTATTAGTGTAAATTTTGAAAATTTATCATAATTAAATACATAAAGTGTAAATAATTAGGGATGAACTACTATTATCAAACATCTTCAATTCTTTATTTTAATATTAATATTTCTCTAATTTAGCTTAAATAAATGGTATCGCTCTGGTTGTTCAATTAAATAAGTATGTGAAGACACCAAATTTTGACCAATTAATATTGTTATATATTATATATACAATAATGTTTACATCAGATTGGTAGCCCAGCAGTGACTAGTAACACGTGGCCCAACAATGACCCGAAGTGAAGCACTTGAACCGGTCTGCTTGTATTTCCGTCTGAACCGGGTCCAAATTGAACCGTTGAACTAGGGTTTGGAAACCCTAGTTCCTCCTCACTTTGTCTCCTGACTGAGCGCCGCAGCCCCAACCTTCCAAAGGTCCCACGACCAAATTCCTCGATCAACAGCCCCCACGAGTCTTCGCCATACACGCCTATATCCCATGCTTCTCGGCAACAGACCACCATCGTGGATGTTTAGGACACCAAAATAGCAAATAACAAGTGTTTTAGTCCAAACAAACCTCTGAAAATTCGGAACTAGAGATAGCATTATTATGTGTATAAATACCCATGTAATCAACGATATCAGGGGAGAGGACACGACTTGTACACAAACACCACAAATCTACAGCAAATATAGAGAAACAAGCTGAATCTTTGTACAACGTTTGAAAAGAAATAAAGGTAGCGTTTTTACCTTATTTTGTTCGTTCTTGGTTACTTGCATGCGTAGTTACTTGCATTTTGTGCTTGAAAACCCCAAAGAAAAACGTTTTGGCCGATGACAGAGGGGTGGATCTTTTGAACTTTCAATCTTCGATCTACACCCGGAGGCTTGTTTTCCTAAAAAAACTATTCGGAAATTCAAAGTGGGGAAGGGAAAAGCTCTTAAAAAATGAAATTTTTTTTGGATTTGCCGCCGATGAACGGCGGCCGTCGCCGTTCAACGGCGGCGGCGAGGCGGAGCAAGGGTGGCCGGATTCTGGGCTGCTCATCATGTTCATCAGTTTGATGAACAAATCAGAGAAAATAAGAAAATGGGGGGGGGTTCGGCTGATGAGGAGAGAACAAATGAATTTTTCTTAAAAATTTTAAGTTATATACTCGGCCCACGAAGACCCGCGTGACCCGACCCGCAACAGCCTATACCCGCGTGTTTTTTGAAAGGGGGTAAACTGCGCCTTTTGACCCTACCGTTTCCATAACTTCTATTTTAGTCCCCAAATCCGATTCTTAAATCCGATTTCCTTTTGATTTCGACCCTGAATTAAGATTTTCTTTTAATTTAGTCCTTTTCGGGATTTTAATTCTAATTTTTTATTTATATATTTTATAGTATTATTAGTTTTTTATTTTATTTTTACATATATGTGTTATTAGTATTTTATTATTTTATTTATTTATTTATTATATATATCTATATGCATGTATATATTGTATTTTTTTTACAAGTTAATATTTATATATATATATATATATATATATATATATATATATATATGTTTTTATCTTCTTTCCCTCGATTTATTTTACTTTTATTTTTATGTTTATTTCTTGTTATTTAATTTTTTTGTCGTATTTTATTTATTTACATTTGTTTCTTTATTTATGTTATTCTCTTTCGTCTTTATTTTTTTCATTTCAGTTTTATTATCTCAATGTTAGTCATGTCGTTTGCTTTTTGTCCTTATTTTATATGTTAGTTTTTTTCTTTATTTTATTTTCTTATTTTCAATTTATTTTCGTCACCTTTATTTTTCTAACGTTTTTCCTTGATTCCGTAAGAGTACGTTTTCAAAAAAACAGTTAAAGGTAAGTTTTGGATCGTTATTTTAACTTTTAATTTAAATTTACAATTTTCTTAGTTAAGACAACTGGAAATTATGTAGTACCGAAAGGGCAGTTCAAGGGTGCTAACCCTTCCTTGACTGTAACCGACTCCCGAATCCGACACATCTTTGGTAAGACGCAGATCAGGTAAATTATAAGGTATCCGATCAACCCATTTATTTTTAAATAAATGATCGGTGGCGACTCCAATCCGTTTAATCCAAGTCGAAGCCCAATTCCGGGGCCCAACCGAAAGACGGTTACGACAGCTTGGCGACTCCGCTGGGGACGTAAGTGAGTCAGGCTAAGGTAATTTCCAGTTGTATTTTTAACGAAAATGGTAAGTTTAAATTTTAAGGTAATATTTCGATCCTTTTTACTTACTTTTGATTATATTTTCGAGTAAATAGTTGGACTAATCGTTTTCTCATGATTTCAGACTTCAAAGTTTTTTTCCATCTAAGGCTCTATACCCGAGCTCCAATTCCTATTTTAAGTGGGGGTGAAAGCGACGCCTTCGTGTGAATTTATTCACCGTGAGGGCCTAGCAAGTAGCCTTCGAGATTCATATATCTTATGTCTTCGTGTGAATTTATCCACTGTGCGGGCATAAGGGAATGTGTCCCCTCGAGTTTAACTTAGTCCATACAAGCCTGTGATGGGTTTAGGACTAAGGGTCTGGCAAGCCCAAGGGGGCACCGACAAGGAGAACTCGGGTACCGTTTTTTTAAAAACCTAAACCGGGAGACCATGAAGAATTAGAGCCTACCCCGAAACCACGTTCCAAAACTTAGGATATTTTTACCCTAACCATGTTTTTGTTGCGCTTTTTCCTTCCGTCATTTTTTTTATTTGTATTTTTATTTTACTAACGTTTTTGCCTTTGTGTTTGTTTTCTAGCATTTGCATCATTACAAGAGGCTATTGATCCCTAAAAAGCGTTTGTTATACACAAAATAATTCGAATTAATGGACAAAGGTGTTGTAATACAAGAGATTGAAAACGCTGAGGCACGACTATGGTCCGAGAAGGCTCAGAAAGAGAAGGGAGACAGCCTTCAGGGAAACTATGTGTCAGAACTGGTTAGTTATGCCGCTGTCAGCCTGAAACAGAATAATGTCCAAGAGATGCGAAACATTTGGGACAGTTGGAAGAATGACAGAAAGCAGAAATTCAGCCAACGATATGGTGATATCGCCCTCTTGCTCCATGTCAAGACTGATGAGCCCTTACTCCGAGCATTAATTCAATTCTGGAACCCTGGATATAGTTGTTTCACCTTTAACCAGGAAGACATGGTGCCTACTATTGAAGAGTATACTACTCTACTGCACTGCGAAAGCATCAAACTAGAAAGGGCATATATTAAACATATCAAGAGTCAGCCTTTCAAGAACGGACTGGCCAAGATTGCAGAGGTTGATGAAAAGTGGGTGACTGATCGACTCCAGCACAAAGGTAGCGGGGAAGGAATCGAGTGGATCCATATAAAGCAACTAATGAAAAACCACCCTGATGAGTGGAAGACTATAGACCTTTTTGCACTGGGTCTGTACGGTTTGATCATATTTATGAAGGCTTTGGGGTGCATTGACGCTGCCGTGGTGGAACTATTTGAGCAACTTTCTAAACGAGTTAACCCAGCACCAGCCATCTTGGCCGAGACCTTTCGATCGCTCAACCATTGCCGAAGAACTGGCGGAGGAAGATTCACCAGGTGCATTCAGCTCCTTCAAGTCTGGATTCACAACCACTTCTGGAAGACTGACGGGGTTGCCTACCGTCGTTTCAGCACCACCTATTCACCTATAGGTGAATTTATTGCCTTAAAATAGCATGAAGGCGCTTCGAAAGAAAAATGGATGAAGGTCTTTACGCATCTTCAAGACCGAGATATCGTCTGGAGAGCCCCTTGGTTATTCCTCAGTGATGTTCTTTTTTGATGTGGTGACTCCGACACTGTGACCTTACTTGGACTTTGGGGAGCAGTCGGGTATGCTCCGCTATTAGCACTTAGACAGTACGGAGCACGTCAGTTTTTCCCAGTAACATGCGGGTTGGCTAGGTCAGAGTTTGAGTATCACGGTGACAGCTATAAGAAGATGATCAAAGAAGCAGTCGATTCGTGGAGGAAAGTATTCCGGATGGATGTTGTAGCTGCCAGAAGCATGCTCACTCCGGATTATGTGGAGTGGCGAAGATTAAGAAAGAATGACAACATCCCTGTGCCAGACTGTGATGACACCCGGACCATGGAAGAACATCTCATGCATGTCCCTTCTGAACTCGAGATAGCCAAGACCGAGTTTGAAGCCGTGAATAATGAGCTGAAGCAAAGGATAAAGGAACTTGAAGCTGAACGTTATCAGTGGAAGCTTGATGCTGACTCTCAGAAAGATCGGGCAGAAAAATTGGAAAAAGAACAAAAAAGAGTCCGTTTTGAGCTCGAAGACTTGAGAAAGGGGTATCAAGATAAGGTCAAGGATAACTCCAAGTTGAAAGTAACCTCTGAATACTGGAAAGACGAAGCTCATATCCTGAAAAGGAAGTTTGAGGGGCCTGATGAGAAAGCTTGGAGGGAACAGATGAAGACTGCCCAAAGACGCTTGGCAGATAGTCAATATCAGAACCAGCGCTTGAGAGTTCGGATAGCTGACTTAGAAAAACGACATGAGAAAGATGGCAAGACAATAGCTGAGTTAGAAGCTATTGTAGATGGGTTCAAGAGGCAAGCAAACGAGCTTCAGATGGTGCCCTTCGACGGAGGATTACAATGGCGTTTCCGTTGGGAACAAGCACAGCGAAGGGTGAGGGCCCGAGACGTAACCATCCGAGATTTCCTGGATCAAGTGCAAAAAGCAGCCCGTCATCTTCACGGCCTAGCAAGGGAAGCTGGTGTGGTTCGACAAGGCATTCTACCAGTGACAGAGGAAGGCAGAAGACTTGTCAACCTACTGGAAGCTGTTCGGGGTCTAGAGGACTTAGTCTGAATGTACCTTTAATATGTTTTTATGTCTCTTAAAAGATAAGACATTTTTGTCTGAACAAGGGTTATTTATAATAATGAACACTTTTCTGGATCAATGCCTCCAATTGCATACATCATGCATTGCATTTCTTGCATTTTATATTTCATGTCTGTTTATTTTATGTTTTTCCATGTTTTTCCATTCGTATTAACTAACAGAACATGTCTCAGACACCGAGCTTACCACCACAAGCATCAGATACACATCACCCGCACAATACTCGAGCAAAAAAGAGACAAATGGAAGCCAGAATGGAGAAAATCGAAGAGCACATGGCAAGACTTCAAAAGGAACTAGAAGATAAGATGGCTCAGAACAGTGAAAATACTCTTGAGTCCATCAAGAAAAATCAGGAGTCCTTGGTCGACCAAATCGTAGCCAAGTTGTCAGGTCTACAGCAAGCTAGTGCATCAGGGGGCATCTCTTCCGAGGGGGTGGCCATACCACCAACCCCGCAAGTGGTTCTCTCACCCGGAATATTACCCGGGGACTCATTCGCTACCAAAGCGAAAGTTGCACCTGCTGTGAAGATACAAACTTCTACAATCATCCCTGATGATCATCCGGATGATTATCATGTCCCAGACTTTGACGAGGAAGATAAAGCTAAAAAGATGGAAGAAAAGATAAAAATATTAGAAGATCAAATAAAGATGGTCTAGGGAGACCATGATTATTATGGAGTGGACGCAATGGAGCTGAGCTTAGTTCCAGACTTGGTGCTTCCACCAAAGTTTAAAGTTCCTGAGTTTGAGAAGTTCGACGGGAACAGTTGCCCTTCAGCCCATATTACTATGTTCTGTCGAAAGATGACAGGATATGGCGGGAATGACCAACTCCTGATCCATTGTTTTCAAGAGAGCCTATCTGATTCAGCTATTCGGTGGTACAACCAGCTTAACTGAACTCATATCAAGACGTGGAAAGACTTAGCCAAGTCTTTCTTGGAGCACTATAAGCATATCAACGATATGAGACCAGACCGGGTCATGTTACAAAGCCTAGAGAAGAAACACAATGAGAGTTTCCGACAGTACGCACAGAGATGGAGGGATTTATCTGTGCAAGTTCATCCACCCTTGGATGAAAATGAAACAAGAAAGCTGTTTGTACAGACCTTGAAGGCACCTTACTTCGGGCACTTGGTAGCAATCACGTCGGGAAATTTCTCAGATTTAGTCATGGCCGGTGAAATGATCGAGTTGGCCATTAAACAAGGAAAGATTGAGGGAGGAGACTCCAGTAAAAAACCTCCCCTGAAGAACAAAGAGCGAGAGATCAACAATGTAAACACCCACAGTGTCAGCAAGGGGGTTACGATCTCAAGCTCAAATTCCACAGCAGCTGTACCATCCGGTACTTCTAGACAGAACCAGAGAGAACCAAGAAGAGAAAGGGAAAGGGAACAGTTTGACCCCATTCCCATGACGTATAAAGAATTATACCAACAGCTCTTCGACACTCATGCAGTGTCGCCTTATCCTATGAATCCAATAAATCCCCCTTACCCGAAATGGTATGACGAGAGCGCCCACTGCGAATACCATGGCGGTGTGCAGGGGCATTCGATTGAAAGTTGTCTCGCATTCAAGAGACTTGTGCAACGAATGCGTAACAAGAATTGGATCACTTTTAACTCCGGAGCACCAAACGTCGCCCAGAATCCCTTGCCCAATCATCAGGAAACAGGAATCAATGCCGTTACTACCGAAGGGGGCAGGAAGGTTAAATCGAGTGTTTCAGAGATCAAATCTCCTTTGGCTTGGGTATGGAGCCAAATGGTGAAGGCAGGGCTTCTTGCACCATATCCAGATACGACAGAAAATGAAGATGGCAACCATTGCTATTACCACAACGAAGAAGGACATAAAGTACAAGATTGCCCAGAGTTCAGATCGTTAGTCCAACTCATGATAAACCAGAAAGAGCTGGAGTTTTACGAAGAAATTCTAGATTCTTTGGAAGCAGATGTTTGTGCCACCGAAGAATCATCAGATAGAAAATTTGGTAGGGGTAGTCCTTTGATAATTACCCCTAAGGCAAGCATGACAGTAACAACACCAGCCAAGGTGGTAATCTCCGCACCTCGGCCTTTTCAATATAAGGACAAACGGTAAGTGCCATGGAAATACGAGTGTCAGGTGAGTACTTCCGGAGGAGGTAATAGTAAAGTGGGGCAGAGACCACTGGAGCCGTTCAAAGAAGATGTGCTAGTCGTCAATGAACCTATAAAGGAGGAAGAAGCTAAAGAGTTCCTCAAGATCTTGAAGCACAGCGAGTACAACATTGTAGAACAGCTCCACAACTTACCTACACGTACTTCAATGCTAGCACTATTTTTAAGTTCGGAAGCACACCGAGAAGCGTTGTTGAATGTCCTTAATCAAACGTTTGTGCCACAAGACATATCGGTCAGCAAGATGGATCGACTGGTGAACAATATTCAAGCTGATAATCTCATCTCGTTTTCAGATGATGAGATTCCATCAGGAGGAAGAGGCCGAACAAAGGCGTTACACATTACTACCTACTGTAAGGGGCACGCTTTACCAAGTGTCTTAATCGATAATGGTTCAGCCCTGAACGTGATACCTTCGATTACATTGAAGAGGCTACCAATAGATACCTCTCATATGAGAGCTTGTCAGAATGTGGTCCGAGCATTTGATGGGACCAAAAGAGAGGTAATCGGAAAGATTGAGGTACCATTGACCATCGGACCAGCCACCTATGATGTTGAGTTCCTTGTGATGGATATCATGTCGTCCTATAGCTGTCTTTTGGGAAGGCCGTGGATTCATCAAGCAGGTGCAGTACCCTCCACGTTGCACCAGAAAGTTAAATTTGTCATTGACGGGGCCTTAGTAATCATCAACGCTGAGGAAGATATCGTGGCAAGCGTGACCACGGAGGCTCCATACATCGAAGTAGACGAGGAAGCAGTAGAATGTTCGTTCTGCTCCTTGGAGTTTGTGAATGCCACATTCGTGGCGGAAGGAAAGAGAATCCCAAGACCTCGACTCTCCAAATGCACAAGGATGGAGATCAAGCAAACCCTGGGCCAAGGCGCCAGAACCGGGAAAGGTTTTGGGAAATATTTGCAAGGGATGATCAATCCTGTCCTTCCAATCTCAAAATTAGACCAATTTGGGCTCGGTTTTCAGCCCAGTTATCATGAAAAGAGAAAGGAGATCCAAAAGAACCAGGAGAGAAGGTTGGCCAGATTGACTGGAAACGAACTCCAATGGAAGCCTATGACATTCCCGCCGCTCTTCAAAACATTCAAGTCAGGTGGTTATGTGTTTGAGACCACCATATCCGAGTTAGAAACGACTCTGGAAGATCTGAACGTTAATGTCGTGACCACAGAAGATGTTGACAATGGAGATAGATCCAGGATATGCCCTCTGCCACATGGGTTTGTACCTAGCAGTTGGTCGGTGGAAGAACTACCTGTGGTTTACAAGAATCTTTCAGAGTAATATTCGAACTATCCCTATTTGCCTATACCCGGGGCAATAGGTGATCTTTTGTAAGGGTAAATATACATTTGGTTTAAGTTTAATAAAAGATGCATTTTTCTTTTCCAGGGCAAACAAACCTTTCTTTTATTTTTGAATTCATTATCTATCTCCTTCATTCCAGTACTTCATTTCCAGTTACTCTCAAAGTTAAGTTCTTGACCGTTCCGTGTGGGATATTATCCTCTCACACATGCATATCTTCTTCCTTTCAGGTTCCCAGATAACGATAATGTGGGCACTGATGATCCTGACCCAGAGGTGGATTTTGAATCAACCATTTGTCTTGGGGAATTTGATGAATGCAATAATCAAGAGGAGTACAACTTGCCTACCGAATTGTTGAGAATGATAGAAAAAGAAGAAAAGCAAATACTGCCACATGAGGAGGCGATCGAAATCTTAAATTTGGGCACTAAGGAAGATCGAAAGGAGGTTAAAATCGGCACAACTCTTTCGACTGAAGCAAGAAAAAACCTGATAGTCTTACTTCAGGAGTACGGAGATGTGTTTGCTTGGTCGTATCAAGACATGCCGGGACTAGACACAGATATGGTAGTTCACAAACTGCCAATCAAACAGAATTCAAACCTGTGCAGTAAAAACTGAGAAGAATGCGACCAGAAATGCTCCTTAAGATCAAGGAAGAAGTCAAGAAGCAATTTGATGCCGGTTTTCTCCAAGTAGCCAAATACCCGGAGTGGGTGGCCAACATAGTGCCTGTGCCGAAGAATGACGGGAAAGTACGCATGTGTGTCGATTACCGGGACCTTAATAAGGCTAGTCCCAAGGACAACTTTCCTCTGCCACACATAGACACTCTGGTGGACAATACGGCCGGGAACGCTTACTTTTCATTCATGGATGGATTTTCGGGGTACAATCAGATCAAGATGCATCCCGAAGACATGGAGAAGACCACTTTCGTCACAATGTGGGGAACTTTCTGTTACAAAGTGATGCCTTTCGGATTAAAGAATGCTGGGGCAACATATTAGAGAGCTATGGTGACCCTATTCCACGACATGATGCACAAAGAGATCGAAGTGTATGTTGACGACATGATTGTTAAGGCACAAACCGAGAATGAACATGTCAAGAATCTGAGGAAGCTCTTCCAGAGATTGAGAAAGTTCCAACTAAGATTAAACCCTAGAAAGTGTACCTTCAGGGTGACATCCGGGAAACTATTAGGCTTTATAGTCAGCAGAAAAGGCATTGAGGTTGATCCTGATAAGGTTAAGGCCATCCAGAGTCTACCTCCTCCGCGAACACAAAAGGAGGTCCGAGGTTTTTTAGGAAGATTGAATTACATAGCCCGATTTATATCTCAGCTAACTGACAAGTGTGATCCGATCTTTCGCCTTCTCCGAAAAAACAGCCCTGGAACATGGGATGAAAACTGTCAAATTGCATTTGAGAAAGTAAAAGAGTACTTATCTCACACTCCTATCCTGATGTCCCCTATCCCAGGCAAACCTCTGTTCCTGTATCTCTCCATATTCGAGAGCTCCATGGGGTATGTCCTGGGTCAACACGACGAGTCTGGAAGAAGGAAAGAGCCATCTACTACTTGAGCAAGAAGTTCACCGATTGCGAGGTCCGATATCCTCCTATTGAGAAGGTTTGTTGTGCCCTGGTCTGGGCTACAAAAAGACTTCGACAATACATGTTGTATCACACCACTTGGCTGATCTCCAAGTTAGACCCACTAAAATACATGATGGGTATACCTGCTCTATCCGGAAGGTTAGCCCGATGGCAGATGCTTTTGTCTGAATTTGACATCGAATACGTGAGCCAAAAAGCGGTAAAAGGCAGCGCCATATCCGATTTTTTGGCAAGCAGAACTGATGAGAGCTATGAGCCGCTGGACTTTGATTTCCCAGACGAAGACTTAATGGCCATATCTTTAGAGGAAGCAAGCATTTCAACGGACAGTTCCTGGAGAATGCACTTCGATGGGGCATCAAATGCACTAGGACATGGCATCGGGGCAATCCTAGTCTCCCCAGAAGGGAGTCACTACCCATTTACCAGCAGACTGAACTTTGATTGTACCAATAACATGGCAGAATATGAAGCCTGTGTCTTGGGAATTCGGGCTGCACTGGGGCAAAATATAAAGACTTTGCGGGTGTATGGAGACCCAGCCTTAGTAATCTATCAGCTCCGAGGAGAGTGGGAAACCAATGATATAAAGCTGTTAGAGTACCGAAAACTAGTGTTGGATCTGCTCGAAGAGTTCGACGAAGTCACCTTCCACTACGTGCCTAGAGAAGAAAATCAGATGGCTGACGCTTTAGCTACATTGGCATCCGCATTCAGGGCTGGTGGGGAGTCTGAAATGATGCCAATCAACATGCAGTCGTATGAGTACCCAGCTCATTGTTACCAAATTGAAGAAGTGAAAGACACAAAGCCTTGGTATTACGACATTCTGCAGTATATCAAGCATCGGAGTTATCCAGAAAAAGCCACTGAAATCGATAAGAGAACCCTTAGAAGGTTGGCAGCGAGATACGTCCTTGACGGAGAGGTTTTATACAAGAAAAGCCATAATCAAGTTCTGTTAAGGTGCGTCGATGCTGAAGAGGCAAAAATGATAGTGGAAGAAGTACATGATGGAGTTTGTGGAGCACATGCAAATGGGCATATGATGTCAAGACAAATAATGAGATGCGGATATTTTTGGTCCACACTGGAAAGTGATTGCATCAACTATGCCAGAAGATGTCATAAATGTCAGATTTATGGAGACAAGATAAATGTTCCACCTCATCCGCTTCAGGTAATGACGTCACCATGGCCTTTCTCTGTGTGGGGCATGGACGTTATCGGGCAAATCCATCCGAAGGCTTCGAATGGTCACCGTTTCATTCTCGTAGCAATTGACTATTTCACGAAATGGGTAGAGGTTGCGTCATACGCCAGTGTCACTCAATCCACTATTTGCAAGTTTCTGAAGAAAGAAATTATATGTCGGTATGGTCTACCTGAAAGGATTATCACCGATAACGCAACAAACTTGAACAACAAGATGATGAGTGCTGCTTGCGAACAGTTCAACATAAAACATCACAATTCCACTGCTTACAGACCAAAGATGAACGGAGCAGTAGAAGCAGCAAACAAAAATATTAAGAAGATAGTGGAGAAAACAACTAAAACTTACAAAGACTGGCATGAGAAGTTGCCTTTTGCTTTGTTCGCTTATCGAACCTCGGTACGAACTTCGACTGGGGCAACTCCATTTTCATTAGCCTATGGAATGGAAGCGGTGCTACCCATTGAAGTCGAGATTCCGTCCCTCAGGGTCTTGTCAGAAGTTAAACTGGATGATGCAGAGTGGGCACAATCCAGATATGATCAGCTTAATCTGATAGATGAAAAAAGACTGAAAGCCATTCATCACGGTCAAATCTATCAGAAACGAATGATCCGAGCACATGACAAAAAGGTGCGCCCAAGAATATTCCGCGAGGGAGATCTGGTGCTAAAAAGAATTTGGCCAGTCCAGAAAGATGTCCGAGGAAAATGGACGCCAAATTGGGAAGGACCTTACGTCGTGAAAAAGGCTTTCTCCGGAGGAGCCCTCGTCCTAACAGAAATGGACGGACCTGAACTGCCACATCCCATCAACTCGGACGCAGTCAAGAAATACTTCGCTTAGGATGAAAACCCGAGAGGGCGTCCTAAGTTGGAAAAAAAAAGGAAAGAAAAGAATGTTTAGGGTGAAAACCCGAAAGGGCGCCCTAAATTGAGAAAAGAAAAAGAGGAAAAAAGAACAAAAGAAGAGAAAATAAGGTGGGTTCAAGATGAAAACCCGCAAAGGGCGTCTTGCAACCAAGGATGAGTCCAAGTTGAAAACCCGGCAAAGGCGATTTGGATATTAATAGTGGAAACATCCCGGCACAGGAATCTTCTACAAACTCAATAAATCGGAGAAATGTCGCACTCTCCCGAACGTTGTCGCATTTTCAAAAACCCTTTGGCAAAGGCTGCATTCAAGGTCACCAAACGACTTTTCAGCTCAGAATTGCCCACATTATCGAGATCTAAGACGTTCATTTACACATCATCGTGTATTCGTTTTCTAGAATGTTTGCCATATATTATTTGTTCTTCTCCTCCTTTATGAATAAAGATCATCTTTCCTTTCGAGCATCTTGAATTAGATTTAAACCTAATGGTTTATTTATTTTTATGAAAGATAATCGCATATTACTGTACAAAGATTCATTGAAAAGTACAGGTACCCAAAAGCCGATCAAGGCTCATGCGCATGTTTGAGATAGTTGAGAAGCATCTTCAAAAAAAAAAAAAATCATCAAACATTTGAAGAATTCAAGATCAGAGATTGGAACTTCAAGCTTTCAAAATCAAGAGTCAACAACGACAGGCCACCGAAGATCGAGATTACTCTCCAGAGCTCAGAATAACATATGTTGCATACGCATTTTAGGCATACCTAAGAGCATGACATCCATAACATCACATATATGCATATCTTTGCAGGTTTTACCCATAGCCAATTTCAACTTCACAACGAAGGATATTGGACTCCAGACAACGCAAGTTCAACTTCACGACGAAGGGACCGCTGGTTGTCAACAAACATTTCTCAGATTCAGAGTCAATTTCAACTTCACAACGAAGGATATTGGACTCCAGACAACGCAAGTTCAACTTCACGATGAAGGGACCGCTGGTTGTCAACAAACATTTCTCAGATTCAGAGTCAATTTCAACTTCACAGCGAAGGATATTGGACTCGAGACAACGCAAGTTCAACTTCACGACGAAGGGACCGCTGGTTGTCACCAAACATTTCTCCAATTCAGAGCCAATTTCAAAACGAAAGATATTGGACTCCAGACAACGCAAGTTCAACTTCACGACGAAGGGACCGCTGGTTGTCATCAAACATTTCTCCAATTTAGAGCCAATTTCAACTTCACAACGAAGGATATTGGACTCCAGACAACGCAAGTTCAACTTCACGACGAAGGGACCGCTGGTTGTCATCAAACATTTCTCCAATTTAGAGCCAATTTCAACTTCACAACGAAGGATATTGGACTCCAGACAATGCAAGTTCAACTTCACGACGAAGGGACCGCTGGTTGTCAACAAAATTTCCCAGTTTAAAGACAGCACAAGTTCAACTTCACAACGAAGGGGCCGTTGGCTGTCAACAAACAATTTCCCAATCCAATTTCAACTTCACAGAAAATGATATTGGACTCGAGACAGCTCAAGTTCAACTTCACAACGAAGGGGCCGCTGACTGTCAACAAACAATTTCTCGAGCCAATTTCAACTTCACAGCGAAGGATATTGGACTCGAGAGAGCACAAGTTCAACTTCACGACGAAGGGGCCGCTGGTTGTCAACAAAAATTTCCCAGTTTAAGACAGCACAAGTTCAACTTCACAACGAAGGGGCCGCTGGCTGTCAACAAATAACTTCCCAATTTCAGAGCCAATTTCAACTTCACAGCGAAGGATATTGGCCTCGAAGCAACACAACTTGCATTGGATTTCAACCTCACGATGGGGGATATCCAATTCTCAGGCTCAACTTCACGACGAAGGAGCCATATGCAATTCCAACTTCACAAACAGAATGACCCAACTTCACGACGAAGGAGTCATCTGTAACACCCCAACACCAAAGTCTTCAGGTCAAGTTTCACCTTCTCGACGAAGTATCTTGAGCCAGAAGACGATTCAGAGGCCACTTGCCAACAACTCTGAGTTTGATTTCAACTTCACGACGAAGGATTTCGTACTCAGAATTTTCCTAGTTTTGACTCAACCTCACGACGAGGGAGTCATTTCGTATTGACAAACCAGCTCTACGACAGTGGATGTTTGACCTTGTTAAAATTTGTGTCTTTTAATCTTTGCTCCATTTTCGTTACACGATAATGAGCAAAGAGGGGCAGCTGAAGACACCAAATTTTGACCAATTAATATTGTTATATATTATATATACAATAATGTTTACATCAGATTGGTAGCCCAGCAATGACTAGTAACACGTGGCCCAACAATGACCCGAAGTGAAGCACTTGAACCGGTCTGCTTGTATTTCCGTCTGAACCGGGTCCAAATTGAACCGTTGAACTAGGGTTTGGAAACCCTAGTTCCTCCTCACTTTGTCTCCTGACTGAGCGCCGCAGCCCCAACCTTCCAAAGGTCCCACGGCCAAATTCCTCGATCAACAGCCCCCACGAGTCTTCGCCATACACGCCTCTATCCCATGCTTCTCGGCAACAGACCACCATCGTGGATGTTTAGGACACCAAAATAGCAAATAACAAGTGTTTTAGTCCAAACAAACCTCTGAAAATTCGGAACTAGAGATAGCATTATTATGTGTATAAATACCCATGTAATTAACGATATCAGGGGAGAGGACACGACTTGTACACAAACACCACAAATCTACAGCAAATATAGAGAAACAAGCTGAATCTTTGTACAACGTTTGAAAAGAAATAAAGGTAGCGTTTTTACCTTATTTTGTTCGTTCTTGGTTACTTGCATGCGTAGTTACTTGCATTTTGTGCTTGAAAACCCCAAAGAAAAACGTTTTGGCCGATGACAGAGGGGTGGATCTTTTGAACTTTCGATCTTCGATCTACACCCGGAGGCTTGTTTTCCTAAAAAAAACTATTCGGAAATTCAAAGTGGGGAAGGGAAAAGCTCTTAAAAAAATGAAATTTTTTTTGGATTTGCCGCCGATGAACGGCGGCCGTCGCCGTTCAACGGCGGCGGCGAGGCGGAGCAAGGGTGGCCGGATTCTGGGCTGCTCATCATGTTCATCAGTTTGATGAACAAATCAGAGAAAATAAGAAAATGGGGGGGGTTCGGCTGATGAGGAGAGAACAAATGAAGTTTTCTTAAAAATTTAAGTTATATACTCGGCCCACGAAGACCCGCGTGACCCGACCCGCAACAGCCTATACCCGCGTGTTTTTTGAAAGGGGGTAAACTGCGCCTTTTGACCCTACCGTTTCCATAACTTCTATTTTAGTCCCCAAATCCGATTCTTAAATCCGATTTCCTTTTGATTTCGACCCTGAATTAAGATTTTCTTTTAATTTAGTCCTTTTCGGGATTTTAATTCTAATTTTTTATTTATATATTTTATAGTATTATTAGTTTTTTATTTTATTTTTACATATATGTGTTATTAGTATTTTATTATTTATTTTATTTATTTATTATATATATCTATATGCATGTATATATTGTATTTTTTTTTACAAGTTAATATTTATATAAATATATATATATGTTTTTATCTTCTTTCCCTCGATTTATTTTACTTTTATTTTATGTTTATTTCTTGTTATTTAATTTTTTTGTCGTATTTATTTATTTACATTTGTTTCTTTATTTATGTTATTCTCTTTCGTCTTTATTTTTTCATTTCAGTTTTATTATCTCAATGTTAGTCATGTCGTTTGCTTTTTGTCCTTATTTTATATGTTAGTTTTTTTCTTTATTTTATTTTCTTATTTTCAATTTATTTTTAATTTATTTTCGTCACCTTTATTTTTCTAACGTTTTTCCTTGATTCCGTAAGAGTACGTTTTCAAAAAAACAGTCAAAGGTAAGTTTTGGATCGTTATTTTAACTTTTAATTTAAATTTACAATTTTCTTAGTTAAGACAACTGGAAATTATGTAGTACCGAAAGGGCAGTTCAAGGGTGCTAACCCTTCCTTGACTGTAACCGACTCCCGAATCCGACACATCTTTGGTAAGACGCAGATCAGGTAAATTATAAGGTATCCGGTCAACCCATTTATTTTTAAATAAATGATCGGTGGCGACTCCAATCCGTTTAATCCAAGTCGAAGCCCAATTCCGGGGCCCAACCGAAAGACGGTTACGACAGTATGAAATAGACTGAGCATATTAAATAAACGTTATTTTTTTCATTTATTTATGTTAAATCGTTGAAATAATGGTGTTAAAAATAAAAATAAAGGGGTCATATTTAATAAAATAAAGATCATGTTACATATGTGATAAAGTCTTTGATAACGGTGAATGATTTTGATAAATTCGTTGACAGTTGATGATAATTTTATTTTATTTTTAATTAGGATTAGATTAAAAATAAATAAAAATATAATGACTAAACCTGTTTTTTGTAATATTATCTATTTGAAGTGAAATAGTGAGTTTAATTTAATGAATTAAAGTTTGATGTTTGAACCATAAGTATAATTTAAAAACTTTGAAAGATAATAATTTTATAAGAATTGCCCGTCTGGCTCAGTTGGTAGAGCGCAAGGCTCTTAATCTTATGGTCGTGGGATCGAGTCTCACGGTGAGCAATTCATAATTCTGACTATTGGAGGTCTTCACGGAAGCTACTCTCAATCTGACGTTGGGGACAACCTACTACCTTACTTCCCCCTCATCCTATTTATTACATATGATAATAAGGTCACCTAATTTTATATTCAATCATGCGATTGAGGTGATTTTTATATTCTACGTAACATTTAAGGAATTATTCATTGATAAAGAATCTAATGCGCTTTGTCACTATTTTCACCTCTTAAAAACAATTGACCTTTTTAAAAGTTATCATTGGTGTAAAATATTACTAAAATATAAAAAATAGTTTTCTTTGAAAAATTTAGGTTTATCTCATTGGTGTGTCGTTCATTTTTTCGTCTTTGTTAATCTGCGATGACATTAATTTTAATGTCGGTTGCCAACCGCCGATATTCTTTATTGTTTTTTTTATATCGTATATTTATTTTCTTTTGTTTTTTTTATTCTCAATAAGTCTGATTGTGTTACACGTTTTCATCTGCATTTATGACACGTTTTCTTATACTTTTTGGCATGTTTTTCGGTTCTTTGGTTATATTTTCATTTATCTTTTTTCTAAGAGATTATTTGACATCTTCACGACTAATCAAGATGACGCTTATCTGATATCTTGTGATCTTTCCTGGTTTAGACCCTCAGATTGGATTTGGATACCCACTTTGTATTCGTGAATAGCTTTTCACATCGCTCGAGTCTGATTTACAGTTTCTCAGTAGTTTTTCAATAGTTTGATCCCCTTTTGTGGTTCATTTGCCGATGCGATCAGGATTGTTGCATATATCTTTGTTCGAGTTTCTTCGTTAGATTTAATATTTCCTTGTATGATCCTTATGTGATCTTAAATTGATAGTTTTGTTTCAATAATTATGGGAAAATTTTCTAATTATATGTTTAATTTATAATTTTAGATATTTCTTATTTTGAATAAATAGTTTCTTCTTTCAAAAAAAAATCACCTTTAATTTTTAATTTTATTTTTATTGATAATTTTAAAACTTTAACTTCATTTTTAATCTAACTTTAAAAAACGATTCTCTTGCGTACAAACATCTTGTAATACCCTAATTTTGTCCGGGCCATTTAAATTCATTTGAAGACGATCGAGAATTAAGTTGAAGATGTTTGTGCTTGATGATGAATTATTTCAAAAGATAAATCACGGAAGTTTACGTTTGAAAGCTTGAGGTGTTTAATTGGACTAAGTCGTATAGGTTCGTTTTGGAAATTAAGGCACAATTTGAAATTTAATCCCAAATACAAATTTAAGTGTCTAAAGACCATTTATGTCTTTGAAGTCCAATTACAAGCCAATTAAATGAAAGTTCGAGATTCAAGTCCAACAGTCTCAAAATGAAAACCCATTACACCAGACTCGACCCATTTGGCACCATTTCCAGCTCTAACACGGTGCTATTGCTGCCCACGTGAAGGAGACACCCAACAGCAGACTCCTCCCACGTGCACCCAATGTGAAGCACTCATCCACTGCAGCAGATCATGCCTCCCAAGAAAGCCCATGCTTGACCGGACATCACCCTGCCAGCATTATGACCGAGCAGCTCGGTTTTCCACAAGCAGTACCCAACCCGGATCTGTTTGCACAGTCACCAGCAGCCCCACGTGAGGCTCCTCTGCCCATCCGAGCATCAAGCCGAGCATTCTCGGCTCCCACATACTTGTGCACCCATGTGAAGCACTGCAACCGAGCATCACACGTGAAGACCCTGTGCCCAGGCTCCACTGAACGAGACTCCCAGAAGCTCCTGCCAGGACTATACCCGAGCAGACAAGCTCGGCTCCCCATCACCCGTGACCTGCAACATGCGAGGAACGAGGAACAACAAGGGGTTAAAGCAGAAGAGCAGTAACAAAGAACTGGAAGCTATGAAGAGAGCAGGGAACAACCAGAGATCACGACGGAAAAAAAAGATACAGACAACAAACAGAGGGGCGAGAACAAAATCGGTAACCTATAGCAAGAAAAAAAATAGTAACACAGGGGGTTCCATCAGCCATCAAGAACAGAACAAAGATTCACAACAGTAGGGAAGGTTATCAACGACAAGGTCTCGGTTTTCAGGAAAAAAAAAAGAGTAAACAAAAGGGATTTCCACTCACTTTTCGAAGGATGAATGGAAAGAATATTGTAGCATGAATTTCACCATTGTATTCAAAAAAAAATTGAGAAAGCAATAGAGATACAAGTTGAGATTCAAGGTATTCTTTTGATTTATTTTCGTTTTCCTTTTTTTTTATGTGTGTATGTGTGTTCAAAACAAAGAAAGAGAAGAAACAAAATAGAAAGAGAGTGATCTGTTTACCTTAGGAACGAGGACCATTCCTGGCATTATGGTCGGCGAAAAGTCGAGGGTCATGTCCTTAGGTCGATTAGAACCTTGCATGTGGGCTAGGGGTTAGTTTCTAGGCCGAGGTTGTTCAAAATAAAAGAGTGAACAATAGTTTCGATCCAGCTTACCTCGTGTTGCCAAGTCCCAGCTGGTAGTGTCCGTCGCCGGAGAGGTAAGCAGCTGCTGTAAAAACAAGGTGGAGAGTTGAAGTCTCGGCCGTGGCTTGCGAACGAGGGAGATGGGAAGCTGTGAAGGGTATCGACGAGAGAGGAAAGATTGTGGTGTTGAGTTTGGTTTAGGACTAGTTTCCAGGGCCAACACCATTGGTGGCCTACCGTCGGCGTAGGACGAGCCCTTGTGGCTCTCGGTCGAACCGGCGAGGATGAACGAGGGAGATGGGTGAGTTGTAGATGAGAGTAGCGCCGTTCTGCGTGGAAGAAGAGAATAGGCAAATGAAGGTTAGGTTTAGTCTAAAGTTAGTTTTATATTAGGTTTTTAGGGTTAATTGCTTTAAGGTCACTATACATTTGCCATTGATTTCCATTTTGGTCCCAATCGAGTTCTGTTGGTTTCGTAATTTGGACTTCATCTTTCATGTACATTTTATTTTAGTCCTGAATGATAGGGTATGCATTTTCTTTCGTTTTCACATTTGGTTTTCAAGTTTTTGCAAATTCTATTTTAGTCCTTGAACATAGTTGTTTTGAATTATTCTTTGTTTGTACATTTGCTATACGGTTTTGTAAATCTACATTTTGGCCTAGCATGTAATTGTGGATTTATTTCATAGTTAGTCATGCATTTATTCGGTTTAGTTCATTTTAATCCATGAATATAGTATCTTATCATTTTTAATCTGATCTTCATAGTTTTATGCGTATTTAATTTCAGTCCCAAATGTTGTGTCATTTAGCTTTGTTACTTTAGACATTTAACTTCTGAATTGTTGCATGTTCGTTTTAGTCCATAAATCAACATTTGCATGTTTATAATTTTGTCTCTTTATTTTACCCACATTTAATTTTAGTCCTAAGTAGTGTTGTAGTTGAATCTTTACTGTTTTAAACATTTGACCCTCGTGTTCTGCATGTTGCATTTTAGTCCTGAGTGGTAATATACTTAGTTTCTGTTTTCTTAGACTTTTGACTTTGAATGTTTTGCATGTTTCTTTTTAGTCCTATGTATGTTTAGGGTTTATTATAATGTAGTCCATTATGGTGATGATTTGTTTTTTCTGGTTTCATTGTTTACTATGTGTACTACTCGTATGTTCATTTCAATGATTATTTTGTTTATATTTTGGATATTAAAGTTCGGTTTAATGTGATTTGGTTGTTAGTGTAACATGTATAGTTGGTATGTTATGTTTTTATTTTTTCATATTTAAGTCCCATTAGTATGTTACATATTAATATGTTAAGTAATGTTAGTGCATGTTAGTTTTTCATATATTATTTTAATTAGATAATTTTTAATATCGTAGTAACCTCGTGTGCATAACTCGATGTATTTACATAATTTAATTAAGGGTAATATATTTTTAATTTAAAATTGTTTAAGTGGTTGTCTTAACTGATTAGATATCCGCTTTGACGATTTTAAATTAAAAGTATATCCCACCAATAACGCCTAATTAAATTTGGATTAATCACTTTAAAAATTTGGGAATGAAAGAAAAAGAATATTCGGCTATTTAAATTATTTGAGAAAGATCGTTAGAACTCACCTAAAGATCTGGTCTCAATATTTGTAAATAATCGAATATTCTTTATCTTTCTAATGGCTTGGCAATTTTAATTTAACCTATTTTGTTGCTTTTTTTTAATGTTATAAAATTTGCATTTATTATGGTTTAAGGGATCATTAATCAAATTAAACTCGAACTCGTGAAATTCGTTGCAAAGACATTAATTAATCAACTAGGTACCGATTTAGGGCGTTGTGGGGTGCTAATCCTTCCCCACACGTAATCGACTCCCGAACTCAGATTTTGGTAACGTAGACCGTAAATTTGTCGTTTTAATTAAAATTAATTTTTATTTAAAATGACAACGTTTTTGGGTGTCCAATCACACCCTAATCAAAGATTGGTGGCGACTCCTCGAACAATACGTTTTAATCATCAAGGAATTTCCAAATTTTTGAAACGAGAGGTTTTCTAAAATCACATTGTTTTTAATTAAAATTCAATCCTAAAGAGAATAATTAAAAATGACGCGGTTTTCCAAATCTCGCCCACGTAAAAATCGTTTCGACAGCTTGGCGACTCCACTGGGGACTTTTTAGAGAGTCAGGCCCATAGTCGATTAATTAATTGTCTTTGCAAACGAAAGTTGTAAGTTCACTTTAATTTGGTTTTTGATCCCTGATTGTTTTAATTGTTGTTTCCATTTTAATTTGCGTTTGATTAACAAATAATAGTTGTACTAACGTGTGATTTACATGTTTCAGTTTTCTGACCTTCGTTTTAGTCTATTGTTTTTCTTGGATCGAGGCAAAGGACTATGGGTTTCCCCTCACTGTCGTTACAACCATTTTGATATTTAGAGCCTTCTTACTGTGCTCTGTCCCGTTAGGTAGGGGTGAAAGCTACGCTTACGTGAGAAAAATTACTTTTCTCCGCATGGGCTTTAGCTAGTAACCTCTGGGGTACATGCCTTATGTTTACGAGTGAAACATTGAGTTTCCTCGCATGGACATAGGGAAATGTATCCTCTCGAAATTGAACTTGATCCGTTTTAAGCCTATAATAGGCGAGGATCGAGGGTCTGGCAAGCCCAAGGGGGCACCAGCAAAGGATAATTCGAGGACCCTTTTAGAAATACTGAAACTTTGCCCATCTTATGTTTAATCTCTGTCTGCAGACACGAAGGGGAAACTCATTCTAACCTTTTCCTCGAATTTATTTTTGCAATAAGTATGAGAACTAGAAAAGCATGCGGTTAGGTTTTATATTTTCGCACAAAACATGTGAATTAGATACCATGCGGTTAGGATCTTTTACGAATGACAAAACATGTGGGTAGATATCATGTCGGGTAGGATCTACTAAAGCATGATTGGGTAGCCAACAGTGATGGTAGGTTTTATGTGATGTTTACGGTATCCACTATCTTGTTGTTTATCTTATGTGACTAACCCGTTTCGTTCTATGTCTATTTTATTGTGATTTTATTGCATTTGCATCCTCATATCATCGAGGGGTGTTAATTCACAAGTGATTGACTAACAAGAAGGCTGACCATATTGAGGCAAGAAATTCTCCACTATGTAGTCAAAACCAGGAGATCCAGAGATATTCAAACGATCCATGAAGGACACCCGATGAATAAAGAGATCTGAAGCTGATTGAAGAAACTGTAAGGCCAAGATGTTGAGTTAAGGGATAGATACAATTGTACCAAGGACGAGAAGAGCATTCATCAAGACGAGAATGTCATTCATCAAGACGAGAATGCCATTCATCAAGACGAGAAGGCCATTCATCAAGACGAGAAGACCTTTCATAACGACGAGAAGACCTTCATAACGACATGAAGACCACTTCACATTGGAGTGAGAATGGAGATTTCAAGATTCAATTTAAAGACATTCGACGTCATCAAAGGTGATGAAATACGCCAACAACTTTGGAGGTGCGATACCAGATCCCATGAAGAGTACGACTCAAGAAATGAAGAGATGAAAAATCGCAGTTGTATTTTGACTACATGGTGTACTTACGAAATTCTTGTTGTCTAAGTGAACGGTTGTTCTTAAGTTGTCACTTTTGGGATTAACACCTCGTGCATTTGCATTTGCATTTTGTATTTTCGCATTGCATGTATTAATTTAAGCATTTTTACATGCATCAATCATGAAAATATGAGAGTAACTCGTGAATGATGATGTGGCAGAAGCTCTGAAGCAAATTGAAGTTATCCCGAGACGTGTTTCTGGAAAGATAGAGAGCAATGAATGAGATATTAGCACGAGTTAGTAGGATCGAGAGAATTCAGAACGGCTCGTAAAGACCCAACAAGAAATGATTGATGAAGTAAAGAAGTTCCAAGTTGAATCTAGGGAACAAATGTCCAAGTTGATGAGCATGATGATTACAGTGATATATGGGGAGAAATCATCAGATGACCCTGTTACACAAGAAAAGATGAAGACTTCGGGTGAGAATCTGAAGGTTAGCGCTGCAGCCAATGTGATGATAGCAAATGATCAAGAACCTGTTAGGGGATGTGTAATTCAAGTCAACTCCAAAAATCAAGTAAGATTCCAGAAGATGCTACGGAGATCATACTGGGAAAAGCAGAAGTTAAGGGTGAAACTTCTAATACGAAAGTGGAGCCGGACTCAAAGAAGAGAGGCATAGAGGATGTTCAAATGCCAGTGAAGAAGGCCAAAAAGAATAGAAAGAAGAAGAAGGGGATGTCTCTGATTCGATTCCGATCTCATATTCAGACTTGTTACCCTTTCTTTTTGAAAGTGGACTCCTAAAGCCTTTTCCTCCGAGGTATATACTTATTTGCGTCTAGACTGGCAAGGTGTCAAAAGATCATGCGGTTATCATTCTCAAGAGTTTAGTCACTCTACAGAAGATTGTACGATCCTGAGATATAAAGTTCAAAACTTCATCACGGAAGGGTTGTTATGCTTTGAAAATGGAAACCTAAGCTCCCCGGAAGCTCAAAACTTGTCGATGAAGGGAGATATGCAAATCAATGTCTCTCCCAATATGTTGGTCAAACGTTAAACCTTCAAAGTGAACGTTCCAGTGGTCAGTCACAGGGTCTTCAATATGATCATAATAACGGCAAGGAGAAAGTAGGGTCAAAGAGCTTTCATATAGCCAGATATATCCCAAGTTGCTCCAAGCCCAGCTGATTGCTCCACGTCTGGCCAAGCCTTTGTTGCCCCCTTATCCGAGTTGGTATAATGAGAAAGTTTCCTGTGATATCATGCGGGAGCCCGAGGACACTCCATCGATAATTGTAGCAACTTCAAACGACGAGTCCGAGATCTTTTGGCTCAAGGAGTTATAGAGGTGGATGCTAAACAGCTGAAAGTCAATCCCCAGAATAGAGTTGACGGGTCAAACAAGTGAAGTACATACGGAAGAGAGTGTTAAAAAGAGAAGAGCAAAGTCAAGGAAATCGAGTATGTGAAGCAGAGATAAATTACCCAACTCTTGAGACCTCTCTGACACTAAAAAAGAAGATAGAAGTGGGAAGTGACAAGATAAAAGTCAAAGGAGAGGTAGTCCGAGACTGGCCGCAGAAGATGCCGTGGGAAAATACGACCCTCAAGGTTTTTCAAGTGCCCATTTCTGACTTGCTATCCCCTTTAATCAAAAATCAATACCTCACTCCAAGGCCATTAGAATGAAGACTAGCACATCCGCTTATGGCTATGACCCGAATAGTGCTTGCGATTTTCATCTAGGGGCATTGGGCCATCACACTGATAGTGTATACCATTGATGGAAGAGATAGAAAGGCTCGTTGAAAAAAGGAGTCCTGACAAGAGAAGTGATCGAGAAATGGGGAGTAAGTGAGGGTAAAAACCCTAATCCGACGGGCACCCGCTATTCTAGGGAAAGTAGGGCCTTTTGGTTGAACAAGTGAAGGTTGTGCTCCACCACAATCGCATTTTTCATTTGAGGCATCTTGTTTGAACATGTTTTTTTTGTACTTTCTCATCTTTCTGTTTGTAAGGATATTTTAAATGAATTCATGTTACTTTAAGGATGGTGAGCATTGAATCGAATTTTCAACTTGAAATTCTTTGAATATCAATTGAATTAAAAGCTCTTTAATGATTAGAGTTATAAATCTTTGACAAAATGACAAGATTGAAACCCGATAAAACAAGGACCTTGACCTTACCCCCAGAAGATACAATCGAACACCATACCCTTTTCTTGCAGAACCGATATAGCCTTCTCCTATCATAAGGGAATGAACCATAGGCTTGGTATTCAGGTATGCATAGGAGCGACAACATGGGGCATCTTCTGCGTATGACATTACAAGATTGACTAGACCATTTTTGTTGACAACGTTCGATGATGATATGATCTTTACGGAATGATACTCATCAAAATATAATATACATGTATACAATAAAGCTGAGCTATTCCACTAAGGCAATTGGTTATAGAGGAAACTCGAAAACCCTGGCTTATGAATAGATTATACTCAAACCATGACCTTGATCGGGTACCTGGCAATTCGGTGTATGCTCCACTGTGATTGTCAAGTCAAAGACTTTGTGATGAGATGAACCCTTCAGCTAGCCTGATAAAGGCAGATTACAATAAAGCTGATTTCAGCTAGCCCGATATGACAAATTAAATCAAGTTTATCTAAATAAGGAGTTGCGATAAAAATGGACTAAGGGAGTTAAGGAACACCTGTCCTAGTCAATTCACACGAGCACTCAGAAATTTCATTTTTAGATCGATATTTCTGCACTACCTTGGTTAGAGGAGTCTACGAAGCTTGAACATGGAAGATTTCAGAGAACTGAAATGGAAGTGTTCTGGAAAGTCTAGTAATGGAGTATACTATTTGCGTCATTTTCCGCATCCGATTAAAATACCAAGCCAAGAAAGAAGGGCATGTTGTGATGGTCACAACGATCAAGAAAGAGATGGTATTTTGGTGGTCGAAGCCTTAGAAAATAGGAAGCCAACCTAAAACCAACCCCTCAATTTTGACACTTCAAGATTTATAACCCTGAAAACATTAAAGAGCTATTGATTCTTTTGATATTCTGTGAATTCATGTTTATGATTTGATTTGTTGTGAGTCTGAATTAAGGGACAATGTTTTATAAGGTTCTTTTCATTCTTTACTCCCTAAAATAAGAGAAAGAGAAAGCATTTTCAAACAGGACAATTCAAATGTAAAGGTCCTTGAAGCGGGTGAGGCTCATTGTGCCTCTATTGAAGAAAAAGAATAAGCGGCGCCATAACATGAAGCATTTCGCGACCTTGAAGTAGAAGTCAAAGAGATCAGAATGGATGAAAATAAGAGCTTTTAGCATTTCCAATGACGTTGTCAATAACCCTCAAGGAGTAGATGCTCGCCATATTTGAAAGGGGCACATATCTCAGTCCGAATGAAATGCAAGACAGTTGTTAGAAGGGTTGATCACTTCTTAAGTAGCACGAAGAAATGCCCTCAAACTATTTGACAACACTACTGTGTAGTGACACCAGAATGAGAACATTCAAGTTGTGATATGTTGGGCGCGACTGAACCCACATGTTGAGAAGACAAGATTCAGACCAAGAGGTATTAAGAATGAGCCTTACAATTTGAGGTGTTGGGGCATTTTGATGCCCTACCAGTATAAGATAATGTTGGGGCATGACTAAACCCACGTCATGTTGAGATGAAAAGATTCAGACCAAGAAATTATTGAGAATGAGTCTCGCAACTTGAAGTGTCAGGGGGAGACCGTGAATTTGAGCTGAGCTTACCTTGTAAAGCAAGTCAACTGAGTATCGATCAATGGCAGAGTCCTGGAAGAACAACTCTGAAAGTATAATTGAGCCAATGGCGAAATGGGGCAACACAATCATGCTTCTGACCATAGCAAAGTCGAGAGAGAAACAACTTTCTCCAAATGAATACAGAAAACAAAGATGACAAGATAAAAGAAGATCAGATGGCTCTTCAAAGAGGCAAGTTGAAAACTATGAGTTGCTCCACGAGTATATAAAGCAGACCATAGAAAGAATGATCCAGAAGAAGAAGACTGAGTTCGCCACTTTGAAGGCAAATGAAGATTAAATCGACATTTATATTCATGAAAGCATCATTTGCATAAAAGAAAATGCATTACACTGATACATTGAATTGCATTCGTGTTTCTTGCATAAATACATGATTTTGACAGATCTTCCGGCGCAAAGAGAAGATGCATAATGTTAAAATCCCAATGATCGAAAGGAAGATTTTAAACCTCAAAGCAAAGTGTTTAAAGAGGCATACCCTGAAGAACAGAGAGGTCTAATCCACAGAAGAAGCATTGCCTTGAAGTGAAGACCATCAGATGTAGAAGAAAAACGAAGATTTTCGCGTATGAAGAAAGACTTGTACACATGAGATTGGATAAAGTCAATCCTAAGCCTTCACCGGAGAATAGTGAAGCAAACCATCTGAAGCCTTCACCGGAAAATAGTGAAGCAATCAATCTGAAGCCTTCACCGGAGAATAGTGAAGCAAACCATCATAATCTTCACCAGAGAGTAGTGAAGCAAACCATCTGAAGTCTTCACCAAAAAGTGAAGCAGATCCATTTTAAGCCTTCTCAGAAGAGTGTGGAACAAACCATCCGACCATCAGATGTAGGAGAAAAAGAAAAAGTTTTCGAGTACAAAGAAGCTGATCAAGTGATTAAAAGGAAACGCGCGCGAGGTCATTAACCGATTCAAGGTCCCATAAAGGGAGAGGTTCAAATGACAGTCAAGTCAAGGAAGACTCTCGTATTCAATTGCGGCGAGACAAGCTCTCACAAGAGAAATGATTTCGAAAAGATTCTCTTAAATTCTAAATTTTTGAGTAAATGTTTTTCGAATCTTCA